>NC_080784.1:128209053-128939053 GCF_028018385.1 Neofelis nebulosa
GAGAGACATAATGATAAAGATGGGTACAGGCCCTTTTTTGATAATAAAGAGAACAGACAACTAAAAGGTTATTGAATAGCACTGTACTGCCCAGGAGTGAGAAGGAATGTCAAATACTGATTTATATCCTTCCAACAGTGGTCCTTAATGACTCTGATACAGAAATTTTTTCTGTTTGTACAAGTGTAGTCACCTACAATAAGTACTAGTGAGCCACAAGGAAGACCCTCCCACCAAGCTGGAGTGAAGCCTGGAAGAGATTTTAATTTCACTTCTGAGCAATAAAGGATGATAAAATAAATCATTCGGACTTCCTATCTCATGCAATCCTCATAGTCAATTCAGTACACATAATTCTACACTCTAAGAAGGCAAAATGGTAGGCAGAATAATGGCCTCCAAACAACGTCTCTCTGTCTTAATCTCAAGAACTTATAAATACTGTTAAATAACACGGGGAGGGGAGAATTAAAGTTTCCTTAAATTGGAATTTAAACTGCTAATCAGGGGCACCTGAGTGGCTCAGTTGGTTAAGTGTCATGACCTGTCAGCTCAGGTCATGATCTCGTAGTTCACGAGTTCGAGCCCCATATCAGGCTCTGTGCTGACAGCTCAGAGTCTGGAGCCTTCTTCAGATTCTCTCTACCCTTCCCTTATTCATTCTCATTCTCTCTCTCTCTCTCTCTCTCTCTCTCTCTCTCTCTCTTTCTCAAAAACATTTTAAAAATTAAAATAAAAAAAAAACCCTGCTAATCCTATGACTTTAAAATAGGAAGATTATCTTAGATCCGGTAGGCCCAATGTAATGACAAGGGTCTTTAAACATGGAAGAAGAGGGAGGCCAAAGAGTCCATCACGTGAGAGACTCCATAGCCTTTGCCACCTCTGAAGATGGAAAGAATGGGAGCCAAAGAAAGCAGGCAGCCTCTAGAAGCTGGAAAAGGCAAAAGAACAGATTCTGCCCTTGAGCTTCCAGAACGAAAGTCTGCCAGCACCTTAATTTTAGCTCAGTGAGAGCCACTTTGGACTTCTGATCTCTAGAACTGTAAAACAATAAATCTGTGGGGGCTTCTTCTGCCACTAAGTTTGTGGTAATTTGTTACATAGCAATAGGAAACTAATACACAAAGAAATACATTTTGAAAGACTTCTATGAAAATGTTGAAACGTTTTAAAGAATTGAGATATTTAATGTCAATTTATCTAGAAAATCCAGTTATTCAAAATTAGACATGCCCTGAGGTTTTGGGGATAACTGAAATTTTACCACTAACTTCAGATACATGGTTTGTTTGTTTTTTTTCCTTTAAGCCTAAAATCACTATCAGTTAACTGTAAATCTAGACGTTATGATGCTAATTGAGATAATAACCACAACATAAATCAGACTCAATTTCTAATACCTTAAACCCATTAAATATTTAGATTTGAAAAAGGAATGGCCAGTTGCCAAAAGTTATGTTAGCATTGAATATATTAAGTAAAAATTACAATATATACTAAAGCATTACCTTGTTTTCAATGCCTCTTAAAGATTAAATGTAGCTTTATATTTTAAAAGCTACTTCAAATTATAGATGCGATGCTATAAAAATCAGCAATACCTACATATGTTTCAAAACATCTTCTATTGATAACAGAAAATTTCATTTATATTTAAAATCAGATTAATAATTAAACACCTTAATGTGTTTCCCTAAAAAGTAAGAGAATCAGCAAACTTGAACATGTCTAGAATCTCTTCTGAGTAAACCCCAAACATTTCCAAATAGCTTTTGTATGATATCAATTTAAAAAGTAAATGCAAGGATGGAAACTACTACTTACATATACTTCTCTAGGTGAAGTGTATCTTCTTTATCTACACGGTTACTTCCAATTTGAAACAAGTCTGCTTTGAATAGAAATGGTATGTGCACATGGCTCTGTGTATGGAGGTGGGTGTTAAGATGGTTATGATAGAAACAAACCATTTTCTACATTAGGAGGAAATTGATAGCAGGGGCAGTATTGGTAACAGTATCATTTGGGTCAAAATATTTTTAAAAATCCATCACTACATTCAGTTCTATGATAAAACACTCTTCTTGAAACATACATTTCTGAAAATTTCTGACTCGTCAGGAATTTAGGTGGAAAAGAGAATATTAAAAACAAAATCAGTCCTTTCATCAGAAAATAGATGAAAAATATATCCGACCACCAGGACCTTATCAAACAGGCTTACGCCACTGTGGAAAAACAAACAAGAATAAGTAAGCACGACTGAGGCAGTCTGTCTTATCCAGTAACCAGTATTCTCAACAAACATCTACTAAAAAGTACTTAAAATGAAAGATGACCATGCTTCCTATCTAAAAAATATTCAGAATTGGAACACAGTGCTCTTAAAAAGAAACAATGACCTCCAAGCTTAACAAGAATGTCTGCTTAGGAAAGAGCTATCACTTACAAAATGCTGAAAGTACAATAATCGGATGATGTGATCTGAGCAACATTCTTTCTTACAATTTTTCCCTTTTTGGTATGTGTGTCAGGCACTGGGTAAGAGGAATGATCCTTTAAAAAAATTATACAAACAACAAAACCAAAGTGTGCTGAGGAAGATACCACAAACAGGCAAAGTAAATATTATTTGAGTTTTTTAAAAGATACCATATATGTACATGGATAATAAAAGATGCTTATGTATTTTTTTTAAAGGAGCAGCCTCATCACTTATGATATAAACAACTGTTTAAAAAGTATAACTTTTATTACTAGTTAAAGAGACCTAAATAATTCAGAAGACATTCATAGACATTGGAATTATATCTTCTAAAATATTTCTTTGCTTAATTTAGGCAAACTACTTATTAAATGCTCAGGTTTAACTTTTTCAACTAATCTAATCATTAGATTCTTATTTATGGGTAAATAAACTAAAGTTCTTTTTCTTTTTTTTTTTTTTTTTTGAAGTTCTAAGAACTAATGTAATTTGCTCATAGCCTTAGAGCTAGTAAGTGATGAAGTCAGGATTAGAACTCTGATGTTTCTGATTGGTCTCACTAAACAAGAAAAACAAGTCTATGCTGCTGTCAAAGTAATGAGATGCCTTTTCTCCTGATGGCGTTAACCATGGCAAGTAACTCCAGTTTTTGCATTCAGAAAATTCCTCAATGAGTCTTATACACCCTACTTACAAAAACAGACACTAAGCAACAACAACAACAAAACTTAGCCAGGTGTGAAGTCACAACTAATTAATAAAAGACTAGATATCATATAGGCAATGCCTCAAAACAGATCATCTACAAATAAAGCACAATACAGCAGCATGTAGTCACAATGTGATGGTGGAGAGGACAGCTCATAGTCATAAATTCACTACTCGGTCAAATAATCTTCCTGAGAAATGGCGATGCTAAAAGTCTGTATCTGTAATTGGTTGAATGGTTATGTCCATGTGAATGTTACCTATTTGGAAAAGCAGTCTTGCAGATATAATTAAGTTAAAGATCTTGAGAGATCATCTTAGATTACCGAACAGACCCTAAATCCAATGACAAATGGCCTCATAAGAGACAGAACTGGAGAAGACACACACAAAGAGAAGGAGGTAAAGTGATCACGAAGGCAGAGACTGGAGTAAGGTAGCCATCAGGAATGCCAACAACCACCTGAAGCTGAAAAGAAACAAGGAAAGAGTCTTTGGAGAGCTTCCAAAAGGAGTAACCCTTCCACTATCTTGATTTCTGACTTCTGGCCTCTAAAACTAGGAAAGAGTAAATAGCTGTTGTTTTAACCACCCCAATTGTGGTAATCTGTTCCATCAGCCACAGGATACTAATATAGTACCAAAAAATAGTGTTGAAAAGCTTTGATGAGACAGTGTATTCAAAGCACCCTTGATCTATAAGTACACAATAAATATTAACAATTACTATTAATGAATTAATATATACGAGGGGCAGTCATTCTACATGCAAACATCTGCTTTTGCATTTTTCCAGAGTAGAAAGTATACATATTTCTTTCCTTACTATAAAATGAATTACTAAAATGTATTTGGTACCCTACTAAAAATATCTTAAAAATTAGCAGTTGTAAACGTTAAGCTTTGTTTCTAGAAAACGCAAATGATTTTCTCATTTATTTCACTCTTTTAGACTAAAGCTAACTTTATCAGAAGCCTTGGAAAAAGGACCATCCACTCCTAACTTATTATATAGATTAAATAAAAGATATTTGAGATCATTGGAAATAGTCTGAATTATAAAAACAGGGTAAATGGTTTAACAAAAAAAGGAAAAAGATCCATTGACCAAATATTACTTCAGTGAGGGCATAGTTACGAAGCACAATGATTTCTTCTTCTAACTCAAAGAATTAGACACTTAAGGAGACCATGAAGTGTACTGAGCAGGTGGCCCTCAAAACCTTCTCTTGCTCAGAAGGTAAGATCTATCACTGAAACCTCCTTCCCCGTTCTCTGCAAAGCTACTGCCTACCAAAAACTGGTAGGCAAATGAGAAGTAAATGTAAACCCTTTCTAAATACAAACCAACTTTAAGGTCCAAAATGCAGGATTTCTGATTTGTGTTCAGGCAAAGAGAACACTCTCATTTTAAATTCCATCTCTGACTCCATTCAGTTGTCAAAACAGTAGATGAGGAGCCCCTGGTTGGCTCAGTCTGTTGAGCATCTGACTCCTGATTTCAGCTCAGGTCCTGGTGATTTCATGGTTAGTGGGATTGAGCTTCACTGTCTGCGTGGAGCCTACCTGGGATTCTCTCTCTCTCTGCTCCTCCCTGGCTCGCACACACATGCTCTCTCTCTAATAAATAAATAAACATTAAAAAAAAAAAAAAAAAGCAAAACAGTACATTATCCTCTTAGGACTGTCTTTGCTGCATCCCAAAGGGTTGCGATTGTTGTGTTTTCATTTTCATTTGTTTCCATATATTTTTTGATTTCTTCTTTAATTGCCTGGTTGACACCCATTCATTCTTTAGTAGGATGTTCTTTAACTTCCGTGCATTTGGAGATTTTCCAAACTTTTTCCTGTGGTTGATTTCAAGTTTCATAGCATTGTGATCTGAAAATGTGCATGGTATGATCTCAATTCTTTTATATTATTGAGGGCTGTTTTGTGCCCCAGTATGTGCTCTATCTTGGAGAATGTTCCATGTGCACTCGAGACAAATGTATATTCTGCTGCTTTTGGATGAAAAGTTCTGAATATATCTGTGATGTCCATCTGGTCCAGTGTATCATTCAGGGTCATTGTTTCTTTATTGATTTTCTGCCTTGATGATATGTGCACTGTTGTAAGTGGAGTATTAAAGTCCCTTGCAATTATCACATTTTTATCAATAATATTGCTAATGTTTGTGAGTAATTGTTTTATATATCTGGGTGCTTCCGAATTGGGTGCATAAACATTTATAATTGTTAGCTCTTCTTGATGGATAGACCCTTCTATCCATATGATTATGGATTATATGCTATATGCCCTTGTTACAGCCTTTAGTTTAAAATCTAGTTTGTCTGATATAAGTATGGCAATGCCAGCTTTCTTTTGACTGCCAGTAGCATGATAGTTGGTTCTCCATTCCCTCACTTTCAATCTGAAGGTGTCCTCAGGTCTAAAATGAGTCTCTTGTAGGGGCACCTGGGTGGCTCAGTCGGTTAAGCGTCTGACTTCAGCTCAGGTCATTATCTCACAGTTTGTGAGTGCAAGCCCCACGTCAGGCTCTGTGATGACAGCTCAGAGCCTGGAGCCTGCTTCAGATTCTGTGTCTCCCTCTCTCTTTGACCTTCCCCCACTCACACTCTGTCTCTGTCTGTCTCTCTCTCAAGAATAAATAAACATTAAAAAAATTTCTTTTCAAATGAGTCTCTTGTAGACAGCAAATAGATGGGTCTTGTTTTTTTATCCATTCTGATTTTAACCATTCCACCGTCTTTTGATTGGGGCATTTAGTCCATTTACATCCATTGTTATTATTGAAAGATATGGATTTAGGATCATTGTGTTATCTGTAGGTTTCATGTTTGTAGTGATGTCTCTGGTCCTTTGTGGTCTTTGCAACATTCAACAAAAAACCAGTAGATTAAAAGGGTACAAGAAGTAAGAGAGAATTGCAGTCCTCTCCCCTAACCAGGGCACCTGCCACACATGAGAACAAAAGGTGAAGAAGTAGAACTTGGAGACTATGACCCTGTTATGGCACAGTGTATGCCACTCAATGGTAAAGTAGCCCAATGAGTATCAAGTTAGAAGCAATGAGACACTGACTCTAACTCCCAGGAGAGAAGCTGAGCTGGAGGGACAGAAGGTGTGTCCTTCGTGAGCCCCTTCCAGGTAGGCAGAAAAGATGCCTATGGAAGTTCTGTTCTCACCATGGGCAGAGGCAGTAGAAAGGAGAATGAATTACCTCACTCCCTAGCTGGTGATAGTTGGTTGGACAAAAGAAGGAGATGGGTTTATAATCAAGATCTAAAAATGCAGACATTAAAGTTATAGCTCCCAAAGGGAGGGATAGACCATGTGGAGCTGCCACACAAAACTGTTCTTGCCATTCTGTGCTACAATTTAGTATAGTTTTATTTAGCATCACAAACTTGTGCACATTAGTCTCACTCATTGCTTCTGTACATTTTTTGCTTTCATTTCTTAATTCTTAATAAAAGTATTTTTAGGAAATGTTCACCCTCATATGCTGTATTCAGTTCAACAAACACTTCAGCACAAACCATGAGCAAGTCTGTGGGAAAGGTCAGTACATACTACTGTAAACAAGACAGGCATGGCCTTTGCCCTTAGGAACTTACAATCCAGTAGCAGATGTGAATGAAGTTTTACATTCACTAATGAGATTTTTTTTTGCCTCTTAAAACTAAATGTTGGGAAATCTGGAAGAGGTGAATGTGTGTATGTGTTAGGGGACACTAAGTTTTCTATACCCCTAAATCTAGAATATGCCATGGCTCTATGAGGGGCCCAGCTCTGATATTTAAGGAAACCAGGAAGCTGCAGACCTTACCAGCTCAAATAAACGTATCTCGATGGCTTTAGAAACACAGATGGAAAATGAAGTACATGGTCAAATGAACATGGCTCTCTCAGAAGTCTTTATCATTCTGCTCACACTAACTTGAATTACAAGTACTGTATTTAGCTGTAGTATTCATACAACATCAAACAGTCCTTTTATGGCAGGGACGGGGGTTTTTTGTGTTTTTGTTGTTGTTGTTGTTTTGTTTTTTGTAACTGTACGGGAATTAATGAATTTTAATCCCAACTAAAAACCTGACAAATAGTCATTAAGGGAATGAGTAAATCAGTGTTACTAAGTGGAAAGAAGCAGAGAGAAAAACTAAGCAAAAGAAACAGAACCGAGTTTAAAATGGGAGATAAACAACAGAAAAGAGACAGTGAGGCATGGATCAGGACAGCTGCTCCTCAGAAAGTTCCTCAACCAGTTTGGAACTTCCAGCTCTCACCATCAGTGCTTCCTCCCCCCCAACTGTCTCCTCACTCAGGCCTCTATTCCTTCCCACCCAACTGGTCTCCTTCCTTCCCCGCCCTACACATTTACACACAGCCAGAATAGCTGGGCTTGTAATCCTGGAGAATGACCTTAGGCATTGTTTTCCTCCATTTCCTTATCTTAATAGGAAAATAATAATAGCATCCATACCTCACAAAGTTCTTAAAGTTTATTTATTTGAGAGAGAGAGAGAGAGAGAGAGAGAGAGAGAGAGAGACAGACAGACAGACAGACAGCCAGGGAGGGACAGAGAGAAAGGGAGACAGAGAATCCCAAGCAGGCTCTCTGTTGTCAGCGCAGAGCCCAATGCAGGGCTCAAACTCATGAAGGATCAGACACCTCACAAAATTCATGAAATGATTAAATGAGTTATATGTAAAGCATTTAAAAGAATGCCTAATTTAAAGCACCTGTTCAATAAACACTATTATTATTACATTTATTATTGTATTTCAAAACCACTCTTCAATAGTTTCCCATTAACTAAGAATCAAAATTCAAAAGTTTACTTATAGCAGCTGTGATCTTTTATAATCTGAACCTTTCACCTTCTAATTATCTCCTATTCTTCCTGTTCTCTCAAGAACTACATTTCAGCCATAGTGAACTGCTAACAACTTCTCAGAAAGGAGCGGCTTTGCTCAAGCTGTCCTCTCTGCCTAGAATGCCTTCTTTTCTCCCATTACTAACCACAGGTAAGCCCCTATTCTATACTCTAGCTTCAGCTCATGCACTATCTAGTAGGACATTTTCTCTGCCTCTTTCAGACTCTTTCTCCATGTTCCAGATGCTTCTTGTATATATCCACATTTTGACAACCATCAACCTGGATTATAAAAATGTCTGTTTCACCCCATTAGGGCTTTCCTGAACTAAGACATACATTAATTTCTCCACCTATTCCCTGACCCTAGCACAGTCACTGGCACACCACTGTAATTAAATACATGCTTGCAGAAGAGAGGGAGGAAAAAAGAGTGCCTTCTCTTTGGTACATCATGGCCTCAGCAGCCCCAATCTTCCCCTACATTTCTCCGTTGTTCGTAAGTCCTTTTCTTTAGCCAACAAATTCAGTCGGCAGCACATACACAGTTCTACACCACAAAGGAAGTGGGAGGTATGAATTATATACAGACACATGTGCATTAAGTCTGAGTCACAGAAAACTTAGTTCATCTCACACTCATTCGCATTTTGCTAAGGTTTTTACAATCCTTTCAAGCTTCTTAATTCAAGCTTGATCCCAACCTCCACCCTAGCTCATCTCATCCGATTCCTGCGAAAATTGAGTACTTTTGGCACTAAATCATAAATTGCTCTATATTTTAGTCATGGAATCACTCTCAACGAAGATCTCTTTTCTAAGATCATGGAAAACTTTCTTAGTGCCCTTAGTCTAAAAAATCCTTCCTTTTCAGAACTTCAAACTTCAGGTGACTGAAAAATGCTGTTTTTCCTACCATCATCATTCATTCATGGCGGGGGGATGGCGGGGTGGCAGGGGCAGTGAAATCTGTACCTCAGTATTTTTAAGGTCTCTATGTCCACTGAAACTAACATACACTTTTTTCCTATTTCTGTAGTTCAAGTGCATATAGTTTATTCAAGCTCCAGACATGTGTAATTAGCAAAGGACAGTTGGACACCTTAGAGACAAGTGGAGGGATTTTAAGGCTTTAAAGAAAGAAAGAAATGCAGGAAGATGAACTTAAAGTAGGAGAAAAGGTTAGAGAAAACGGAAAATATATTGGCTACTTTCGGAGTAATGATATTTGGTAAAAACCAACTTGCCACTAAATCCAGCATATTTCCTCTCCTCAGTATAAGATGCAGATAAGATACCTAAAAGAACACTGTAGTCAGAGCACCAAATAGATGAAAAACAGAATAGAGCAGAGTGAGGAGGCACACTGGCTGGCAAGCTGAATTCATGGGCTAACGCCTGCCTGCTCTTCCTTTTCTCCTCTGCTGCACAACTCCAATCCCAGTGGCACCCCTGTCACAGAGTTGTCACTGTAGGTTTTTTTTTTTTTTTTGGTAGGTATTTTTTAAAACAGATCAAAAAGAAACTCTGAAGCATAAATAGAGGCAAATGGTGAAAGGAGACTAAGAGTACTACTGGCTGACAGCTAGAGCTGCTTCCTCTAAAATGCTATGAATTCTCTGTCCCTGAACTCAGCCATGCATTGTAATTCAACTGAAAAACTGTTTCGCAGATGAAGATATTATTAAAGCTGCTTTAATAAATCCGGAGAATGCATATGTTGGAGCTGCTAAAGGAATGAACGAGGTAATATTACTGCCAGAATACGGTGAGAGCTCCTGAAAACACAAATTTTTCAAAGAACACTGACTTCTTACTAATATTTTCCATGGAATTTGGAATTACTGGAATATCAAACAAAGGTCTCCATAAGTACCTCTTTCTCTGCCTCCTATGGAACAAATTTTATGCCAAAAACTCTTATTGTGGTATATTTGGAATAGTAAAATGAACATTTAGACAACGGGCATTATGATGACTACACAGTAAGAATATTTTCTTAATTCCTTTATTTAAAGAGACAGTGTGATGTTGTAGAATGATCATTATATTAGAGGTAAACAGACCTGAGCTTGAATTCTGGCTTATTTACATACAAGTTGTGTGAGTTTGAAGTACAGTATTTACTCACCCTCTTTGTAAAGTGGGGTGATAATATCTGTCACAATAATTGCTATGAAGACTAACAAAGTAGCAGAAAAAGAAAACAAGGAATTGATCCCACTGATAATTGTATCAAAAACCATAAGGTACCTAGGAATAAACCTAACCAAAGAGGCAAAAGATCTGTACTCTGAAAATTATAGAACACTTACGAAAGAAACTAGAGGACGCAAAGAAATGGAAAAACATTCCATGCTCATGGACTAGAAGAACAAACATTGTTAAAATGTCTATACTGCCCAAAGCAGTCTACACATTTAATGCAATCCCTATCAAAATACACCAGCATTTTTCACAGAGCTAGAACAAACAATCCTAAAATTTGTATGAAACCACTTAAGACCCCAAATAGACAAAGCAACCCTGAAAACGAAAAGCAAATCTGGAGGCTAGCACAAACACAGACACATAGATCAATGGAACAGAATAGAAAAGTCAGAAATGGACCCACAACTAAATGGTCAACTCATCTTTGAGAAGCAGGAAAGCATATCCAATGGAAAAAAGACAGTCTCTTCTGCAAAGAGTGATGGGAAAACTGGACAACATGCAGAAGAATGAAACTGGACCACTTTCCTACACTACACACAAAAATAAATTCAAAATGGATGAAAGACCTAAACGTGAGACAGGAAATCATCAAAATCCTATAGGAGAACATAGGCAGCAACCTCTTTGACCTCAGGCGCAGCAACTTCTTACTACACAAGTCACCGGGAGCAAGGGAAACAAAAGCAAACATGAACTACTGGGACTTCATCACGATAAAAAACTTCTGCACAGCTAAGGAAATAATCAAGAAAATGAAAGGTAGCCTACTGAATGGGAGAAGATATCTGCAAATGACATACTGATAAAGGGTTAGTATCCAAAATCTATAAAGAACTTACAAAATCTAATATCCAATAATCCAGTTAAGAAATGGGCAGAAGTCATGAATAGACACTTTTCCAAAGAAGATATCCAGATGGCTAACAGATACATGAAAAGATGCTCAACATTACTAATCATCAGGGAAATACAAATCAAAACTACAATGAGATACCATCTTACACCAGTCAGAATGGCTAAAATTAACAACTCAGGAAACAACAGATGTTGGTAAAGATGCAGAGAAAGGAGAATTCTCTTACATTGTTGGTGGGAATGCAAACTGGTACAACAACTCTAGAAAACAGTATGGACGTTCCTCAAAAAGTTAAAAATAGAACCACCCTACAATGCAACAATTCCACTACTCAGCATTTACCCAAAGCATTTACAAAATACAGATTTGAAGGGCTACGTGTACCTGATGTTTATAGCAGCATTACCAACAAGAGCCAAACTGTGGAAACAGCCCAAATGTCCACTGACTGATGAATTGATGAAAGAAGAGGCTATATACTATTATGTATATATATATATACATAAATTCTTTTTTTTTTTTTAACGTTTATTTATTTTTGAGACAGAGAGAGACAGAGCATGAACGGGGGAGGGGCAGAGAGAGAGGGAGGCACAGAATCGGAAGCAGGCTCCAGGCTCTGAGCCATCAGCCCAGAGCCCGACGCGGGGCTCGAACTCACAGACCGCGAGATTGTGACCTGAGCTGAAGTCGGACGCTTAACCGACTGAGCCACCCAGGCGCCCCTATATATGTGTGTGTGTGTGTGTGTGTGTGTATACTTATATATATATATATATACACACACACACATATACATACACAATGGTATATTACTCAGCCATAAAAAAGAATGTAATCTTGCCATTTGCAACATGGATGGAGTTACAGTGTATTATGCTAAGTGAAATAAGTCAGTCAGAGAAAGTCAAATAATGTATGATTTAACTCATAATTGGAATTTCGCAAACAAAACAGATGCACATATGGGAAGAAAGAAAAAAAGAGAAAGGGAAGCAAACCATTAAGACTTTTTAACAAAATTTGTTTACATTTATTTATTTTTGAGAGAGAGACAGAGCACAAGTAGGGGAGGAGCAGAGAGAGAAGGAGACAGAATCTGAAGTAGGCTCCAGGCTCTGAGCTGTCAGCACAGAGCCCGACGCGGTGCTCAAACTCACAAATCATGAGATCACGACCTGAACGGAAGTTGGACACGTAACCGACTGAGCCACCCAGGCGCCTCACCATTAAGAGACGCTTAATGATAGAGAACAAACTGAGGTTGGTGGAGGGAGGTGGGTGGGGAGATGGGCTAGATGGGTGATGGGCATTAAGGAGGGTACTTGTTGGGATGAGTACTGGATGTTATATGTCAGTGATGAATCACTAAATTCTACTCCTGAAACCAGTTATATAACCACTATATGTTAACAAGAATTTTAAATGACAATTTGGGGGAAAAAATAAAAATAAATAAATAAAATGCTAGCTTTTTTTTTTTTTTTAATATCCTTCACTTACCCAATCCCTACTGTGTGCTAAGAAACAAGACTGAATCTTCCAGCTTCCCTAGCAACTTTAACAGTTTTTATATCAGATATCTCAGAAGAAAAACTATTAACTAAAGTTCTTAGAAACATGAATATTGTTATAACCTATTAAGCCTCTTTAAAGGAATAGATAAAAAATAAACTATTTTTTGCATAATACCAAAATAATTTCAACTGTAAATATTATATAGCAACAGAAACTACATGCAAATAATAAAAAACAGCACAGCCAAGTTGCAATAAAGGAGCAATTTGCATTGATCCTTTGGAGATAATTCTTTGGCTCACTAATAGCAAATAGGCTTCTTACCAGAAAATTAAATCTACATGAACATTACAGAATCTATGAAATATGGGAAAGAGATATTGTACATTGCAGTGTGTCAAAGAGATTAAAATCCTATTTTGAAAGAGGCAATTAACAAGCTTATCTTTCAAATACAAAAATACTTTTCTTAGTTTTAAGAATAATTTGGTAACCAAACATATTCTCAGGATAACAAAAATATTCTAAAATAATAAATAATCCACTATTTCAAAGCAGAGTCTATATAACATAATTCCAGTAAAACAAAAGAACCTGGAAAGTCCCTCATATTCATTGTAACAGGATGAATTACACAGGAAAACAGTGCTATAAACTTAAGAGGTCACTGAATTCAGAATTATCATCTATGGAGTTTTACCATAATTCAGAAATAAACTCTTGCTGTATTACTCAAGAAATTAAAACCCATACCCAAAAATAGATGAATGAAGGACTATTGTTATGCATTTAAACTGTTAATAAGGGAACACGGTTGGTAAAAAAAGAAAAAAAAAATTAGGACTAGTAACATTTAGAAACCTGTGTATAAAGCTGGTTTACTGTGAAAATGCAGGCTTTAAAATACATTAAAGAAAAAGTAAGCCACAAAGTTGGACAGTATAAGTAATCTGCCACATATGTGTTTTGCACAATCAGTCCAGTTTACTTTTCACCTCACATAAAGCCTAAGCTATTTCAATCTTTGAGACCACTAATAGCAACAACAGCCACTGGAAACAGTTGGGAATGACTTGAATTTCAACTGTTTCAAAAGTTCTTGATGCTATGGACAAAAATGTTTATTTGGAACCCCAAGGAGACTGCTGCCATTAAATACACAAGAATGACCAGATTGTCACTCTATCTCACTATTAACTTATGAATTGTTTCTAAATTTATCTGGCAAAAGTAGCACAAATTACTATAACTTAAAGGCAGCATTCTCTACAACGAAAGGCAATCAATATTTTTTGAAGTATCTTCTAAGTCCAAGCCGCTCTGGATGGTTCAGTCAGTTAAGCATCTGACTTCGGCTCAGGTCATGATCTCACCGTTAGTGAGTTCAAGCCCTGCATAGTGCTCTCTGCTGACAGCTCAGAGCCTGGAGCCTGCCACGGATTCTGTGTCTCCCCCTCTCTCTGCCCCTCCCCTGCTTGTGCGCTCGCGCTCTCTCTCTCTCTCTCTCAAAAATAAATTTAAAAATATTTTTAAAAAAGTAAAAACATTTAAAACTCTGAAATTAAGCTTATTTCTTTCTTAAAATGATAATGAAGCTCAATTTGGTAGAATACAATGTGGAAGAATTGTGGTCCATTCTATCTGCTAATAAGCAGGTGTGACCAGGAGAATCTTCGCAAGCTTCTCTGCTCCTTCAACTGTCCTACTATGTTTGTCTGTCTCTTTCTCTCCCCACTCTCATGCTCTCTCTCATCAGACTTGCCTTCCCCGGATGCTCTGCTTATGACTTGGTCTCTGTACTTTCAGATGGCTTGAAATTTTTTTGGCCAGTAGTTCCCAATCTTTGAATCACAATTGGAAGCAGCTGGAGGTAACTGGCACACAGTTTTAAGTTTTCACAAGTGAGTCATAAATTCATCTGTGTCCTAAGCACTAAGCTTAAAGTCTGCTTAAATCATGCATATATTTCAATTTTAAAATAAATGTAGATTCTTGTACATAAATGTAAAAGTCTTCCTCTTCACTTAAAATTGCAATACAATATAAAATCTGCAATTACTAAAACTACAATTACTACCTTAATACAATATTTATGAAATCTGTGGTTACTAAAAATACAATTATTATCTTAATGTGATGGGGGAAGGGTTACCCATAAAATATTTGACATTAAAAGGGGGGTGGAGGGGAAGGTCCTTATTTAAGTTTAGAAACCAGTGCTCCATACAGTGAGCTCCTTGAAGGCAGATGTGAGGACTTGCTTTTTATCTTCAGTGATCAGCACAACAAGTTTTCCATTAGTATATGCTAAACAAATGGATCTTAAACATTTCCCTTTAGGACCTAGGCATTATGACTGGGAGCTGTGTCTCTCCCACCATCATACCCCGGGGCCATGCTAATTTATTCTATTCTATTCAAGGTCTCAAGATATACACAAGTGCAACTTAACAGGTACTTAGAGAAGAAAGGTTCTGGCAAGGAATGAGTCTTTTGAATCTGGGTGATGGGGTAGAGGCGAGCCATTCACCAAGATCAGTGCAGCAGGGGATGCAAACTGGTGAGACAAGGTATAGAGCTCAGTTTTGAACAAGTTAAAAAGGCTGAGGAAATCTGTAGGACCTCCATGCGTGAAGCAGTTTCAGTGACACGAACAGAAGCAGAACAGAAGCAGAAGCGAGGCCACAGTAAGCAGAACAGCAAGGTGGGGGCGGGGGGAGGGTGGTGAAAGGAGAATGGAGTGTGGTCCAGCAGGCTAACAATCAGGACCATAGCTGTCTCTTTCCTCTTTCCTCATTTCACACCACTACAGTGACTTTTAGAATTACTCTTCAAGTTTTATTTTCTCTCATTTATCCTGTTTTCATTTCAAGCCCTCAGGTAGTAAAGTTACTGCAATACTTGCCTGACCGGTCTCCCTGCCTCGGTGTGTCTCTCCACCTTCTTCCAAGTAGTTTCACTGTATGTCGCTTCTCAGATAAAAACGTTTAATAAATACCTCAGTGTCTAAAGCCCTGCAAAGCACTATTCTAATCTACCTTTCCTTTTATCCCCAGCTCTGTTTCCAATTGATCAACATGTTCATCCCAACACATGCCTGGGGACTGGCCACCTCTGCACCACCTCAGAGGGCATTTGTTCCTCCATCTGAGACACCCTCCTCATCATGAAAGCCTGGCCCAAGTTTCAGCACCCCAGGAAAGCCTTCCATCTGAATGGGATCCCTGCAGTAGCACTTCCTGTCTCTTCTTCTCCCAATGGATGGATAAAAATTCCTTAACAGCAGAAATAATAAACCACTCTCTTTATATCTACCCCTTATGGCTGCCAGTCAGAATGTAAACCTGGAGGAAAAGTCCAATTTTTCAAAACTTGGAACATTACGAGATTTTCAACCGAACTTAAGTAATTAATGTTTGTGCTGACAAAAGTTTATAAAAAATGATTTCTAAGAGTATCATAAAAACACAGTCCAAAAGTGAGTAATTTAACTTTATTCTAATATGTTACTCAGGACATTAAAGGAAATACACATGAATTTGGATAGGGGAGAGAGAACAAATCTCATTTTTTTGTTTGTCTGACTTAACCCACTCTGAAGAGAATAACGATCCCTACACCAAGGAGAACAAAAGGAATTAGCAGAATAAACATGACGAGGTGTGTACTGGTTTCTCTTTGCTGCCATAAATTATTGGTTCAGCCAATCACTGTGAACCAAAGCACTAGTTAGCTGGCGGGAAGCCTGTTTGTATCCACTGCACTGTTGTACAAAGCTTTAATACAAGTGCACAATCAAAAAATCACTCAGCAGGGGCACCTGGGTGGCTCGGTCTGTTGAGCATCTATCTGACTTTGGCCCAGGTCATGACCTCAGGGTTCTTGAGTTCAAGCCCAGCGCTGACAGTGCAGAACCTGCTTGGGATTCTCTCTCTCTCTCTCTCTCTCTCTCTCTCTCTCTCTCAAAAATAAACGAATATTTTAAAAAAATCACTCCTTGGACTAAACAATGTTTTTCTAACTCTTGTACGATTATCTTTCTGACTTTCTCACATAACTACCTACCAGACTGCCCTCGAATTTTCTCGCTTTCCCTCCAGTCACACCCATTTGGTTGCTAAGAAACAAAATAACGATGATCTCCAAGAACCATCATTACAATAGATACTATGATAATACTGACCATGAGGAAAGGAGGAGGGACAAAGGAGAAAAAACTTATCTCTATTATGCCCTTGGTTCTTTACACATGCTAATTCATTTAAACTATATAAGAGCCCTAGAAGGCAATTATTACTATGCCCAATAACAAATGGCTAACTGAAACTCAGTTACATAACTTGCCTAAGATTACACAGCTAGAAAGTGGTGAAACCAAGGTTTGCCCCAACTTTGCCTAATTTCAAAGCCAGTGTTATTACTATTCCCCTTCTTTCTAGCTGTTTCATGGCCTTTTAAAAAAATTCTGCACAAACAATTCTACATATTAAAATTTTTCAATAGAGCTTTTTGATAATTTAACAGGTCTTTAGATGTATTATTTCCTAGGACTGTTTTCCCAAAGGATTACATATTGAAATAATTTTTCCTTCACAGGAATAAATAAGAGTTTTATTGCTAAGAACTAACCACACACTTTCGGGGCACCTGGGTGGCTCAGTCAGTTGAGCATCCAACTTTTGATTTTGGCTCAGGTCATGATCCTGGGGTTGTGAGATGGAACCCCATGTTGGGCTTGACGCTGAGTGTGGAGCCTTCTTAAGATTCTCTCTCTCCCTCCCTCTCTCTCCCTCCCTCTCTCTCTCTCCTGCTCCCCTGCTCACTCTCTCTCTCTCTCTCAAAAAAAAAAAAAAAAAAAAAAAAAAAAAAGAACCACACACTTTCAAGATATAAAGCTCAAGGGGAAGAATTTCAAATTGCAAAATATACTCTGATCAACCAATAGTTACCAAGAGCCTTCAAGTTCATTTTCAACAATCTTTATCCCTACTGAAATGAAGGAAAGGGGATACAAGATAAATACCTCTCTTCTATGCCTTCTGACTTACTTGATAATTGACAGTTATCATTTCTTTTCCAAAGAGCAGAAAGCCAAAAATACATTTTTCAAAATTCCTGAATCCTTAGTTACCCATGGAATACACAGATAGAAGCCTGCTGAAGAACCAAGACTTCAAACTTTAACACAGAAATAAATTAGCAAATATAGTCAACAGAGCTATAAACTTAGGAGGGAAAATTAAAAGATCACATTTTGATTTAGGACAGGCAACCATACACACAAGTCAGCATCCAAATGAATACTCCTGTCTAGTGGCCCACTAAACTATTTAGCCTCCTTTTTTAAATTTTCCTTTCATTCTAATATATAGGGTCTATGAAACACCTAGAAAATAAGTAAAATATTACTTACAGATGGGGTGCCTGGATGGCTCAGTCAGTTAATTGTCTGATTTCAGTTCATATATACATATATATATCACTTCTAGAATACTGATCCACAGGTGAGAGTGAAAATGAAAAGTACCGTTTTGGATAGAGCTGCTATTGCTTACCAGTGAAAGAGTCAAAAAGCTACCCTCCTGTGTTACTAATCTGTCTTATCAAATTGTATTAGGATAGTGGAGTCATTAAGTCCATTGCTACAACAAAGAAGGTGGGGAGGGCATAGATTTTGAACTGACCTGGGTTTGTTACGTAAATCACATAAACTCTTGAAGCCATAATGTACTCATCTGAAAAATGGAAAGTTAATTCCTTCCTTGATGGATTCATATGAGGAATAAATTATATTTTTTTAAAAGTACTGCACAAAAGAGACGTCAATGCATGCTTGTCTTCCCTTTTTCTAAGGTGCACTGCTAATTTTAGTGATGGGGCTAGGGGTGACGTGATCAGACTTAGCCCTTCTGAGAAAGAGTCATCCTCCCACTTGAGATTTAAAAAACAAAACTAAAACCAATACAAGCAAACAAACAAAAAAACAGTAAAACCTAAACTGTAGAATATAAATTAGAAAAGCATGTGAAATATCAACGTGCAATTCCAATGAAAAGATAATCCAACTAAATATTTTCTAATTCACACGAATTCAAATATCCCAAATAGAGAACTGAAAACCTTGATTAAAAAAAAATACTTTCTAAACTCTTGCCTCTATGCTATTATTGAAAGAGCAAAGTGGAACCCATAAAGCTAACAGTAATAAAACATTAGGCAATCCATTAAAATGAAACAAAAGAAGGCTAATAGTTTCAGTCTGGTACAACAGCTACTTTTTTCTTTTTTCTTGTAACTCAGTGAGCCTATTAAATTATTCCAATCTGTCATTCATTAGTAGTAGTTACTGGACCTCTGACAATTTTTTGTTGTTGTTTGAAGGATGAGGAAAAGGGGAGGAGAAAAGAGAGTACATCAATATTTTTCAAGATTTAATCCTTCTAGATCTTTCACTTCCAATCATAAGTTATACACAAAATAAAGTCTAAGCAACAAAACCACAGACCTGTCACTACCAGTATTGTGAGAAACAAGGAAGACTTAAAAAACAATATATGTTCTCTGTGATTCTGAGAGGATTAATTTAAAAACATAAAATAAGGACAAATGTAGAAAATATTTTTTTTTATGATTAAATGCTGTTTGAATATCCATCTGACCTACCTTTCACCTTAAAGTCAGCAGAATAGTACAAGTCACTTTGCTAACCTGGCACAGTTTAAGATAACTCCAATAAAGAAAGTCCAATTTCCTGATTCACTCAGCCAAAATAAGCAAACTTAAGTTAGTTTGATCTAATAGCAAGCTCTAGGGAACTTATCCATTTACAGCTGAAAAATCAGAACAAGAACCAGAATTTAAAGGAACTTAGAAATCACCCATGACCTCATTTTATAGTCAAGAAAATTAAGTATCAGAAGTTTAGTGACTTCCCCTAATTCATACAGTAAGTTAGTAGCAAGTTTATCTAAGTTATGCAAAGAATTATTGAAATAAAATGAAACAGTTAAAAACCTTATTCATAGAATCCAACTCTAATTTAGTTACTTAATAGTTATCGGACATCAAAGCTTTAGAAAGTAATTTTCTTCTTTTGTTAGCAGAAATGTATTTTAAAGGTAATCCACTTGGACTTGGATAAAAGTATAGGCCAAATGCAATTGATATAAGGACACTACTATTTGCCTAATTTCCCCAAGAGGAAAAATAATTTCAAATAGAATTTTTCACTGTCCGGTTGTAGTACTCTTAGAATTAGTTCCAGTTGCAGGGGGAACAAAAAGAAAAAGAAACTTCCACTCCTATTCCAAAGATAAAAGACAAATTAAAATGAAATCTTCCACAACTCTATATGCATTAGATACACAGAACACAGTGAATCAAGACTTATTTTTTTAGGATATCAAAGAGATCATGTATTTGCCTTATTAAATATTCCAAAACTAGACTAGATAGAAAAAACAGTTACAAAATAACCTTAATCATAAGCAAGTATCTTTATCTTACTTTTTCTTATCTAAATCCTATTTTAGGATACTGAGGTTGGGCATAAAGAAAAGATAAATCAAATATATACACTATATATTTATTTAATAAATAGATACATATCAGTAGTACTTCATGCAAAAAAATTTCACAAAACAAGATTCCTGGTAACTTTAATTTCAAAAACAAAAATGGCTTTTCTCTTATATTCTCCCCCTGGGGATTCTTGGGTGGAGGTGAGCAGAACTCCACAGAAGTGGCAACCATCCAGTGTTTCCAGCGCTAGAAGGAAAAGGCAGCACAGCCACTGAGGGGACTTGGGGAGAAGCTTGCTCTCTCCTCTGTCTAGCCCCTGCTTCCAATAATGAAGTCATTTCCCAAACCTTGCTGGTAGGTCTGGCCAAGCACCAAAACTCTTCATGGCTTTCTCACAATTTTTTTAGGTCCAGGAAAACTTAAATTTGATTACAAACATTACAGTGACCCATAAGGCTCTATGAGTTCTGTCCCATCTCAAGTCACTTTCCTGCTGCCTCTCTGATATTACCTCTTACCAGTCTACCTTCACTCACTCTGCTCCAGGCAATCTGGCCTCCCAGGCAGGGCCATTGCACCACCTCTTTCCTCTGCCTGGGATACTCATGACCCAAATATCCAATAACCTCACTGAAGCTTTCCTAACCACTCTATTTTAACTTGCAATTCCTTACCCCTACATTCCCTATCTCCCTTACGTGCTTTGTTTGTCCCCATAACACTTATCACCATGTAATATAATACATGCTTTTACTTACTTGTTTATTGTCTATCTCTGCTCACTCAAAGGTCAGCACTGTAAGAGCAGAGATTTTTGTCTGTTTCGTTCACTGCATGTCCCCAGCATCTATAACAATGCTTGGCACATAGTAAAAGCTCGAAACTATTTGTGGAATAAGCAAACGATTCCCAGTTTGGGAGTTAATGCTGGTATCCATCAAATATTAATTAGAGATTAAGAACACAAAACTATTCAAGATGCTGTTAAACACAAATAGTGCAAAAACCATGGTCTTTGCTTTCAAGGAGTCTAGCTGGAGAAGCAGAACTAATATATACATGGAGTAATTAGTTAATTATATAGACAGTATTAGGTACAACTATTAACTAATTAGATTTGTATGACTCATGGAATGTGCCTTGTTATTCCTGGTTATACCTAGTATATAATTAAATGCTGAATCAAATGGTAGAAACTGGTCATCGGCATTCAGACGGGAAAAAGAAATGAATGAGTTGCAAAAGAAAAGACTATGGGTAGATGAAGTCTGATGTGGGCTTTGTGGATGCAGAGACATGAGCTGGCATGTAGGTCGGTAGGCATCCCTGATAAAGTGAATTTCATGAGAGAGCAGCCAGGCAGGTGAAGGACAGTAAGGAGCTAAATAAAATGATGGCATTCACTGATGAGTCGTGATGATCTGGGGAGGACAATCTGAGTCTAGATCATAGAGAGCCTAATCCTCTGAGCAAGAGGACTCAAGTCTAGAAGGAATCTCATAGCAAGTGCTGTATCCAGACTGGCTCCTCTGGAACCCTTCTACCAACTTGGTACAGCAACTAAGGAAATGCTAATGGTTCACACCAGCCACTTTCTGTGTAAACAAGAGAAACTACTTCCTACCCCTCCCCTGCATGCACTTTGCACACACATCCACACACACACACACATTTCCTCAACAACTGGTGGCCAATGTCTAACAAATGCAAGGGAAGGGAGACAAAAGCCCAATTCCCTTGCCTCAGGGCAAGACATCCTCTATAGTAAGATTTTGTCCCCAAGCTCCCTCCCGGATCAAGCTAAGCCTAGATAACCCCTGAAACCACATTATTTGCTCATCTCAGTTTCCTCTTCTTCCCAATTCTGCTTTACTCACTCTGTTGTAACATTTCAAAAACCTTTCTTGATATATTACTTGTACAGGAATTCCACCTCAGGTTCTGCTTCAAGGAAAACTGGATTAAGAAAAGTCTATAAAGGGAAGTACTACATACTCACAAAGCAAAGTCCATGTTTATGAAGAAAAGAGTTACACAGCACAAATACTGTTGTAGGTCATTCAGTTTGGAAGGAGAATACAAAGCAGTCTGGTTGGTGATAGATGGAATAAAGAGGGTAAGGTGATTGGAAGCCAATTAAGGATGTTCGTGTCAGTGTGCCTAAATGACTCACTTGGTTAAGCATCTGACTCTGAATTTCAGCTCAGGTCAAGATCTCACCACGGTGAGATCAAGCCCCGCATCGGGCTCTGCACCAACAGCACAGGGCCTACTTGGGATTCTCTTTCCCTCTCTCTGCCCCTCCCTCACTTGTGTGCGTGCTCTCTCTCTCTCTCTCTCTCTCTCTCTCTCTCTCTGTCTCAAAATAAATAAAAAAACTTTTTTAAGTGGCTCAGTAGGTTAAGCATCTAACTTCGGTTCAGGTCATGATCTCACAGTTAGTGGGTTTGAGCCCGGCATCAGGCTCTGTGCTGACAGCTCGGAGCCTGGAGCCTGCTTCGGATTCTGTGTCTCCCTCTCTCTCTGCCCCTGCCTGTGCTCTGTCTCTCAAAAATAAATAAATAATAAAAAGGATGCTGTTGTCAGATTCGGAAATAAGTGGAAGGAAAACTATTTATTTGCTTTGAGAGAAGAGAGAACTTAAGAAGGGACTGGTGTATGTATAGGGAAGAACTGAAACTAACTCTTCAAAGTTTTATTTTTTCCTTGAAAGGCAAAAAAATATTTCTTCAGTAGTATGTCAATGTTAAACCATAAATTCTCTTAAATGTAAATCTCTTTTCAGGTTGACACTGCCTAACACAAGAAGCATTCAAAAACTTGAGAATTACAACAAATAACAATAGGACTCTAAAATTCTCTCTCATGTTTTGGGTCCCTGAATATCCATACTCACAAATATAAGATTATGCCGCATCTCCAAATGTTTATAACATCTCGTTAAATTCATAGTTAAGTAGCTTAAAAGAATCTTTATTAAAGGTCAGTAACAGATTACTTACATTGGAAATGCATCCAAACAAGGTAACATCTGGTTTTCATCTATTCTTAGGGGACCCAGAAGTATTTTCAACAGAAAATAAGACACTGGGTCCTGGGTCATTAAATAAGAAGGAGTGTAATGTGAAAATAATTAGGCTGATATGAAAGAAGGGATACACAGCCCAGGAAAAGAACTTATACTCTACATAAACTTTCAACTTCAGAATTTGAGAAACACCCATCACCATCTCTATTTATTTTAGTTAATATCTCAGACAATTTAATCTTCTTGGCTTCATGGTATCCTTTCAAAATTCATACTTTGTAAAAATGACTATAAACAAAAATGGCTACTTTTCATATAATTAGTAACAATAATTTTGTGTTATATGTCTCAGTACCTAGAACAGAAAGGACACTACAGAAATAGAACTTTTTAGCAAGGTTATTTTTTCTCATTGACTCCTTTATATGCATTAAAATATATACCTAATAGCTATTGATATTTAAATACGAATAACCTTTGACCAAATAGTCCCACTGAAATGAATTTCTCCCAACAAAAGAAAAGGGGGGGGGGGGAAGGGGCGAGGGGAGGAATGGTTACATCAAAGTAAATCTGTAAGTCTAAGTTCACAAAAATTTCTCCTATTCAGTTTTAAGACCAAACTGATACTCTTCCAGACAAGTACATAAAATTTAGCCTGTGTATAGCCTTTAAATAGTCCCAGGAGAGACTCCAAGGAAAAACGGTTCCATAGCCAAATACGTTTGGTACCACATGTTATTCCCCTCTTAAAAATTTATAATATACACAATAATTTATGGAAGCCTGAGACGTTTCAAGGAAGAAAATGGTGTCTTCCAAATTTTACAGAAATAGAGAATATGTCTGTAATCATCAAACACAAGACTTATTTAAAACCCTCCATACCCACCTTCCCCATAAGCCTAAAGGTTCAGAGCCATCAGTCAGTCACCTTCTCCCCACTCCCCTTCACCTTCCTTCACCTCAGCCTGATGTTATAATTCATAATAATCATAGGCAGCTAATTAAAATATAATTCTTGGTCCTTTCTGATGTTCTGATTTCGTCAGTAATTTTAGCAAGCAATCCACATGATTTCAAGGAAGCAGGTCAAATGTTGAAATGCTCAAAATGCCTGATATATTATAATCAATGAGATGATTAGCTACGCTATAACTAAAGCCAGAGTAACCTTAAAAAACAAAACAGTAAGTTCAGAAAATTTGCATTTCAAATGAGTATATAAAAAAATTATTTTTCTACCCAGGAAAAAAAGGGCAAAAGACATACTAAGAAAAAGCCAAACTAGATCTTGAAATAATACCCTCTAATATACTGCCCAGAATATTAAGGCCAAGAGTTTTACCCTATAATAAGAATTTTTAGCCTGTACTTTACTGAGAAATTTTAGGAAATCTTAGATTTTCTAAAACTGAACATACAATTTTTATGAATACATGAATACATGTCTTTTTATGGGGAAATAATCCAAAGCTTTCACCAATTTGTCATACTGTTCAATTATTCAATTTAAAAGCCTTTACATTTTTTAATTTATCTACTTGAAACAGTGGTAGTAGAAACTTGAGTTAATACCATGAATCAGATACACAAAAACACATTCCTCAGTATTGTTCTCTCTCTGAGGTTAAAAAAAAAAAAAAAAATGCAAATTACCTTTGCAGAGTCATATTCAAAGAGCCTGTACAACCCTTAATCTTGTTCTGGGCTTCAAGATGAGTCATTCCATGTGCACTTATTCCATCAATGGTGAGAACCACATCGCCTATTCTTACATTTGCCTGGGATGCTTTGCCTCCATCTTTTAGCTGTAATGAATAGATTTCATTAGGAGTGTCACTCCTTAAAAAACAGAGAATAAACGCAGATGAAAATTATACTTTTGCTTATATCAAAAGAAAAGTAGATTTATATACTTTTAGACAAATTAATAAAAAGTTATCTTGATTAGCAGGTAACAAATAACTTTCCTATTTTCTTAAATTCTTACTTGCTAAATTTTCTGAAAACGGTTCCCTGATAATTTCTCCATTTCTTTATTGTGTAACAGTACCATGTGATTGTTATCAATGAGGAAGAGAAGTAGCCAAGCAAATTACATTTTAGCATCTGTAATGTGAATAGGGTATTTAAATTCTTTCAAAAATAATGTTTAGAACTCTTTAAATAGCTGTACTTTTGAGCACAAAGAGTAACACAGACAGCGGATTTAACCGAACAATCCTTCCTGTTGAGTCCAATTCATATCCAGTGTCTGGGGTACTGAATTCTTTTAGATCAGACCCAAATATCTTTTACACTAGATATGCTTCCTGCTCCAGGCATTTAGTAGGAGGGGAAGGAAACCAGTTGTGTCTGAGACTATCAGACTTTTTTGTGTACCACAGTCTTTAATCCCCAGTTTTTCTTCCCTTCTGTATTAAATTTTCCATGTTCACATTACTCAGTTTGATCTCCTTCCAAGTTCATATATATTTCATTGTTCCAAAAAAGCAAACAAATATAAAATTACAGTAAAATGCAAGATGATGCAATTTTAATAACTACCTAGAAACACGGAACAAATACAAATCAAAAGTAACCATTCTAATTCAAATGGCAAGCTCAGAATTCATTAAGTACAAGTAGATCACACTGAATACTGGGTTGTTGGAAGACAGGTGAGACTTGGCACAAATAAAGAAAACAACCAATATTCTCTAGATACTTAAAACTAAAAGATTTTATACAGTTTCTATTTGGAATAATGAACAAATTCTGGAAATGGATAGTGGTGATGGTTGTACAACACTGTAACTGCACTTAATCCAAATAAATTGTACACTTAAAAATGGTTTACTGTTATGATTACCACAAGTTTTAAAAAACTAAAAAAAACCACAACTAAATATTTTAGAGAACATTTTGCTAAAATTACTTCTTTTTAAAAAACTATATACCTCAACAAACAAAACATGAATTGAGTGCTACAATTCACAATTTGGAAACAAAGAAATAAATACAATGGATATTTGTATGTTCAGTTAGGCTAGGTTTTGATTACTATCAGTTGTCAAACTCTTTCCTTAAAAATAATGATCAAGGCAGACCAATCTTAGTGCATGAGAACAAATGTCTGGATCTAAAATCAAGAAAACAGTAGTGAAGGTTAGACCATCAAGGAAGGGCCCACGTCTGTGTTTCCTCAGGTGCCTGGCACACTACAGGCCTTCACAAAATACATACTGAATGAATGGATGCCACAGATTTATTACTTAACACTGGCGATGGTTTGTTTACACTGTGAAATTAGTAAAAACTAAAATTTTACATAATTAGAAATTTATTTCATTTTAAAATACAACTATCAAGTGACCAAAATAGTTCTTGAAATTATTAAGAAAAAATACCTATTTGAGCAAAGATATATGAAATCTCACAGATACAAAGTATAAAAAAAGATTTTAAACCCTTCAAAGGAAATGTTCTCTATCACATACCCAGTATATCATGATTTTGTTTTCCCTTTACACTAACAAAAGTAATCCTTTCACAGCTGCTGAGATATTTAAGGGTAAGAAAAATTTATACTATGTTGAACACTGAAGAAATAAAATTTCGGGGTGCCTGGGTGGCTCAGTCGGTTAAGCGGCCAACTTCGGCTCAGGTCATGATCTCACGGTTCGTGAGTTCGAGCCCTGCGTCGGGCTCTGTGCTGACAGCTCAGAGCCTGAAGCCTGTTTCAGATTCTGTGTTTCCCTCCCTCTCTCTGACCCTCCCCCATTCATGCTCTGTCTCTCTCTGTCTCAAAAGTAAATAAACGTTAAAAAAAAAATTAAAAATAAATTAAAAATAAATAAATAAATAAAATTTCCAGAGTAACAAAACAGATCAAAATTTAACTCCTATCAAACTCATATATTATTTAAATTGTCAAATAAATTCCTTTTTGTCTACAGTTTTGGGGGGCCAGTAATATTAGTCATCTTGGATTTTTGACATAAGCATCTTTTCTAAATCTCTAACCATGTTTATTATTCAATGCTCAGGACTTCTCATCACACAATTTAAACTAAAGATCATGAAGAGCCTGAACTAATGCTGTATTTAGTGGGAAAGGCCCAGCACATAGAAACAAATTTAAGTCTTATTAAAGACAACACCTTACTGAATACTCCTATGAGCTCCATTTATCTCCAAAACCACTTCCTCAGACCATCCATTCATTAGAAAGATAAATCTTTTTTTTCTTTTTTAATTGGGTAGAATATAGTACTATAATGAATTGTTAGCAGCTAAGGAAAAACTACAAGGTCACTCATTATTTGTATAGTTCATTTTTTGTTTTTGCAAGTCTGAATAGCTTGCATTTGTTTGAAACAGTAATAACATTCTGTCATCAGTAAATCTTGTACATATTATATGACAGCCATAAGTATATGTGTATTTCATAAATGTATAATGTGTAGGAAGGAAGCAGTAGTGGGAGGCTCCTGGGTCAAGCTCAGCATAAATCAAACTAATCACAAGCAAATGCTTGTCCTTTGATCCTGAGATGCATTTTTCATTACTGTTGCATAATTTTCCATAAACTTAATTGAGGCTGTATGCTTCTTTAAAAGCGGTGCTTTGTGGCCTCACTTAAATTGCAAGCATACAGGGCTGCACATGTTGGAACTACCTCTGGGCTTCTGTTTACTGACAGAGAAATGAAGGTAAACTAGGACAACTATAAGCTCTTCAAGAGAATGGTATCCTTATTGAGCCTCCCATTAACCTAGATAAGAAAGGCTCTAATATTGATCACCTACACTTGGTCTAAAACCCCTCGGGATGCATTTTAATCTTTATCTGCAATTAGGATGACGTTTTCTCTTGAGAAGGAAGTCCAGTCTTTAGTAAACAAATGGAGGGGCGGGGAGAGAGAGAGAGAGAGAGAGAGAGAGAGAGAGAGAGAGAGAGTGTGTGTGTGTGTGTGTGTGTGTGTGTGTGTGTGTGTGTGTGTGTGTAAGGGAAAAAGGCACCAGGAAATACCCAGAGATAAATTTTCTTCAGTCATTTTAGAAGAGTAGCTCTTTGGGGCGCCTGGGTGGCTCGGTCAGTTAATGTCTGACTATATAGATCAGGTCATGATCTCATGGTTCCTGAGTTTGAGCCCCACATCAGGCTCCAGGCCATGGAGCCTGCTTTGGATTCTGTGTCTCCCTCTCCCTCTCTCTCTCTGCCCTTCCCCTGCTCTCTCTCTCTCTCAGAAAACAAATAAAACATTAAAAAAAAAAAAAAGAGTAGCTCTTCTCACATAGTGTTTTTCTGTCCTGAGAAAGAAATGATCCAGAAAAAGTAATTAGGACTATTTACTGAGCACCAACAGTAAGTAAGCAACTTTAAGAGACCCTGTACCTTTTTTGCCATTATCAGGTAGTTTAGTCTATATTATAGATGGAAAATGAGAGCTTCAAAGGGATTAAATTACTTGCCCGTGTCCATACAGTAAGAAAACAGTACAGAGCAGAGGCTTTGAAGTGAGGCAAACATGAGGTCATATTCATGCTCTGCCATTTCTTGATTGTGTAACATGAATTTACTAGGCCTCTCTAAGCTTCATCTATCTCTCCTTGAAATGGGGACTACAATTTCACCTGCTTCACAGAGCTCTTGAGCAGATTAAATAAAACCCCAGCATAGCACATACCTCACAATGCAAAATAAATGCTCACTACTATTATTATTATTATTATATTATTATTATTATTATTATTATTATTATTATTATACTATGTCACCAATTCACATAGGCTGGACACCTGCTTCAAGGACCTACAGTGTAGAGAAGACAGCTTTGCAAACTGACCAGTCAGACCTTCTGGCTTCCCCATCCCTCCATCAATAAAGACCAAATATCCCTTCTTCACCCACTCTCTTCTTTCTGCTTCTCTAAGCCTAAAGTTTTCCTTTATTCAGCAACAGAACACGATATGCCATAGATCAGAACCAGCTCACCATGTCCTTTCTCTGCTTACCACTATCCAATTCTGACTTTTCCAAACTCTATTCTCATAGGATGATGACCTCTATTTCCCAGGTCAGTTAGGGGTTGCCACTATACCAAGAGGCCAAAGAATAAGAATTAAGAAGATAACAGTGGTGAAGAAGCCTTGAAATGGGGGTCAAGAAAGGACAGGAAGGAAAGAAGACAAGGGAACACACTGCATGAAGAATAAAGGAAGGTGCCGGTACAGAGGGTAGAACAGGGAACCAAGACTATGAAAGAAGAAAGGGTCACGAGGTATCCTAGGTTTGATCAACTAGATCCAGGCCTTGCCTCTGGGTGTGTTGTACACCCAAGTGCACATGTGTAAAATAATATTTAAATTGAACACAACATCAAAATAATAACTAATCATAGAAGATTTTACACTTTGATTTGAATAACTAAAAAAACCTAAATGACTGTTAGTAATAACTATGATTTAGAGCCAATTAACTCACAGTAATACTAATGTGTCATTAAACGTGTCGTTAACTTTACTGTACTCAAATAAAATTTATGACCAAACCTCCCCAAATTCTTAGCCTCCATGCAAATCTGTGGTTCCAGCAGCATTTCTTCTTAAAACGTTTTAACAAAAGAGAAAAGTAGTACTGCATCTTTATAAAATTGCATTAAAAATAGACTAATATCTCAAGAGAACATGCCACTCAAACAAAAATCTCAAAACTGCACCAAGTAGAACATTTATCCACAAAGAAGTATGCTATTTGGGATTCATAAGGAGTTAGAGATACACCAGTTAGACTAACCCTTCACTGTAGTTCTTATCTCTTGAGAGCAAGCACATCACAGAAATAAAACAATCATAGAAAATTTGTAGCAAAAAAACAAAATCAATGTAAACATTATAGACCTCTCATTTTTAAAAGTTAAAATCCAATATGGTAGGTATCATTTCAATAAACTTAACTGTCTAAGATTTCTCTTTAAAATGAGTATTTAATAGAGCTGCTATATTACCCTAAGCTTCTTCATAAAGAGCAAAATGTTTAGCCATAGCAATAACTTCAACACTGTCTTAAAATTCTCTATTGAGAGAAATCCTTCCAAATCATAGGGAATTGATGCACACAAAACCTCTGCATGCTTTCCCTTGGAAATAAGCCAGCAGTTAAAAACTTCAGAAAACAGATGTCAGCAATAGAAATAACTTACTGAAATATATATGCCTAACTATATTACAGAAATCATTTTACAATATAGATAACACCATTTAATAGTCAGATGTTTACTAAGAACAATTTATGCTGGTTCAGAAAATTACTTTGGTAATTATCCTATTATATTCTATGGGTAACAAGCAGGAGACAGGTACCTATATGATGAGCCACAACCAACATGCAAGTTTTCAACCTCTGCCTACTTTCAACAAATATGGAATGCTTGGAAATATATGACCCTAACACCATGGGTATGACAAGAATGCCCTCACATTTATTAAATGTAAAAAAGGAATACATAAATATGACAGTTATAGAAAGAAACACTACCAGAGATTTCCCATGTCCAAAAACCATGGGAACTAAACCATGGGAAAATAAAAGATGTTATTTTTCTAACAGTGCTGTTACCAAAATTTGAATATACAAATAAAATTATATCAATCTAACCAACAGGATTTTCTTGAGGCAGAGGAAAGCACAGAGGAAAGCCTTATTTTGAAAAAACACTTAGGTAATGGGCAATTAAAGTGTATTTTCTAGTACCTACCGTAAAATAAAAAATTTGAATCCAGACATATAAGCCTCTGGTTCAAAGTCTGTAGGTGTTTATCTCCCACATATTTCCCTGAATACCATGGATGTGACTTTCTGCACTGCCACCTTCCTCCCACCCCTCCCCCTCCAAGAAACACATAAGAATGTATGAGCATTACACCAAAAATCAGAGAACTCACAGAACTTGTTTTCCTGAACAATGAGTGCTCCCCAATCGTCACCAAATATCACAAATAAACAGAAATGGTGGGAGTTTTTAGCCATTAAAGTGAGAAGTAAAGAATATTTGAGAAGTGCTGAATCTGCTTTTCAAACATATCCTTCAAGCCACTTTTTAAATCCCAACGTATTTCCTGTCACTCTAGTACTTAACTAATCCACCTTACAACACTATGCTCAGCGCTGAAAGCTGTGCTGTCTTGCATGATCTATTGCTTCTATAGCGGTGGCACCTCAACCAGCCTGTATATGCTACTCAACTACATAGAAAAAGATAATCTCTGACCTGGATGTCTAATGTGAACATGCCCCTTCACTATTTGAGGCTACTCTGGATTCATTTTAATACTCTCTTCTGTGAAATAAAATGATTTCGCTTTTTGTATGTTAGAATGACTAGATAAAACAATCACTGAGGTCTCTCTCTGAGTAAATTTGTGAACTCCTGCCTGACCCATGTGAGTGGTGGTTACTCTAACTATGGGCCTTATTTTCTGGCTTATGAGTCAAACTGTCATCAGTTTTACCCAAAAGTCTGAGAATACACCTTATATGGTAGCAATAAAGCAAATACCTTAAAGTGTGTGTCATTGTGCCTCACAAAACCAAAGGGAAATCAGAGGGTGATTACGCCTTCTCTTTCTTTATGTAGTCACTAAGCTACCTAGTTCAAACACAGGGCTTCTGTTAAGACTGTTCTAGTAGTCTAAATCTCTTTTCCATAATGAATCCTTCTTTATTAAAGTAACATCTTTATTCTTCTTGACCAGCATCCTAATAAAATAGAAACATGCCTTCTTTTTATTTTTTTATTTTTTAACATTTACTTATTTTTGAGAGACAGAGAGAGACAGAAAATGAGCAGGGGAGGGGGAGAGAAAGAGAGGGAGACACAGAATCCAAAGCAGGCTCCAGGTTCTGAGCCGTCAGCACAGAGCCCGACACGGGGCTCAAACTCACGAACTGCGAAACGATGACCTGAGCCAAAGTCAGATGCTCAACCAAATGAGCCACCCAGACGCCCCGAAACATGCCTTCGTATACTGTAAATCACTATTAACACACCACATAACACTTTCATTTTATAGTTAATCCATATAGGTTTACATCCAAAGACTTAAGGTACTCTGTACTTAATGTGTGAATATAATTCTACCAGAATGTGAAAAGCATGGTGGTTTATAAAAACAGAATGCATATACAAACATCTCTAAATCAAACAAATTTGTTAATTACAGATATTTGTGTTTTTATGTAGTCCACTTTATAATGATAAGGAAAATGATAATAAATGTTGCAGATAACTATAAAATTTAAAAATGAATTGGTCAACTCTAGTTTACCTAAGAACAGATTAACACTGTAATACACACAGTTTCAACCCTCCCTCCTTATCAGGTTCTGGTCAAAGATGAGATGAATCCCCTGCAACTGTGTGCAAATTATGTGCAAGTATGCATGCATTTTCCATTGAGTCAGTCCATAGCTTTCCTCAAATTCTCAAAGGCATCTATGACCAAAAAAAATGTTAAGAATGAATGATTTAATGAAACCTTAGAACAGCGTTTCTCAAAGTGTGGTTCCTAAACTACCAGTAGCAGCATACTTTTATGACACAAGGAAAAAATTCACTAGTCCTTTGAAAATCACAATCTAAAGTTATTTTTTTTTTTAAAAAGTTTATTTATTTTGAGACAGAGAGAGAGAAAGAGAGAGAGTGCACATGAGAGCAGGACACAGGCACAGAGAGAGGGAGAGACAGAATCCCAAGCAGGCTCCGTGTTGTCAACTCTCATAAACCATGAGATCATAACCTGAGTTGAAATCAGAGTCAGACACTTAACTGACTGAGCCACCCAGGTGCCCCAAAAATGTTTCAAAACAAGAAATCCATTAGCATCAAGAAAATTTAAGAACTCAAAACAGGGTTAATATTTATTTAATGTGGTACAAAATCATGACTTCACATGCTAATGGAAGGTAACTGTTAAAATCACTAACATTTAATAAGGGCCTATTCCAGTAAGACACTACATTTGATACTGAATTCAGAAAAACGATGTAAAGAACTGATATCGTCCTCTCCCTTATCTACTATTTAACTTTCACATGTGTATGTAACTCTCCACAAAGCAATGCTCCTCAAACTATCTGCGGTGAAAGACACTGTGAGGAAAGTTTTTCCCCCATCTGCCTTATACCAATTCTTCTGTAATCTTTAATAAAGACAAATTACTGGAAAACAAAATTTAAAGAATATATAAAATATAAGACCAAATTTCTTATCATCAGATTCAACAGACATAAAATTACTCTGTCAAACTACAAAAGTTTCTAGATACCTATTCATTTCTGTCCTTATTTCATCTCAAATTCTAACCAACAGTTTGCTGGGCTGCAGACCAGAAGGATGTTTCTTCTAAGCAATGACTATGCCTTTTATGTCTCTATAGGTCTATTGTACATGGACTTAAAATTAAGACAGACTAGGGGCAACTGGGTCGCTCAGTTAGTTAAGCGTACGACTCTTGGTTTCAGCTCAGGTCATGATCTCACTGTACATGGGTTCAAGCCCCATACTGTCAGCATGGAACCCACTTGGGATTCTCTCTCTCCTCTCTCTCTCTCTGTCCCTCCCCCTCTCGCAGGGCATGCGTGCATGTGCATGCGTGTGTGCTCTCTCTCTCTCAAAATTAATTAATTAAAAAAAAACACACAATAAACATTTAATGAATTACCAAAACAGGCTATTGTTTAGTAAGTTAACTGATTTCCAATTTCCTTTGTTCTTATGTTTAACATAAAGTGATGAAAGTATTATACATTTATTATGGCATACTCAACTGATATTTTCTTCAGGAACTGTTTTTAAAAAGATATGCACATTTAACTTTTTGATCTATGATACTAGAATGCCAGCAAGGATATTTGCAGCCATTTATAATTCTACAAACCGTGCATGAAAAGTGTTATCCCACACTCTTGCAACTCTTAGCATTACAAAAGAAACTTGAGGGTAATTCTAACTCTAACACTAACAAATCCTATGACCTTGGGCAAATCACTCACATGTCTGGCCTCATTCTGCCCAGCTTTATAAGAGAGCTGGACCAAATGTTCTAGGGTCCCTTTTAACTCTAAACCATAATAAATATTTATACAGACTACCATCTCTCATTAGTCTAAAAAGTCATTATAATTAGTATCCATTACTCACTCTGGCATTAAAATAACTTTTGTACTCTTCACTAATAACTTTATATATATTATTTTTATTTCTCTATTATAAAACATTAAAATGACAAACATGACTACTTTTCAAAAACTTAAAACTGTATCAACATTAGAAATCCAAAAGGCTAAGTTTCAGAGCTAACTAGGAGAGAAGAGAATCTAGCTTATCTTCATTTTCAGATCCCAAATGATTTTTTCTTCTAGGATGAATATTAATTCTATTATATACTTAATTCTAAGGGACAAGAATCTTCCTACTGGTAGTAGCTGAGCTTTCTGGCATTTAATGCTAAATTATGCATTCATTTGTTCATATACATTCACTAAATGATTACATATGGACCAGATGCTAATGACTATAAGAATGAATTATTAGGCTAATGGGGAAAGCAAATATTCATTTATTCCATCATTTAAGAAATACTTGTCAAGTGTCTATTATGTGCCCAGTTGTTCTAGGCATAGTGATACAACAACGAACAGAATGAGGTCCTTGCCTTCATGGGGGCCTTAAATTCAGCCAGGGGGAAAGAGACAATCAACAAATAAACATGAAGATAAATAAAATATCAAAAATAAGTATTAAAGAAGAAAAATAAAGAAGAGAAAGAGGACAAAAAGCATCAGGAGACACTCTTTTATGGTAAAGTAGTCAGAGGAGACTTCCTGGGGTGGTGACATCTGAACAGAAACCAGAATGAAGAGAAAGCGCCACGAATAGATCTAGAGGGAATGCACTCTAGGCAGCAAGACAAGTAAAAGTAAAGGATACTCTGGGACACTAGAGAGTAATAAATGTATAAAAGTTATCAACATAAATACTGGAATGACTAATATACCTAAATGACATGAAGAAGGTTTGTCAGGGATATTGACAATTGTCCTGAATGTTAAAATAGAAGTTGGAATTTGCAGAAATAAAATGGGAGCGGTGTTATGTGTTCTGGGCAAAAATAAAAAGCATGTGAAACACATGATGATATAAAAAGTACTACCATTTCCAAGGTATGGCAAGTAGTTAAGGGTGTCTACATTCTAGGGAGAAAGTGACACGGAAACTAAGAGCCCAGGCTGGCTAGGCTGCCAAAAGCCATACAATAATGGGCACAGTATACGACAGTAAATAACTTATGAAGAATGTGAATTTACCTCTTGCAGGGTTTTTTTTTGTTTTTTTTGGTGGGTTTTTTTTTTGTTTTATTTTGTTTTTGAGAGAGAGAGACAGAGTGGGGGGGTTGGGAGGATGGGGCAGAGGGAGAGAAACAGAGAGAATCTTAAGAGAAACAGAGAGGCACAGAGCCTGACATGGGGCTCGATTCCACAACTGTGAGACCATGACCTGAGCAGAAATCAAGAGTCAGATGCTCTACCAACTCCACTACCCAGGCACCAAGAATCTAAATTTACAAGCTGCTTCCACATCAACTAGTGTGGTCTCCTTAAAAATGCCATTGCTCAGAAAGGACTGCTTACATATGCAACTATCACTCCCAGATGCCATACTGTTTCTAAGAAATCCACGCTTGTCAACTCCTTGTTCCTTTCAGTGCTTCTTGATTGTGCACTTGTCCCTCATCCTGTGAAGATGGGCACGTCTTCATTCCATTCCTGTCTCAGGAAGTGTGGTCTCAGCTTCCTTTGTATATCTGTAGCCCTCCAGAACCAAGACCCGTCAACACTTAGATGAAAGGAGTTAACGTTTCCTTTTATGGGACTATTTTATTCATTCTGCTTACAATTGGTTGAGAAAAAAAAATCCTAAGGATATTTTTCCTTCCAGTTCTTTTTGTATAGGTCAGAACTACCACCAGTACCCCCTAGCAGGTCTCCTGTGCCTTCTCTTGCGGTTCCATGTTTCTTTTTCTAACCCAATAAACTTGCCTGCACAGTTGGCTTTTATCAAGATAGCGCCAAATGTTGGTAGATCACTTCTAGCACTCCGGTCTCTAGTCACAAAACATCGATTTACTTTAAATGTTTCACCTCCTCCACAGAAAGCAAACACACAACCACAAAGAACAACTAGAAATGGAAAGGAAATGTTCTTAGGTCAATGCCACTATTTTTTTTTTTCCTTTTTTAAACTAAGAGTAAAACAGACTGGATCAACACTGAATGACTCTTGTTCTGGTGCAGTTGGTGCACCATATGTTCCTGAGCTTTGGGTGACACTGGATTTGGCAAGGGACAGGCTGCTGAGAGCAGTTAAGGAAAGTTCACTAAGCAATGTCACTGCTCACAGTTTGTGTAAAGTCTACTCAGGGGTGGGAGTGAGGGAACGGAGGGGGTAAGATTTTGGTTTGCCTAAGAGAATGTGCCTGAAGCATACTGTCTGCTGTTTCATCTTCACCCTGTTTCCCACTTTAATAGATCAAACCACCTCTTTCCTCAGAGTGAGGGCCCAGGGATCACATTAAAGCCATGTTGTTAAAGAAAACAAGAATTTATTAACAGAAGTTACACATAAGTCTAGTAGGATCTATGTGACGCTTTTCTTGTATACATCACTACCAAATGTTGGTCATTATTGAATGAGAGATTAATGTACTTAAAAGTCTTTGGTTATGTTAGAGTAGTTGACATGGGTTCCATTCCTTCAGCAAACCATTAATGAGTACATAAAATACACGAGTGCATAAGGAACGCCGTGTGTGTGTGTGTGTGTGTGTGTGTGTGTGTGTGGTAGGGTAGGAAAAGGGAGGTAACACACAGTTATACTTTTTAATTGTTAAAAGTATGTAAAATTAACAGATAACATTTACAACACTAACTACCGTCTCTTCACAAAATCTTCCATTTCTACATGTAAAATGACAAAAGATCAGATAACAACAAATGTTGTATTTGCCCTTCTATCTCACAGGTTAACATTTTGCCTTTTACCATCACTTCCAGACACACAACGTCTATTCAAAAGTTAAACATTAAGAATACATTTCCAGGAAAATCTATCAACCACCTGGCTAGCTTAGTTATTATTCTGTGCTCGCAATCATTATAAGCCATTTCTTCAACTTCCAAGCAATATTAGAATATCATTTCAGTTAGAAAACTTTTATTCCAGGAACAAAAGCCTCTAACTAGTCCATGAGTTCTCCAGCTACTCTGTTCAACACAAACATAACCTAGAGACCAACATGCTCAGATGTAATATCTATAGGTCAGAAACACTGAGGTAAGAAACATATTCCTTGCAACAGATTCTTTAACCACAGGCACACTCCATGGACTAAACATTGTTCTGGCACAAAACCAATGGAATAGAAACATACATTTTTACTGAGAATTCTCTGAAGAGTTACAGCAAGTTTCAGGTGTAAAGATTTTTTTTCAAACAAATGTTATTTTTGTTTTGTTGCCTTTTATTTTGTTTGGATAGAGGAAGAAGGGACACTAGGCATTTTGCTCTCCCTAAGTGATATGCAAACCAAAAACTCCTTGAAGCAATGCAAAAGATAAAAAACAAAAAACTGGCAGATATTACCCACCTTTAATTAAAATGGATTTTTTAGTATATTTATTCTCTTCACTCCCAAATCTAGAACTATATTTCATGAGGGGTGCCTGGGTGGCTCCATCGGTTGAGCGTCCTACTTGAGCTCAGGTCATGATCTCACGATTCATGAGTTCAAGCCCGCATCAGGCTCTGTGCTGACAACTCAGAGCCTGGAGCCTGCTTTGGATTCTGTGTCTCCCTTTCTCTCTGCCCCCCCCACCCCCCCCGCTCATGCTCTGTTTCTGCCTCTCTCTCAAAAAATAAACAAACATTAAAACAATTTTTTAAGTAAATAAATAAAACTATTTCATGAAATCTCCTTTCTTAATTTTCACTTGATAATTACTACACAATCATAAAAAATCATTAACACAAGCTCTATTTTTTGAAGTTGATTCAATATTTGTTTCAAGCAACATTTTTTTGTAATTTAAATTTTAGTTAACATACTGTGCAGTATTGGTTTCAGGAGTAGACTTCAGTGTTTCATCACTTACATACAACACGCAGTGCTCATCACAGCAAGTTCCCTCCTTAGTAACCCATCACCCATCTAGCCCATCTTCCATCCCCCTACCTCCATCAACCCTCAGTCTGTCCTCTAGCATTAAGAGTCTCTTGTGATTTGTTTCCTTCTCTCCTCTTTCCCCTCCTCCCCTTCCTATATGTTCATCTGGCACCTTTTTACAGACTTAGGAGGTATGTATATCAATTTTTAAATGTGAAAAAAACAGGGTATAAAAGAGAGGACTATGCTGGGCTGTGGAAAAAGGATTTAAAAGCTCTTTATTAACTTGAAGATACATAAAATATACAGGGATAAATCTACAACCCAGTATTTAGATTCAGAAGCAAAAAAAAAAAAACAAGCAAACAAAGAGAAATTCAAATTGAATAAAATCTTTTGGCTTGACAAGGAGCCCACAAAAACAAAATCAGAATAGTGCGCCTAGCTGGCTCAGTCAGAGGAACATGCAACTTTTGATGTCAGGCTCATGAGCTCGAGCTCCACGTTGGGTGTAGAGATTACTTAAATAAACAAAACTTAAAAACTAAATAAAAAAATTAAACTGGGGTGCCTGGGTGGCTCAGTCAGTTAAGTGTCTGACTTCGGCTCAGGTCATGATCTTGTAGTTCATGAGTTCGAGTCCCATGTTGGGCTCTGTGCTGACAGCTCAGAGCCTGGAGCCTGCTTCAGATTCTGTGTCTCACTCTCTCTCTGCCCCTCCCCTGCTCACACTCTGTCTCTCTCTCTCTCTCTCTCAAAAATAAATAAAAACATTTTAAAACCGTAAATTAAAAAAATAAAACCAAGGAGATTTTAGAAGGCCACGTCATCCTTATAAGTCAATAGTGTGACAATCTGTTGGGTTTTTTAATTATCTTTTTTAAATAAATGTTTATTCATTTTGGGGAGAGAAAGCATGAGGGGGGAAGGGTCTGAGAGAGGGGGGACAGAGAATCTGAAGTGGGCTCTATGCCAGTGAGCCCAATGCAGTGCTTGAACTCACAACAGTTAGATCATGCCCTGAGCCAAATTCAAATGCTCAACCGACTGAGCCACCCAGGCACCCCCTTAAATTATTTTTAAGTAGCACTATAGTCTTAGGCTGCACTTAAAACAAAACAAACAAACAAAAAAAGCACTATTCACATTAGGAAAAGTGTTAGTTCCGCTGTATTCTATATGTTTAGGTCATATCAGGAATATTATGTGTAATTCAGTACCAGAAAAACAACCACAATTAGAACAGTGAAAGACCCAAAAGGTATATCATACAAGGAATTACTAATTAAAAATAGATGGTGTTGAAAAGACAGTATATAATTACTGTGTTTTACAAAGCAGTGATTCCCACACTTGGCTGATCAAAATCTTGCGGGGAACTTTTTATGTAAGTACAGACTATGGAGACTCATTACAAGAGATTCTGATTTAGAAAGCTTAGTGACGACCCAGGAATCTAATAATCCTCTGAGCAGGAACTAGGGCCCTTGGGTACAAGTTCAAGAAAGAAAGATTTCTTTTCTCAGAACAGTTAAGAACTTGAAAACATTCAGAACATTCCAGAAACAAAATGTTTTCCTTGCAAAGCAATGAGATTCCTATTTCTGGGTATGTCTAAGCAGAAGGCAGACAGCCATGTGCCATGGGCACTATATAGGATATATGAATCTGAAAATGAAAAAGAGTAAAGTATTCAATAAATTATTGGTGAGTAAACAATCAGACACAAGAATATCATTCATTACACAATTTTAGTTACACATAGTAAATGGTCTTTCTCCATGAAAATAATACCATGAAGTTCTGATTTTCATTACATATCATAGTTCAATCAGACTACAAATATTTTTGCATTACTTAGGTAAATGCCATAAAATGAAATACGAGTTTCAATCTAGCTAGAGTTCAGAGAACCTAGATTTTTATTATTTTATCATTAATAAATAATAAACACACTAAACTTTCTGTTAAACTGTGATGATACTGGTAAATGGAAGAAATAAGACAGAAGGAGGACTCTTAGGCCAGACAGAATTCTTATTCAGGGTACTGTAAATCACCTCCACATAGGATATTTAAATTTTCCCATAAAAATGTAACAGTAATCACTCCAAACAGGAATAAAAGATACTGTGTGAGCTAACTAAACACAGTCAATTTCCCTATCATTCTTCATTTACTATATAAAACTTTCAGGTTAAATAATTTAATGTTATATCAAGTTATCACAACCTGCTGTTTAATAGTAACAGAAACAAGCAAAACAGAGTGAGAATATAAAAGTGCAGAATTCCAAGTGATCCGGAGTTAGATGCTCAAATGACTTCTCTTGAGTGTTTGAAAGATAAAAAGCCAGTCTCAGGTATCAAAGGTGGTACACATAATCAGATGTTTGGGCCTTTTGAAACAGGACTACATCGAACACTGGGTGGTTTAACTGGTAACCAAAGAATTCCTTCTGGTGGCCAAGTGACAGATACAAACAGCTAGGAGGAAAAAGCCGGCATAACTCTAAAATAAATTCACATATGACCTGGACAATGTTAGAGCTATTCTTGTACCAATGTGAAGGTGCAGCATCAAAAAACAGCTTCCTCCTAAGTGATGATAAGCTATTATAAAACTATTATTTTGGGAGAGGGTGGGCGAAAAATACCCATATTACTCAATTTAAACTTCCACTGGCTTAAGAGAGGTTAAGGAATCTTTTGCAATAAGGAATTTTTGTAGTAATAATTTAAATACAGAATTAACACCGAAGAAAGTTATTTGCAAAACTAATTACGTCCATCACTGAACTCATCTGTCCTGAGCTCCTACAAGCTGTTTAAGGGAAAAAAGTGGTGGGGTGGGGAAGCAGTTTGGACTATATAATCCAAGGTGTCTTGCCACTATAGCATTAATCTTTCCATGCCCCTTTTGTGACTAACGGTTCCATGGAGATATGGGAAATCATTTAAGAAACACGCAACATCTACCATTTCCAATCAGTCATTATTACAAACTTGTTTGCTGATTTAAAAAACAACAACGCTTTCAAAATGGCAAACTAGAAAGGAAGAAACCTCATCATGTGCCAATCCTATGAAATATCTGGTTAGTACCTACACCAGTGGCAACATGCCCACTACCCGGTGCAGGCTTGATGCTAATAGTAAAGAAGAAGAAAGGACAAATAACATTGGAGAGTTAGATGTTTTACATGTATTAACTCATTTAACCTCACGAAAATGCTGCAGGGTAAGTACTAGCATTGCTAATTTATCAGTGAGGAAAGTAAGGCACAGGCTGCTTCAGCTACTAGTCTAAGGTCACAAAGCTAGGAGGTCACAGCACTGAGACTGGAACACAGGTAGTGTGATTCCAAAGTCCATCTTGTGACCACCAGCTGAGCTGCCCTCCCACCGCACGTCTCTGCCACTCTCCCTCCAGAGATAATACATTTCACTCTCCAGCCAAATGCACATGTTTTATTCTTGAACGGTTTACTCCCTAAATTTCATCTATCTTTCCTCCTACTTAGATAAACAAGGTTGGCTAAAGCAGAAAGGAAATCACTCGCCTTGAAAACTTAACTCTAAATTGCCGCCCTAATTAACTCTCACTAAGCCTCATCCACCTTCCAGGAGAAACACATATATCCAAGTATCACATTAATTAAAAAAAAAAAAAAAAATCCTCAAACTTTCTAACCATCCAGACCAAAAAGAAAAAGAGAGAGAAAGCAGAGGGAGAAGAGGGAGGAGGAAGGAGAAAAAGGGAAAAGGAATTGAAGGAAGGAAGGGAAAGTGGCACAGGACAGAACCCCCTCACATCTCCTTTCATTTTAAAATCCCTGCAGTTCTCCTACTGAATTAGTTTTATCCAAAATCCAACTCCTAGGCTCCTCTGGGGAGAAAAGAGGTCACCCTCCACAGTTTCTACCTTCCAAGATCAGATATTTTACCCTCTTTCCTCCCAACATTTTTACTTTGGTGGGAGGATCTTCCCTGGCACATCCCCGATGAATGAGTTATGGAAGCCCCTCTCTGGGGAGACTAGTGAGAGAAGAAAAAGACCAGTTCAAATAGGACTGATCAATGAAATAACCAAGAGCACAGCTGCTCAAAGGGTCTGTGAAGACCTGCTCTTTAAATCTCCAATCTGTTTCAGGGTAATACTTTTAACAAAAATACATCAAAAAAAATTATCAGAAAATTAATTCTAAAACTATATAAAATATAAGCAACATTTTTTTTTAATATTTATTTATGAGAGAGAGAGAGAGAGAGAGAGAGAGAAGGGGAGAGGCAGAGAGACAGGGGGACAGAGGATCCGAAGCAGGCTCCATGCTGTCAGCGCAGAGCCTGATGCAGGGCTTCAACTCACAAACAGTGAGATCATGACCTGGGCCTAAGTCGGACGATCAACCTACTGAGCTACCCAGGCGCCCCAAGCCAACAATTTTTATTATTACATTCAACAGACTGGAAATTACTGGGTCGAACTGATGTTAAGAACCTCTAAACACTTTCCATTTCTAACTTACGCTATCACAAACTGACGGCTCTATGGACAACACTTTGAATAACGCTGTTATTTAGAACATCAAACACCACTTTCTGTGTCCTAAATATCATACTTGAAAGAGCTACAAAAACTTTTAGAAATTCAGAAAAAATATTTTTTTTCTAAGTGTCAACAGGGATTACCAGAAGGGATAGGACAAAGTGATTACGGACGACTTTTAAAATTTCCTTCTTATACTCTGTATTTTAAAAATTAGTAGAATGGGGGGCACCTGCATGGCTCAGTCGGTTAAGTGTCCGACTTTGGCTCAGATCATGATCTCACGGTTCGTGAGTTCAAGCCCTGAATCGGGCTCTGTGCTGACAGCTCAGAGCCTGGAGCTTGCTTCAGATTCTGTGTCTCCCTCTCTCTCTGCCCCTGCCCTGCTCACACTCTGTCTCTGTCTCTCAAAAAGTGAATAAATGTTATTTTTTTTAATTAGTAGGATGAATTTAAAAAATATTTATCATTTCAATTGCTGTAACTTATGATATATAAATGCATGAATACTCAAAAACATCTTTTCTGCCTTTTTTTTACACTTTCTTATATTCTCCTTCCTTTCTTTACACAGCTTTCAATTCCCCAGTGTAAAAAATAAAAAATGTATGCACAACTAATGTAAAATTTCCTGAGGATGGATATTATGGGTATTGATCCCCTAGTCTGGAAGATGTATCAAAATGCTTACTGTGTTTACACATGTCCCTTTGGCTAAAAATTGATGTCAGAATTCAAGGATGTTAATAAAATTCACAACTTTTCTAATACTATTAGAAGGTTTAGATGCTCTGAAAGGAGCTGCTTTTGCTGTTAGGCACAGTGACTTTTTCAGAAAAAAATTTAACTTTGAGTTATTTAGGTATGAACAGTCACCACTGTCAAAGTAATAATCATTTTTTAAAAATCCCCTGCCACGTACAAAGCTTTTATATTAAAAGAGTTTGCCCCACAAAGAAAATACATACAGTTATGAAAAGCATATAAACATTATTTTTCACCTATCAAAGAACTAAACTATAAATGTGATAACTGCTGCTGCCAGAGTGTGGGGAAATAGGCGTTTTCATACATTACTGATGGGCAATCTGGCAATGTATATTAAAATTACAAATGTGTCTCACTGTATTCAATGGAATACTACTCGGCAATGAGAACGAATGAAATCCTGCCATTTGCAGCAGTGGATGAACTGGAAGGTATTATGCCGAGTGAAATTAAGTCAGGCAGAGAAAGACAGATACCATATGTTTTCACTCATATGTGGATCTTGAGAAACTTAACAGAAGACCATGGGGGAGAGGAAGGGGAAAAAAAAAAAGAGGGAAGGAGGCAAACCATAAGAGACTCTCAAATACTGAGAACAAACTGAGGGTTGATGGGGGTGGGGGAGGGGGAAAGTGGGTGACGGGCATTGAGGAAGGCACCTGTTGGGATGAGCACTGGGTGTTGTATGGAAACCAATCTGACAATAAATTATATTTTTAAAAAATTACAAATGTGTATATGTTTTTTGATGCAGCAAGTCTACCTCTGGAAATTGTCCTACAAGTATCTTCACACATGAGTAAAATCATGTACAAGCGGTTCTGGTGCAGTATAACATGTGCTCCAAAAAAACTCTGTGCTATGCAAAATCATGCCATAAGAACTTCATGGGAAAAAAAAATATATGGTTTATGGAGAAAATATGGCTTAAGGGAGAAACAGGATTAAGGGCACAGCACTCTAGGATTTTACCTTGAAAGAGATCAGAAGTTTGCTAGAAATGGGCTATAGCCCTATGAGTTGGTTATTGAGACATGAGAGAAAGGGTTATCTGAAATCGAAAATTAAGTTATAACACCAGATGTGGATGGAGGTAGCTCATAACACATTCAATGAATTAAGGAAATGTTTACAGTATGTGTGTTTTGCGTATTCCTAAGCAGCTCACTTCAGCTGGGTCCTGTTTTCTATGTTCTCCTGATTTTTCTCCCAGACTAAATCACACATAAGCAAATGCAGAATTCACATTATGTTCAAATTGTTCCCTGACATATCAACAGTGTTGGAACAAATTCACATATTCAGAACAAACATAATAACAGAACTGACTGTATGTAGCACTGTTGGTAAAAGTAAGTTATGAGAGATCTAAACAGTGAAATTCTCTGTAATTATAAAACAAACAAACAAACAAAAACCCAGGAATTATCTGTCAATTATACCTCAATAAAGCTGAAAACAATAAACAAGCTTCTAAGTAATGACAAGGCAAAATCTATAGATAAGCACAGATTAAGTTACCAAAAACAAGCAAGGCAGAGAAGAGTAGGCACAAAATGCTGCGATTTGTATAGGAAAAGGGGAAAAATAAACACAAATTCACAGCTGTCTCTCTACATGCATAAAAAGGATACTCAAATAATTATTAACCATGGTCACTGATACAGAGGCTGGGCACATAGAAGACACAGGTAAAAGGTTACTCATTTGAAACTGAACACACAGCATACCAAGTAACATAGAGATTACTTACTCTACATGTTTGTTACAGTTTCTTACCTGAACCTTAGGACTTGAAATGTATGACTTATTCACTAGATAAATAAAATAAATGAATTAAAGTTTAAGTTTACTCTCAAGAAAGGGAAAGAGAAAATATACTTTTTTTCTTCCATTTTATATTTCAACTCCTATAACTGAATAAAGAGCTGTGGTCATACCAGGAAAAAAAGAGAATTATTTACATGCCTCCTGACCATAATAAATGTCTTCTACAGAGAAGGACTCACTTTTTCCAGAAATATCTATTAACACGAGGGATATCTTGGCAAAATTTGACTTAGTCAATCTTATTTCAAATTATTTTTAAAGTGTTCGAGCTTTCATTCATATGAGCAGAGAACTCCTTTTATCTACTAAAAGTAGGAAACAATGCCCAGCCCTAAAGAATTCCATAAAATAGGGGCACCTGGGTGGCTCGGTCAATTAAGTGTCCAACTTTGACTCAGGTCATGATCTCACAGTTCATGAGTTCAAGCCCCACATTGGGCTCTGTGCTGACAACTCAGAGCCTGGAGCCTGCTTTGGATTCTGTGTCTCCCTCTCTCTCTGCTCTTTCCCTGCTCCCTCCCTCCTTCTCTCTCTCTCTCTCTCTCTCTCTCTCTCTCTGTCAAAACTAAATAAACATTTAAAAAATTTTCAAAAAAAGAATTCCATAAAATAATTTGCAATGAAAACCTATGGGCTCAAATAAAATCAGAAATGAAAAAGGAGACATTACAACTGATACCACAGAAATAACAAAGGATCATAAGAGACTACTACGAACAATTACATGCCAACAAGTTTAACAAACAAGAAGAAATGGATAAATTCCTAAAAAGCATACAACCTACCAAGAGTGAATCATGATGAAACAAAATCTGAACAGACCAATTACTAGTAAGGAGACTGAATCAATAATCAAAAACACCCAACTAACAAATTTCCAAAACCAGACAGCTTCACTGGTAAAAATCTACCAAACATTCAAGAAAAAATTGATACCAATTTTTCTCAAACTATTCCAAAAAACAGAAGAGGAGGGAGTGCTCCCAAACTTATTTCATGAGACCAGCATTACCTGGATACCCAAACCAGACAAGGATGCCACAAGAAAACACACAGTGTGTAAAAATCCTCAACAAAATATTAGTAAACCAAAATCAATACATTAAAAGGATCATACACCATGATCAAGTAAGAATTTATTCCAGGGATGCAAGGATGGCTCAACATATATAAATCAATGTGATATACTACATTAACAAAATGAAGAGGGGCGCCTGGGTGGCGCAGTCGGTTAAGCGTCCGACTTCAGCCAGGTCACGATCTCGCGGTCCGTGAGTTCGAGCCCCGCGTCAGGCTCTGGGCTGATGGCTCGGAGCCTGGAGCCTGTTTCCGATTCTGTGTCTCCCTCTCTCTCTGCCCCTCCCCCGTTCATGCTCTGTCTCTCTCTGTCCCAAAAATAAATAAAAAACGTTTAAAAAAAAAAAAAAAAAACAAAAAAAACAAAATGAAGAATAAAAATCGTATGATCATCACAATAGATGCAGAACAGGCATTTGACAAAAATGAACATCCATTTATGATAACTCTCAACAAAGTGAGTATAGAGGGAACATACCTCAACATAATAAAAGCCATCTACGACCAGCCTACAGCTAACAGTGTACTCAAAGGTAAAAAGCTGAAAACCTTTCCTCCAAAATGAGAAACAATGTAAGGATGCCCATTCTCACCACTTTTATTCAAAAGAGTATTGGAAGTCCTAGCCAAAGCAATTAGGCAAGAAAAAATAAATAAATAAAAGGTATCCAAATTGGGAAGAAAAAAATAAAACTATCACTATTTAGGGATGCCTGGGTGGCTCAGCCAGTTGAACATCAGACTCCTGATTTTAGCTCAGGTCATGAGTTCACAGTGGGCTCTGTGCTGACAGTGTGGAGCCTGCTGGGGGTTTTCTCTTTCCTTCTCTCTGTGCCCCAGCCCCACTCACATGCATGCATATACTCATATTCTATCTATCTCAAAGTTAAATAAATATTCTAAAAACTTGTCACTACTGGCAGATCACTATATATAGAAAACACGAAAGGTATCATCAAAAAAGTCTTAGAACTAGTAAAAGAATTCTGTAAAGTTGCAGGATACAAAATCAATGCACAAATATCTGATGTATTTCTATACACAAATAGTGAACCACAGAGAGAAGAAAACAATCCTTTACAATTACTCACAAAGAATAAAATACCTAGGAATAAATTTAACCAAGTATTGGTAAAGACCTGTATAATGAAAATGACAAGACACTGATTAAAGAAATTGAAAAACAAAGAAATTGAAAAACAAATAAATACAGGTAACAATTTAATGCAGTCCCTATCAAAATTTTAAGGACAGTTTTTAAAGAAATAATCCTAAAACAACTAATCCTAAAATATGTATGGAACCACAAAAAAACCCAAATAACCAAAGCAATCTTGAGACAGAAGAACAAACTGGAGGCATCACATGCTCTGATTTCAAACTATATTACACAGCTACAGTAATTTAAACAGTATGGTTACCAGCATTAAGAACAGACACACAAATCAAGAGAACAGAGAGTCCAGAAATAAACCCACACATATATGGTCAATTAATTTATGACAAAGGAGCCAAGAATATACAATAGGGAGAAGACAGTCTCTTCAATAAACAGTATTGAGAAAACTGGACAGCCATATACAAAATAATAAAACTTGACCACTATCTTATAGCATACACAAAAATTAACTCAAAATTAATTAAGGACTTGAATATAAGACTTGAAACCACAAAACTCCTATACAAAAACATAGGCACTAAGCTCCTTGATATAAGCGTTGGTGATAACTTTGTTTTAAAATATAACACTAAGAGTACTTGGGTGACTCAATAGTTAAGCATCTGACTTCGGCTCAGGTCACAATCTTTTTTTTATTTAAAAAAAAATTTTTTTTTTAATCTTTATGTATTTTTGAGACAGAGAGAGACAGAGCAGAACAGGGGAGGGTCAGAGAGAGAGGGAGACACAGAATCCGAAACAGGCTCCGGGCTCCGAGCTGTCAGCACAGAGCCCGATGTGGGCCTCGAACCCACGGACCGTGAGATCATGACCTGGGCTGAAGTCGGACGCTCAACCGACTGAGCCACCCAGGTGCCCCTCAGGTCACAATCTTGTAGTTCCTTGAGTTCGGGCCCCACGTTGGACTCTGTGCTGACAGCGCGGAGCCTCCTTTGGATTCTGTGTCTCCCTCTCTCTGCCCCTCCCCCGCTTGCATTAAACAAAGACAAAAACAAAAACCTAACACCAAAAGCAAAATCAACGGAAGCAAAGGTAAACAACTGGGACTACATCATACCAAAGAGCTTCTGCACAACAAAGTAGACGATCAACAAAATGAAAAAGTAGCCTACTAAATGGGAGAAAATATTTGCAAATCATGTATATGATAAGGTGCTAATAAAAAAAAACTCTCATATAACTGAATAGCGCAAAAAAAAAAAAAAAAGCTATTAAAATCATGGCAGATGATTTGAATAGACATTTTACCAAAGAATACATACAGATGGCCAGCAGTTACAGGAAAAGATGTTCAACATGATGAATCATAGGGAAATACAAATCAAAACTACAATGAGAGATCATCTCACATGTGTTAGAATGCCTATTATCAAAAAGACAAGAAGTTTAGTGTTGGCAAGGATGTGAAGAAAAAGGAAACTTCGTGCACTGTTAATGGGAATGTAAACTGGTGTAGCCACTGTGGAAAACAGTATGGAGGTTCTTCAAAAAATTAAAAATAGAACTACCACATGATCCAGAAATTCCACTTCTGAGTATTTATCCCAAACAAACAAAAACACTAACTCAAAAAGATGTATGCACCCCCATGTTCACTGCAGCATTATTTGCAAAAGCCAAGATACAGAAACAACCTAAGTGTTAATCAATGAGTGAATGAACAAGAAATTTTGTATGTATATGTATACAAATATATTTACAGTTGACCCTTAAGCAATACCAGGGTTAGGGGTGTTGACCCCTCACACAGTTGCAAATATGCATCTAACTTTTGACTCCTCAAAACCTTATCTGTTAATGGGGTGTTTGGGTGGCTCAGTAGGTTAAGCATCTAACTCTTGATTTCCGCTCAGGTCATGATCTCACAGTCGTGAGAATGAGCCCCACTCTGTACTGTGTGTGGAGCCTGCTTAAGAGTCTCTCCCTCTGCTCCTCCCCTGCTTGAACGCACAGGCGCTCAGTCCATTAACACATATTTCATATGTTACATACTGTATCCTTACAATAAAGTAAGCTAGAGAATATAAAACACAATTAAGAAAATCATAAGGAAAATACATTTAAAGTACTGCAAAAAATCCACATAAATGGATCTATGCACTTCAAAGCTACCTTGTTCAAGGGTCAATTATATAACATAATATTACTAAGCTATAATAAAGAATGAAATCTTGCCATTTGCAACAGAAAGATGGACCTCAAGGCATTATGTTAAGTGAAATAAAAATAAGTCAGAAAGAGAAAAAGAAATACCATATGAGATCTTTCTTATGTGTGGAATCCAAAAACAAAAAAACACAAAAAACAAACAAGCTCATAGACACAGAGAATTGTTTGGTGATTGTCAGAGGTGGGGGTGGGGGGCCTGGAGAAATGGGTAAGCTGTTTTCTTTTTTTTTTTTTTTTTTAAAGTTTAAATATATTCTTTTTTTTTTTTTTTTTAAACCTATGGGGAAAGCTTCTCCCTGTATTTATACCATTAACAGCTTACACCTATCATTTGAGCTGTCTGCTAAAGAAGAACAAAATACCAGACACTTAAATTACGAAGTCACATAATGAAGTGAAGACAGCTTTAATCAAAAACATAATTACTTTGTGAAGAGTCACACATTACCGATTGAAAAATCTATTTCCAAACATGGCCAAAGAGGAAAAAACCTTCAAAATTTCTCATATTATTCAGATATCCTTCCTCCTGCCTCAGTTTCCTTCCCATTCCTTTTCTTCCACATCCATACACTCATTCATTCTGTACCTGTCTATTTATTACTCACCAAGAAGGCACCGAGAAACAGGCAATACACGGTGAACAAGAGAAATGGAGGCTCTGCTTTTGTGAAATTAGTATAGGAATCTGACGGATTAAATAATTAGCAAAATTACAGCACTCAGATACAATTCTCATAAATGTACTACCTTTCTTTAATGCAAGGTATAATGTGAAAAACATATGAGTATCTAATCCAGTCTATAGGTCAACTGGGTGACTCAGAAAGTCCGAGCATTAGCCAAGTAGAAAAAAATGGCAAAAAAATCAGTATGTGTGAAGATGCTAAGCTGGAGATAGATACATCATTACAATAGCAAAAAATACATATGTATGAAAACACAAAAGTAACTGTTATATATATTTAATTTTCATTTTTCAACATGAGCAAAAGACTCCTGGGGGTGCCCAAATTTTAAATTTAGCCACTGATTTTGAGTAAGAAACGTTAACACCAAAATCTTTCTGCAGGTACAGTCCAAATGAATCCTCTTTTTAAAGCACACACATTTGGTTTCTCAAGGCTTAGCCCTGACCTCAAAGCCCCGATCACTCCTCATTTGAATTACTGGCTGAACATCCCATGTTCATTTAGCTAAGCAGTAGCTAAACAATTCTCTTAGTTTTCCAAGAAGGATTCTCTAAGAACAGATGTAACAATGTAGTTTTTCCTTTAGGCTTGTATCTCCCTCAGAGCATGAAGCTACACTGCAGTCTGGCAGTCTCCCAGAGTAAAAGCTGTGGGGGCTAACAGTGGCCCAAAACCTTCTGATTTCAAACTGGAGAGTGGCACACTGGATCCACATTCTTCTGCATTGCAGCAGTTAACACAAAACAGATTCCCATCTTATTAAATTAAGCTCTTTCATGATCTCTACATAAATCTTTGTGATGATATGCACACACAAGCCACACTACGAACAAGCTATAAGTCTGAACTCCAGAATTATTCACTAAGATAATTCACTAATAATTCCCACTTTATCTTTCAGATAGGAACATGAGAGATGATCACAGTCAATTTTATCTTTCCAATATGAATTTTGCTTCATACAACCGGTAACCACATCTCTATCATCAACATATCATGGTGTATAGGGTCCACTAGGTATAAGTTGTTCCTGTTTTTTTTCTTTTTTTACCTCTATAACAATACTGATATTACGTGTCTGAATTATTATTTTCACTTCTTTAAATAAAAAGCAGTCATTACTAGTAGGATTACTAATAGGATAAAAAAAATCAATTATCTTCTCAATTTTATTTTATTTTTTTTTTTAACGTTTATTTATTTTTGAGACAGAGAGAGACAGAGCATGAACGGGGGAGGGTCAGAGAGAGGGAGACACAGAATCTGAAACAGGCTCCAGGCTCTGAGCTGTCAGCACAGAGCCCGACGCGGGGCTCGAACTCACAGACCGCGAAATCATGACCTGAGCCGAAGTCAGACACTTAACCGACTGAGCCACCCAGGCGCCCCTATCTTCTCAATTTTAAAATACTAAGCAGAAAGATTTTATTGACAGTAAATATATTATTGTTAAGACATGCCCTCATTATCCTCAGCAGGATCACTAGGAATACAAAAACATCACAGAAAAGTGTTAATTCATTTAATCCATCAACAGTGCCTTCTTTTGAGAGAAATATTACATATGACAACAAATTGTAAATGAAAGTCTTAAAAAAAAAACCCTACACCAGAGTATAGTTTTAAACAATTCTTAAATCACAATTCACTCACTTGTGAGCTTGAAGGTGACACACCTGCTGGACGTAAGTCTTCTGAAATCAGAAAGATGCGAACTTAATGCCTTTTTATTTACTACCATAATGGAAATTTACTGAGGAACTACATTAAAACGAGACATATAATTTTAGATAAATCTGATTTTTCTAGAATTAACTGAATTTGTAGGCTGATATCTATTTTTGCTCTAGTTTTTAGGATTAAGTCAAATGGAACCTGAAATTGGCAATGAGTGGCAGGTTGGTCTCTCCTTCATTAGGTCAAATGTGCATCTGGCAAACTATCAGTCCAAACATGTTCTGGTTATCAGTGTGCTGGCAAAGCAGGCCCGAAATAATTCAACTTGCTGCATTAACGCTGTTCAAGTTGCAAAAATAAAACATTTCCCCAGACTTTATTTGGAAAACAGCTTGTACTGATCTTCATAAAAATGTCCTCTTACATATTCATCAATTCAATAACACTTCCGTAAGAATTCAATTACTGGCAATAGAACTGTCATTCCCGTTTTTACCTACGAAGCACATAATACATTTACTTAGTAATTAAATTTAATATTCAAAAGATTCTAAGTTTTTTAAATTTCCTAGATAGTTGGTTACATGGAAATTGTTTTCACTGCCTGATGGACAAATTTGTAAGTCCAGAAAAAGATGGACAAATAAGTATAATGCTAAGACTTTTTTAAAAAAAATAACCAGGCTCCATTTTAATTTTTGCCATGCTACCTAATAGAATATCTTGTTGAGGTCGATTTATAAGACAATCTTAATTAAATCATATTTATAAGTTACTATGACTTAATAGAAAATCTTAAGAAAAATCTTCAGCTAAAGTTTAACTATTTTACTCTGTAAACCTATACAGTAAAACAAGACCATGCTTGTACAATTATGTCATTTGAGATAACAAAATGCTGAAATAAAGAAAAAATTATTTTAATATATGTGTTGATGTTATTTATCGACATTTCAAAAATAAGTAGTATCGGGCGCCTGGGTGACTTAGTCATTTAAGCGTCCGACTTTGGCTCAGGTCATGATCTCACAGTTCGTGAGTTCAAGCCCCACGGTGGCTCTGTGCTGACAGCTCAGAGCTTCGGATTCTGGGTGTGTGTCTCTCTCTGCCCCTCCCCCACTCAAACTCTCTCTCTCTCTCTCTCTCTCTCTCTCTCTCAAAAATAAATAAACATTAAAAAAAATAGTATCTTTAGAGTAATGCTAATAGTTAGGGATATGTCATATCAATAAGCTTTTCAAGTTGAATACAGAATTAACATTAAAGATATACTATAGACTATAATACAGACAAGAAACCTGATTTGATCCAAGCATAATTTAACTAGTCAGTATTGAGGAAAATCAGGCACAGTGCCAGGCACAGTGGTAGGTCCTAGAATTCAAAAACAAATATATAAATTATGGTACATCCTTGGGATGAACTCATACGCCATGGCTGAAACTGAGAAAGATTTAACATGAAGAAAATCACACTGGTTTCAGTCTTAGAAGATGTATGGGAATTTCCAGGTATACAGAGCAGAAAAGCACAAGGAAATGTTGCTATAAAAGCCTTAACAATACATAAGAAACATGTATCAGAGGGAGAAAAAAGCTACAAAGACCTGGAGACATGAAAGTTAGTCAAAAAATAATGTGACCCAGTCAAGATCCTGTGTAGAATGAGAAGGCAGATTACAATATTCTACGAACAATGCATACTTCTAAAGGTTTTTCTGACCCTTTCAAATGCTCCCACTATTGGAGAATAATCTTTCTTGAGGACAATTTGGCTGTAATTATCAAAACCTTAAAATTACATAAACTCTTGGTTCCAGTTAATAGACCTCTGAGTCCTCACTCTTAACCAAATAAGAGTACAGGATATTTAGAACAGCAGCATGTTTAGCAGGAAATGATTATCTTTATGGTATGGAGTGTAAAAATTATAATACATTCATGAAATTAAATACTATTCAGTGATGAAAGGACCATGAAATGAGATCTCTTTCTATGTCAATAAATATGTGATCTATACAAATTTGAGTCCATGGAATATTAAGTGAAAAAGTAGGAGAAGACACATCAGTAAAGAAAATACACAGGTGGCAAAAAGGCAAGTGAAAGATGCTCAGTCCAGTTATAAGATGAATAGGTTATAGGGATCCAAACATACCATAATGACTATAGTTAACAATATGATATTCTATACTTGAAAGATGCTAAGAAAGTAGATCTTAAATGTTTTCACCACACACACACAAATATTACGTGAGTGATGTTAACTAACTTTAGTTAGTGACCCTTTCACAATATATACATGTATACCTAATATATATTGCATATCTTATACAATGTTATATGTCGATTATTTCTCAGTAAAGCTGGAAAAAATGTTTAACTAAAAAAGAAAAAGAGATGCTCAACATCATTGGGCATTAGGGAAATTAAAAGCAAACGGTGCTTTTCTACAACTGGATATTGACATGCAAAAGAATGAAACTGGACCTCTTCCTTACACCATGCATGAAAATTAATTTAAATGAATCAATTTATCAATGAATCAATGAATTAATTTAAATATATTAGCACAACTATAAAGCTCTTACAAGAAAATGTAGGAGTAAGTCTTCAAGACTTTGAGTTTGGCAAAACCTTTTTAGATACGACACCTAAAGCACGAGCAAAAAAGGAAAAAAAAAAAAACAGAACTGAACTTCATCAAAATTAAAAACTTTTGTGGTTCAAAGAATAAGTGAAAAAAAATTCCACCCACCAAATGGGAGAAAATATTTGCAAATCATATATGTCATAAGGGACTTGTCTCTGGAATACATGTTTAAAAAAAAAAATCTCATTAGCAATAAAAAGACAAATATCCCACTTTTTAAATGAGTAAAGTATCTAAATAGACATTTCTCTAAAGACACACAAATATCCAATAAGCACATAAAATGATGCTCAATATCAGTAGCCATCAGGAAAATGCAAAGCAAAACAAGAATGATACCACTCCATATCCACTAAGATGACCACAAACAATAACAAGTGTTGGCAAGAATGTGGAGAAGAGTGGGAACCTCATAACACTGCTGATGGGAATTAAAATGGTACAGTCACTCTGAAAAACAGTCTCATAGTTCCTCAAATGTTTAACGAAAAATTAGCATATGACCCAGTAATTATTCCACTCGTAGGTATTTACCCAAAGCAATGAAAACATACTTGCATACAAAAATTTGTACATGAAAGTTCATAGCAACAGGATTCACAATAAGCCAAATTATAGAAACAACCTAAATGTCCATCAGCTAATGAATGGATAAATAACATGTGATATATCCATAGCAGAATATTGTTCTGCAATAAAATGGAATGAAGTACTGATATCTGTCACAACATGGACGAACCTCAAAAACACTGTAAGTTCAAGAAACCAGACAAAAAAGGTGACACATTGTATGATTTCATTCATATGAAATATTCAGAACAGGTAAATGCAAGAGACAGAAAGCAGACTGTTAGTTGCCAAGGGCTGGAGGCAAAGGGCAATGGGGACTAACTGCTTAATGGGGTTTCCTCTGGGTGTCATGAAATGTTCTGAAAAGAGATGCTGGTTATACAATGCTGTGAGTGTACTAAAATGCCACTGAATTGTTGACTTTAAAATGGTTAATTTTGTTGTGTGAATTTCACACAATTTGTTGTGTGAATTTTGTTGTGTGAATTAAAAAAAAAACTGATCAGTGTATCCACCATGCTGAAAACCCTAAGGATCTTGATTTTATTAAAAGGTACCCTGCATATCTATACAGAATGACTAAAATTAAAAATACTGACCACACCAAGTGTTGATGAAGGTGTCTAGGAACTGGCACTCTTATACAGTGCTAATGGAAATGTAAAGTTTTACAACTACTTTGGAAAACTGGCAATGTCTTAAAAGGTTAAACGTATACCTTCTGTGTAACTCAACAATTTCACTCCTAAGTTTGTAACCCAGAGAAATGAAAGCCCATGTCCCTACAAAGACTTATGTATGAACTCACTGAAGCTTTCTTTGTTAACAGCCAAAAATGGGAAACAACTCAAATGTCCATTAACAAATGAATAAATAAATGTGCTGTATCTATACAAAGGAATACTACTCAGTAATAAAAGGGAATGGACTGGGGCACCAGGATGGCTCAGTAAGTTAGGTGTCCTACTTCCACTCAGGTCATGATGGAGCAGGTTTGTGAGTTCGAGTCCTGCATCGGGCACTCGTGCTGTCAGCACAGAGCCTGCTTTGGATCCTCTGTCCATCTCTCTCAGCCACTCCTCTGCTTATGTGCACATGTGTGCATTCTCTCTCTCTCAAAAATAAACATTAAAAAAAAAGGGGGGGGAGAAGGGACTATTGTTAGCTACAACATGTATGAATCCTGAAACAATTATGTTGAGTGAAAAAAATTCAGACCAAAAACCCCACAAAAAACTGAGTACATGTTGTTATGGTTCCATTTATATAAAATTCTAAAACATGAAAACTAATCTATAGTGTCAGAAAGCAGATCAATGGTTGCCTGGGATGAAGAAAGGAATAAAAGTAGTAGGAAGGGGTTACAAAGAGCTCCCAGGAAATTGTGGGGGGTGATGGATATATGTCTGCTCTCTTGATTGTGGTGATAATTTCATGGGCATACAGATATACCCAAAGTTATCAAAGTGTACATTTCAAATATGAGGAGTATACTGTATGCCAGTTATACATCAGAGAAGCTAAATATTTAGGTTATAAAATATATAAATGATTCCATTTCTGTATTTTAAAAATAAACATTTGTACATACAGAAAATATACTTTTTCGTAGTATTTAATAATTCCTACTAGGATTATAAGATTTTTTTCGTTTGATTTTCATCATGGAAACTGAAAAATGTATTTGAATACTGTTTGTAATTCATCAAAAATGAATTAAACTTCTGCTAGGTAAGAAACCACATTCAAACAAGAAAATCACTTAATTCCAACACACTATATTATAATAGAAATCTATAGTCTTTCAAGCTAGAAAATATATATACAAGATTTTGCTTCATAAATTTGATTTGTCTCTACTGTCTCTTAATGTAAAATGAGAAAAAGTAATTCTTAAATCTAAGAGGCTCTTCTGGAATTAGTTCAGAATCTTAGCTGAAAAAAGGAATATCAATATTGACAATTATGTAATTATTTCAAAAGGACCATTTTTAAAAATAAATTGAAGATCTCTATCTTATTATAAAAACAACATTCCTTCCTTTATCTGATTCCAGCACAAGAAAACTCTAACTTAAATGAGATGGAGATGATGAAACGGACAATTCATCTTACTGATGCTATGAAAAAATAAGGCACAGTTTACACATCGCAGTTGTAAGGGTCATGAACCTTAGTTGTCACCGAAAACTTCCGAAGACATAAAGAACAAGCAATATAATATGCAAGTGATGTATTCTGCAAGTTAGCCAGACACTGAAGATACATTCCAACGGGATTATTCAATATCCAATTTGTTCTCAGTCCAAAAAAAAAGGGAAATTGTTCCAAGATTTAAATGTGAGCTAGCAATAGTAAAAGTTTCCATAATATGATAATATTAACTCTAAAATACCAGTTGGGGCGCCTAGGTGGCTCAATCAGTTAAGCGTCTGACTTCATCTCAGGTCATGATCTCACAGTTCATAGGTTCAAGCCGCACATTGGGCTCTGTGCTGACAGCTCAGATCCCGGAGGCTGTTTCAGATTCTGTGTTTCCCTTTCTCTCTGTCCCTCCCCTGCTTGTGTGTACACGCTCTCTCTCTCTCAAAAAAATAAACATTTAAAAATTTAAATAAATAAAATAAAATACCAGATAAAAGTAATCAGTCAGGAGTTCAGAATTATGCAAGGAAAATTATTTAATCAAACACCTGCTCAAGACCTTGGAAGAGGGTAAAGTTTCTAGTCTCAAGTGCAAATGCTAGAGGCTGGTTAAATCAATCCTGTCAGCAGCCAGAATCAATTTCTGGCTTTTGTTCTGAATAAGGTGATGAACATTGCATTTTTTCCACAATGAGAAAGTGGCCACACCCTTAAATCAATATATGATTGAGTGAACACACTGTTGGTGAACACAAACAAGGTTCATAATGGCATATAAAAATTCCCACTGGGAATAGATCAATGATGCTTTGTAACAGAGATGAAGAATAAACTTTTGACAAAGTTATATAAAAAGCAATGGCATACAGTCATTTAATATTAGAGCAAAAAATTCATATTCACATATAGTACAAAAAGAATCAGTCATGGAACTGAAAGGCGTATTAAGAATCTACTCCTACCTTCTTCTGGGTAGACCCCAAATTAATTTATTGAATTACTTAACACTGCAACATTGCTATTTATTAAAACAGTAGTCTAAAGAATCATTTACTTTCTTGAATCCTGATAGCTGACTAGCCACATTTTTTAAATCCTAAATTAGCTTCTCTCCTGGCACAATTATTTGCGCAATTATTAAAATCATCGGATTATTTTAGTATCATCCTGCATAAAATATAAACATCAAACTAAAGAGAAATTTTAGAAAGATAATACAGCAATACCCCAAATAAATAAATTTGACCTTCTCCTTTGAGTTATCTCACCAGTTCTTCATCCACAGTCGTATGGCAGGATGTGATCAAGAATTACAAGTACTATGAATAAGTAAATGTAGTATATGGGATTATAATTGTAGCTATTTTACCTATAAATCTTCAAATAAACATTTTTATTGAGGTTAATTGACATAACATTGTACTAAATATTTTTAATTTTGAGAAAAACTGAGTGGAAAGTATTTTTGCAGATGTCAAGGTTTCAAAGATTTAAAATATAATCTAAAATCATTCGAATATTATTTTACACAGAATCAAGTATGTAGAAACATATTCATAAAGACTATTTTAGTCACTGTTAACAGATGTTTAGGTAATTTTCAAATTGTTTATTCGTTTTAAATAAATTTGCAAATAAGTCATCATAACAGTCATTAATAAGATTACCCACACTTTACATCTGATGTTTTCTGTTATTAACAGCCACATAAACATTGGTCAAAAAAATAAATAAGCATGCATTTTTTTTAAACCGTCTGGATGTAAAGAATAATTACAAAGTCAGTAACTTACAAAGTCATAAATTACATACATTGATGATAAATGCCTATATATACTGACCTCAAAAGATAACCATGATGTATTTCTCTAAAGAAGAAAAGGAAAGTTGAGAACAACATGTATTTGTGGGGGACACTGGTATGTATCAGAGCACAGAAATGATGAGTAAAATGCTGGAAAGATTATACCTCAGAAGGAGGCTAGACAAGGCCGAGGAAATTTTACTTTAAATTGTATAGACTTCTATATTATTTGAATATTTTATAGGTATTAAACTTTAATTTTTAGATAAAATATGTATTTGGTTTAAAAGGTGTTATCAGATGCTAGTCAATATTCTTGATATTCTACATCTCATTAATAAGGATATTATAACCAAAATCATAAAAGTAATAAATTTTAACTGACAGTCAAACTCTAGACTGAGTTCATTTACATGATATTTATCATTCATATACAAGTGTCTATGTGAAATATGTAAAACATATATGCATATGCATTCATAGGAAGTGCATGTTGTATAATTTAGGATGATCAAATATTCCCAATTAGACTGTAAAGTTCTAGAACCAGGGACAGAGTGTCCCAGACTGACTTGTGCCTGGTTCACTGTTACTAGGATATCTACTTGTCTCAATCCATTCTATTCCCTCATGACTAAAAACAGCCCACATACTGAGCCTGAAGGACTGCCAAATTTTTTAGGGCTACTTGAATTTCATCAACAGAAGAAAACACACCTTTACAACATTCCAAAAGGGACGTCTTCTGTAATGCTCTCTCAATGGGTGGTATACAAAGTAATTCTTCCTGCAAAATTACTCTTCCATAAAAGGAGATGAGCAGTACTCACTGTTTACTTCACTTCCTTAGTACTCTTACTCCACCTTAACTCATGGAGAGATAATGCCCTTAAGGCAAATGCTTTATGGCATTTGCTTTAGTAAAGGGCAAAGCATTTTATGACACCTAAAACAGCCCAATAAAGGAAGTGGTGAGGGGAATGCAAAACACATGCCCAACTAGAAGGCCTCAAAGACATCTCCTAACTAAACTGAAATTGACATTGCTGAAAAACTGACTCAAAAAGTTAAGAACACTTAAAATGTGTAAGTGTTCTATTTTAAAGATGTATGGATTCAGGGTTATAAAAAGGTTTGCCTGTGTATTTCACTTAAAAGTGAAATTTTTGTACCAAATAAATAACGAGGTGTTTCTTTTAAGGCTGCTGATAGTAGGCAGTTAATGGCAAAGATAGGACTTAGAAGTGACACCACATTTTTAAAAACTATTCAAAGGTAAAAGCAAATCATTTTAAGGATAGCACTGATTTTTTCTATTTTAAAAATTGTATTTCCAGTCCTTAAAGGACAAAATAACATCTCTTCCTCTAAGGGGGAGGGGGGATTATTTCTATTTCTAAAGGACTTTGGGAAAGGATGCCTAAAAAATCAACATCTATGAAAGGAAAAAAAGTTTTCCCCAATAAAATGAAGGTAATATGAATTTGTGAAAAACCTGAATGAATATAAATCTCGCAAGTCAGATAAGCACCATTAAAGGAAAAACAGCTCCCTATTTGCAGGTAAAAAAAAAAAAAAAAAAAAAATGTTTCAAGAATAATGTCAATTACTCCAAGACAAAGTACTGTACTTTAATCAAACATCAAACAATAATGTCAATTACCCCAAGACAAAGTACTGTACTTTAACTAAACAATCAAACATCAATCAAACATCAAAAGTTGATTTCACACACAGAACCACCATTCAGTAAGCTACAATGTACCCGCATCAACAACAAATGCCTATAATGAAGGATGCACTCACCAAAAGAAACAGGTTAATTCAGCAACTGGATGGACTTGTGTAGAAGGCTGGAAGGCCAGGAACCTTAGGAAGGCTCAAAAATTGTATTTCAAGTATTTGTGTCCTTGAATCACTTATGTTGCTTGTTAAAAACACAGATTCCCAGTTTCTACTGCAGGGATTCTAATTCAGTAAGTCTTGAGTGAGGCACAGGAATGTGTATTTTTATTAAGAGCTCCAGTTAATTCTGACACATGTAGGCCAATAAATACTGTTCCAGAGACTCCCCTACACCACATGAAGTTTCTGAGCAAAGCACACACAGTCCATTTGCGAAGTAACCAAAGGAAAGCCTGAATACTCCCACCCCATGGTAGGAATGACTCCCATGTTAAGCATAGTCAATAAAGCAATTCCTGAACATTTGCAGCATGGGTCTAATAAACATAAAGGAGTCTCCATTCCTAATGAATATTTTAAGGGAGCACAGGCAGGCTAAAATCAGCAAGCAGAAACAGTGACTTTCTGGATATGTGCCATGTGCCATATTTCTTAGTGGCTGCATCTTAAGAAACGAATGGCCAGGCTGCAAGAGGTTATTAAGAAAGCTGCGAAAAACATGCAGAATCCAAACTGCAAGAATTTATCTGGATCCAAAGTTTTCTTCAACTTACTGTTCAGGAAGGGAACCAAATGATTCTTGATGATGTATTATATTCAAATTATACTGAAAATACGCTGTTTTCTCATGACCTCTCCATCCCAACTGGTCAAGTTCTACAATGACTTGAGTTCACGGACAAAATGTCCATCTGGGAGATACTAACAACTTTTAGTAACAAAGGCTCTGGTGTGAGATAAAATGTTTCTTATGCAGTGAAGTTAGGATTATAATCAGCTGCACATACCAGAAAATCCTTCTAGGGTGCTTTTAATAAAAAATAAATTATTTTCTTCATGTAAAGAGAAGGGCGAAGGTGGGCAGTCCAAGGCAGTTCCACAACAACATCACTGCCCCAGGTTCTTTCTTTCTTTCTCCTCAGCCACCCACATACGTAAATTTCACCTACTTTTTAACAGTCACAAATGGTAGAAAGTCCAAGCATTTTGTTCAGTTTCCTGACAAGGAGAAGAAGTAAATCAACAGGGAATAGAGGCACCTGACTCAGGTAAACAGAAATACAACCTAGCAACCATCCTTAGACTGCACTGCAATAACTCTACAAAGGCCAATCTTAGCAGGCCACCCTATCACTGTGCTTTCTTCTTAATTTACACTCTTAAAATTTAACTTTCCCCTAAAAGTTAAATCTTATTCAACAAAAAGAAAAATGTTTTCAGTCATCACTTAACTCCATTTATCAACAAAAAACGAAGGATTTCAGGACAATCCAGAAGCAGCTTCTTAATGTTTTTCCTTCCTCTGTAAAATTACAGGTCACACGTAATGGAATTTGAGCCTGAAAGATAGAAATGCTGAGATGGCTAGACCATAATCTCAGATTGGTAACACACCTCACTAGCAGTGTGCTAGTAAAACTGTACTTCGCACAGAATGTACCTTGTTTTGGGAGACATGCAGATAATATATCTAAGGTTTCAAATTGGTCCCTCATGGGGTCACTGATTAGATTTCAACACAGGAGGTGAGTAGAGGGAATAAGCAAAGAGGAATTAATATTAAAGCAGTGTTTCCTAATGTGTGGTACTCAAGATGAATTTAATTTGTTTTTAATGTTTATTTATTTTTTGAGAGAGACAGAGAAAAAGAGTGCAAACAGGGGAGGGGCAGAAAGAAAGGGAGACACAGAATCTGAAGCAGGCTCCAGGCTCCGAGTTGTCAGCACAGAGCCCGACCGGGGGAGGGGCTCAAACTCACCAACTGGTAGATCCATGACCCAAGCTGAAGTCAGATGCTTAACTGACTGAACCACCCAGGTGCCCGCTCAAGATGATTTTAGATGATACAAGGATGAAGAGTTTTATCCTAATATATATTCATCTTAACAGGTATTTTAAAATATAATAAGACATCAAAACCATTATCCCATAAATGTGAATGACTAGAATGAGAAGAATGAATTTTGTTAAAACAGGACAAGAGTAAGCAAATAATAAATTGAGAATATGACAAAAATCATGAACACAGTAAACAAAAGACAAATCTGAAAAGCACTCATACTGACCCAGCACTATGTTTCTACAATAATAAAGTTATCCCTCAAAAAAATGTTTTATATAATACAAATGGCCCACTTACTTTAGCAAAAAATTGTAAGAAAAAACAAACTATCAAAGAAGTTATAGATTAAAATGGATTAAAGAAATTTATAAACGAATCCTAATCCTAAAAAATGGACCTTATCCAGATCTTGATTCAAACAGATTGTTAAAAAAATAATTATTCTTATAACACAAATATAGTAAAACCTTGGTTTGTGAGCATAATTCATTCCAGAAACATGCTTTTAATCCAAAGCACTTGTATGTCAAAGCGAATTTCAAGAACCATTGGCTCAGTTGTGATCATGTGACATTCAGTGCCTTGTACTACTTGTATTGCAAGACATTGCTAGTTTATCAGTTAAAATTTATTAGAAATGTTTGCTCATCTTATAGAACAATTGCAGACCAAGTTACTTGCAATCCAAGGTTTTACTGTATATGCTTATGGATGACAATCAGGAAAATGAGAACTTTAAAGAGCTGATATTGGAAAACTGTTGTCAACTTTTCAGGGGTGATAAAGGCACTACAATTATGTTTTTAAAAAGAATTTTTACTGGGGTGCCTGGCTGGCTCAGTCAGCTAAGCATGCAACTCTTGATCTCGGGGTCATGGATTCAAGCCCCATGTTGGGTGCAGCTATTTCTCCAAAAAAATAAAGTAAAACTCTTAAAAAACAACAACAACAAGAATGTGCTTACTCTTTGAGCCACATACTGGAATATTTGGATGAAATAATATGATAGCTAGAATTTGCTTCAAAAGAACGCCAGAAGTGAGGGTAGAAGTCAATGAAAATATAGATAAAATGAAATTAATTTACATACTGAGTTGAACCTCAGTGATGGATACACTGGGCTCATTATATTATTCTACGTCTATAATGTTGAAATTTCTACGTCAAAAAGTTTAAATTTGCATTAATGCTTTAAGTTATTACCAGTTACACCAAAATTTAAAATTGTGACTAGAGAGGAAGTGAAAACAAATCTCATACTTGAACTAAAAATGAAGGGCTAGTTTTTCAGAATCTTTTCTGATAAATAATGCACTTTAAATTCATCTCTCCCACCTTCCCTTACAATCCGCTTTTTTTAAAAAATGCTAATTTAACTATTGTTACTCTACAAATGTCTTAATAATACGCATTTCATAAGCAAATAAAATAAAAAGTGATGCCCTCTCTACTTACTTTCAGAGTTTCAACACTTTCAAGTCAATAAGCATCATGAGAAAAGCTAAGGAGTTAATTATTAAGTAAACAACCTTTCCTTTCTTCTGACATTCTGACTTTTACTTCCCTACTAAATTTAGACAATGTTCCATACCACAATTAGCAGATTAATATAATTACAGCAATTGATTTTAAAAGGCAACGTTCAAAACACATTAGACACCGATTACTCAACACAGGCACTCTATTCTCCAACAATTAAACTAAAAAATAAAAATCACAACAGTTGTTTGTGAACCCGCACATAAAAAGTAATTAACAGAGATGCTATGCATCAATATTGAACTTATAGCTATTTGTTTGTTAGTATCAAACAGTCTTAAAATTAACCTAAATCACAATATGACATCTGAGACTTTTTAATTAAAAAAAAAAAAAAAAAAAAAAAAGTAGGTAAGGGGCACCTGCTGGCTCAGTCAGTAGAGCAAATGAACTTTAATCTCAGAGTTCAAAGTTCGAACCCCACACTGCATACAGAGATTATTTAAACATAAAATCGAAAATAAATAAATAAGCAAATAAATGGAGGTGAAATGTCTTCGGGTAACCACTTCACACATGTTTTTAAAAATAGAAGTACAGGGGCGCCTGGGTGGCTCAGTCGGGTAAGCATCCGACTCAGTTTTGGCTTGGGTCATGATCTCACAGCTTCGTGGGTTTGAACCTCAAACTGGGCTCAGCGCTGGCAGTGCAGAGCCTGCTTGGGATTCTCTCTCTCTCCCTATCTCTCTGCCCCTCCCCCCCAACTGCACTATCTCTGTCTCTCTCAAAATAAATAAATAAACATAAAGAAACAAACAGAAGCACATTTTAGCCAATAAATTAAGGAATTAGCAAGGATGACACTTCAAATAAAATTTGTAATATAGCTATAGGTTAATATCTACCAAATTTAAAGAAATCCGACATAGGGCAATTTAAAAAGAAAAGATCAAGATTCTCAAAGCATAGATAATCTTTATTTAAAAAGAAGTAAACTATCTTAATTCGCATTAAAATAATGCATCACCCCATACCAAAAATAATTCTAGGTGGATTACAGAGTTTAAAAATGTTGACAACCTAGAAAAAGCAAATGACAGGACAGAATATTTATTAAATATCTCAAGGGAACTGACTTTCTAATCTTTGAAGACATTAAAAATAAATAAATGAACGAAAAAATACTAAATGAAAATGATAAACTCTTGTTGTCAAAAATATATAAACAATAAAAATAAACTGGCAGAAATATATGCAGCAAATGTAGTAACAGTTAAATAGTACTAATAATAAAGGATTCCTGAAAACTGAAACCATATACATCGTAATTATTTCCATCTTCTATGAGTTTCCTGAGCCATGGGAGGAGTGTCTTAGAATATCAAAGCATGAATATTACCAGTTTCCAAGGGGAAAAAAATCATTATTTTTGTATTATCTATACTGGTCACATTTGTCTCTTTGCTCTCAGATCAATACCCTGCCTTTCTTTGCTTCTCTCTCCCTATGTCAAGGAACTACATTCCCCAGGCTCCCTTGCTCTGGCTTTTGGATAAGTCCCACCAATAAGAGAGGCAATGGCTGAGCCCTGGGGGATAGGAGAGAACCCCTGATATTTCTCCCCTTTCTACATCTTTTCTGTGGTTCTACCTCTAGTTAGTCAGCCCCTGGCTTCATGGTCCCACTCTGGACCCTCTCTGTGGTTTTAGCCACACAGCCCCCATGTCCCACCTCTGGTAACATCACATCTTCCCATTGTCTCTCTTGGTCCTAAAGATGGCAACGGTTTCCTACTGTTGCTCATTTGTAGACTACCTTGCCATACCCTGCTGAGTTTCTTTTCTCAACTAAAATGTGTTTACGAATTCCTTGTATTAAAATTTCCTATTTAAAACACCTAATGTGTTTTCATTTTCCTACCTGGGCCCTGATTCATTTAGTTCCTCAAAGCAAGGAGTTAATGAGAGATTTCACAGAAGTTGGTAATTCAAAGCAATGTTTATTGAACCTGGGGGGGGGGGGGGCGGAAGAGGGGAACAAAACACAAAAAATTTAAGATATGTGAATTACCCATGATGTGGAATCACTTAACACTAATGTATATTCTCTAGGGACCACATTTATCTAAAAAGTCATCATGGTAAGTAAAAAAAGAAAAAAAGTAGTACCTTAAAAAGTATGTATAAATAAATAAATACATAAATACATCAGTAAATAAAAAGTTTTTAAAGAACTTAATAAAAACCATGGCTGCTGATTTAGTAATCTACTATTAAATGAGGTTTAAGGTCTAGCTTCCTGGGAAACTCCTAACTTTTTCCCTTCTTCTCCCTCCTCCTACTAGCATTTTCTCCAGAAACAAGAAAAATTCAAAAGCTGCTGAAAGGCAATGGAAAGTTTTATTCAGAAGCTTAAAAATTAGCTTCTTACAAGTTTTGCCAGAATGTTTCTGCCAAGGTTAAAAACTCTGAATCAAAGCAAAGACAAATATCATAAAATGATGACAATATGAGTGAAAACAGATAAAAAGGTTACATGAGAAAAACATCACAATAGGATAGAATAATTTATCTATAAGTTATCCATATCTTAATATAAGGTGGAATAATTTAAGAATGGTTTAGCATCTCGTTATGAATTGCCTTGAAAACAACCCAATATACAAAGATCCTCCACCATCTCCCATCAAACTCCCTTAAAGGGTCATTCTGACTAACCAATAATGGGAAAGAAATGGACTAAGAAAAATGTAAAAAAAAAAAAAAAAAAAAAAAAAAAAAAAAGTATACTGGAATAGTGGTTGGTGTGTGTTTTGCAAAATCAAAGACACCACTGTCTCTAGAAATCACTGATATTATAAATTTCAACCACTTGCCTCAAGTTTCTGCTCATAGCCTAACACTTCCAGCCAGACTGAGTTCACTAAGACCTGGTATAGGTGTAATACTACATTAAACCATATTCTACTGGGTACAGTAACCTTCTTTAATTTCTTTTTTGCCTAACCTACTATCAAAAGTGAAATGCTGTATACTTAACCACAAAAATGAAGCCATAACAAGATAGATTCATTTGATTAGTAACTTTTCATTGATTTTAAGGAGGTTCATAAAAACCTATACTAAAGTAAAATTTTGCAAACATATGTAACCATAAGCCAAATTTTCTTAAGTTTTTTGTTTCACTACATTTTATCTATTCCAGGTCATCTTTTTTTAATGTTGATTTTTTGTGAGTGGGAGAAGGGCAGAGAGAGAGAGGGAGACAGAAATCAAAGTAGGCTCCAGGCTCTGAGCTGTCAGTACAGAGCCCAAAACAGGGCTCGAACCCATAAACTGTGAAATCATGACCTGAGCCGAAGTCAGATTCTTAACCCACTGAGCCAAGCGCCCCTCTAGGTCACTTATACAAACCACTTTAAAATGAAAAACTAAAAGTCATAGTTTCACTCTCTTCCCTCAAATTTCAACTTAAAAAAACAAAACAAAACAAAACCTATAAACATGAAAAAGTCAAAAAGGCCAATTACAAAAAAGGAAGTGTGTCTCAAATAACACAGGCCACTTTTAATGCTTTAAGATGCTTAAACAAAGAAATCAAGAAAATGTTCCATAAGGTTACAGAGCACATCTCCAGGCTAGATCACAGGCCAAAATTCACTTTACTTGTAGTAAGAAAAAGTGGGAACAGAGGTTTGGGCTATCTACAACAGTGACACTCTTACCCATCCAAGGTAAAACATTTAAATATTGGGATTGCAAATAACATCCAATCAGAAATAATGTGTTAAAAAACTATAAGGAAACGAGGTAGCTAATTCCAGATGGTCAGAAGTAAAACACAGCACTGGCTTCCTCATGTAGATGTATGCTATGTAGGCACTTTGACCACCAATATGTGAAAAATCAGGCTTCAGAGTGTTAACCATTTCATATAACATTGGCAAGTGCATCCATACTTCATACCAAGAAATATGTAGGCATATTTATGACATTTTGATTTTAGTTTATATATTAAATACAACTTTATGAATTACCTAGCAGCTTAAAAGACCTAGGAGCAATATATATCAAGTTTTTGTGGGATGTATGTGTGTTTAAAGAGAAGGCAGATTATAATGCCTTAGAATTACTGAACTAGGAGGTAGTTAGCCAATTCTGACAAACTTTTCACTATCTTTAAATACAGAAGCTATTCCCTGGTAAATCTTCCAGTTTAGTTAAGAAATCACATTACCATAACCACCTCAAGCCCTAAAGTTAAATTTTAGTTTTCATAATGTCAAGTAAAAGTCTGTAATAATCTGCTGTCTACTCATTCCTGTCCAAATGCTATTAAAATTTCTCTGGTCCCCAAAACCAAGAGCACACTGTATACACTGTATGATAGCTAACTTGACAATAAATTTTTTTAAAAATTATTTTTCTCTGAGAACTTCAAGGAAAAAAATCTTTTTAAAAAATGTGTATCTGTAATATTTATAAGAAATAAGGTCTTATAAATAATCATTTTCTGTTGATCAAATAAAAGTCACAACAACTTCTACCATCCTGTATGTGCTATTTATGAGATGAATTTTTTAAAAAGTCCAGCAGTTCAATATACTGTTATTTTTTCTTTTTTCTTAAACCATCTTAACCATTTTTAAGTGAATAGTTCCATAGTGGTAAATACATTCACATTATTGTGCAACAGAGCTCCAGAATTCTTTCAAATTGCAAAACTGAAATGTTATACCTGTGAAACAATTCCCCATTTCCCTTTCTTCCCAACCCTGGTCGCCACTGGTTTTTATTTTTTAAAAATCTTCCTTTTTAAAGACCATGACTTTATAAGATTAAAAAAAAAAATCAGGGGCGCCTGGGTGGCTCAGTCGGTTGGGCAGCCGACTTCGGCTCAGGTCATGATCTCACAGTCCGTGAGTTCGAGCCCCGCGTCGGGCTCTGTGCTGACAGCTCAGAGCCTGTAGCCTGTTTCAGATTCTGTGTCTCCCTCTCTCTGACCCTCCCCCATTCATGCTCTGTCTCTCTCTGTCTCAAAAATAAATAAACGTTAAAAAAAAAAATAAAATAAAAATAAATTAAAAAAAAAAATCAAACCCAAAGCAAATAACAATCATTTCCGGTGGAAACCAAAATTGACCATGAAACTCAAGTATACTGCCATCTACAAAAACCTACATCATCAAAAATGAAACAAGCACAAGACCTTATTTAAACAGCCTAATAAATCAACTTCCAAATTTTGTTGAAGAAAATACTTACTTCACAAAATCTTTGAAAAATAAGTTTAAAATTGTTATCAACCTAGAGGAGTAACTCATCTGTGTTATATTTGGAGCTTTACCATTAATTAGATTGAATTAATAAAGTAGTTCTCCATTAGAATAAATCTTTCCTTTATATAACAGTCTCCTTTGGGGCGCCTGGGTGGCTCAGGTCATGATCTCACAGTTCGTGAATTCGAGCCCCACATCAGGCCCTGTGCTGACAGCTCAAAGCATGGAGCCTGATTCAGATTCTGTGTCTCCCTCTCTCTGCCCCTCTCTCACTCACACACTCTGTCTCTCTTGCTCTCAAAAATACACATTTAAAAAAAAACCAAGTCTCCTCTGATGAGAAAATTTGTTTCTAATGTTTCTTGCCCCTTCTTCAGACAAATAAAAACGGTGGGGTTTCACTGATGCAAAATGTCATACAGTTGATTACGAAACGTTTAATTGGGAAACTGCCTAGCGATGATAAAACTTAAATCTTAAAAAGAATGAAGGTTTAATGATGATAATCAACTGAAAACTCTTTGGGAAAACTGCCCTTTTTGAAGAAACTATTCAATAAGCTATTCTTATTTAAAATTCCAATCTAATGACTAGAACAAAAGCCAAGACAATTGGTCTATGGTTACCAGTTCAACTGATAAGTTAGAGGACTTTAAAAGGTTACTCCTGCCAGGTATAAATGAAACATTTTCATGATCATCCACTCTTTTTTCTGTTTGTTTCTTTTTAAGTAGGCTCCATACCCAATGTGGACCTTGAACTCACATCCCTGAGATCAAGAGTCACACACCTGCCAGGCGCCCCTCATGATCATCTACTGTAACAAGACCAGGAAATGTTTCTGAAAATAAAACTTAAAAAGGCAATTTCAAATATTTTTTTGAAAATTCCCAAAACAGACTAAATGATTTTCCATATTCATATGCCTCTAATAATCTGCATGTTACTTTAATGATTACCCAAAGATACTAAAATTCCTCTATCTCCATTACGAAGCTGAAAAACAAGGATAAAGACAAAATCTTGGAGTAAAGACAAAAATAACTTTTTTTGTTTCACCTTACTTTTCAAAGTGAATATTAATTGTAAGGGTGACAGCAATAGTCATCACTCCATAAAAGTTATTATCACTGAACTATATACATGTATGTAATCTGACCCCACTTCTCATTTATAATCAGTTACTCCTGCTACATATAAACAAAAATACTAAGCATATACAAATACCAATGTTCACAACCTTTTAAACCTCAAATACTATTGAAACTTAACATCAGTCCTGAATAAAATAACACTGCAATCAGCAGACTCTTCAGACTTCAGAGAAAACATTTACTGTGTACCAGAGTAGTGTGTACTATGCTACAAAAAAAACAAAAACTCTCGCTATACTGACATGGTCTTATTTTAATCTAAAGGCAAAATGCTTCTTTCCTATCAATTAAACTGCTGTAGATTTTAATACAATCTATGTTGGGAAATAACTACCCTCAATTCTCTAAAATCATCTTCTACCACCATCCTTTCAGTCCGCTCCAGCCACTGAAGGCTTACCTGTAAGTTCCTCAAACATACTAAGTAAACACTCCTCTCGGGGTCTTTACTCTTTGCCCAAAATGTTCTTCCCCAACTTCATCCAAGTATCTGCTCAAAAAGCCTTATTTGTTCACTTCCTATAAATTAGTAATTCCCCATCAACCGCCACTCCCTTTCCCTACACTCCTGTGTTTTGCCCCCAAACTATTTAACACCAACTATTTTTTATTTGCCTATTGTCTCTTTTTCACTCCCCTAAAATACAGGTCTGAGAGAGCACAGACTTTATTTTACTCACACGGCTGTATTCTCAGTGCCTAGGACAGTGCCTGGCATGTAAGTGATGTTCGATAAATACTTACAGAATAAGTAAATAAACTAATGAATGAGCAACAAGGATTTATATTCATTTGTACAGCTGAAGTTCAGAGTGGTTAGATCTTACATTTCATAAAATGCATAGAGCGTGTAAATAAAAAAAATAGTATGACAGCATACAGATCTCCTAACTTTGTCTACAGACGGCTACATTTAGATCAGGCACCCATGCCATGTCCAGTTCTCTACAACCAGAAAACTAAGATGGCACAGTGAGGACAGAGCTCTACACACAAAGGCTGCTGAACTGCAAAAACTCCTGAAAAGAGACAGTACAAATGGCACACGCATTTCTTAGCTTGTGTAGCCTACGTTTCACTTGCATGTTCTCTCATAATCATACTTATCCTTCACTGGAGAAAAAAAAGAAAAAAGAAATTCTCCCCTATAGCAACTGCCTTCACCAGCAATATACCTTATCATGTCACTTTAAAAGAATTTAAAAAAAAAGAAAGAAAAGAAAATCTCTAGTGAATAGTAATCACTGTAGAAAGAATATCTAATTGGAGGTATTACTAGTATCCATTCTCTTTTTAAAACCCTTTGAGAGTTTATGCAAGATCTGACAGACGGAAGAAGGAAATGGCCCACTCATTCAACAAATATTTATTATCCACGTTCTATAAGATAACTTCAAGAAATAATTCAAACCACAGGGGATGTGTTTGTGTGTGTTGTGTAGGATGGTGCTTCTAAAAAATCCTATGTAAAAACCCCAAAATATAAAACTTCTTCAGAAAAGTAAGGCACAACTGAGTTTTGAAGATGATGTTATCAAAGAAGTGATTGATCTAGAATTATTTCAAAAATAGAGTCAAAACTGCTTCAACTAGAGATTAGCAGTAAGTATTTATTACCATCAGGTAACTTTTTTAAGATTTCGTTTTTTGTTGTTTTGTTTTTTCCATTTCATTTATTTTTATTCTTTGTTTCTAGTTTTTTATTCAAATTCTTATTAGTTAACATATAGCATAATATTCGTTTCAGAAGCAAAATTTAGTGATTCATCACTTACATATAACACCCAATGCTCATCACATCAAGTGCCCGTCTTAATACCCATCACTCATTTAGCCCATCCCCCTACGCACCTCCCCTCCAGCAACCCTCAGTTTTTTCTCTATAGTTAAGAGTCTCCGGGAGCCTGGGCGGCTCAGTATATTAAGCGCCTGACTCTTGCTTCAGCTTAGGTCACAGTTCTCACAGTTCTCATGGTTCTGAGTTTGAGCCCTACATCAGGCTCTGTGCTAACAGCAGGGAGGCTGCTTGGGATTCTCTATCTCTCCCTCTCTTTCTGCCCCTCCCCAACTTGCGAGGTCTGTGTCTCTCTCAAAATAAATAAATAAACATAAAAAAAAAAAGAGTCTCTTTTATGGTTTGCCTCCCTCTCTTTAAAGATTTTACTATTTTTAAGTAATCTCTACACCTGACATGGGGCTCGAATTTACAATCCCAAGAACAAGAGTCACATGCTCCACCAACTGAGCCAGCCAGGTACCCCATGATAAGGTAACTTTTATTATTATTAGAGAATTTTCACAAAGTTCTTACTATGAGCCAGGTACATTACATGTATTACTTTATTTAATTCAACAGCGCTACGATGTAAATATTTTACATCCATTTGACAGTTGAAGAACCTGGGTACAGTTATATATATATATATATATATATATATATATATATATATATATATATCTTAATTTCAAATATATATATTTGAACAAATATATATATCTGTTAATTTCAGAGCTAGGATTCACATGCACACACTAAGAGCTTGCACTTAGTAACTACACTAAACAGCATGTTAAACACTGTTCAATAAAATTATAATCTTAAAATGTTATGTTGGGAGAAAATATAAACCCTACAAAAAAAAATCACTGTAAAAAACAGTCAATAAAAAATACAATGCTAGTATATTAGCTTTGGTAATAAAATATTCATAGATGTTTGACCATTCATTACTATATGATTGTAATTGCCTAAAGTGTTCTTTAAGGCTAAAAATTAATTATTATTAGGTTACTTTATTTACTTTTTTTAATGTTTATTTATTTTGGAGAGATAGACAGAGACAGAGCATGAATGGGGGAGGGGCAGAGAAAGAGGGAGACAGAGAATCTGAAGCAGGCTCCAGGCTCTGAGCTGTCAGCACAGAGCCTGATGTTGGACTCGAACTTGTGAACTGCGAGATCATGACCCGAGCAGAAGTTGGATGCCCAGACGACTGAGTCACCCAGGCGCCCCAGGTTACTTAAATGTTAAGATAATATCATCATGGGGCATCTGGGTGGCTCAGTCGGTTAAGCGTCCGACTTCGGCTCAGGTCATGATCTCGCGGTCTGTGAGTTCAAGCCCCGCATCGGGCTCTGTGCTGACTGCTCAGAGCCTGGAGCCTGTTTCAGAGTCTGTGTCTCCCTCTCTCTGACCCTCCCCCGTTCATGCTCTGTCTCTCTCTGTCTCAAAAATAAATAAACGTTGGGGCGCCTGGGTGGCGCAGTCGGTTAAGCGTCCGACTTCAGCCAGGTCACGATCTCGCGGTCCGTGAGTTCGAGCCCCGCGTCAGGCTATGGGCTGATGGCTCGGAGCCTGGAGCCTGTTTCCAATTCTGTGTCTCCCTCTCTCTCTGCCCCTCCCCCGTTCATGCTCTGTCTCTGTCCCAAAAAAATAAATAAAAAAAAAACATTAAAAAAAAAAAATTTTAAAAAATAAATAAATAAATAAATAAATAAATAAACGTTAAAAAAAAAAAAGATAATATCATCAAGAAAACTGTATCTAAAATTTTATACTAGTGCATTCTTTTATCATATTTAATGTACTACGGATAATTTGTAAGTTGGTTGTAAAGCATGATTTTGTAAATATAACCCAAAACTCACAGGAAAGCTCATTCTTGTCTTGAATTTATAAAAAACTAATCTAAGTATGAAGTATGAAGTTACATCATCTACGAAGGCACTGTCATTTATTACTGCAGACTTACATTTATATGATAGCGATGACACTCTCAGTTTATCCATTACCAATGTGTCTACTAAATTATCAACGGGCAACTGCTCTTATTAGATGTTAACCCTACCCAAGTAACCTCTCTGAAAGATTCAGAAATGAAAAACATTAAATCTTATAAACTCCCTCCACTTAAGATAATTAAAGGTCACAAAACATAACTTTTGACCTTGGGTGCTTCAACCAACCAACAGCTAAAGCATTCTTTTTAAAAATAGATACATTTTAAAACCTTTTTCAGCTCAACATATGGGACCTAGAATAAACATCCTAACACTCACTTTATCTCTGAGGCATACTCTAACAAAAGTGTTAATCAACATAATTTGTAAACAACTCTTCAGTGTGTATGCAACATTTCTTTATTAAAATAGAAGAGGTCATAACATCACAAGGAAATGAAAACAGAAGCCATCTGGGCAACAAGCTGCTTGTCTTACAGTGATAAAAAAATTAAAAGAACACAAAACAGAAAAAATGTAATCAGTGAGTAAATAACAATGAAAAAATAATAATGTATATGCTGTAACAATAAATAACTTTTCAAAACAAACATATTGAGTATTTTACTTCCGAAGAGTCACTTTGGCAGGGTATACAGTTATTCTTTTTTTTTTTTTTTTTTTTTACCAAAACCAATTTATAAAACACACCAATTTGGGGCGCCTGGGTGGCTCCGTCAGTTAAGCACATTGGGCTCTGTGCTGACAGCTCAGAGCCTGGAGCCTGCTTTGGATTCTGTGTCTCACTCTCTCTCTCTGTCCCCCACCGCACTCACACACACGTGTGCTCGCTCTCTCTCTCAAAAATAAATAAAAATATTTTTAAATAAATGAATAAAACATACCACTTTGTAGATATGGTAAGGTCACAATAGTTAGTAACCCACTCTCTCTAGCTCAGCTCTAATCCAAAGGAATCAGGATCCTCTAAAATCTCCAAGAGTGGTCCTATGATTGCTTCCAAGGTTATCCTCCTCAAGCACCCTGAACCTCCTCGTCTCTCATTCTGACACTAGATGCACCTCATCTCACTCCACTTTCCTCCTTGCTCACTGCACTGTGGCCACACTAGCCTCTTTTCTATTCCCTGAACACACCAAGCTCCTTCCTGTCTCAAGGTTTTTGCACTTCCCATTCTGTCTGCAATACTGTCCTCCTGGCTCTTCCCACAACTGGCTTCTTATTCTTAAGTCAATGTCACCTCTTCAGTCAGAAGGACCTTTCTTGACCCCCAATTTAAAGTAAAACCCTTGGGGCACCTGGGTGGCTCAGTCAGTTAAGTGTCTGACTTCAGCTCAGGTCATGATCTCATGGTTGGTGAATTCTAGCTCTCCATCAGACTTGCTGTGGTCAGCACAGAGCCCACTTTGGATCCTCTGTCCCCCTGTCTCTCTGCCCACCCCCACTCTCAAAATAAACATTTAAAAATAAAGTAAAACCCTTACCACCCCAGACACTCAACCTTTTTCCCCAATTATTCCCTAGCATATCACCTTATTAATTTACATTGCTTATTTATTTATATATTTTGAGTTACCAGTCCCATTTACTAGAATATGAGGTCTATAACACAAAGGACTTCGTTTTGCTTATCACTGTATTTTCAGTATCTAGGCCAGTACTGAGCACACAGCAGATGCTCAATAATGATAATGAAAAAATAACTCCAAGTCCAGATGTTGGTATGGCAAATTCTGCCTGCCACTGCCTCTTCGTGTGTCTCCTCCATGGATTCTACAGATCCTCCTCTAGAAGTTCCCTGCTATCCTAACACGGGTTACATGGTCAACACACATTATTGTGTTCTCTTCCTGATCTGATTACATGTAAGTCCTCTCCTATGCCTAAGCTCCTTCATATATTTCATATCACGTTCTGTGTGCCTTTATGTTAGAAAATAGAGAACCACCCTCTGTACCCAAAGCCTAGTACACAGTAAGAGATCAATAAATAGGTGTTGAATCACTCCTTGCCATCTCTGGACTCTGGCACAAATCACTCAGGAGAAAGGCAGTGCTAGAAGATGATACCAAGAGGATATACCCTGCTATACCATGAATTTACCCATCTCTCATAAAAGATAACAAAAATAACAAAAATCTCCAGAGACTATGCTTGAATACACTCAATTATCTGTTTCCTAAATTCCTTGCCATGAGGTTCCTTGATCTTTCACACAAGCAGCACACACCCATACACACACCCCTGCCCTCTTCGGCTCTGCTAACCTCCACCTATGTCCAGACAAGCCTCAATTTACACATGTACAAAGCATAAGCCAGTTTTAGTTTTCTTTCTCTTTCTCTTTTGTTTAAAAATTTCAAACAGTACAAAAGCATACAGAGAAAACACTGATGGTTCCATTAAGCCCACTGCTCAGAGCAGCTTCTAAACCCCACACTATCCAGTCATACAAAAATAAGCTTCCTGACTTAATAACTATACTTTTGCATTGGTCTTAATAGATCAGTTCTGAGAGTCACACATAAGGAGACATTTAAAAACTTCTTAAAGCATGTGCCCAAGGGTGTGAAGACAGAGGCAAAGTGCCATGAGAGAAACATTTGAAGAAATGGCTTCCTACAGAATATCCACAAGACTCCAAGGGAAATACAACTCGGTCACTATTTGAAAGGCTGTTATCCTTTGTTGTGCATAGCACTAAAGGAGAGAAGCAGAATCATCGGGTCAAAGTTACAGAAAACAAATTCTGACTAGCACAGAGAAAGACTGTACCTTGGGAGGCAGGGGGTTATCACATGATGTAACCTCTGGGACATTTCCTAGAAAGTCAAAGCCTAACTAGAACTAAAAACAAGGAACACCAAAATGCTTCATCAGTTAATTCTATCAATTATGTACATTAACAGACAAATATACAGGAAACTTGATTGAGATTGCAACCCGGCTTCCCATCTGTCCTCTATTATCATTATGATCATCAGTCAACAGCTAATGAACACAAATTGGGAATTCCAGCACGATCTTGAGTAAATAAGACTCACAGTGTAAGGGTTTTTTTTTCCTGGTAAGAGAGTTTACAATTTAACAAAGTATATGACCTATTTATATGTACTTACATATACTGCTGTGAAACCTAATATGAAGACCAAAAGTCTGTAGTATTCTCTGGTTCATGGGATTAAAAAAACTGTAACTAGTTCTTTTTACCATGTTACCACTTTGATTTAGCAATGAGGTATAAAATAAAACCAAGTATAGTCAAAAATTCCTAAAAAAGTCTTTGGTAAATTTAACATTATTAACTTTTATAGTATTAAAATATTATAATTAGTATGTCAACTTCAATCCTCTAACTCTTTGTCACAAAGATACTTAAAACATTGTAAACAGGGGTGCCTGGGTAGCTCATTCATTTGAGTATTCAGCTCTTGATTTCCACTCAGGTCATGATCTCACAGTTCATGAGATCAAGCCCCACGCGTCTGGCTCCATGTGGACCCTATGTGGGATTTTCTCTCTCCCTCTCTCTTTGCCCCTCCCCTGCTCAGGGCATTGTGCTCTCTCTCTCAAAATAAATAGAAAAGCTTCAAAAAAAAAAAAAAAAAACTAATAAAACATTGTAAACAGAACTAAACTCTGATTGTCATTTATTTACAAAAATAATTTGACCTATGGTGATTGAACTCTGAAAACTGAGAAAAGACTGATGGTTGAAGAAAAGTTGATCTACCGCGTTGTTTAGTCAAGGACAGTTCCAATGTAACTTAGCCTCAGCCTTTTTGCAGAAATGACCTAACAAAAGGTCTACAGTAAAAACGTTTTCTAAAAAAGCAATACCATACATGGTTCCCAAATATTAGTGTACAAAATGGAATGCAAACGGTAGATGAGAAATATCCAGACAGCATGTAAGAATCCTTAAAAACCCTGAATTCAAAGTCTAGGGCCTGAAATCTACATTTGTAAAATTTCTTAGATCGGCTTTGATAATCACTTTGGAAAGCAGTCATTTTTTTTTTTAATAATCTCAGTTATTTCCATTTATACAAGTCTTTGATTCTCCAGCATGTATTGTCTCTTTAAGAAATACACACATGGGAGATTACCTAAAGAAGAGGGAGAAGGAGAAGGAGAAGGAGAAGGAGAAGGAGAAGGAGAAGGAGGAGGAGGAGGAGGAGGAGGAGGAGGAGGAGGAGAAGAAGAAGAAGAAGAAGAAGAAGAAGAAGAAGAAGAAGAAACACATTCACGAACTTGGCCGTCAGTAGTTAAAACTGTCATCTATTCCCAGAAAAGAGAGAACCTGGTTAAAAAAAGCATTATTACTACTCCGTTTGATTTCAAATCCTAAGCCTAATCAATTACCATCTGTGTAACTCTGGGCATGTTATTTAACTTCTTCCTCCCTCAGTTTCTTCATCTATAAATCAGAGATTTAAAATCATACTTCTTCAGAGGGTCATTATGAGGATTAAATACTGGAACATGAGGAAAACACTTACAGCAGGGCCTAGACAATAACACGGGCTCAATAAATGTCAGCATATTTACATTGCTATTATTATTACTATTTAACATAGAAAAGAAAGGAGACCCAAGCAAGTTGGAGTAGTCAAAAATTTGGAAGAGCACCTGGTATATGAATGTGCCTTGAAAGATAGGTAGAACTTTAGAGGTAAGAAGAAAACAAAGGTAGTAAGCACAAAAAATTAAGAGACCAAAAAATTAAGGACTTTAGGGTTAAAAATGGGCATTTTGGACCATAAACTCAGCTGTATTAAGTGGGCCCATGTATATGCAGCCTGAATGCCAGGCAGAGGAATAAAGCAATAACTCAACAGATAACAAGAAGCTCTTAACAGTTTTTATTTTTATTTACTTATTTTTTTAAATCTTTATTTATTTTTTTTTTGAAAGAGAGACAGAGTGTGAAAGAGAGACAGGGGAGAAGCAGAGAGAGAGGGAACACAGAATCCAAAGCAGGCTCCAAGTCCTGAGCTATCAGTACAGAGTCCGACGCGGGGCTCGAACTCACAAACCATGAGATAATGACCTGAGCCGAAGTCAGATGCTCAACCGACTGAGCCACCCAGGTGCCCCTGTTAACAGTTTTTAAATAGGACAATAATGCATTGAATGCAGGATTTCAGAATTCCTGGTTGGGCAACTTGCCAGTCTGAATATGAAGAACCGAACTACAAGGGCATAAACCACTGATGAAGTTTGGAAACATGTGTCTACTAAAATATTGAGTATCACTCTGAGAATTGGATACCAATAACTACAACCTTCCAGAATGGACAGTTATATATAAAAAGAAATGCCTACTATAAAAAGACCAGAAGAATTATTTGTAGAATATTTATAAGTTAAGTAGCATAGAGATACTTCAAGAGAATGTTCAAAATCATGAAAATGACATGCATAATAATGCTTTTATCTTTGTATAAACTTCTTTCTCCAGAACATCTCTAAGGGTTCCAATTTAAGGGATAAAGCATTTGTTTTCTAAAGGACATTTGTCCTCCACTACCTTTTCCCAAGAAGAAAAATACCTTCAGAACATACCCACAACCACCTCCAGCCAACATTATACAACCTTACTAATTTTTTTTTAATTTTGCCACCTATAAAAGTTAAAATCTCAGAAATCATTTGTGAAATCCTGAGCTAATAACTGGGATCCTCAACAGAACCAAATCACAACACTTAAGTCCCTGACAGAACTAATGGTAAATGGCATTCAGTTGTTAATGTCATTAAAATAAAATTTTAGTAAATCAAAATTTACCCAAGACAATCATCAAGAAGAACAATGGCCGCTGTGAAATCAATTTTTGGATTCTGGAAAAAAATGTTTAACAAGTCATAGAATTCAAATAACCAATGGTACAAATTCTTATCTAGTTCCAAATTCTTCTCATCATATATTTTTCAAAGATTTTATTTTTAAGTACTCTCTGTGCCCAACGTGGGACTTGAACCTACGACCCTGAGATGAAGAGTTGCACGCTCCACCGACTGAGCCAGCCAGGTGCCCCTCTTCTCATCATATTTAAAAATTTATAGCAACACACTAAAGGGAAATTCCACATCCCTCCTTTAACCACATAAAATACAAACATCCCTGGCATCCTTACTCTTTTTGTCACCAAGGTTACCAACACACACAGTCTGCTGTTTAAACCAAGGTAAAATGAAGAAATCTATTGTTAGTATGCCTTCACAATGCCTGACTCACTATGCTATGGAACACTTAACACTTCAGTTAAGCTCTACTGGCCAATAAAGGTTGACAATGAAAACACAGTGAGTCTGCTAGGGGTGAATTTTACTGTGTCTGAGGGCCATACTGAACAGCTCATAATGGCCAGTCTCCTTGTTACATCATTTAAAGGGAGCTGGAGAAGAGCAGGATTTGAAATCCCACAATATATCAGGCTCCAGAAGAAACTCTAGAAGTAACGACCTTGAGTCTATTAAATGTGATCTGCTTAAACTTTCCAGAAAGTCTACGGCAGGGCAATATGCCAAAAACCGTTCAACAAAAAACAAGCAAAATATTTCACCATGTAATTGGAAGTAATATGTTAACATTGAGAGGAAATCCATTTGGAAATAGGAAATAAATTTTTTAAAAAACAGGAAATAAATGATAAAGGTAACTATTAATCAAAACTGCATGACAAAACTCAGACTATCATCCCTAGAAATTAATGGTATCATTTACAGAGGAGCGGCACATTTTTTATTTCATATGTTCATGCAAAATGGGGAATAATGAACCACTTAAAAACAAAATCCTCAGTAGAATACTTGTGATTAAGTCCTATAAAAAAGAGAAAAGTGAAAATAGGCCCATCTGATTAGGAAAGATCAAAGGCTGTTGAAACATGGGCTAGCGAAAGTATGAGGAAACCAGCATTCTCATATTGTGGGTAGGAGTGCCTCTATAGAGATATTTGGCACTATCAATCAAAATCATTAATATATATAGCCCTTTGACTCAGCAATTCCATTTCTAGGAATTTATCTGATAGATACGTTCATATATATGCAATGTATATAAATGCAAAAATTACACTGCAGTGTCAGTAAAACACAAGAAACAACTTGTCTATCAATAGGAAACAGTTAAATAAATCATGACCAATCCAAACAATGCAGCTTTATATAAAAAGAATAAAGATATATTTATTAATTTGGGGTTGAGTGAAAAAAAAAATGCCAAAAAATATATAGTTTTTAAGGATACAATTTGTGTTGAAAAGGAGGGTGGAAAGGACATATTTGTATATACATGTATCTATATAGATCATTTCTGAAAGTATACACAAGAAAATGTTAGCACTGGTTGCTTCCAGAAGAGGAAATGAATGGCGGGAAAAATGAGACTCTCCTTTACACGCTATTGTATCTTTGGAACTTCAAACCCTATGAATATATTACCTAAAAAGAAGCATAAATTAACCAAATTTTAAAGGCAGGAAGGGGTGAAGGGTTAAGAAGATTGCCTGAGTACCAAATGTTGCCCAGTAAATAAGTGCTCCACTGTGACCTTTTTTAAATTGTCTCTTTTCTCCACCTAATGTGACTCTTTTCCATTTCCTCCTGTTAACCTTCCCAGTCCATTTTGCTCTTTCATGTAGACCTATCATGGACATGGGCTGTAACTATCTAGTCCTGCTGGGAGTACTAAACGCCAAAGAGGTTGATAGACTTTGTTCCATTAATCATCACATAAAATGGGCAACATCAACAGCTGTCAAAGAAATGCTTACTTACACAGGGTAGATAACACCACTCATGTAAAACAAGAAAAAAATGAGGTGGGGAAAGATAGTGAAGTGAACATATGGTTTCATTAATGTTATAAAAAATTCTTCCAAAACTAACTTTTCCTTTAATGTTTATTTATTTTTGAGAGAGGGAGACAGTGAGTTGGGGGGAGGGGCAAAGAGAGACGAAAACAGAGGATCCGAAGCTGGCTCCCAGCTGAGAGCAGAGAAACCAAAGCAGGGCTCTCGAACTCAATGAACTGTGAGACATGACCTGAGCTGAATTCAGATGCTTAACTGAGTCACCCAGGAGCCCTCCAAACCGAACTTTAAACACTCATTCAATACTGTCTGCTCTGTATACTCATAGTTTATTACCAAAAAAAAAAGAAAAATCTTCATTAAAACAGAGTACCTGTGCTAGAAAAGTTACTTTCCCACTTTTGTAATTTAACAATCAAACCTGCATTCCCAACAGGGCTACTGAGTGGCTGTGCACATAGAATACCTAAGAGTCACCAAGGTCACTACATTAACTGCTTCAATTTTTTCTCTTTTCATTTCCTTATGTCATTTATTTACAAATGCATACAAAAATTGATATTTCACATGCTAGGGTCTCGTTCTGTCATGTTTTATATTATATAGTATTATACAGTCAATACTTCTATACCTCAGAAATTTAAATAAAGGCTTAGAGTCTCCCCTACTAAAACTGAACGTAATTATCCCTTACAAGACCCCAAAGAAACAACCCCTTTTTTGTCCAGAACGATGTTTGCTTCCAGATTACCTAACTGATACCAGAGTTTTTCCTCCATGCAGTTGTAACTGGGGGCCACAAGTCTCATGGTATATGAGAATCTGGGTAAGAACTACTGCAGAAAGGATATTTTGGATGAAGACAACCAGTTAACTAACTATAAATTCACACTGCAACCTGACCAACAACTATCATAAACATTCTTTGCCTTGAAAGTTCTCAAAAATAACTGAAAGTAAGTCCACAGTCTTCAATATTCTCAGTTTAAGGAGATATTATATCTGATCGATGAGTAGGTGAACAAGTTATCTAAAAATCTCCTTTACTTAGGTTTAGCGTTCTTACTTCGTCTACTCTCTACAATATTGTTTCCTCCATCAGACACAGATAGCCTACAGACCAGTAAAATTCCTCTTACTTTAACAAAGAACCTTCCAAAATGCCTAACATTCATTAAAACTAAAAAAATCAAGCTCCACTTTTCTAAAACTACTTACTTACAACAAAACATAGTGATAAGATTTTTCATTTCTTTACCAATAACAACCCAGAAAAACATCTTCAGAATTATCTGGAGATTCTTTACCCTTGTCACGACAATGATAGAAAATTACCACACAGAAAAAATAGGTCTCTGTGCCTCACACACAAGGTAATTAATACTTTTAAAGCAGAAGGTGACCATACATGTGAAATATACATTATGCAGTTATACATACTAAATCATTAACTTTCCAACTTGGCATAACGACAGGGTAGTTGGAAGGGAATGTAAAAGAAAATACCCAACAGCTTAAAATTAACAATGGGCCCATTTATTCAAGGTAGGATGGTTCTCCCATTTCAGCCTGAGAGGACTGAAAGTCTCTTTCTGTCCCCCTCTAGGAGGGAAACTCTGCAGCTGGTCTGTCTGCAGAATCACTCAACTATATTCACAGCTTTGCTCAGGGTCAAGCAATGGCCAAGAAAAGTCTTCGTCTTCACTTTGCACTGAAAACCAACACAGAGAAATGTTGACTTTGAGATGTTCAAATTTCATCCTTCAAGGATCATTTCAATTAATTTCTCCTGTAGGAAGCTGACCCCACAAACACAAAAGATCCACACCTACTGAAACTGAGAAACACTTATCTGTATCTTCATAACTATCAACTATTCTTTTGTGAAGGTCTTATGACCATGTCTAGTACTGTACTTATTTCTTTTCTCCCCAACCACTGTAATGCCCAACACTTTGCATCTTCTTAAAAGGCTTCCAGGAAGTATTCCTATAACTGCTGAATGGATGAATTCTTAGCAAAATATTTCACAGCTTTTTTTTCTGTTCTGTCTTATACTCCCAAGCAGAGGTCCACACTCCAGAAAATAGTAAATTTCTTCTGCTTTTCAAATCCAACTAAAAATCTTAGCTGAGCTGGTAACAACTAATCTTCCCCTAATTCTTGAGAATCAAAATCATTATTATTATTTGTATTAAATTATCTGACCTCATTCTTACCTGCTAATGAAACAATGTAGATATGTTTATGGAGAACTGGGAGATCATCTTCAGGAAACCCAAATACTGACATTTAAGGAAAAAACTCCAACATCATAAATCAGAAAGCAACACACAGCAGAGTACTGCAACTTCAGGATGCCATACTTAAAATATATCATCCTTCCTGTAATTCCATCATGAGGAACATCAATTTGCCAAGATACGGCCTTGAATTGTGCAAGAAGTCTCCTATTTCTTCTTATAAAATATACTGGCAAAGACCAATAACCCACACCGCTACAATGAAACCCGTCCCCACATTCCGTGGCTTGAAGGCAATTTCATAAATACAGGGTCATAAAAAGTCCTGTAGCCAGCACTCCATTTTAAAAATAGGAAACTGAAGACAATGACATATGATTATACAGTTACAGCAATCTGAAGATCTTTTTAAAAGTCTGCAGGAATTACCAATCTTGTCTTAGAAAACCACCTACTAAAAAAGAATGCAAAAATCATACAATATAGATAATGGGCAAATTTGTGTGAAATGTTAAAATTATATAATGTGCACGCTTTAATATACAAAGTCATATTCAGCATATTCATATGCTAGTAACAACAAAATCTCAAAACAGAATGTTGAAGTCCCAGCCAATGGCCTATTTGTCACAAATACATCTGCTGTCACAGAGCCCCAATGTTATAGGGGACCATAAATAGCCCTGTGGAGTTCAACACAGCCAACATCTAACCAGAGGAAAACTGTCTACTTTTGAACTCTAAACATAAACATGCAGGTTCCTAGCTAAGCACACACTTGTGATTCTTTTTTTCTTTTCAAATTCTAATAAACTCTAAGTAAAAAATATATACATAACTCCTACATTACCCACAATTATGGGGGATTTGATATTTCAAGTCTCTAAACATTTTTTTCTTTTAATTTTATAATATTATTGTAAAAAGTAACAACCGAAAGAGTACTACGTGCCAGACCTTGCTAAGAATTTCATATATACTATTAAAATAAGAGAATCATTAAATTATATGTTTCAAGGCATGCTTTCAAGTTTTAATTACTTCTTGATACTATTCATTAAACAACCCAGTGACCACAGAAATATATCGCAATAATTTGACATAATTAAAGCAGAATACAACCAGAGAACTAAGTAAGATGAGGTATAACATTACTAATCTCACTACAATATAAATTAGTTATTAGGCACACATCTTTATTAGGCAGTACTACTAGGCATGTTTAAACTGAACCACACAAGGGGTTAAAAATAACTACAATGAAGGCCAACAGCCTAGCAGCACAGTTGAGCCAAAATTCCCTTCCCTCCTCCCCTCCCCTTCCCATCCTCTCCAGTCCAGAATGAATTGCATGCCCCACTGCACAAGGCCCAAAAAGGTCACAGGAGATGGCAGAGACTTTTGTAAGAGAACAGAAATAACTCAGCAGCTTTGTTACCGTGGTCTCTTTTAATCAGTATGTTCAAAATCCTTTAATTAGCACTCTGTCTACACAAGGAAAGCATTTCTTCTGTGCCAGAGGAGGGCACATATGTATGTACACAGTGTTCTGTTGTATCAGCATCACAACATGGAGCTAGGCCTCAAATTGTCTGCCAGGGAACCGAAGCACAGAAAATTCTTTTAAAGGCATGATACTATAAAATTTACATATTCCATTTGCATTTCTATTACCAAACAACAAAGTGATGATTTAGTCTGTTTCATTAGGTGTCAATTTGTGTCTGGACTTTTTTCCCAACAAAAACAGATGCATTTGAAACTAAACAGTAACTTTCGTTAGTCCGATATCTATAAAGCAGGATATTCAAATTTAATATAAATGTTAACAGAACATAAAAACAAGACAATATTCAAATATCATTCCTGTCCTCAAAGGAGATCTTCAATAAGGGGAAAAAAACTTGCTTTGCTCAAACAGGAATAAATAACAAGACACATTTTCATATGGATGCTTTCCATTTAAAATTTCATCCAACCATAAAATCTTAAAACTTAGAGACTGGATTACATATATGTATTTCCTTGTAAATTCTGATTAACTGGAATCAAGACAGAAATTGGGTAAATTGAACTGTTTTAAAAAAAAAGAAAGTTAACTGTTTAAAAAAATTCACAGCCAAGAAACATGGAAAACCCCATTAGTAAACTGTATACTCTAGAGAGGTTTTTAAGTGTTGCAAACTTATTTTTAACCTTTCAACATCAAGTTGTACATATATATATTGTTGGAAGCAATATGTGTATATATATGTATATATTTATACATATATACATCTATAATTAAAACAATAAATTCCTAAATATTAGAGAAACAATCTGATTAAAGAAACCATCTATTAGGGGCACCTGGGTGGCTCAGTCGGTTAAGTACCTGACTCTAGATTTCAGTTCAGGGCATGATCTCAAGGTTCGTGAGTTCCGGCCCTGTGTCAGGCTCCACACTTGGTGTATGTTGCTTGGTATTCTTTCCCTCCCTCTGTCTCTCTGCCCCTCCTCAGCTCTCTCTCTCTCTCTCTCTCTCTCTCTCAATCTAAGTAAATAAATAAACTTAAGAAAAAAAAAGAAGGGACGTCTGGATGGCTCAGTTGGTTGAGCATCCAACTTCGGCTCAGGTCATGATCTCATGGCTCATGAGTTCCAGCCCCACGTCAGGTACTGTGCTGACAGCTCACAGCCTGGGGCCTGCTTCGGATTCTGTGTCTTTCTTGCTCTCTGTCCCTCCCCCACTTGTGCTCTGTCTCTCTCTCTCTCAAAAATAAACATGAAAGAAAGAAAGAAAGAAAGAAAGAAAGAAAGAAAGAAAGAAAGAAAGAAAGAAAGAAAGAAAGAAAGAAAGAAAGAAAGAAAGAAAACAATCTATAGATAAACTTTATTACTAGGGAAGTCACATAGCATAACTGCTTGAAAGCCAGCTCTTCCACACCATCCATGTAAGCTCATAGCACAGTTTTGTACAACGGGAATAATACCACTACCTTGCAGGTTTACATGAGAATTAAATGAGATGATGCACACAAAGCACCTGGCAAAAATCCAGGTTTTCTGGCAAGGCTGCTGGGGGCCGGGGAGGGGGGGGGGGCAGTGGTTCAGGGGAGTAAGTATTTTCATGCATTGCACAAAATTGTAAATTGGCACAACAATCAAAATTATATATGTGTGTATATACACACACATATATATGTATATATATATATATATATATATATATATATATATATATATATAGTTAACCCTTGAATAACATGGGGACTGCGGCACTGATTCCCCCATGCAGCCGAAAATCCATATAAAACTTGTGACTCCCCCAAAACTTAGCTATACTAATAGCCTACTGTTCACTGAAAGCCTTACCAATAACATAAAGTCAATTAACATGTTGTATGTTATGTATACTGCATTCTTACAATACAGTAAGCTAAAAAAGAAAATATTACGAAAATCATAGGGAAGACAAAATATATTTACTAGATGGTATATATATTTATTTTTTCAAAATTCCCATGTAAGTGGACCCACACGGTTCAAATCTGTGTTGTTCAAGGGTCAACTGTGTGTATATGCATATACATAAAAAATTATGTATATATGGTATCCACTACAGCACTGTATATAACAGCAATACTGGAAATCATATAAATGCCTTTCAATAAAGGACTGGTCATATAAATGCTACTTCTCTACAAGACAATTCTATATAGTTGTTAAAAAAAAAAAAAAAAACTCTAGGGAAAATTCTCCATGGTAAATTAGAAAAAAAACACGGGGGGTGCCTGGGTGTGTCAGTCGGTTAAGCGTCAGACTTTGGCCCAGGTCATGATCTCACGGTCCGTGAGTTCGAGCTCTGTCGGGCTCTGTGCTGACAGCTCAGAGCCTGGAGCCTGTTTCAGCTTCTGTGTCTCCCTCTCTCTCTGACCCTCCCCGGTTCATGCTCTATTTCTGTCTCAAAAATAAATAAAAATTAAAAAAAAAAAAAAAAAGACACGGAACAGAATGTATACTATAAGCAAACGGGGAGTGGATATTCATATTTATTTGACTATGAAAAAAAAGCCCTCGGGAATGTTGTAGAAGTAATTAATACCAATAATTATCCACTGGTGATAAAAGTCAAACAGTGCCTGACACACAGTCAGGCCTCAAAAAAATCATCATCATCATCATCATCAAAATATATCCTCAAATTGGATACACAGAATATATTCAAACTAAATTCATAATGAAGTAAACAACCAAATCTCAATTATGTACGAGGTGACTATCTTTTTTTTTTTACCCCTCCCCCCAAGGTGACTATCTAAATAGGAGATCCAAGCCCTTCAATTCCTCTTCAAAGGTAAGTAGCTTTTGGCACTTTTACTGTTGGCTATCATCTTCACCAGAAAGTGAGCTGAGGAAATAACACCAAAAACAGTCATTTTATTCGGTACTGATCAACAGTTTTTAGTTAGCTTTTGGAACTAAAAGAGACCTTGAAAATCCCATAGTGCAACCTTCTAATATTACATATGAGGAAACGAAGGTCCAGAGAATTCTCCAAATTAGTGACAGTTCAAAGATTTGAAGTCCGCCCCCTAGTTAAATGCTTTCCATTATCCTTATTAATAGATGGAGGAAACTGAAAATAAGCTTAAGTGAAACTGAAAATAAGCTTAAGTGAAATCAATTATCCTTGCTAAATTCCCTCCCCACCGCATCCTTGATTATACATAACTAAGTTTGAGAAGATCAAATCCCATAAGCAATTGTGATGAGTACAGGTTATCCAGAGAACTCAACAACTCAGCCTTGAGGTTTCCAGGACTAAGCATCGAATGAACATCTGTAATAAAATCTGTGAAGTTTGCTTACATTAGAGATTGTCAGAGGCATGTTGAAATCCTTGCCACCTTGCAGCCGGAAACCCCAAGGAGCTGGGCCAACCAAGGACACACTGTAGTTGCTCATGGCTCTAACAGCTCAAAGTTCAATCCCAGAAAATGAAAGAAACTGTGAAAGAAAATTAGATGGTTAACAAAAAAGATTATTTGAAGCCCTATTACATATTTAAGTGTACTTAATATAAACTCAACTAAATTATGTTCAGTATTTTGTCTTGGGGGGGATGAGAAGCTGTGAAGGGTAAGTCTATATTAAGTTCTAAGGAAAGGAATCTATGAGCTAACATACAATTTCCGAAGTGATGCCAATTTCCATAGTCTAAAAACTCCATATCAGGATACACCTCTAGACTCGATCAGTTCTACAAACTGCTACCGTACAATTTGTGGCTTCTTGCATACAAACTTTAACTGAAAGTATTTTACAACACATCATTATATATAGGAGAAAGAACAAGAACTTATTTCAGGTTTAATTCAAAATGATTTTCCGCTTCCCTCTACCTCATACATTCTTTTGCCTGCAGTTGGCAAAAGTCCTTAAGCTACTTTCACATATGAAAAGTACCGGAAATCTGTAGACTCTCATTCATGCCTTCCACACACAACATTCTTTAAAATAAGTTGTTTTTTAATGCACAAAACTCTTCTCTCCAATCATAAACTACAACTTGCATTTCCTCTTACAGGCACATAGTGTTTCCCACGCTTAGAGTAATATTTACTTTTCTTTTAGACAGGCAATGATAGGTAACACTCCAGCACAATGATATATCAGTGAGAAATGTTTTTTGTTTCATACACACCGTATTAGGCAAAGTAGAGAGTGAGCATTAAGCACACAGTGAATAAGACTGACTAAATGAGGGGGAATATAGGTTAATCTTAATGCATGAAAGGGAAGTATAGCTTCAGAAAAGAAGCAGCACTTCGTGCAGTCTTCTTTGTTTTGCTGTAAGTGTGCTTATAAGGACTCGAATGGTTGTACTTTTATTTGATAAAAAAAAGTGTGACCTCGGTTTGGTATTGGTTGTTATGATGGTCATATGTGGGTGGGAGAAACTGGGAGGAATGGACATTTTCTAAAATGTAATCTAGGAAACCTATTACTTCCCTCTTTAAAAATATTAAAAATGTAACAAATGTAGAATTTAAAGTTTTGAAACCACATTAAAAAAAAAAGCTGTTTAAGACACACTTCCTTGGAAAAATCAGTGCTGTTTGATTTAATCACCACTTTATATTACCTGTCTAAATAATTTTCCATTTTTTTAACCCATTCAACACTGTGATTAATATTAATATTGGCAGATGTAGGTATTTAAACCATTGGGTATATTAAAAGCAAACAGATTACATCTTCTTATTTTTTTTTTTTTATTTTATTTTTTTTTCAACGTTTTTTATTTATTTTTGGGACAGAGAGAGACAGAGCATGAACGGGGGAGGGGCAGAGAGAGAGGGAGACACAGAATCGGAAACAGGCTCCAGGCTCCGAGCGATCAGCCCAGAGCCTGACGCGGGGCTCAAACTCACGGACCGCGAGATCGTGACCTGGCTGAAGTCGGACGCTTAACCGACTGCGCCACCCAGGCGCCCCCGATTACATCTTCTTATAATGAGAAAATGAGGGAAAACTTTCAAGTTAAGCCTGGTTCTTAAAAAAAATAAATAAATAAAACTACTGAAAATCTGCACTGTATCTACCTCATAAATGAAATGACCTTTTCCACTAGCATGGTAGTACACATTCAGCACTGATGCAATAAACACAGAGCACTAAAAAGACCCAACAGTCATGCCAGAAGTCAAACTGTTAGATACACATGAACAACAAATAGTAGGAAGATAATAAAGCGTCTCACACAGTTTAATTGCTTTCCCGCTATAATAAAAGATTTTCATAGAACTCGTAGAGAAAGACCATTTTGACACTGGTATATGATACAAATCAGAAGTATGAGAAGCCAACTGGTATTTCAAAGGCAGCTCGCCCCCTCCTTTTTTAATCTTTAACTTGTATCAAGAGAAGAATGGGAAAGTTAGGTACAACTTCCTCTGGCCCCATTGTTCCCTACAAGAAAATGTATGTATACACAACGTATGTATGTTATATATCAAACTATGTGCATGCAACTTCCCTTTACTTGGCAGTTCCCTTCCTGACTTCTCCCATTTATTAAAATTTCTAGCACGGGCCCCACTATACAACTAGTGTCATTTAATTTCTGGTATTCTCCCTCTGTTAGCTTCATTTGCCTTAACCGTTCCGATCCCTAAGCAATGGTAGTATTATTATTGGCCTTTTCCAGGTCTCCTGCATGTGGTTACTAGTGCCCAAACTCTTACTAAAATACTAAGCAGGCAACAAATAATGAGCAGTCTATTCTGCTTTCAAACACGATGAAAATGTTGGAACTTCTGTATAGTTTGGGATTTTCTTTTAGGGAAAGTCTAAACAATACCCTCGCCCTAGTACTTGGGAAGGAAGCTTCGTATTTCCCACACTTCTATCCCGGCTTCTCCGGTAAGTGGGAAGGAGGAATGGAGAATTCAGAATGACAAGAAAGGTCTGAAATTAAAGAGCAGTATATCTTGAGATTCTCTTTTTCCCCAAATCGAGACGTAATGGGGGTAGAGCCTGCGAACTAAAGCCATAGGCACTGGCCGAAAGCAGACAAGACAGTTTTCCAGCAGAGGTTCATGCCTAGTCCTGTTTGCCAAATAAGGCTCCCGAGCGGGCTATTTCCGTGGTAGGCAGGTCCGACGTCCTCACGGTCAGGAAGGCGGACTCGGGATAGGATCTGGCGATCACACCCTAGACCTGCCCTGCCCGACGCAGCCACGAATATTCTCCTGGCTCTGCCCTGTCCAAACGCCCTTCCTTTTTCCACTTATTGTCAAATGCACTGAAGTCACAGTCTTACGAAAGCCCCACAAGTATTGATAAATCTGGCGATTTAGATTAAAAAAAAAAAAAACAGCTTTATTTCTGGTCGCGCGGATGTTTCCCCAACAGGTTACACAACTGTAAATATCTGCGGGGGAAATAAACACTTCTCAGTAGCGCGAAAGCAAACCAAAAATAACACGCCTTTCCCGCGTAGTGCAGCTCCCTACACCCCAAAGAGGTGCACGCAGGGCTGTACCCACACGCCGAGGTAGGTGCCCGGTGACTCCCGGCAAGCTGCCTGACCGGCGGGTCGCTGCGGGGGTGCCCGGGAGCCCCACGTCCCCGCCTCCGCCGCGCTCGCCCCGGCCGGCCCCGACTCCGGGAACTTGCAGGGCTCGTCCTCTGGCGTCGCGCCCACTCCCGCGCCGCCCTTTCCCCAGCGCTCCTCTTCCCACGCGGCTCTCTCAACTCCGCCGCCCCAGAAAGCACCTGAGGAGCAGAATCGGGCAGGGCGCGCCCCCTCCTCCTCAGCTGGGCTTCCCTCCACGCACAGGGCGCAGAACCAGCGCCTCTCCCAGCCCGCACCGCGGGATATCACAGCCGCACATCCCCGCCCGGCAGCCGCTCACCTCGAGTCCGGCGTGGCGCTGCCTCCGCTTCAGACGAGCGCTGACAAGTGACTCTGGGTGCGTGCGCCGTCCCCACCGCCCGCGGGAACTTCCGCCTCCTCGCGCTCCCGGCCCCGCCCCCAGGCTGGGACACGCCCCCGGTCGGGCCGGGCAGCCCAGCGCGGGCGGAGTGGTGTGCGAAAGAGTCAGGCGTGCGGGCTTGCAGAGGCGAGCTGAAGCCAGCGCAGGGAGACAATTGAGTTACCGAGTTTCGGTGGGAGTAGTCAGGGGATTTCGAGCAGTACCTGGCAAAGGTATGCTCCGCGTGTCTGTTTTGTAATGCGATGTATTTCTCTCTCCAGAAACTTTGAATTGGCAAGCATTTGTTCTGGCTAAAAATAGAAGGGAGCTTTGGATAAATCCCTAGCTATGCAAGTTCAGCGGCTACTGCCTGATTTTTTGAGAGAGCTTTATGTGCCCTAAGAAGTGCAGCCCCTGAAGTTTGCATGTCAGGAAGGTAAAAATTGGTAATCCTGATATGTAGAAGTTAAATTCCGTGATCGTACCAGAAGAGACATTGATAGAAAGAAACGGCCAAAAGCGTTTCAACCACTCTATCCTCATTATTTCCTGTGTCCAAATCAATAGCCCACTTGGCAGTTTCAGTAAAGTTGCTGGATTTAGACCACGGAATTTATTAATAAGCAAACGTAAATAATGTTCAGTGAACATATGGAAAGTAACATGTTGACTGTTTAAAACTGTGAATGGATTATAAGAAATGAAAAGGACAATTTTTAACCAAGGGAGGTGTAAAGCAAGAATGAACTTCATAAGGTCCATGAATCCCCTAGAAGTACAGCCTTCTAGAGGAGAAGGGCGAATGCTCTTCTGATCAAAACCGTAGACACTTAACCATGTGGGCTATTGAACATTCGAAAAATGGCTACTGGGACTAGGGCACTGAATTTTTTGTGTTACATAATTTTAATTGACATTTGAAAACTGAAGCAGGGTAGCATTTCTGTTAAACACAACTTTATTGTTTGAGTGGGAATACATTTCACTTCACCATTGAAAATGTAGTAGCCAGTGGGGCGTCTGGTTGGCTCAGTGGGTTAAGCATCCAGCTCTTGATTTTGGCTCAGGTCATGATCTCATGTTTGGTAGGATAGAACCCCCATCTGGCTCTGGCCTCTGCTTAGGATTCTCTATCTCCCTACCACTCTCTCTCTCTCTCTCTCTCTCTCAAAATAAATAAACTTAAAAAAAAAAAAAAGAAAATTTAGCACCCAAATTGAGATATGATAGAAGTAAAAAAAAAGCATACTGGATTTCAGTCTGAGTATGAAAATTTTAATGCAAAATACCTCATTAATAATTTTATGTTGATAACATGTTGGAATAATAAGGTTTTTATACTTGATTGAATAAAATATATTATTAAAATTTTACCTGTTTTCTTTTTTTGAGTGGAGACTGAGATATTTAAAATTACCTATGTGATTAGCACTATATTTCATTGGGTGGTGCTGCTCCAAAGCATTCATCACATTCTCCAAAAGGTTATGTTGGGAGGAAAAGTTTCCTAGTGTGAAAGCTGGTTTATGGAGTACTTTAATATATGTTATCATGTTTGATACCTCACCTCAAAAATAAATAAATAATAATAGTGCCTTTTACAAATACATACCACGTGCCAGACAGTATGGCAATCCTTACCATAACTTTGCAAGACAAGTGCCATCCCCACTTCCAGTTAAGAAAATTGAGATTGCAAGAAATTAGTTTGTGACAGTGCCACAGGGCAATGGCTAGAGTTATCCTGTAAGGGATGCATCTCTACTCCTCTTCATGTTTGCTGCTGATAGATACAGTTCAATTGAACCTAGATCAACAAGGTTGATAAAGATATCAAGAACTGTAAGTAGTATGTAGAGATTTCACCAGAGGGTAAGCACCTTGAAGTGATGAGAAAAAGTTAGGAGTAAGAGGAGTGTTACTTACTTAGGCAAATTTAAATTTTAGCCTACAGGTGCTAGCCTGCTTCCTCCTCTCACAGTTTAAAGCCTGCTGTAAGAAAGTAAAAAACAAAAACAAAAAAACAAGGTATGATGCAGAAACATTTATCCAAGTGTCCTCCAAAGAACCAGCTGCATCAAAATAACAGAGACAACTTTTAAAAATTGCGTTTTCCTGGGCCCCACCCAGACCCAGGATCCTTGCAGGTAGACCCCAGTAACCTGCCTTTTGAAAAAACACTCCCTCCCCCAATCCAGGTAATTATTAAGCTACAGTGCTTAAAAACCTCCTCCCTAGAAATATTCCTATACCCCCAATTTACTGTATAATGTGCTTAGGTGAGAAGCATTCATCCCAGACAGCAGCGACATCTCGGTTCCCTCATCCAAAAGGAAATAATTATAAATAACCTTTTGAGGTTTTTGTGAGTAGAGATAATATATATAAAGCACCTGGCAGCATGCTTGACACCAAGTAGATGTTAAATAAATGGTAGCCCTATGAAACTTTCCAAACAATTGCTTAGATTTATTTACATACCCCAAAAGACAAGTAGAGAACTTGAGCATTCAGTATGTACAGTGTTCTTGGTGACTTATGTACATTATCTTTTTAAACTCTTACAACCATGCAAAGTAGGTATTTTTTCAGAAGAAGAAACAGAAACATGGAGATTAAGAAACTTAACCAAGGACACATAACTAATGAGTGACAGAAGTAGATCACAGGATCTGACTCTAAAAACCATGTCCTTTTCATCTCAACCCACTACTTCTTGGTAAATTCAATAAGCCATCTAGCCTAAAGACCAGAGGAAGAAGATGGAAAAGTATAGCAGCTAACACTGTTGAGGGCCATAGAGATGCAATTTGCAACAGATTATGGAAATTAAATACTTGCATGTTACTATGAGTGTATATGTTACTTGTGTATGAAAAAGGACGAAACTCCTAAGCCATTTCTGGTAGAGCCTGTGCCTTAACTCGTTTTTGAACGAGTTGCCACCAAACCATTCTTACTCCCCTTCTCTGTCTTGTTCATGACTAACATTTATGAAATGGTTGGCCATAATTTGAAGGACAGTCTGTGACTACAGACTAGCAGCAGGATGATAACTGATCCATTGGAAAAGCAGACCAGTGTCCTTAGCCTTGTAAACTCTACGGGCTAAGCAATGAGGAACTCACCACAAAGGAAACCATATTAAAAGCTTCACTTTGTCATCGCCAGTGCTAAAAGGGGAAAAAAACTGGATCAAAAGATTAACTAATTTAGCAGGAAGAGTTTTTAAGAATTTTCCATCTAAACACAGTATTTACCCAAGTGAATAAATGTTTGCTCTCACATTTTATTATCCAATGTATGACTCAGAATCCTCTTGCGGTGTTTCAAAAATAACAGAAACTTTTAATTACAAGATGGCATTGCTGTGACAAGTTTTTACAGTTGCACCCAATAAACTATAAAGTGCCAGTCTTTAAAAAGTTCCTACATTACTCTAAGTCAATTTATCTTCTAAGTCCTAATCCTGAAAGGCAAACAGACTACTCACAGGTATGAGTGTTTAATGTTTAAAATCTAAAATGCAGAGGATGCTGGGAAGAGAGGCATGCACTAAAGAAGCACAGAGAGAGAGGAAAGAAGTAAATGGATGAGAAAGCCTCTCGGGGCAGATCCATGAAGCCTACATAATTGAGGAAATGTGTGAGGAAAAAGTTAAAAAGAAGTTTAAACTTTTTAAAACTAGCTTCAAGGAGCACCTCAGTGGCTTAGTCAGTTGGGTGTCTGACTTTGGCTCGGGTCATGGTCTCACGGTTTGTGGGTTCAAGCCCTGCTTGGGGCTCTCTGCTGTCAGCACGGAGCCCGCTTTGGGTCTTCTGCCTCCCCTTCTCTCTGCCCCTCCCCTGCTCATGCTTTCTCTCAAAAATAAATAAATATTAAAAAAAAAAAACCAGCTTCAAGATTTCAAGTCTGGGTGTTGGGAGTGGTATTAGTAACTAGTATTGAAGAAAGAGGAGCAGTTTTTGGAGGGACAGTGCATTTCGCTGGCAGCTTCCAGTAAGCAAAAAACAAAACAAAACAACCTCCCCACCCCCCCACGTTTAGCAAGTGAGAGGTATTAGTAAAAAGGTAGATAGTAAGGGCATTGAAAAAAGTACCAGGAGCTCCAAGTTTGAGATTTCAAAAGGGGAGGAATTTTCCTCATGATAAGATCAAGGGTTAGCCAGACTGATGTTTTACTCAGATAAAGTCATTTCCTTGAGGCATCTGGTCGGTGGTGGTCAAAAGAACAGAGAATATGTGATTCTGGAAAGGAGATAGAAACAAAACATGTAGGTCAGTAACGAGAAAAGCTTTGTGTATGAAGAAAAATGTTACTTGAAGAAAGTCCAGAAAGTGAGAAATGGGCCTGGGGCACAAATTCCCAATTACTTGGTTGTGCCAAGGAATTAATCTTCTCAGCCTGGGAGGCTATCCTGGCTGGGAAGAAGGCTTACCCATTTTCCTCAAGTTCTAAGTTTGCCTTGCTGTAAAGAGTTGAGAAGCCGTGGGTTAGGAGACCAAGAACAGACAAATGACAAAAGCCGCAAGCTTTCAACCAGGATGATCAGGATGTCTTGCACATTTGAACTAAATAAAATAAGGAAAATGTGCAGAGAGCAGATCTAGATGTATACCATGAGAGCTCATTAGAAAGATCTGCCCACACCTCTGTGCAGTGTTCCTTTATTAAAACATTGTCAATGTTGGTCACTCTGATGTATACCCGATACTCATAGGCTATTGTATGTCAATTATACCTCAATAAAAAATTATTTTCAATTACAGTCCTTTGGCTGTAACATCTGTTTCCTCTCAGAGCCCTGACTGATATATTATTGGTGATTCTTTTGATCATCAATACCTTCGCATAAAACATTAAGATGTTATACACACTTATTGAGCATCCATCATGCCCTAAAATCTGTTGACATGTGATTTTAAAAGCAAATTCACTTTTTGTAAAAATATTACTATTTTTGCTTTTGAGATCTTTTAAAGTTAATGACTTCTTAAATTAGTCATTTTAGGGGATGCCTGGGTGGCTCAGTCGGTTAAGTGTCTGACTTCGGCTCAGGTCATGATCTCATGGTTCATGAGTGCTCTGTGCTGACAGCCTGGAGCCTGCTTTGGATTCTGTGTCTCCCTCTCTCTCTTCCCCTCCCCCACTCACACTCTGCCTCTGTCTCTCTCTCTCAAAAATAAATAAACATTAAAAAATAAATAAACTAGTCATTTTAGGATGAAGCATTTCCATTATAATACAGTATGATGTGACTTACCAACGCTTAGAATCTGGAAATAAGTGCTTTCTTTCCACATTGTCAATTTTTAACCAATTTTTGAAGGAGCTAGTAGCAAAGGTGATTATTCTGAATCACGAGATACTTTTTTTTTTTTTTAACGTTTATTTATTTATTTATTTATTTTGAGAGAGAGACAGCATGACTGGGAGAAGGGCAGGGAAAGTGAGCAAGAGAGAGAAAATCCCAAGCACCCCACAAATAAAATACTTCTAGGGGTGCCTGGGTGGCTCAGTCAGTCAAGCCTCTGACTCTTGATTTGGGCTCAGGTCATGATCTAATGGTTGGTGAGTTGGAGCCCATAGGCTCTGTGCTGACAGTAGGGAACCTGCTTGAGATTGTCTCTTTCTCCTTTTCTCTCCGGCCCTCCTCTGCGTGTACTCTCTCTCTCTCTTCCTCTCTCTCTCTCTCAAAATAAATAAATAAACTTTAAACAATTTTTTTTAATAGTACTTCTTTTAAAAAAATAATGTTTGTTTATTTTTGAGAGAGAGACAGAGAGAGAGTGGGAGTAGGGAAGGGGCAGAGAGAGAGGGAGACACAGAATCTGAAGTAAGTTCTGGGCTCTGAGCTGTTGAACTCGGTCTGCAAGATCATGACCTGAGCTGAAGTCGGATACTTAACTGACTAAGCCACCCAGGCGCCCCCAAAAAAGTACTTCTTAAATCTGGATCTTGTCTGTGTATATAGGGTAAACAATTAACCAGTTATCTTTGGGAGGTGGGATTGTGAAACTGTTAATTTTTTACTTTATAATTTTCAATATTTCAAACTGTAAAAAATATTTATTATACCTGTAATGAGAATGAAACAACACAGACTTTGTTTTTAAACACTACATGAATTGACTAACTTCATCATGATAATATAAAGTTTTAATAGCCCCAAATTAATTTTAAATTAATTGGTTTTTAAATCTCAATTTCTTTAAGTTATGATTTTGCCCTAAACTACTGATGTAATCTCTTCTGATCCTTTAAGTAGTATTTCACATTGTCTGCATTTAGAATTTCTCATGCTTTTCCATGTATCTCTCCAGCAATGGTGGAGCTATGAAGACATAATTATTAACAACGCTGGTGTACAAATAAGGGCATTTAAAGAAGTGGTATTTTGGATTGGAAAGATCCTTGGGGAAATCTAATCTTAACATGCTTTATTTACAGTAAAATCTCTCCACCCAAAAGACAGTACCTCTACAAAGTGTTTTTAAAATCCGTTTACATACGCTGGGAAAAGCAAGGAAACTTGTATTTTCATTGGAGGGTATCCACATGTGTAGTTGCAGTGGAATGCAGTAAAGCATGCCATTCCTAGCCACAATGTAAAAGGATGTGGTACTAACAATGATGAATCAACTCATCAAAAATCTAATTAAAGCATGGAATTGTTTTAAGATAAGGAATAATATGAAGGAATGAATATGGATCAATAACATATACCAGAACTACACTGAATTCCAACAATACCCAGTTTACACATCTTATCAAATTTTGCCAATCTGTGTAATATGCACATACCTATTGGTTTACTTTCAGAATAAAATTAATCTTGGGAAATGCCTCAAGGCTACTTTCTGCCAGCTGTGTAAAGGTTAGCTGATGAAGAAAGTAAGTGAGGCATTTTCTTAAATCTATGAGATATGAAACTGGAATCTTTCAATATTTTCATAATCTGATTATTTCACATGACAAACTATTTTTAAACCATACTTTAGCCAAAAGTTTGATGCCTGCTTCTTCTCAGAATTTAAAAGCTTTAACAAAGTAACTGCAGTATGCTATCTATAAGTAATAAATCCACCCATTTCTACTTAAATATTATTACTTTAGACACTAAAGCTTACATTTAAAAATGCATGGAAAAAGTCTAGATTTAAACATTATCAATGCTTGCCTCTGGATGGTGAAGCGTGGTATAATTCTATTATGCTTCTATTTGCTTTTTGTGTTTTCCAAATTTTCTGTGAAAACATTTTAGTTTTATAATGAAGTGAAATTTAGGAGTATCATTTTTAGCACATGCTAATGCAAGTAACACTGTCATTCACACATATATTGTTATATAAACTGCCATAGGCACATAACAAAGATCTTTGGAACAAATTGAAATTTTGAACGATAACCATCACTAGCTAGATATTCTTCTGAATCCTTTATATGTGTTGACTTATTTCATCCTCACAGTAACCATAGGAGCTAGGTACTATTATTTTCAGGTAAGGAAATGAAAGAACAGAGTGCATATAACTTATATTTGTACAGCTGGTTAGTATAGGCAGAACCAGGTTTTGAACCCTACCAATCTGACTGTAGTGTCCATGTACATAACTGAAATGTGGCTGCTTTTGCAGAATATATTATGGAACTTTATATCTCTGAAATTTTCTTTTCATGCAAGTCTGATTCAGCCCAATGTGGTTCTAATCAAGATGCAAACTTCCTTGACAATTTTTATGTTTTTGCATAACTGACAGGGAATATTAGGTGAATAAGTACAATAGAGTAAAAAAGATTGATCATAATAAAAGTCATTTCAGGATTAAGAGATAAATCTCTAAACCTGATAGTAAAGAATATTTTCTTCAAATATCTTAAGCTGAAACCATTATTCCTATTAAGATATATAGCCTTGCATACGGAACAAAACTTGTTGATAATAGTAACGTATTTTTCAGTATGTGAAAAAATCATATTATGATCTCCATGGAATAGTTGGTTTTTTCTACGAATTTCTTCTAAGAAGGAAAATTCGAGAACATATATGTGGTTATTCCATCAATACAAAGTCAAACATTTAAATTAAATCTGAAAATTACAGTATTCAAAGTTGTCCTAGGGCGCCTGGGTGGCGCAGTCGGTTAAGCGTCCGACTTCAGCCAGGTCACGATCTCGCGGTCCGTGAGTTCGAGCCCCGCGTCAGGCTCTGGGCTGATGGCTCGGAGCCTGGAGCCTGTTTCCGATTCTGTGTCTCCCTCTCTCTCTGCCCCTCCCCCGTTCATGCTCTGTCTCTCTCTGTCCCAAAAATAAAATTAAAAATGTTGACAAAAAAAAAAATTTAAAAAAAAAAAAAAAAAAAAAAAAAGTTGTCCTAGATTTTATCTTATTTTTTAATTTAACCCAGGTACTTGATATAGGTACACCTTAATCAATCTTAATAGAGTGGTCTTAATCAGAGCTATATTAAATGTCAAAAGATAATTTTGATAAATCTTTAAACAAATACAGTCAACACAACAGTTAAAGTGATGTAACAAACAGCACTGTGAAAAACATGGGCAAGATGAATACACACATTTTCCAACTTACACACAAGATGAGACACATTTTCCAAATTAACATCAGTTGAACCTTTCCTTTAATGAAATTTATTAGGCCAATAAGTCTTTCTATCTAGGATTCAATCCTTAGGAGAAAAAAATATGAAGACATTTCTAGTTTTCTTTATATCTATCTGGACAAAATTATTTTATTTTATTTTATATTTAATAAAATTTTATATTACATGTAAATTAATATTATTTTAAAATCTATAATATTATGAATTTTACATTATTAAGTATATACTTATGTTTATGTAACAGTTAAATCAATGTGTTGTCATTTCAGAACTTAGCCTCTATAACACTAACGAGGTTCTGACCCCGGGGTGCTTGGGTGGCTCAGCCAGATAAACCTCTAACTTCAGCTCAGGTTATGATCTCACAGTTCGTGAGTTTGAGCCCTGCGTCGGGCTCTGTGCTGACAGCTCAAAGCCTGAAGCCTGCTCAGATTCTGGGTCTGCCTCTCTCTCTGCCCCTCCCTAGTCACACTCTTTTTCTCTCTCAAAAATAAATAAACATTAAAAATTTTTTTAATGAAAAAAAAGTGTTTCTGACCCAAAGACAAGAGCATATAAAAATTTTGAGCAAGAGAGCCTATTGTGCACAGGGGACAGAGGTCTAGGAGCAGGAGAACTGTTGGGTTTTTTTATCAAGAGGGCAGAAATACCCTACGAAAATCAAAATCCTATCTCTTTCAGCAGGGACAAACAAGTATCAACCCCTCCTAGAAAAGAAATGCGTTGGTTCTTACAACTTGAGCCAAAGTATCAACTGTTACACATGGATCCAAATATAGTGCCTCCTGGCAAAGAAACAGTGCTCAGCAAGAGGCAGAGCTGGTGGACACCTGATAGCATTGCCTGGGTAACTTGAGCTAAAGGTTTGCTTGTTGTGGAGACAAGTAACACTGAAAATCCAGGCAGAGAACAAATCACATTACCTTAATTTTAGATCATTCTTTGAAGATGGATTTGAAATCTCCTGATACTTTTTTCACGTTACTTTTTATGAAGAAATTTCAAACACATACTTTTTATGACAGAAAGAATAATGTGATGAACTTTCAAGGGATCCATTATCAAGCCTCAACAATCACCATCATCGATATATGATCTTAAAGTTTTGTGCATAGTTTTATTTAAAAAAAAAAATTTTTGTTTTAACGTTTATTTATTTTTGAGACAAAGAGAGACAGAGCATGAACGGGGGAGGATCAGAGAAAGGGAGACACAGAATCTGAAGCAGGCTCGAGGTTCTGAACTGTCAGCACAGAGCCTGACGCGGGGCTCGAACTCACGGACCGCGACATCATGACCTGAGCCGAAGTTGGCCGCTTAACCGACTGAGCCACCCAGGCGCCCCATGCATAGTTTTAAACAAAGATAAATTTTATACATGACAAGATTTCACAAACGGTTGCTCAGTTTAAATGAAGGACTGTGGTTTTTAGTTGCACTTGAAGAGTTGGTTAAAAAGAGAACGCTACGCAGGTCTTTTCCAGTTTGAAATTCTCAAGGCAAATCTTTATGAAGTCTCTATCAGTTAAAACCAAGCATATTCAGAAATTCATTTTTATTGGTACAACTACAGAATAGACAGACTCTGAGGGACTCATTCATGCTAAAAATAACGTTCACTAGGGGTTAATGAGAAACCTAGAAGTGTATTGCAAATTTTAAAAAGGATACTTATGAAACAATCTAGAATATTCAGGTCACTTTACTCTCAGGGAAGTACAAATGAAAAATAAAATTTAGGGGCTCCTGAGTGGCACAGTCAGTTGAGTGACCAACTCTTGATCTCAGTTTAGGTCTTGAACTCAGAGGTCTGAGTTCAAGCCCTGCATTGGGCTCCACAGCCAGCACGGAGCCTAGTTATAAATGAATGAATGAATAAATGAATGAATGAATGAATGAATGAATACATAAACAAATAATAAATAAAATTTAGGTTAGAAGTTTGCTTATCCAGAGTAGAATCTGAGTAAAAAGAGGTGGAAGAAATGAAAGAGGGCCTCATCCAGTCCAGATAACCGGATCATCGTTGCATAGCCACTTCAGTAATTAATGTAGGGTGCTCATAACGCACTGTTTCCAGGCCACGGTTGGAGAACACTAACAAGAGCTTAGTTTCAAACTCTTCCTTGTTAAAGTTCCAAATTTCCTTTTTTTTCCCCCATTATTAAAACCCTTCACTATGAAGATATCCAGTTTCTAAGATTGTGGTTTACCTCCCTAAGTAACGTTTAAAATGATGTCTTCTGTTTTGAGGGAAACTCCCAGGCCCTTCCCTGATGTTTAGGAAGTAATCTGCTGGAAACCATGAGCTCCTGGGTATGGTATCTACCATCCCTCGGGTCCTTTAGACTGGAATCCTGGCAAAACACAGAATACAAATTTTTCCTGTTTTTCCAGATTTCAGAGAAAGGACTCTTGTTTTTTTTCTGGGATTGTTAAAAGAAAGACTAGCCTGTTAACCAAACTCTACAGGATACCTTCCCAAAGAATCAAAGTTCTTACTTAGATTTCCAACTTGAACACCAGAAAAGAAATTTTTCTTCCTTTTTTCCCAGCTTGTTGATGCTATTATTTTTTATAAACTTAATAAAATGAATTCATTCTCCTTTGTGTGTGCACAGGCTACCAATGGATTGCTGTATGATCTATTCTTTTTTAAGGAATTAAGAAGTGAAACAATTTCAAGAGTTCTCAGATTATATGATCAGAATTTCTTTTCATTAGCTCTCTCCTGTATGAAGTAACAAAAGAGTAATAAGCATTAGTCAACAGGGACAGAAGTTACATGATTTCATTGTTCTAAGTGACTTCCTTTCTTTTTTTTTTTTTCAAGTTGATTTATTTATTTTGAGAGAGAGTACAAGAAGAGAAGGGGCAGAGAGAGGGAGAGAGACGCAGGGCGCCAGCCCACAAACCATAAGATCATGACCTGAGCCGAAATCAAGAGTCGGCCCCTTAACTGAGTCACCAAGCACCCCTAAGTGACTTCCTCTCTAACCCAACCAAGTCCATGATAACTTCACTTGATCAACCAGCCTGCTAGTGACATGAATTCTTAAAAATCAATTCCAACCAAAAGAATAAAATTGGAGAGCATTTCACTGTACCTTCATGAAGTGCTAACACATTCTGATTCTGGTGTTTGCTAAGAGCAGTTACCTCCTCTGCTGGTCTGGTTCCAAGATGATTGGCTAGTAGACTGTGTAAAGACTTTTAAAATAGTGGTGATGCTGGGGAATTTCCTTGCCATAGCATTTAGGTATCAGTCATCTCAGAAATGATGACATTTGGTTATCTTCTATACAAATATAAATTAAAGTAGGGTATAAATAATTTCACCAAAAACAATTTGCTTTTTAGTTTTCAAGTTAAAAAATTCCTTGGTTAGTTACACAAAATCTAAGGCAAACTTTTGTCCCCCCCCCCCCCCCAGATTTATTTACCTGTGTTTATTTTCTTGTCTATATATGTATAACTACTAGGGATTGACAAGTAATATCTTTGAAGAGCCCACCTGCAAAATGACAATAAAATTATCGGACAATATCAGAGCATGATATATTTAGTTCAGTGGCATACACACTGAGCGTAAATACAATGCTTCCCATTCTTCACATTTTTTTCCTTAAAAAACTTGTAAGTATCACCATGGGAGTGGTAGGATACTAATCCATACAAATGGAAATCTTGCAGTTAGTACTGGGTGACAGGAGCAGTGACCTTTGCATATTATTTGTGGACAAATTTTCTTTGTATTGTATGTAGTTATAACAACTGATTATAATTTTTAAGGCTTTTATTAAAATGCATTGTTTGAAGATGTTTAACTAATCTGTACACCCAATGTGGGCTTGATCTTACAACCCTGAGATCAGGAGTCACATGTTCCATCAACTGAGACAGCCCGGTGCCCCCTTAAGATATATTTTTGCTTTAGTTATTAAGGGTTTTTTTTTTTTTATGTCTTTATTTATTTTTGAGGGGGGGCAGAGGATTTGTAGCTGGCTCCGTGCCAGCTGATATTAAAGGTTTTAATTAATGATTGTGTCCTCGAGGGATGGAGCAAAAGGAAGGGAAACTGAAAGGAGCAGAGAAAAAGAGTAGCAGGAGAAAAGGCAGGGAAAGCAGAGGAGAAGAGACAAAGAAGCCGAAATAAAAAAAAAAGGAGAGTGGACTGGGAGAAGGCAGAAAGTTGCTTAGGAAGAAGAGCAAGATGCAGAAGGAGAAATTCTGAGAGAATTTGGTGCTCACAGTAGTGTCATTATTTCTAGCAACAGAACCCCAAGCACCACCCAGAAGATAAGTACTTTATCACATAAGTGGGGTGATAAATATTTGATTCCCATACTGTCCTCTTTATTCTTAGTTAACTTTTGCTCCTATCAGTTATCTGTTTATTACTGTTACCGAAAGCTGCTGATCTTTTCTTTTCTCTCTTTCTCTTTCAGTCTCAAGGTAATGAGACACCTGGTTGTTTACTGTCATAAAGCCAGAACAGAGAAGCAAACAGATATTTAGGTGAAAAAAGAAAAGTTTCAGGAACCCTCTGACCCCAATCCATACCATCAGGCCATCTCCTGAGCTAACAGAGCCCCTCTGCTAAGCTTCTGTAATGCAGGGCTTTTGTAAGCAACACCCCCTTTCAGAAAAAGGAAGCTGCATAAGTTTAAAGGCCTTGCCTATGGCTCCCCTGTGAGTGAATAGAAATAGAACTCAGACCTTCTGACGTCAGATTCAATGTTCTTTCCACTTAACGATGCCTAAAAATACAAACAAATAAAAAAACGTCCCAAAGTAAATAAAACCTTATCCATTTCTGCTTACCTTATATCTTGGAAGCCTGGAGTTTATGAAGATTGATTTTGTAATTCTGGCTTTTTATACATACAACACCTGAATTTGTAACAAATGGATCCATTTAAGTGTATTTTGTCAAATAAAATTTTCTTAATTTTTGTATTGAGATTAATAATCTAATAATACCCTATAGTAATTGTTTCCAATTATAAAGACCCTTAGAAAGTATTCTATTATTTTAAAATAAATACGTCTATGGCTGAAATGAGATCTTTTTTGTGGTTTTATTTATACATTTGAATTACTTTACTATGTTCTATCAATGCCACCTCTACGAATCTGTCTTGTTGACTCTAGATCTCAGGTTAAATATCTTTTCCCTGGGGCTGCCTTCTGTGACTATTCAGACTAAGTTATCCTTCCCCACCCTGTATTTATACTTTTATAGCACCTGCACTTTTCCTTCAGAGCTCTTGTTATGATACTAATTATAGAGCAAGCAAGTGATTATTGTTTAACATCACTGTTGCCTTCCAGACCATAAGCACCAGGGCAGAATTTGTTTGTCTTTTTCACTAATATATCCCCAGCACCTATACAGTGATTAGCACATTGTAAGTGTTCATTAAATATTTAAAAAGAGAGTGAATGTGTTTCTTAGTGGATAACACATAGTGGATAAGTTTTTGCATATCTGGCTTAAAGGGATCTTTTGTTATCACAGTCTGCAATAAGACATAAGGCTTTCCTGCCATTCGTCCCTTTTTGTTTCTGTAATCTGTTTTAAGGCATTTAAGAAGAATTGCTAATAATAATAGCCCCCTTTATTGTGTACATGCTGTGTGCAATGCACTAGGTTAGGTGTTTCAGAGGCATATTCTCATAATAATCCTATGAGGTAACTACAGTTTTGTTTGTTTGTTTGTTTTTTGAAAGAGAGAGGGTGTGCTGTGACGGAGGGACAAAAGGATAGGAGAAGAGAGAGGGAAAGAGGGAGAGAATCTTAAGTAGGCCCCACGTCCCAGTGGGGAGCCTGATACTAGGCTCCATCTCATGACCTTGAGATCATGACCTGAGCTGAACTCAAGACTGGGACACTTAACCAACTGAGCCACCCAGGTGCCCTGGTAGCTACAGTGTTTAATCACACTTACAGAAGAAAACACTGGTGTTTAGAGAGATTAAGTAAATTGTTCAAGGTTACCCAGCTAGTGGTTCAAGTTTGGCTGAGCTAGGAATTTAGGAAGTAGAAAATGCAAGGGAAATATCATACCTTTTGTTTTCAAAGAGTAATCTCTCAATCTGTTTCTTCATTAATTAATGTTATACCAACACTGAGAAGAGGAGGGAAAGGGAAACCCCCACCTTTCCTAATAATCTTTCAGTGTCGATTCTGCAACTTTGATTTCCTGTTAACAGATCCTGATTGTAGCATTTTGGCTTTTATGTCTGTGGGTTAAATGAAAAGATTTCAAATTTTTCTTTCCTATGTCCATGTATCTGAATTTCTACAGGTTCAAAGAGATAAATAAATTATATTTTTGCTGTTGTTTGTTTTTTCTGAGAGCAAAGAAAAACAGGGAAGGAAGTAATAACAGGGAATGAAGTCAAAGAGTCAAGAAGGCATTAGGCACCAAGGAAAGTGTTGTGTACTTTTAAACAGTAATATACGAAAATGTACCAAGATCTATCATTTCTGCTTTTATTTGGAACATCAACATTCCCCCCAGGAAGATGATTCCTGTATCATCATTTTTATAAGCAGTTTTGAAAATATTTTTCTGTTCAATTTGAAATCAGTTTGATTAAGAGCCTAGGGATCTTCCATAAGGATTTTATAGGCTGAGAGGCTAAACTTTGTTTTTATGAAGTTACTCTTATGAATAATCCATTTGCAGAGAGGGGGGTCTCATATCCTTGATCTTGTATTACCACAGTCTGTGATAAGATGTGTGCTTCCGTATCCATTCAGCATTTTTGCTCCTGGAATCTGTTTTAAGGGGTTAATACTATTAAACAAGGTATCATACCATTGACTCAATTTAGTTATTTGCTACATCTGTACCTTGTATAGAAATCTCACATTTTTCAGACTCTCTACCAGAAAGCAAGTTTCATTGATGAGATTCTTTTAGAGATTATTTTAAAATTTTTTTCATGTTTACTTATTTTGAGGTGGGGGGGAGGGGCAAAAGACAGGGAGACACTGAGAGAATCCCAAGCCGGCTCTGCACTGTTAGCACAGAGCCAGATGTGGGGCTTGCTCTTGAGACTGCAACCTAAGCCAAGATCAAGAGTCAGCTGCTTAATTGGCTGAGCCACCCCAGCACCTCAGATTCTTCTTTTTTTTTTAAGTGTTTATTTATTTTTGAGAGAGAGAAAGAGAGAGAGAGAGAGACAGAGACAGACAGAGACAGAGTGCAAATGGGGAGGGGTGGAGAGAGAGGGAGACACAGAATCTGAAGCAGGCTCCAGGTTCTGAGCTGTCAGCACAGAGCCCCACGTGGGGCTCGAACTCGCGGACCATGAGAGCATGTACTGAGCAAAGTCGGAGGTTTAACCGACTGAGCCACCGAGGTGCCCCATCACATTCTTATAGAAATTATTTAGATAACTGAGTAATTAAACCCTGTTGAGTTGGGCTCCAAATAAATCTTCTTCCCATGAGAATGTAATCTCTACAAGGACAAGATCTTTTTTGTTGTTGTTGTTCTTGCTTGGAAGGATATTGCCACATAGTAGGTGCTCAAATTTAAAAATCTCTATATTGGGGCACCTGGGTGGCTCGGTCGGTTAAGCGTGTGACTTCGGCTCAGGTCATGATCTCACGATCTGTGAGTTCAAGCCCCGCATCGGGCTCTGTGCTGACAGCTCAGAGCCTGGAGCCTGTTTCGGATTCTGTGTCTCCCTCTCTCTCTGCCCCTCCCCTGTTCATGCTCTGTCTCTCTCTGTCTCAAAAATAAATAAACGTTAAAAAAAATTAAAAATCTCTATATTGAATCACAATTTAAAGTGATGAATTATTTTCAAAGCTCAATGGTGATTGGTTTATAAAATTAATATATAGCATAATTATATTTACTCACACAGAGAAGTCATTTTCATATTTCCCATATGTCCTTAAATAAACAGCAAAAAAACAAAAAACAAAACAAAACAAAACAAAAAACAATTATGGATCACCTAACCCAAACTTTTCTTTTTCTTTCAGGCTAATTCTTTCTTTTGAGGCCTACCTTAGAATTTCAAGTGTACTTGAGTACTTGATCCCTATGAACTGTGAGATGAGAAGAACAATAGAATATTGTTGAAAGAGAGGTAATATGCTATATGGTGGAAAGTAGCTATTTGGCCAAATTTGAGGGGATTTTAGTATGGAACTATTTCCATTCTTCAAAATAACATTGCTAAGAATGTTTTCATTGTAATTCTACCATTCCACTACTCACTGAGTAATTAAAAAAAATTTTTTTTAATGTTTATTTATTTTTGAGAGACAGGGAGCATGAGTGGGCAAGGGGTAGAGAGAGAGGGAAACACTGAATCCGAAGCAGGCTCCAGGCTCTGAGCTGTCAGCACAGAGCCTAACATGGGGCTCAAACTCATGAACCACAAGATCATGACCTGAGCCGAAGTTGGACACTTAACTGACTAAGCCACCCAGGTGCCCCAGTATTTTTTTTTTTTTAATTTCCTTTGAAAGTTACAAACAAGTTCTTTTTTAAAGTAAGCTCTACACCCAATGTGGAGCTCATACTCATGACCCTGAGATCAAAAGTCACATGCTCTACTGTTGGAGCCAGTCAGGCTCTCAGGCTCTCCACAAAAAAGTTCTTAATAAAAGCTATACATGTAGTAACAGAGATGCTCAAGAATAAAAGCTTTTCTGCATGTCCTGTTTATTTCATGACTCTTTCTAGCAACTATGAGGCAATATGATATAGAATCCAAACTTGAATACAAGCCTCATTTCAGAAATTAGACAACATGGTAAATAAGATGAAGGAAAATGGGATTGATTGAGTGCCTACTGTGTGTCCAAAAGGGGCACACAGGGGCGGGTCCCTAGTTTTCCTACACAGTTTCATCAACACCTCAGAACACATCCCAATGTAAAGAGCTGTCTACATAGGCCATACTATGAGAAAGATGGGTTTGAGAAGACATCTGAGCTGACCTCACACCAAATGAGAGGAGTGAATAAGTAGAATAAAATTTAGCTTTAGGAAGACAGTATTACATGATTTTTATGTGACTCAGTTGACAATTCCACAAATACAACTATATCCAGAAAATAATTCTTTTTTCAAAAAAAAAATGGGTTTTTAAGCCTATGATGAGCAATCCCCAATAGATTCTCTACTGCATCACCCTTGCTTTCCACCTGTACCATCACCATGACCACTTTGGACAGATTTCATTATACTGCACATGTAAGACAAAAGTTTATAACCAAGCTTTTAATAAGTCCATTCTTCCGGTCCTAGTCCCTTCATATCCAAGGGTGTCAAAATATTATATGTCAATATCTAATTACTAGATTAAATTACTAGCATATTTGAGATTTATATTGTGAGGACCACTTGAGTGTGTGAAACCTGCAAGCAACATCCAATGCAGACATGTTTCCATTAATTGCAGCCTTGGAGATATTTTGGACTGAAGTCCTAAATTCACTTTAAAATCGTCTCTATTTCACTAGCAACCATGAATGGAGTAAAACTTTTCCGTTAATTGGCTGTTTTCCTTGATTACTAGATATCATCTTGCCAAGTTAATGACTGGACCAGAGAAATGGATTAAACTCTTACATAGCCTGAGAGAGAGGAAGGATATCTTGGGGATGCTTTTGAATTGTATCTCATTTGTTTACATTGGGAAATGTAAAAAATGATTAAAAATTTCCTTTCTTAGTTATATCGTGTATTCTTGTTGATACAAATAGATTGAAACTGCCTATTAATTGTCCAAAGTTTAGAAAGATCATCATCTGTATCATGAAGAAGAGAAACAAAGTCTCAAAACACAGCTCCACCCTGTATAAAGGCCTTTGAAGATGTCCATAGCTTTGGCAGTGTTCCAAAATCAGCTGGCTCAGGGTGATCCAGCTTAATATAGAACACTGCAGCCCTAAAGAGTTGTGAAAGCCAGTATAGTGTCTGGAGCAAATTAACGTGTGACTAACACTGATGGACTTAACCTTCCACAGCGAGATATTTGTCAAGATTTCCTGAGAAAGGAGATTGTATATCTAAAAAGAATAGAATAAATAGTCTCTGAAATACACTAACACCAAGACTGTTTTCCTTATTTTTTTTCTTTATCTACTTTGAGGTAAAGATCCTAACATATAATCACTCAGTCTAGTGTGTTATGTTATTGATCATATATCAAAAACCAGTACTGGACTTTGTTCACTTATTTTTGGTTAGCTCTTCACAATTCTCAAAGAGAAAACCAACAGATACCTCCAATTGATCTGTGCTTGGTGATCACAGTACTGATAACAGTTCAGTGAAGTAGAAATCACTAAACTAAACTACCTAAATAGCTAGAGAAGCTGAAAAATTCATTCATTCATCCAAAAACATTTATTTAGTGATTATTCTATGACAGGCACTCTTCTAGGAATGGAAGTATTGTAACTAATAAACTAAGTCTGTGCCCTCAGGGAGTTAATGTTCGTGTGTCTGATAGGCAAAAAATAGGGATGCACATGATTTTCAAGTGGTGGTAAATGCTAGAAAGACCAATGAGTAGGATAAAGGGATTCATGTTATGATGGGATGGGGTGATATTTTAGAGCAGGAGGAAATGAGATTTAAGCAGACAGCCGGGTGATATAAAAGAGTGAGCCACACAAATATCTGAGAAATAGCATTTTAGGTAGAATAAAGAAGCAAAAAACAAAAAAAAGATCTTCAGAAAGAAATACATTGAATTTATTTTCAGAATAGCAAGGAGGCAAGTTTTGTTGAAGTAAAATGAACTAGAGGGAGAGGTCAGAGAAGCAGCCAAAAGGCAAAATGTCAGGCTTTGTAGGGCATGAAGAAGTCTGGATTTCATTCCAGCGTCCAGAAAGTCATTGGAGGGAATCTAGCAGGGGTAGGACGTAATTCCATGAACACAGATTTTAAAAGGTAGAAGTGGAGTCAAGGAGATCTGTTAGGAAGGAGATGGCAGCTTCACGCTAGGTGTGATTGTAGTAGATGTGATAAGAAGCAGCAAATATTTTGGAAACGGATCTGAAGATATTTGCCGATGGCTTGTGGAGTGTAATTTGAAAAAAAAAAAAAAAAAGAAAGAATCAAGAACGGTCCCAACATTTTGCCTTGAGCATGCAAATGAATGGAGTACGACTTACTGAGATATGGAGAGTGGTCAAGGCTAATGGGAGAGCAAAGATTTTAAAGAAAATAATGGGAGTGATGCTGGATAATATAAATATGTATGAGGATTAGAAATAAATCTCAAAATCTTAGGTGCTACAACATAAAGATCACATTTATACAAAAATCAAGACACTTTACCATTAATTATAAAGAAGGCAATAGGCATGGGCATTGGGAAGAGATTTTTTAAATTTTTATACATTTCTGTGCTTGTTCAGTCTTCTTATAAATCCTGTTCATATATCAGTTATTTTTTAAAAATTTCAATATGCCAATAATACATTAATAAAAGTCAAGCCATTAAATGTGAGATTATACAGTAAGCAGACAAAATGAAAAATCAACTGCATTTACCTGCTTAGAGAGGATGTAAAACTATCCAGCTTCTACACCCTTTAATGAGTCTTAGAAGAGGACAGGTGCATCTTCAGCCCCCCCCCCCCCCTTCTAACTTTACATTTGGCATTAACATCAACTTGTCCCTTAGTTTAAAGTTTGCTTTCTTTCCCCGGCTATGTCTTATGCTGCTCCACTTGTAGTATGATATGCCCTGCCTCAGGCTCTAAAATGGTTTATACACATCTATCTCAAAAGCATTTGTCATCTGTTCTAATCCAGGACTGCTTAAGACCAAAACCAGTTGGCCTCAATTAGCTAAATGAGGCCTGTTTGTTTGCTCTTTGGAGCTAGGTAGCAAACACAAGCGTATTCCAACTTGCCATATTACCTGATGCCTTCAACATGAAATCAGTTGGTGCACTAGCTGTCATGAAGTCACTTTTTCTGTTTAGGTAAGAGAGTAGCCAAAACTCTTAGGGACATTTTAACAGACTCCTATAGAGAAGGGGTTAGGGTCTCTATTAATGTGCTCAGTCCCAGGATTCCTGGAACATGGGTTATTCTACTGATCTTCTCCCCTCACATTCTTCCGATGAATTACCCTTCTCCCCACACTGGGGTCTTATTTCACGGGTGTTCGTTAGCACACTTATAATGTCAACTTGCTATTTTTAAAGATATGATTGTCAAATTGCTAATTCATTTTATTTTATTTTTTATTATTCTATAATGTTTATTTTTATTTTGAGAGAGAGAGAGAGAGAGAGAGAGAATCCCAAGCAGGCTCCGCACTGTCAGCACAGAGCCCAATGTGGGCTTCATCCCATAAACCATGAGATCATGACCTGAGCCCAGATCTTTAGTCGGATGCTTAACCAACTGAGCCACCCAGGTGCCCCATCCAATTATTAATTCATTTTAATGTCAGCTTTATGAGGGGCAATTTTAAATGTACAATTCAATGAGTCTTGACAAATGTATCCAGTTTTGTAACTCAAAATAGAGAACATTTCCATCACCCCCAAAAAGCTCCTTTATTACCTCTTTGTAATCAATCCTCTTCCTGCCCCTCCAGCTTCTGACAACCACTGACCTGCTTTCTGTTGCTGTTGTTTTGCTTTTTCTAGAACTTCATATAAATGGAATCACACAGCATGTACTTTTTTGTGGATGGCTTCTTCCTCTTAGCATATTATTTATGAGATTCATCCATGTCTGTGCATGTGCAAGTAGTTTGTTCTTTAATGCTATAAACTATTTTATTTTACGAATATACTGCATTTTATTCATCCATTTACCAGTTGATGGATATTCGAGACATTTATAACTTACGTAAACTTATTACAACATTTGCAAACTTGCTTACCAGTTTTTGTGTGGACATACGTTTTATTTCATTTGAGTAAATATCAAAAAGTTTGCTGAGTTGGCTTTACATCTAGCATCTTACTATGTGTTTTCTATCAGTTCCTTTTGTTTCGTGCTCTTTTTTTCCCCACTCTTTTGCTGCATTTGTTTGGATTCATTAATTTTAGGATGCCATTTTGTCTCCACTATCGGTTTATTAGCTTTAGCTCTTTTACTTGTTCATGGTTTCTCACGAGATCTATAACATACGTGTGTTTAAACTTATCACAGTGTTGATTCACATAATAGTACACCAGTTTACGTGCAAGAAACTTACAAGAGTATTCTTCCATTTCTCCTCCCCCTTTGTGCTACTTTTGTTGTATACTTTACTTTTACATACATTATACACTCTGTAGTGCATTATTATTATTTTTCCTTTAACTTGTCAAAATCTTTTAAAAGAATTTAAAATAGGAGGAAAATGACTTATAATTTCCCCCATCTTTTAACCATTTCTGAGGATCCTTGCCTTTTGTGTGGATCCAAATTTCCATCTGGTTATCAATTTCCTATTGTTTTGCCTATAATGTTTTTTATAGTATTGGTCTGCTGATAATGATTTTTCAGTTTTTACTTGCCTGAACATGTATTTATTTCACCTTCATTTTTTTTTAAATTTGTTAATGTTTGTTTATTTTTGAGAGAGAGAGAAAGAAACAGAGCATGAGCTGGGGAGGGCAGAGAGAGAGGGAGACATGGAATTCAAAGTAGGCTCCAGGCTCTGAGCTGTCCACATAAAGCCTAATGTGGGGCTCAAACTCACGAACCATGAGATCGTTACCTGAGCCAAAGTCGGACGCTTAACCGAATGAGTCACTCAAGCGCCCCATTTCACCTTCATTTTTTAAAAATGTTTATTTATTTTTGAGAGGGAGAGAGGCAGAGTGGGAGTGGGAGAGGGGCAAAGAGAAAGGGAGACACAGAATCTGAAGCAGGCTCCAGGCTCTGAGCTGTCAGCACAGAGCTGGATGAGGGGTTTGAACTCATAGGCCATGAGATCATGACCTGAGCAGAAGTCGGACACTCAATAGACTGAGCCCCTCAGATGCCCCTCACCTTCATTTTTAAGAGAGATTTTCACTGAGTATCAATCCCAGTTTGGCAGGTTGGTTTCTGTTATTTTTAAGTTGCTGTTTGGGCTCCGTCTCAAACCTAAAAGGGATGCATTAACAAGAACAAGTGAAAACAGGGGAATTAAAGGTAGTGGTGGCCTAACTGTACACGTGGCCAATACTTGTTCTTTACCACTGCCAAACTGCTGCTCATCCTTCTGTAGTGCTTAAGTCCCGAACACCAAGCCTTAGAAGCAAATGTGGCCTCTTTCTTTTCTGATCACATGCCTAGTCCATTTCTCAGCCTGCCTTGGAGTTATGTGTACCAATGTGACTGAATTTTTGCTTGTGGAAAATGAGCAGAAGAGATAAATGCTACTACCAAGCCTGGACTATACAAACCTCTAGTTTACAGCCCACTATGCTGAAAAGTCATCCCGGAAAAGGGATGGCAAAAATGGCAAAGCCATGAGAAAGAAGGAACTAAATTATCACTTGTGGGAAAAACGTCTGTTTATCAGGAATCCCTGTTTTGAGTTCATGTGAACAAGAAGACAAAAACAGGGGCACCTGAATGGCTCAGCTGGCTGAACGTCTGACTCTTGATTTTGACTTGGGTCGTGATCTCACAGTCTGTGGGATCGAGCCCCACATTGGGCTCCATGCTGACAGCACAAAGACTGCTTGGGATTGTCTCTTGTCCTCTCTCCCTGCCCCTCCCATGCTCTCTCTCTCTCTCTCTCTCTCAAAATACATAAACCTACAAAAATAAAAATAAATAAATAAAACCAAAACCACTTAGGTTAAAGCCACTGATTTAGGGGCATGTATCTGTTACTTAGGCCAGTGTTTGCTTAATGAATTGTTTTTCTGTTCCACAACAACTCATTCTTTTCCAGCCACTCACAAACAAATGAGATATATTTCAAAAAGCACAAAGGTTTGAGTTTTTTCTGTTATTGATTTTCTCTTTCTAAGACTGATGTTGCGAACATTGAATATGGTAAGGCTGTGCAGGGTAAAATTGTAGGCATGGGCCTGGGTGTCAATCAAACCTTGGTTTGAGTCCCTGATCAACCATGTACTAACTAGGTGACCACCTTATAGTTTTCTTATCTGTACGACTGGAGTATTAATTCTTCCCTTAGAGATTTTTGTAAAGCTTACATAAGATACTGTACGTAGAATGCTTTGCTCAGTGCCTGACATAGTAAGAATGAATAGTAGCAAGTACTATTATCCCTCCCCCCATATATTATTGATACATTATTGATACAATGTATGTAAAAGTTTAAAAAGAGTTCTAATTCAAACGTGCCATCACTGAAGAGTAATTGTAGTTTAAAGTTTTTTATTAATTATTTCTTTCTGAAGATACACCAGAATATCTTCTACACAGATCATAATGGGGTTAATTTTAGATGAATCATTAATAAAGAAATCAAATCCTCCTTTCCATAAAAATGCATAGGTATTATTAACTTTGAAATAGGGGAAAAGTTCAGATGTATTCATAATCCTGTGGTTTGCAATCTGACTTGTGGTTCAAGGCAGAGGATTACTTAGGCCCCAAAGGCCCGCCTAATCTTGTCAGAGAGGAGATAACCAGAGTGAGGAAGTATTTTCTGTGCCTTCACCTTTAAATTATAATGCTACTAGTTGCTTTTATCTCACAAATTGTCTGCCAAAGTACCTAGTTTCTAAGATTAAAGTCCTAGGGAATGTTTGAATACTAGATTATAGCTAGCCTGTCCTGATATTCCAACCCCACCCCCCCCACCCCAAGGAACTATTTCTCCAGTTGAGCCCTACAGGTCTCTAACCCTAGGCCTCTGTTTCTACACTTTTTTAAAAGCTTTTTAATAATCAAGCATATCATTCTGTTCGTATTAGTCACACAGTAAAATACTAGTTTCATTTGCAATACTGGATCCATTCCTCTGTGACTCGAAGAGGCATCCAATTCCAAGGTAATGAACTAGGGTAATTATTTAAATTGCTCTCTTATACTGAATACCACACAAAACAACTTAGAAGAAAAATTATAGCTGTATCCTTAGCACACTCATACATGCACAGAAGTGTTTTAAAATGTTGCTATAAAGCTCTTATGTAGCAAGTACTTGGGACTTGCAAATGAAAAACACCTCAGTTACATAGGTTATAAACTAAACAAATCATACCAGGAAAAAAAAAAATGCTGATTTGAAAAGATACTCTCTGAGGAAAAAGGAAAGTTCAGGATGTGACTTTTTTTGGCTGCTGCTGGGGCAAGGAGAGGGGTGGTGTGGGTGTGCGTTGGGGTGGAGTGGTGGTTGAGGGCACTGGGGGAGGGTGGAGGGAGAAAGGGAAAGAGAATGTAAAAGAATCACATCTTGAAAATCTATGACTTAAAGAACATTAGGGGCTCCTGGGTGGCTCAGTCGGTTAAGTATCCGACTTCGGCTCAGGTCATGATCTTACCATTTGTGGGTTCAAGCCCCACATCAGGCTCTGTGCTGACAGCTCAGAGCCTGGACCCTGCTTCAGATTCTGTGTCTCCCTCTCTCTCTGCCCCTTCCCTGCTCGCACTCTGTCTCTCTAAAATAAATAAACGTAAAAAAAAAATTAAAAAAAAGAACATTAGAATACAATGAAGATTGTACAGTATTGAACAGTTTTGAACAATATTTCCAATATTGAACAGTAATTTCCTATAATTCCCATATGGAGAGACTGAAATACTAAAGTAAATCAACCATAACAATAGAAAATTATGTAATTTGGATTCCTTTGCAGTATATAATAATTAGCAAGGCTAATTAAGGATCTAATTTAATTTATGTAGATATCCCTCCCTCCAAACAAGTGGGGAATCATTCAGATAAATCATCAGTTAAATAGGTGACATTTTAATTTTAATAATTACATTTTTAAAAACTAGATCTCATCTCACGGTCTGTGGGTTCGCGCCCTGCGTCTGGCTCTGTGCTGACCGCTCAGAGCCTGGAGCCTGTTTCAGATTCTGTGTCTCCCTCTCTCTGTGACCCTCCCCCGTTCATGCTCTGTCTCTCTCTGTCTCAAAAATAAATAAACGTTAAAAAAAAATTAAAAAAAAACCCAAAAAAAACTAGATCTCATCTATATTCAACTATCAGTTAATAACTTACATGTGTTTATAATTTTATAAGGTAATTCAGAAAGGTGAGTGTAAGATTTTTTTTTTTCAACGTTTTTTTTTTTTTTATTTATTTATTTTTGGGACAGAGAGAGACAGAGCATGAACGGGGGAGGGGCAGAGAGAGAGGGAGACACAGAATCGGAAACAGGCTCCAGGCTCTGAGCCATCAGCCCAGAGCCCGACGCGGGGCTCGAACTCACGGACCGCGAGATCGTGACCTGGCTGAAGTCGGACGCTTAACCGACTGCGCCACCCAGGCGCCCCGAGTGTAAGATTTAAAAACTCACAAATCCAGGGTGGTCCAACTAACTGTTCAAAATGTTGTTATTTAGTATAGAAACATGATTTTTTTTTTTCTTTATACCTTTTTATTTTTTTTTTCAACTTTTTTTTTTTTTTTTTTTTTTTTTATTTATTTTTGGGACAGAGAGAGACAGAGCATGAACGGGGGAGGGGCAGAGAGAGAGAGGGAGACACAGAATTGGAAACAGGCTCCAGGCTCCGAGCCATCAGCCCAGAGCCTGACGCGGGGCTCGAACTCACGGACCGCAAGATCGTGACCTGGCTGAAGTCGGACGCTTAACCGACTGCGCCACCCAGGCGCCCCTCTTTATACCTTTTTAGACATTAAGATTATTAAAACAATTCTACTGACTGGTTGTTTTAATGTCCACTTTATACCGTCAAGCAATCCCTTTGCTTTGAATGCTTTGTGTTATGAGGGAAAGTTTCAAAATCTGAGAAGACCTGGCTTTACTTTGATTTAATTTAAGAAATACAAAGACAAGAGTAATCAGAGCTAATGAGGCTTCCGGTTATAAATGTTATTGTATTAGAGACATAAAAACTTTAGATAGCCATAAATAGTTTTTATTCCTAAGGATTTCTGTTTTAATTTTGTAATTGTGATTTATCTAGTCTTCATGTTCCAAATAGCAATTTTTAAGGGACCATAAGGTAAAGAAAATTTAATCTGATTTAAACATCAGAATGCTAACCTTGAAAGAACCAGTTTCATGTTAGAACATGCTTATCAATTGGAGGAACTTATTGTCTTGAAATAACTGTTTAAGGAACTAAATCACAGATTGTTGAAATTGGAGAGGCTATTTCAATGTGAGATTATATATTTGATCAATTACCTGCATGAATGTGTATTTCCCAAGTGTAAGATTTCTAATTTGAAAAATAAGCTACAAAAGCTCGTGTGGCAACCAAACCTACAAATCAAAACTGCAAAGTATGTAGGAGTGGTTGAGGCTTGCTTAAGAAGAAAAACTGAGTGCATTATTTCCACTTGAGACTAAGAGCAAATTCAAGGTAATGGTAAATAGATTAAATATTTTGGAGGAAGAACATAGAGTGAAAAAGAACATTTTCTCTGAAAACAGAGTACTACAAATTGACAGCTAAAAATCCTAACTTATTTCCACATTTTCCTAGATTTAACTTGCAATGGAGAAGTATTAAAATTGGACATCTAGAGTGTTTATTATATGACTAAATTGAGATATAAATATGTGTTGCGGAGTGCCTAAGTATTTAAGTTATCTCTTGAAAATTAAAGTTCAAAGTTATCATTTGTGTGAACAGATAAGACTTTAAAAAAGCTTTTTTTTTAACATTTATTCAGTTTTGAGAGACAAAGAGAGAGTATGAGTGGGGGAGGGGCAGAGAGAGAGGGGAGACACAGAATCCAAAGCAGGCTCCAGGCTCTGAGCTGTCAGCACAGAGCCAGACGCAGTGCTTGAACTCTCGAACCATGAGATCATGAACTGAGCTGAAGTCGGATGCTTAACCAACTGAGCCACCCAGACACCCTAAACACAGAAGACTTTTAATCTCAAGCACTAAGTTATAACATAAGGTAATGTAAATAATGCCTTTACATGTTAAAAAAATAATAATGAAACAGTTTCCTCATGAGAAAATTCAAGGATCTCAAAAAATATCCTCAGTTTTCAATAGAACCATATAGATGAAGTACTGCATTAGTTAAAATTCTCCAAAGAAACAGAACAAATAGGATGTGTGTGTGTGTGTGTGTGTGTGCATTTATTATAAGGAATTGGCTCACACTATTATAGAGACTAAGTCCCAAGATTTATAGGTTAAGTTGGTAAAGTAGGGACTCAGAAGAGCAGATGGTCTATTTCCAGTCAGGAGGCTATCAGGTGGGAGACCCAGAAAGAGCTGATGTCTTAGTCAGGATGGAGGAATTTTCTTATTGGGAGAGGGTCAGCTTTTTTGTTCTATTCAGGTCTTTAATTGATGGGATGAGGCCCATACACATTACTGAGGGTGATGGTCTATTTAAAAGCTAACCTTATCCAAGAATATCCACCCAGAAATACAGAGAGTAATGTTTGAGCTGGGCAGCCCTTAGCCCAGTCAAGATGACACATAAAATTAACCATCATGAGAATGATGACTGGAGTGGTTGGTTACACTTCTCAATTCAAATGTCCTCTGCATTGAAATGGTAGCAGAGTGGGGAAGTTATAACATGGGTTAAGTGTTAAAATGCCTGTACTAGAACCCTATCTCCATGACTTACTCCCTGCGCGACCTTAGATAAGCCACAACTATGTGCTCCCGATTCTTCATTAGTAAATTAGGGATAATAACAGTCCCTATTTCATACTGCTACATAGAGTAAATGAGATATTACATGCAAAGCACTTAGAAGAAAAACTAGCACATAGTAGGTATCCCTCAACAATACACTATATTATACAAAAGTCATTGAAATAAAATTCTGCTTAAAAATCATTGCTGTATATATTTTCTTTTATTTTCCACCTGATTTTTTAAATTTCACGTATAAGCCCATACTTCTTCACTTACTCCAACCGTTTTTCCTCCTAAGTATTCAATACCACATATAATAAAGCTCTTCTAAAACACATTGACGCATTCATAACACAAACATATTTTATATGTACATTGATCAACAAACAGTGAGTGGCTATTTGCCAGCAGTAGACTCCAAAGAAAAGTATGAGTAAGACACGTTCCTCTTCTCAAAAAATCTTTAGTCCAAATGAAGCAATAAATTTACATACGAGACTTGAAAAAATTAGAAAACAATTCAAGACATTATTAAAGTACAGTAAGGACAAGAATTCCCATTTTGCTGTAGGGGAACAAGGGTTCCAATCCCACCCCCCACACACACACACACATCCCCTACATCTAAGAAGAGCTCCAGATTTGCAAAACTGGGTTTTGGGTTTTGTCAGGAGGATGGGTAAAGCAAACAGAAAGCTTTAAAAAAAAAAAAAAAAAACAGACAATCTGGGTTTCAGATCAACATAATGAAGATGAGGGAAATGGAGGAAGAAAAGAGGTGGGGGACAAAATTATTTTATTTGAGTGTCCAGGATGGGTGGGTCGTGAGACAAAGGCCCAGAGGAGCTACAAAGTGGAGGGCATCAATATGGATGGGCTGGTTGCATTCTCTGACACTTCATCCCATCTTTTCCTGTGCTGTGGTTCACCTTTTCCTTCATCCTACTTTTTGATTTTGCTGAAGCCTGAGCTCAAGTGTTGATGCCATGCTCTACTTGTGATTGTCCCCTCATTTTTTTGAGCAGATTCATGACTGGATTCCCTCCTGGTTCAGCCCTATCACTGACCTGTGTCGTTGAGCAAATCATCTCAGACGTGACCCTAGAAATGTTCTTTCTTACATGACTGAGTGTCCAAACCTCACCTTACAAGCCTTGACCCCAGGTGTGTTTGGTGTTAGAGAGCAAGAACAAAGATGGGTTGATGCTAATTACTAAATAAGATTGTACCGTAATGATACCTTACATTTATTGTTAACTGTGGCTACAGTTATAATTGTTTTTTAAAAGTATATTACTGTAAGACAAACAGCATTTAGGATGATTAAAGGGGAGAGAAGCCAAAAAGCAAAAGCTTATAATAGTCAAGTGGTAAATTACAAAGTCTTGTAAAAGGAACCGCTCCGAGTGGAAATTTGTGCACGTCAGGGAGATGCCTGTAAAAAGAACCAGCAAGATCTGGTAACCACAAAAGGAAGTGAGGCAAAATATAACTGGGGGCAGTCAACATTCACTCTGAGGTTCTATAATGGCTAATGGCAGGACACTGACAGATATAACTGTGAAATGTAATGGCAGAGAGTGGAAGAACTGTAGGGACCCAACTGATATCATAGTTTGTGCTTGCCATGGTCAACTTGAGGCAATGATGGCAATATCTTGCAGAACTGGGATGGTTGAAGATAGAAAACAAGACAAGATTTGCTTGAATATCTTTCTAGATGTTTGCTGAAACATTTAGATCTGAAACTGCTGCCTCAGTGAAGAGAAAATGAAAAAAAAAATTAATTGCATCATTGCCGTGCCTCTAAAGAGACATTCAAACAATTCTTAAAAAAAAATTTTTTTTATGTTTGTGTATTTATTCATTTATGTGAGAGAGAGAGACAGACAGACAGACAGAGCATGAGCAGAGGAGAGTCAGACAGAGAGGGAGGGAGAGAATTCCAAGTCTGTTAGTGCTAAGCCCAACACGGGGCTCGAACCCACAAACAATGAGAGCATGACCTGAGCTGAAATCAAGAGTTGGAAACTCAACCAACTTAGCCACCCGGTGCCCCAAACAATTTTTAATTTATGAAGAACTACATGAAGATCTTTTCGAAAAGATATAATGGTTTCTAAAATTCCCACAATAAGAAAAAAGTCAAATAAAATCTACGTTGAGTTTTTGCTCTGACTGCCGTAACTTGAAGATGTCTCTGGTCTTAGTTGAGGGCAGTTTGTTTACATAAGGGATATGACCACAAATCATCACCTACTGTGTTTGTTTTTTATTCAGATTTCAGAAATAAACTTTTGTTAATGCTCACTAATGTCTCTTAAAAGTTCAAAAATCAAGGAGAGGATCATTTCACAAAATAAGAAAACAAAGATTCTGCCACATCAGGACCAACTTTTCTGAAATGCTGATATCGATTCAGTGGATTAGAGGACTGAATAACCTGCATGTTAAATAAGGTAAATCTTTGAGAGTTTAAATCTTGCCCTCTGGTTCCAGCGTTCTCTGACATTGGCACTTCGGTGATGGAGAGTCAGTTGCTGGGTTTAGCCTCGAGTTATTTCTTTTCATGAGCCATGAAATTCATAAAGCAATATCTATTTTAAAAGATTTTCAAAACGACATTTTTGACACGTCCCTGTGTGCAAGGCTTTCTGTCGGGTTCTTTTGCTAAGGGGTCAGGTTTTCAAAATACCATTCTTTTACAGTGTAAACAGGAAAGATTTGGAGTGGGTGGATTAGTCAGACGATGGAGAGGGAAAAGCGTTTGGGGATGGAGACTTATTATGGAAGTATGAAGTGACAGAAATGACATTTCTTGGCTCAGTTCCCAGCATTGTTTGCTGGAAACATTTTGCGTGTGGAACAAGCAGCGTTCACACCCCACAATACCATTTTCTAATCAACTGGTAGGTAGAGCATTTAAGTTTATATGTGACAGTGTTTGGGAAATTACAGTTCCAAAGGGCTTTATTAACATTTGGCGTATTTGCCAAAGGCAAATATAAAGAACATACGCCACCCTGAAGAACCTCACTATTTTCCCTCTTGTCATCTGTATAAAATGAGTACGCTTCGCCAAAAGCAAACCAGTAACTTTTCCTTACTTGTTTTGAAGACTACTATAAAGCTCACTCCTGGTTATTACATGTGTTCCAAAATAATTGGCAGTAAGTCGTGAGATAATCTTCTCCAACTGAGTGTGTGTTAGTCGAGCGGTGTTTTCAAATCTTAAGGCAAATTTTCCATCTTCCCGAACGTCAATCTTGTTAAGTTAGGCAAAAAAAAAAAAAAAAAAAAAGGGAGGGGGGAATAAATTAAATCCAGCTGTGATCATTCTGCATACCTCTGCATAACCCTAAAGATGTTTATGAGGCTCCGAGGTTTTAGGGAACATGTTATGAAGAGTCCCTGCAAACTCTTTCTTGTTTACGTTGCAATTCCCAGTAAGAATTTGAAACTGCTATAGCCTGAGGAAAACAGGAAAAGGGGCTTTTTGTGACACTTAACCTCTTTTGTAGCTTTCAGTGGCAGAGTATCAGGAGAAATGGCATGGGTCGTTTGTTGGAGGAATTTTGAGAGGGATGGGTGTACATTAAAATGCAGTGTATTCTCTAAAATGGCCAGCTAAGATTACTTCTATTGTAGTAACTGGGAAGAGCGGTGAGCATGCAGGCGTAAAGACAATTGGAATGTAAGAGAGAGCTGGAGCCTTTTGCCTTTCGTAGATTAAACCTTCTGTTAGTGAGGACAAGAATATATACTTTAAGAGAATATTGTTTGTGTGTAAGGAAAATACAAATGAGGTAACTTCCAAAAATCAAAAACACTAAAAAGATGAGTCAGGCTAGGACCTGGTCCTGCTTCTGAACTGTGTCTGTGTTCCTTATCTCCTTCCCGAATCAGGCATACATGAAGGGCTAACGTGATTCTCCTAAATTCATCAGAGGAGGAAGCTGAAACATACTAGACTTTGATTAAGAAGATTTTCAATTAAAAAATTGACTACCAGTTAAGTTACTGTCCAGTTACTTGTTTTTTCCTGGATAAAAATATTTATATTTGGGGGCGCCTGGGTGGCTCAGTCGGTTGAGCGTCCGACTTCGGCTCAGGTCACGATCTCGCGGTTCGTGAGTTCGAGCCCCGCGTCAGGCTCTGGGCTGACGGCTCGGAGTCTGGAGCCTGCATCCGATTCTGTGTCTCCCTCTCTCTCTGCCCCTCCCCCATTCATGCTCTGTCTCTCTCTGTCTCAAAAATAAATAAACATTAAAAAAAATTAAAAAAATATATTTATATTTGTTAATAAGTTAGAAGTCGCCATGAATCAGATGGTCATTCGGAAATGTCAACCAAAGTGTTAGTTTGTTTTTAGCTCTTTTGCAAACTGATGTGGGAGAAGGTGATCAGAGAGAGATGGCAGAGCCTCCCCTCACGCCCCTGGCTGCTATTTGTTTAGGAAGAGCTGCCACGGCTGGGTACCATACTCCTTGTATAGACTTGAGGCGAGCACTCTCCAAAGATCCGTGCTTGGTGGTATTGTACCAGCTCAGCAGTCACTGGCTGTTCTCAAGGGAAAAAATTGTGAAACTTCACAAACCTGAGTTAGGATTAGAGAGCCTAGCTGCCAAGTCATAGTTCATGGTTGAGTGCCGACAGTTGGCACTCAAGGAAGCCTGTATCAGAATGAAAAACATCTTATTGAGGTGGATTGCCAGTGTCCGAAAGGTGAAGGGCTCCCTCCCAACCCACCAAATTCCAGTTAAATATTTTTTCCTTAAAAAGAAATTGACTGGCAGTGAAGATTTGAAATGCAGAAGGGAAAGTTTCTGAAATAAGGTTAAAAAAAATCCACACTTTGGAACAGAAAAGAAACAAACAAACAAAAAAAACCATTTAGATTACTTTTGAATAAAAATAAAATTTGGGATGAAGAAAATCATAGGATATGAAAATGGCAAAAGAATAATGGAAAATGTAGAAAAATACACAATAAAACAGACAAAATAATTCTACAAACTTAAGTATTGCAATAATTCAGTTTCTTCCTATTTTTGCCTTTTACGTGTTAACTAAATTTGAAATATTTCTAATGATGGTCAATTTAATATTTTTACTGGCAGATTACATTTTTGGCCAAACTTCCGAGAGCTATTTATGGACATTTTCCCTCGCCTGCCTATAAAAATATATCACTGGAGTATTTTTAACAGCAAAGTCTGTATGAGACAGTCTACTTTCTTGACCTGTCAGATACTTGTGGCTGCTTCTAAGTAGCCTCATTTGTAGGCTCTTGCTTGTGGTTTTTCTTCCCCCAGTTGGCATTATTTTATTTGAAAAAAAGAATGTAGTAGTATATTCATTGAGGATACACCACATATGGCTAAAACTTCAGTTTACATAATTTCATGCCACTGCAGGAATTTTGGTTACTTCAAGAAGTAATTTTTAGATCTAAGTGATCCTGAAGGAGGATTTGCTTTCTCTTTGGTACAAACCAAAGCTGCTGTTACATTGTTGTTTTTTTTTTTCCCCCCGTTTCACCATGGTTTACAAGTAACAGCCAAAAAAAAAAAAAAAAAAAAAAAAAAAAAGGAAATACACCCTTTTCTTTTTCATAAGATAAGCTATGGGGAAAGAGTGTTTTTGCGAGGTTATAGAATACCATCCTCTTCCTCCAGACAAGAATACACTCACGTCATACAGATCAGAGATGGCAGATAAGTTTCATTGTGTTTGCCAGTCAATTCTCATCGATCAATTCTTTGTGGCTGCTGGAGAATCATACTGAGAAGGGTTCAGAGGTTTAGTTCAGGCTCAGCAAGAAAGACTGTTGTGATTTTGAAAACTTTCAAGAATTTTTTCAAAAAATATTAATGAATTTAGAAGAGTTGAAGTTGTATTTGGCAAGAAGAAATGTTCCAGTCAGTAAACAGTACAGTGGTGCATATCTCCACCTACTAAATAGTATTCTTTCAGATAAATAAATTTGTTTTTAATTAAAGATCTCCAAGAAGGGCTGTTCTATTAGTCACTCATTCACTCATAGCTTAGTAGTAATCATTCAAGTAATTTAACTTCTAGGTAGGATCAATTGAGCTGTGGGAACTTGATTATGGGAGAAGAAAAGGAGTGGTAATTTGTGGGCAGGAGACACTAGTAGGCTTCCTAAAACGTAAAATTCTTTTGAGACATTTTGGCCCTTGGGGTTGCCAACGTCTTATCTAGGTCACTGATGAAAATATCAAATAGAACCAGGCCTTGGTTTGACACCTGCTAAACATTATTTATGTCTTAAGACTGACATCAAACCATTTGTAACCATTCTATTTATAAGTTTCCTGAGCACCCTTTGGAGTTTCCAAATATAAACTATAGTAGTACTCTGGGCATTTAGCTGATAGCTTTGCCTGAAAAATACAGTTCTCTGATTTAGCAGAGGACTCTTCTTTCAATGACGTTATGTAGTTTCATCTATAATTCTGGGGACGGTAGAAATTATTTGAGACAAAGATTTATAAAGACTTGTATTTTAGCTCTAGGTGACCCTAGCAATTTTGTACAGATTGCTTAATCTCTTTGGACCTCAGAAAATGAAGGTTAGCCCAGATTAGTGTTTCCTAACCTGTGGGCCTCAAATTCCAGAGCATTCTATCTACTGCTAGGGTCCCACAAATGCATAGAGAACCAGAACTGTGTGACTGAGTACTACCAAGAGATGTGAAAGGCTGTGGAGTTATAATGTTCCAAAGAGGACTTTTGAAAAGGGTGAGAATCACTGACATAAGCTATGGGCAAGCATCCACCTCTCTCTGTTAGCTCTTGACTCATAGACTCCCCTTCTACATTTGACAAGAGTAGGAATATTTGACAAGAGTCCGAATAATCACTTTTACTCTACAATAAGATAACCTTGAGGTATAAAAAATATAATCAATTTCTTCCATGTTATATGATGGCTTCTTAATGTTGTCTTTTGAATCAGTTTGTTTTCTTCAGTTTATATTGCATATGATCTTTATTATATTTGGTATCTTCCCTGATAATAATTAAACAAGGATGACCATGTGCTTATGTATTTGATTAAATTTAAATGTTGTACTTTGGTTGATAAATTCCAATGAGAAGCAGGGCCAGAGTATACAATAAGTTACTTTCATAAAAGTGAACTTTGACTTTCCTCAGACATGAGTGGTGGAGTTTCACTGTCAGCTAACATGAACTATGGAATCTTGGCTTTCTGTAGAGCTGCATGGCGCCAGATACCTTTTAATATTGCCAGGAAATATTTTATCTATGATGTCAAAACTCTCAGGACATTTGAGCTAAGAATGCACGTTACGTACTCAGGAGGACACCAAAGAAAGTTGCTCAGGTCATACAAACTGTATTTGGAACTGATGTCTTTGAGAGATCAAACTCCCACTGATATTCCAAAAATTTTAACCTTGGTAAATATTCACGGGAAGAACAAGTGTGGGCAACTACATGCAAACTTATGTCAAATCTGTTAATTGATGAATGTCAGGAACTGTGGCGTTTCTTAACTGTATACAGAAAGATACACATTTTCCATTTCTAAGAGTTGGTGAGGTTTTTTTTTTTTTTTAATAACCAGTAAAATATGATGTTTCCATCTTAAAACTTAAAGTTTGGTGAAATAATACATAAATTCAATGATTCCCTTCTTTCAGACTCCAGATGTTATGCCATAGGTAAGGGGTAGATTATGCGTTTACCTCAAGGGATTCATTAACTAGCTCAGGCAAACAGCCTAAAGTGTTGACTGACAAAAAAATATATTTTCATATCTGTACTGTTATTTTTTAAATGTATGCTGTGGTGGATAATACAAAATTAATTCATTAAAACGTGTTACTGATAGTATCTTTTTTAATGGGAGATACATGTATACGTATATTTAATATGCTGATCTTAAAAGAGTTCAAGAATTATCACATAGGGTTTTGTGCAATTTTTTTTTTTTTTGAGTCCTCACTTTGAAAAGGTTGGCAACCAGTGTCTGAATGGATTTCAGGTAGAGTGACAAGCTGGTAAAGGGCTATTTTTGGCAAACAGACTTTCTTATTGCAGCTGCCTATGTGCTAGGATAAAGGGCAAAGTGTGCTTTGAGAAGAAGCAGTTTTAACTGGCTTTCCACAGGTTACAGACTACATTTTACTTGTAAGAATTGTGCTTGGTGTGAGAAACGATTTCTCTCCCAAATCCAAGGTATCACATTACCTCTGAGTTTTTGGATCAAAAAACAAACAAACAAACAAACAAACAAACAATAAAACCAACAGATTCTATTCATTCAATCTCACCTTCCAGGTATTATACCTATAAATTACTAGTATTATGGAGTTAAATGAAACTACGTAACAGATATTTGCTATGAAAGGGAGAAAATTATCAAGCATTAGTTGGAAGGAATACTGAGCAGCTACAGGTATAGGAAGTTAAACTTAGGTGAAGCTTTGGTTATGGCAAATTTGGGGGCTACCGCCCTCTGGTGGTGCCCTCTCTCTTATACCTCTCTTCTACATCTTCCTGGGAAGTTTCCTTATTTTTTCAGAGCACCATTAAAAAAAAGTTTGTTATCAATTGCCAATCTCATCTTCATCCCCAAAGTCTTCATCTCCTTTTTCGAAAGTCACACACTTATATACACTTTTATTTTATTTATTTATTTTTTTTAATGTTTATTTATTTTTGAGAGAGAGACAGAGACAGAGACAGAGCTGTCAGCACAGCACAGAGCCTGATGCGGGGCTTGAACTCACAAACTGTGAGATCGTGACCTGAGCTGAAGTCAGAGGCTTAACCATCTGAGCCACCCAGGCACTCCTATATACTTTTATATAGTGAGTTTTATTTGTTGCTATCATAGGTTTTTACATTTAACAAAATATACTTGTTAAATATCTATTATGGAAACACCTATATGTAACTATTCATAAAAGAAGTCTACGGTTGTTCTTACCACCCCTTAAGAAACTTTTAATATAGGTGAGTATATGCACAAACATAAAATTCACGGTAATAATGTTTTATTTGCCAGAAAAACAATTCTATGATCTGAAGTGCTTGACTCACCTGCCATTAAGATGAGGCAACCTTCAGTGTTTAGCTAATTTATTAAGAAGAAAATCATAATGCTAGAAGAATTACAATGTTGGGGTGCCTGGGTGGCTCGGTCAGTTAAACATCCAATTTTGGCTCAGGTCATGATCTCGCTGTCCCAAGTTCGAGCCCTTTGTGGCGCTCTGTGCTGATAGCTCAGAGCCTGGATCCTGTTCCAGATTCTGTGCCTACCTTTTTCTCTCTGCCCCTCCCCTGCTTGTGCTCTATCTCTCTCTCAAAAATAAATAAACATTAAAAAATTAAGAAAAAGGGGGCGCCTGGGTGGCGCAGTCGGTTAAGCGTCCGACTTCAGCCAGGTCACGATCTCGCAGTCCGTGAGTTCGAGCCCCGCGTCAGGCTCTGGGCTGATGGCTCGGAGCCTGGAGCCTGTTTCCGATTCTGTGTCTCCCTCTCTCTCTGCCCCTCCCCCGTTCATGCTCTGTCTCTCTCTGTCCCAAAAATAAAAAAAAAATAAAAAAAAAAAACGTTGAAAAAAAAAAATTAAGAAAAAAAAAGAAAACGAGTCAGCAAAAATTCTAGTACTAAATTCATTACTGCTAAGGGTATATATATAATGTATATAGTAATATATAATATTATAATAATATATAATATATAGTAATATATATAACTAATATATATAAATTACTATTACATAACTAGTCATGTATATATATATTTACTAGTAATAAGTTTACTAATAATACTAGTACATTACCAGTAATAAATTTACTAATAGTAAGTATATACGTAGAGAGAGACAAAGAGATGGAGACACCAAGGTCTGGCAAAATACTGAAAATCTGGTGAATGTTAGGTGAAGGATAAAAAAGAGTCATTATATCAGCCTTTGCAACATTTTTCTAGTTATGTCTTGTCAGGAAAGGGAAACAAAAACAAAGATAAACTATTGGGGCTACATCAAAATAAAATGCTTTTTTATTTTATTTTTTAAATTTATTTTTATTTTAGAGAGAGAGGGTGTGTGCACAAGTGGAGGGAGGGACAGAGGGAGAGAGAGAGAGAGAGAGAGAGAGAATCTTAAGCAGACTCCATGTTCAATGTGGAGCCTGACGCACGAGCTTGATCCCACCACCCTGGGATCATGACCTGAGCCAAAATCAAGAGTCAGATTCTCAACTGACTGAATCACCCCCAAAGCTTTGGGTGCCCCCAAAGCTTTTGCATAGCAAAGGAAACTATCAACAAAACAAAAAGGCAACCTACTGAATGAGAGAAGATATTTGTAAATGATATATCTGATAAGGGATTAATATTCCAAATATACAACTTATTACCAAAAACCAAATAATACAATTAAAAAATGGGCAGAAGACTTGAATAGACATTTTTCCAAAGAAGACATACAGACAGCCAATGGACACATGAAAAGATGCTCATCATCACTACATCAGGGAAATACAAATCAAAACCACAATGACATAGCATCTTACACCTGTCAAAAAGCCTAAAAAAAAAAAAAAAAGGACACAAGAATTAACAAATGTTGGTGTTGGTGAGAATGTGGAGAGAAAGGAATCCTTGAACACTATTGTGGGAGTGCAAACTGGTGCAGTCACTGCAGAAAACAGTATGGAATTTCCTCAAAAAGTTGAAAATAGAAATACCACATGAGCCAGTAATTCCACTCCCGGATATTTACCCAAGAAAATGAAAACACTAGTTAAAAAAGATATATGCACCGCTATATATTTACTGAAGCATTATTTACAATAGTCAAGATATGGAAGCAACCAGGGACACCTGGTTGGCTTAGTCAGTTAAGCACCTGACTGTGGCTCAGTTCATGATCTCACGGTTCATGGGTTCGAGTTCTGACAGTGCAGAGCTTGCTTGGGGTTCTCTTTCTCTTTCTCTCTGTCTCTGTCTCTGTCTCTCTCTCAAAATAAATAAATAAACTTTAAAAAAGATATGGAAGGGCACCTGGGTGGCTCAGTCGGTTAAGCGTCCGACTTCAGCTCAGGTCATGATCTCACGGTTTGTGAGTTTGAGCCCCACTTCGGGCTCTGTGCTGACAGCTCAGAGCCTGGAGCCTGTTTCAGATTCTGTGTCTCCCTCTCTCTCTCTGACCCTCTCCCATTCATGCTGTGTCTCTCTCTGTCTCAAAAGTAAATAAATGTTAAAAAAAATAAAAAAGATATGGAAAGAACCCTATATATATTATATATATATAATATATGTAATGGAATATTACTCAGCCATAAAAAAGAATGAGATCTTACCATTTTTTAAAAAAAAAATTTTTAACGTTTATTTATTTTTGAGACAGAGAGAGACAGAGCATGAACAGGAGAGGGGCAGAGACAGAGGGAGACACAGAATCTGAAACGGGCTCCAGGCTCTGAGCTGTCAGCACAGAGCCCGACGGGTCTCGAACTCACGGACCGTGAGATCATGACCTGAGCCGAAGTCGGACGCTTAACTCACTGAGCCACCCAGGAGCCCCAAGATCTTATCATTTGTGACAACATGGATAGAACTAAAGGGTATTACACTAAGTGAAATAAGTCAGACAGAAAAAGACAAATACTGTATGAGTTCACTTATATGTGAAATCTAAAAAAAAAAACAAGTTAATAAACAAACAACAAACCAAACAAACAGAAAGCAGCAACAGATCCATAAATACAGAGAACAAACTATTCGTTGTCAGAGGAGAGGACGGTGGGGGATGGGCAAAATAGACGAAGGAGAGTGTGAAATATAGTCTTCCAGTTATGGGGATAAAGGTAACACATAGGGAATATAGTCAATGGCATTATAATAGTGTTCTATGGTGACAGATGGTAGCTACCCTTGTGGTGAGCATAGCATAACATATAGACTTGTCAAATCATTATGTCATACACCTGAAAATAACGTAAGACTGTGTGTCAACTGAACTTCAAAAAAAAAAAAAAAAGACCTGTTATACAATTCTTGTACTTTTTTGATATATTTGGAATTTTTGTTCAAAATAAAAAGTGAGGAAAAAAGAGGTAAAAGCTACTGCTAATCAAGTAGTTTAAACATTTTAATTTATAAAACAGGTAGGTCACAGTTGTTTAAAATGGAAGGTCTTTTAGAAATGAAGAATGAGCTGCCAGCTACTCAATCAACTCCACTGTCATCATTTGTTATCCCAAGGAATTTGTTCTTTAACCCGTGATGAAGGACTGGGGAAGGAAAAGCAGAAAACATTCAATGACTGCTGTAAATTCACTGGCCAGAAATAAACTTGGAAATCTTCAGGCTAACCAGATCTTCTAATATTTGCAAACTGTACAAATAGATTCTAAGAACAAATGATTTCTAACACTATTCCCAAAAACAGTGTGGCAGTAATCTACTATTCCACTCTAAAGGCATGTCTCACTGCAATGGAAAACTACTTACTCTGCAATTAGTAAATGATAAAAGAGAAGAGAGATTGCGCTGCAATATTTTTCTGTGAATAGGAGACCCAGAACTGAAAGTTAAAACATTCAGTGAATTCCTGAGTGCAGAGTATTTTTTTTCTGTGGAATGAGCTACGGGATCCTTAGAAGTTTAGCACAGTGACCTCAATTAAAATTCATTTTAAATTCCTTGACTTTTTTTTTTTACTATTGTATACATGTACAAATAAGAAAAACCACCATTTTCTGGAAAAATTCTGGAATGCCACAGACTAATTTGAGATATTTACGATTTCAGGGACATTTTTTGTAGTAGGAACTTGAATCTTTAGTTACAAGATGTTAAAATTACTGTTTTATTAAAATACATAACTAAAACAAGCAAAACTGCCTGAAATTAAACTCCCAGTGCTTAATTCCAAATGCTATAAGAGAGTGAATATTTACTTTAGGTATTTTAGGCATTGATTTCAGCATCTTTTTCAAATTATTGACTTTGTTAAGAAGTATCACTAAAAAGGATAAACTAATTTTATGCTTATGATAGATTAAACTCAAAAATAGTAGCTTTTCCACTAGCTATTCTTAAATTAAAGAACAGAATTCAAAGATAGGAATGTTTAGCTTGGCTGAAATTGGCACTATTTAAGGATAAGTGATAAACACATGGTCCCATCACAAAATTATTGTTTAAAGCGAGATCAAAGATAGAAAATTCTGGTTGAAATAGGACTTTCTTTAAAAATATGCTATGCTCTTTATTGCTGATGGAAATATGGCCACAGATAAGGTAAAATCCTCCTGTTTCTTCTCTAAGCAACATGCTAAATGCAAAGGCAAATGGCCCTAAAAGTGCTGGAATTGTTACTTAGCATCAGTTAACAAAATCACATTGGGAACACACTTGCGTGAGAACTCTCTTAACACAGACAAGTTCAAAGAATAACGGAGTTAGTAAACCAAGTATCCAAAGAGTAAATCTCTCTTGAGAAAAATAAATAAATAAAAGCTTCCCATTTAGACTTTTAAAACATTTACCTTGTAACTTGAAGTGGGGTAGAAGGGAGAAAATGTTTCTCTTGAAATGCTCAAAAATCTGATTTCTTGTATGTTTTGTGATTCCCCCCCTCCTTGTATAGAAACCTGAATCATAATGCTTGTTATTTTAAAATATGTTTTATACTTTCTGACTGAGTCCAGGTGCCACACACTTGACTGTCCCTGGTTCAGCTCCACTTTTTAGTACTGCTTCCTGTCACTGGTTGGAAATGATGAAGTATGCCCTGGTTTCCCCCTATTTATAGAACGGAGGTGATGAACAGAAATGATAGATGGAGCTTATATCAGAGTTTAAGTAAAAGTCTTAAGCTCCAGGCTTGTGTGTGAATTTGAAGAATGAGGAGTGGGCTCTTTATTAGCTTTGTCTTCTCCTTTGCTGATCATTGTCTATTAATCAACCATATGTATACTTAAGAATTGGCAAAGTCTAATTATTTTCTCTTACCTACTAAATAAGACCTTCTAAATAATTATAAACCTCTAAATAAATGAAGCCTAGTATATCCTTGTAACTGTTATTCAGGGAGCTATTTTTTCCCCATGCAGCCTGAATCATTAACTGTTAAGTTTTAATATTTTATATTTTCTTAAGAAAAAGGCAATCCATTATCCTATTCATCCCTTATTGGGCTTGGAATACCGTCCTGTAAATGGAAGAATATGAGTTCTATTCATCTCACTTGATTATAAGTTATAAAAAGTTGGTCTGTAAGTTATGTCATTCATTCATTCATTCATTCATTCATTCATATAACAAGTATTTAGTAAGTATATGCCATGTGCCAGGCATTTAATGGAAAGGTAACAATAAAGAAGACACACAGCTCACTCCTATGGGGTTCACATCCTAGGATAAAACTAAGTGTGTAGATAATTATAATACAGCCATACAACTCAATCTTTTGAACTGGGAAATTTTCCAGGGAATGTTGTATCTGAGCTGAGAACTGAAGGACTTGTAGGAATGGGGAGCTAGAAACCAGAAGTAGAAGAGGAAGGAGGGGCATAAAGGAAAAATGATGCTTACAATTTTAGTGGGAGGTATCAGCATGTTTAAGACCCAAAAGTTAGAGACAGCATGATGTGAACCTGGACCCTGGGGTAGAGTACAAAGAGACAAGGTTGGCAATATCAAGTATTGAAGGCAATTCCCATTCTTTTTAGGATTTTGAGCTTTACTCTAAAGGTAATGAGCAGTCATTGTAGATTTTTAAAGTAGGGGCTGAGAAAATAAAAATCACTTTGTCTGCATTGGAAATGGAACAGAGCAGAAAAATACTGTTAGGAATATCGTTAAGAAGCTGTTGCAATGATTCCAACAAGAATGGTAGAGATTTAAACCAAGGGATGGGGTGCCTTGCTGGCTCATTTGTTATGCAACTGACTCTTGCTTTCAGCTCAGGTCATGATCTCACAGTTCATGCAATCGAACCCCACGCTGGGCTCCAGTCTGACAGCACAGAGCCTGCTTGGGATTCTCTCTCTTCATCTCTGTCTGCCCCTTGACACTCATGCGTTCTCTCTCTTTTTCAAAACTTATAAAAAATAGTGGTACAAGATTTAAAACAAAAACTTAAGAAGAAACTAACTGAAAGAAGGAGTTGACTCTCATTCCAGACTCTAATTTTCTGGGGTCATGACTTCCGTTTCTGCAGTAATCCTATTCAAGTCAAGATAAATCACACCTATTTGAGCCAGTTCTGTCATTCTCATCCGAAAAAAAGTTGGATTGGTCTCACGGGATATTTTTCACAAAGCCATGTTCTTGATTATTTTGCTGTTCCTCAAGTGTTTGCCAATTGATTTGTAATGATTAAGTATAGTTATTTGGAGGGAGAAGTTGTTGAACTTTGAAAAAAATGTTGATTTATTTTGAGAGAGAGGGAGAACAAGCAGGGAGGGCCAGAGAGAGAGAGAGAATCCCAAGAAGGCTCTGTGCTGTCATACTGGAGCCTGACATGGGCTTTCTCAAAATAAGCAAACATTAAAAAAAATTATATAATTTTATAATCTATAAAATTAACTATAGTTAATAATTAAAATATTATTATTGTAATTATTTAATATTCTATTAAAAATATAATGTTATAATTAATATATAATTAATTATATAATTATATAATTCAAAGGATAAAGGGAAATTGACAACCTTTGGAGAAATTTAGAAAGTAGATTCTAAAAGACTTGGTTATTATTTAAAGAGACAGAGAGAGAGAATAAAAATTGATGCTTACAATTTTTGCCAGGGCAACTGATGGATGGTGGAAATATTAATAATTATATGTGTTATATAAAGCACAAAAGAGAAATTCAGTTTCCAGATTTGAAAGTCATCAGCAAGTAGACTGTAATTAAAACCTAGAACATGCCTGAAGCCATCTGGGACATGTGTAGGTGAAAAGAAGAGGAGGCCTGGACATTACCATGGAGACCAACATAAAAAGGATGAGTTAAGCAAGATAAACCTGCAAAACAGGGGCACCTGGGTGGCTCAGTCAGTTAAGCGTCTGACTTCGGCTCAGGTCATGATCTTGTGGTTCATGAGTTTGGACCCTGTGTTGGGCTCTGCGCTGACAACTTGGAGCCTGGAGCCTGCTTCGGATTCTGTGTCTCCCTCTCTGTCCCTTCCCCACTCGTACTCTCTCTCTTTCTCAAACATAAGTAAAACACACACACACACACACAAACCCCTGCAAAACAAACTGAGATGGAATGCTCAAAGAGACACAAGGGAAACCTCGGGTCTATGGTGTCAAGGGAGTCAAGAAGCCATTGACATCAATGTCAATATCATATGGGATTAAGTTATATGAATACCAAAGAGTATTTTCATGATAATTAATGGTTTATTGGTTTGAAGATATTGGTTTCCTAGTCTTGCACTACCTTTTCTTTTTCCTTGAGCACCCACTTGACTACCTTTAAAAGCAAGTTTGGGAGCTAAAAAAATTTGTTCTGTTAGTAAGTATTTCAATGATGTTATTACAATATGTGTATAGTGATTTTTTTAAATAACATTTCTTTTTTTAATTTAAATTTTAGTTAGTTAACATATAGTGCAATATTGGTTTCAGAAATAGAATTCGGTGATTCATCACTTACATACAACACCCGGTGTTCATCACAAGTGCCCTCCTTAATAACCATCACCCATCTATCCCACCTCCCCACCCACCTCCTTCCAACAACCCTCGGTTTATTCTCTTCATTAAAATCTCTTCTCAGGGTGCCTGAGTGGCTCAGTCAGTTAAGCGTCTGACTTCAGCTCATGTATTTGTGGTCTTTCCAAAGTTTTTCTTGTGGTTGACTTCAAGTTGCATAACTTGCGATCTGAAAATATGCATGGTATGATCTCAATCTTTTGTACTTGTTGAGGGCTGATTTGTGACCCAGTATGTGATCTATTCTGGAGAATGTTCCATGTGCACTCAAAAAGAATGTGTATTCTGCTGCTTTCAGATGAAATGTTCTGAATATATCTGTTAAGTCCATCTGGTCCAGTGTGTCATTCAAAGCCATTGTTTCCTTGTTGATTTTCTGAGTAGATGATCCATCCATTGATGTAAGTAGAGTGTTAAAGTCCTCTACTATTTTTGTATTATTATCAATGAGTACATTTGTTATTAATTGGTTTATATATTTGGGTACTCCAAGTTGGGGGCCTAAATATTTAAATTGTTAGATCTTCTTGATGGATAGACCCCTTAATTATGACATAATGCCCTCTTCATATCTTGTTACAGTCTTTGTTTTAAAATCTAGTTTGTCCAGGGGCACCTGGGTGGCTCAGTTGGGTAAGTGCCTGACTTTGGCTCAGGTCATGAACTCACGGTTTGTGGCTTTGAGCTCCACGTTGGGCCCTGTGCTGACGGCTGAGCGCTTGGAGCCGACTTTGGATTCTGTGTCCTCTCTCTCTCTGCCCCTCCTCTGCTCATGCTCTCTCTCTCTCTCTCTCTCTCAAAATTAAAAAAGTAAACATTAAAAAAGGTTTTAAATTTATTTTGTCTGATATAAATATAGCTGCTACTCTCTTTCTTTTGATGTCCATTAGCATGATATATGGTTCTCCATCCCCTCACTTTCAGTCTGCAGGTGTCTTTAGGTCTAAAGTGAGTCTCTTGTAGGCAGCATTTGGATTGATCTAATTTTTTCTAATCCATTCTGATATCCTATGGGCATTTAGCCCATTTACATTTAGAATGATTATTGAAAGATATTAATTTAGTGCCATTGTACAGTTGGTGTTTCTGGTAATGTTCTCTGGTCCTTTCTAGTCTTTGTTGCTTTGGTCTTCCCCCCCCCCCCCCCCCCCCTTCTACTCAGGGAGTCCCCTTAATGTTTCTTGCAGGGCTGATTTAGTGATCATGAATTCCTTTAGTTTTTGTCTGGGAAACTATTTATCTCTCCTTCTATTCTGAATGACAGCCTTACTGTATAAAGAATTTTTTTGCTGCATATTTTTCCTATTCAGCACTTTGAATATTTCCTGCCATTTGCTTCTGGTCTATCAAGCTTCAGTGGGCAGGTCTTATGTATCCTCATTTGTAGGTTAAGGACCTCTTGTCCCTAGCTGCTTCCAGAATTCTCTCTATCTTTGTATTTTGCAACTTTCACTATGATATGTTATGGTGTTGATCTGTTTTTGTTCATTTTAAGGGGAGTTGTCTGTGCCTTTGGGACTTGAATGCCTGTTTCCTTCCCCAGATTAGGGACACTCTCAGCTATAATTTGTTTAAATAAACCTTTTGCCCCCTTTCCCCACTCTTCTTTTGGACTCTTATGATATGAATATTGTTTCATTTTGTGGAATCACTGCGTTCCCTAAGTCTCCCTTTGTGATCTAATAGTTTTCTTTCTCTCTTCTTCTCGGCTTCAGTACTTTCCATAATTTTATCTTCTATATCACCTGTTCTCTACTTTGTTCCTTCCATTCTCATTGGGACTATATCCAGTTGTTTTTGCCTCTCAGTTATAGCATTTTTTATTTCAGCCTGACTAGTTTTTAGGTCTTTGGTCTTTACAGCAAGGGTTTCTCTGGTGTCTTCTATGGCTTCTTTCAAGCCCAGCTAGTAGTCTTATGACTGTTGTTCTAAATTCTTGTTCAGAGATATTGCTTATATCTGTTTTGAGCACGTCCCCGGCTATGATTTCTTCTTGACCATTCCTTTGGGGCGGGGGGGGGGGGGGATTTCCTCCATCTTGTCATTTTGGCTAAGTTTCTGTCTTTTGTGTGTTTTGAAAGCTTGTTATGTTTCTTGCACCTGAGAGTAATGATATATTAAAAAGGGGTCATACACTATCCAGGGCTTGGGACTTCAAGAAATGTTTCTTGTGTGTGCTGTGTGCACTATGTTGTTGCGTTTTGGCTGCTCTTTCCCACTGAAAGAGGGAAAGTCAGTCCTCTGAAGAGCTCCTCCTTGCTTTCAGTTGGGAGTGTTTGGACCTTTAACTAGGTGTGCTTTGATTTGTTTGTTAAAATAAGTCTCTCATCTGCCATACCGACTCCTTCTACTATGGAGATCCTTCTGTCAATCCTCAGATTGATTGTTCCAAGTGATCTGACTTCAATACAGCTCAATACAGTGTTTGAAGGATGAAGAAAGCCCAGAGTCCTCCTACTTCTCTACCACCTTAACTCCTCCCCTTAAATAGCATTTTAATTTGAGCACCCCATTTTCCCTCCCTCTCTAGATCTCAAATTATAATACAGAGGTGCATATAGGTTAAACTGTTAGCTAGGAGCTCACAGCTAGGAACTGTTCTAGAACAGAAGAAAAAACCCTGTGTGTAGCAATAGAGTTATTAGGCTAATTTAGCTTAAGCTTGCTTATTTAAAACTCAGATTTTGGACTCAAAATGAGATGAGTTTAAATCTATTTCTACACATTTAGTAGCTATGTGATATTGAATAAATATCTTAACTTCTCAATCTTCAGTTTCCTCACCTGAAAATTGAAGATAATAATATGTATCTTCAAATGTTTTTGTAAAAATTAAAATGATAATTTATGTAAAGTGATTAATACATTAATTAAGTAGTTACTTATTAATATCATTGGCTTCATTAACACATTATAACCAATTGAACTAAATGGCAAATAATCTGGTAACTTTTGCTCTGGTGATTGTGTTTCATAAAAGCTGCCAAATATTAGTATTAAAATCCATGAGGAAATGCAAACTTGAACACCACTATAGACCAAAGGGACCTAACAGACACATATAGAACATTCCTTCCAACAGCAAGAGATTACATATTCTTTTCAAGGGTGTATGGAACATTCACTGGGACATATTATATATTAGGCCACAAAACAAGTCTTAACAAGTTAAAAAAGATAAAATATCAAATGTGTTTCCTGACCACAGTGGTATGAAACCAGAAATCAATAGCAGGAAGAAAATTGAAAAATTTATAAATATATGGAAATTAAGCAACACACTTCTCAGCAACCAATGGGTCAAAAAAAAGTAAAAGGGAAATAAAAAAACATCTTGAGACAAATGAAAAGGGAAACACAATATAACAAAACTTATGGGATGCAGTAAAAGCGGATCTAAGAGGGGAATTTATAGTGACAAATGCCTATACTAGGAAAAAAGAAAAATCTCAAATAAAGAAATTAACATCACACCTTGCAAAACTAGAAAAAGAAGAAAGAAGTAAAACCTAAAGCTAGCAGGAAGAAAAAGATATGTACACTGAAAACTACTAAAAACTGATGAAAGAAATTGAAGACACAAATAAATGGAAAGAGTTCCCATGTTCATGGATTGAAAGAATTAATATTGTGAAAATATTCACACTTCCCAAAGCAAGCTACAGATTAAGTGCAAAATTTAATGGGAAAATTCCAATGGCATTTTCCACAGGAATAAGAAAAAACTTCCAAAATGTATATAGAACCACAAAAGACTGAAGAGCAAAAGCAATCTTGAGCACAAAGAACAAAGCTGAAGGCATCACACTTCCTAATTTCAAATATACTGCAAAACCATACTAATAAAAACAACATGTACCTGGCATAAAATCAGACCTATATAGATCAGGGGAACAGAAAGAGAGTCCATAAATAAATCCATTCACTTATGGTCAATTGATCTTTGACGAAGGTGCCAAGGACACACAATGGGGTAAAGACTCTCTCTTTAATAAATGGTTTTGGGAAAACTGGTTTTCCACATGCAGAAGATTGAAATTGGACCCTTATCTCACTTCATATACAAAAATCAACACAAAATGGAGTAAGAGACTTAAATGTAAGACCTGAAACAATAAAACTATTAGAAGAAAACATAGGGGAAAAAGCTTCTTTACATTGGTCTGGGTAATGATATTTTGGATATGATCTCAAATTATAGGCAACAAAGGCAAAAACAGACAAATGGAATTGCATCAAACTAAAAAGTCTTCTGCACAACAAAGGAAACAATCAAGAGTGAAGAGACTATCTAAGAAATGGGAGAAAATATTTGCAAGACATACGTCTGATAAAGGGTCAATATCCAAAATACATAAAGAACTTAAACAACTCAATAGCAAACAACAATCCAATTAAAAATGGGAAAAGGACATGAGTAGACATTTCTGAAAAGAAGGCACACAAATGGTCAAAAAATATATAAAAAGTTTCAACATCACTAATCAGTAGGGAAATGCAAATCAAAATCACAAGTGAGATATCACCTCATATCTATTAGTATGCCTGTGATCAAAATACAAGACATAGCAATTGCTGGCAGGGATGTGGAGAAAAGGGAACCCTTGTACTTGGTTGGTGGGAATGTAAATTGGTGCAGTCATTATGGAAAACAGTATGAAAATTCCTCACAAAACTAAAACTATAACTACGATATGATCCACCCAGATCCTACTTTTGGGTAGAAAGTGAGGAAATGAAATTGGGATCTCAAAAAGATATCTGCACTCTTATGTTCATTGCAGCATTATTCATAAGAACAAGATATAAAAACAACCCAACCATCCATCAGTAGAAGAATGGGTAAAGAAGATGTGATATATAAATACAATGGATTTATTGAAATGGATTTATATAAATACAATGGATTATTCTACCATAAGAAAAAGGAAATACTGCCTTTTGCAAAGTCATGGATGAACCTGAAGGACATTAGGCTAAGTGAAATAAACCAAAGAAAGACAAAAGCTATATGATCTCACTTATATGTGGAAAGTGAAAAAAAAAAAAAAATTGAACCGATAGAAGCAGAGAGTAGAACGGTGGTTACCAATGGCTGGGGGGTAGGGAAAAAGGTTGGGGAAATGGGGAGATATTGGCCAAGAGGTACAGAAAGTTGTAGTTATGTAGGATGAATAAGTCTAGAGATTAATGTACAGACATGATGACTATACTTAATAATACTATATTGAACACTGGAAATATGCTAAGAGAGTAGATTTCAGGTGAAATTATCACAGACAAAGCTGGTAATTATGTTACCAGTTAACATAAGAGATATGTTAATTAGTTTTACTGTAGTAATCATTTCATTATGTGTATGTACATCAAATCATCATTTGTATGCTTTAAAATATATATACTTTTTATTTTGACAATACATAAACAAATGAAAACTACCAAAATAAATATTATTCTGATGTTCACAACTTACTTTGAAATGAATCACAGAATAGATTTATGAGTGTATAAATGGATTCATAATAGATTATGAATGTATTTATGAGTGCCTAAATGTACAGGTTTTTAGAGTTGTTTCTGCAAAGTTATTCTTAGTATTTTGCTCTGACAGTTACTTTGAGTAGAATTTTATCATATTTTAGCATCTTCACATAGGTACTCTTTTAAAACTGTGTTTAAAAATATATGAATATTTGAGAGAGATACTAAAGAATATCCAATGTTGGGATCGTTATCAATATCAATATCCTTTTATGCCAAATATCACATTCTTTTTTTTTAAGTTTTTATTTATTTATTTAACTAATCTCTACACCCAATGTGGGGCTCAAACTCACGAACCCGATATCAAGAGTTGCATGCTCTTCCAACTTAGCCAGCCAGGTGCCTCCCAATTGCACTTTCTTAATTACAGAATGGATACAGATATGACTGAAATCAGGGAATTTAAAAAGTTATTATTATTTAAGGGGCTTTGTAAACCACAAACAAGTAAGATGCTATTCTTTTTTTTATTTAAGATTTTTTTGATGTTTATTTATTTATTTAAATGTTTATTTATTTTCGAGACAGAGAGAGACAGAAAATGAACGGGGGAGGGTCGGAGAGAGAGGGAGACACAGAATCGGAAACAGGCTCCAGGCTCTGAGCTGTCAGCACAGAGCCCGACGTGGGGCTTGAACTCACGAACCACGAGATCATGACCTGAGCCGAAGTCGGACGCTTAACCGACTGAGCCACCCAGGCGCCCCATGATGTTTATTTATTTTTGAGAAAGAGAGAGAGGAGGGGACAGAGTGTGAGTGGTGGAGGGGCAGGGAGAGAGGGAGACAATTTGAAGCAGGCTCCAAGCTGGAATATGAGGAAATTTTATTTCTATGCTTTTTATCTGAAATATTACATGGAATATTGGGTATGTCAGTAAGAGTCAGAAGATGTCAGCTGCATCCTTCTAGTTATAGAAAATATAACTGCTTGAATATTTTTATGACTGATTTCATTTCAAATGGCAGAGAAACACAGATTAAACTTTATGTCTATTTTTATATTCTTTAGAAGTATACTCAATTCAGTCACAATCATTCAGCTATTTTGAGTGTTATTGTTGGATGGGAAAAAAATGAATGTCATTGAGTTGAAACGCATTATTTTTGTGCGTGTGTTTGTGTATGTTCGCGTGTCTGTGTGTATATGTGTGTATATGACATATCAGAGATATTTAACCAATAAGACTAAAAGCAAAATTCTGAAAATAGACTATAATACACTTAAAGTTAGAATTATATGCCTCATGTTTTCCTAGTAATGTGAGAAAGCTAAACTTCAACAGTTTCCTGTTTTTAGAGTTTCTTCTTTCCAACTGTAACCTGAATCAAAAAGCAAAATTGTAGGTTTTAAATGATGTGGAATACTATTGAAAAGCCAAAATTTTTTACTGTTTTAATACCTAAAATCTTTGTTCAAAGAATGAATTTTGGAAATGAATTTTGGGATGAATTTTTTGGAAAAGAAAATTTGTTTACCCATTATTATTTAAAACATAATTCTGTTTAATATATTTTCTATATTAAATCTTAATTAACATATAGATAATATTTGGAAATTTAGACATCATAAAAGGAATCTTTTGAAATCTAAGTTTAAGAATGGAAGATTTTAATGTCTCATAATGAAGCATAGCATGAAACCCGTAACACTGGAGGAATTTTGGGTGATGCCAGCTGTAAGCATCACAACATAATTCAAACAGCTGTAAGTACAGGAGTCTGGTAAGTACTGATTAATATTTATTTTGTTACCAATTGCAAGCAACAGGACTGAGTAGCTAATGTAATGCATTGAACAAAGGCATTTTATGGTTTTCTAAGGATTAGGCTTTGAACTCCATGCAGCCACATGGTTGTAATATGTTTCTTTAACTTTTGTTAGTGGGCATGACAGGCAGACTACAAACGTTAAATGATTAGAGTTTTCAAATAGTAGCTCTTCCATATATATTTGTTGAATAAATGAAAGTCCTAAGTAGATGGGTGAGACTTAGAGCAATTGAAACAATTTCTGGTATTTTAGATGTTTCTATTTCCTTTACTTGAATCTTTTCTTCATTTCAAGTTGTTAATTACAATAAATTTATACTTCATCTTTTTTTACTTTGTTAAGCGGTTTTTAATGTCCTAAATACATATGTTTGTAAAAATCATTGTTAGCATTGCTTTTCCTCTTAATGTCTTATGTTTATGCCCCATATTAGAGTTTGCAAATTAATTTTTGTGTTTTGATTTTTAATGTTTATTTATTAAAAAAATTTTAATTAATTTATTTTTGAGACAGAGAGAGACAGAGCATGAGCAGGGGAGGGGCAGAGAGAGAGGGAGACACAAAATCCGAAGCAGGCTCCAGCCATCAGCACAGAGCTTGACACAGGGCTCTAACTCACAGACTGTGAGATCATGACCTGAGCTGAAGTTGGATGCTTAACTGACCGAGCCACCCAGGCGCCCCAATGTTTATTTTTGAGAGAGAGAGAGAGAAAGAGAGAGAGAGAGAGAGAGAACAAGCAGGGGACAAGCAGAGACAGAGACATAGAATCCAAAGCACGCTCCTGGTTCCAAGCTGTCAGCATGCAGTCTGATGACAGATTTGAACTCACAAACCGTGAGATCATGACCTGAGCTGAAATTGGACACTTAACTGACTGAGCCACCACCCAGGCACCCATGTGCTCTGATTTTTAAAAAAATGTTTATTTATTTTGAGAAAGAGAGAGACGACACTCCCACACACATGTGAGAAGGAGAGGGGCAGAGAGAGAGAGGGAGAGAGAGAATCCCAAGCAGAGTTCGATTCCACAAACTGTAAGGTCATGACCTGAGCTGAAATCAAGTTGGATGTTTAACCAGCTGAGCCACCCAAATGTCCCTGTGCTTTGATTTTAATAACAATTCTATTGATACAAGCAGGTGATATATTGTAAGGTCTGTTTTACAGGTAAGGATACAAATTCAGAAATGTTAAGAGACCTGTCCAGTCTTATGTAACTAGAGATAAGCTTTCATTACAACTCAGCCTTCTGACTCTCAAACAACTTTTTTCTTAATATCAGTGTAATTCAGCATTTCTATAAATTCACTTATGATATTTCTATACATTTCTGCAAGATTTTCAAAGTATCCATAAATGAGCATAATTTGCATGAAAAACAGTAGATTTTTATATTCAGTAATTTTATATATAAACAGAAAATGGATATTTATGCAGGGGTTTTCTTAAGCCAAAAGTGAAACGTCTTTAGCCACTGATTGTTCTTTAAAAATGAAAGTTCATTTATTTACTACGTTGAGCACCTCCTTTCTATGTGCTGGACAGCATGCTAAAATGTAGACCCATGTGGACACACACACATGAATGCATCATACAATTTTGCTGCTCCCTTACTTCAGAAGCTGGTCTCTTACTGCATCAGGAAGAGGCTAATGGGTGGGTGCTGAACTGAGCATCAAAGGAACCTGATTTAGAAGAAAGGAGTGGAAAGGAGATCTAGTATAGTAACCCAGCCTACTCTCCAGGTGGTGCTATAATTTCTGCTCAGGAAAACAGTCAACAACATCGGCCAATTCAGGTTGAAGTGACAGATGTGCAGGAGACCACAGTGGTAGAGAATCAGCATGAGGCAATATTCACACACCCCGTGGCAGGCATTCACTGGAGGGGACTAAGTGAGATAATGTGTGTAACGCACCGAGCCCAGTATCTGACTTTGTGAATATTCATTAAATGTTGTCTCGTACTTTCCAATTCAATGAGGGGGAAACAAGATACATCGTACATAATCAAGTTAAAAATTAAGATATCCTATAAGAAAATATCCTATAAGTGATATAAAAAATGAACTATAAAGGTCCAGACAGATACATTTTGGTTGGAGTGATCAGGAAAAGCTTCATGGGAGATGTAGCACTTCAGCTGAACCTCAGGATTTTAGCAGTCAATACAGTGGACCTTTCTTTACCTTGTCTTACTTGAGCAAGTCAGTTCACTTTCATTTCATTTTTCTCTTTGGCAAAATGAAGGATTTTGATCATGTGGGACTAAGGACAGAAATGGATTTGGGGTCCTGCTGTGTTATCGATAGTAACAATGAATGTGGTTCTGGGATCACTGAGTCTGTAAATTCAGTAGATATAGTGGAAAATTTTGTTGTGTAAAGCAATTAACTTTATATCAAAGTTGAATAGAGTTCCTAAACAAGAAAACAAGAAGAAAATGTATGGATCAACCAAAGTTTGCAAATAGGTTCTTAGATACCTTTTATAAAATAGGGGCCAAGTGAAAGAAAAACCTTAAGATAAGGGTAATTATTTTATATTACATTATTATTACAAACTGACTCCCCCCTCAATCTTATTACACTATATGCCTCACTTTTTTTGTGTAGCCTTATTGATACATAACTTACATCTATTTTAAAAAACAGTTTGATGAGTGGGGCGCCTAGGTGACTCAGGGTTAAGCATCTGACTTTGGCTCAGGGCATGATCTCACAGTTCGTGGGTTTGAGCTCTGTTGGATTCTGTGCTGTCAGCTCGGAGCCTGGAACATGCTTCGAATTCTGTGTTCCCCTTTCTCTCTGCCCCTCCCCCACTTGTGCGCGCGCGCTCGCGCTCTCTCTCTCTCTCTCAAAAGTAAATAAACATTAAAGAAAATTAAAAAAAGAAGTACAATTTTCTCTTTTTGATATGTGTGTGTGGGTGTGAGTGTGTGTGTCCTATTTAAGAAATCTTTTCCAAACCCAGGGTCACCACAAGGGCTTTCTCCTATGTTTTCTTCTAAAAGATTTGTGGTTTAGTTTATCCATTTGAATTAATTTTTGTTAGGTAAAGGTTCAGGCTCATTTTTTTCCACATGGATATCCAATTGTTAACATTTGTTGAAAAGATTTATTGTTCTCCCATTGAAATGCCTTGGCAACTATGTTGAAACTCAATTGACCACATGAGTTGATTTCTAGGTCTGTTGCTGGACTGTATTCTGTTCCACGGATCTGTATGTCTAGCCTTATGCCAGTACCACATTTTCTTAATTACTGTAACTTTGTAGTGAATCAGTATGGCAGGCAGTGTAAGTTCCAATTTTGTTCTTTTTAAAAACTGTTCGGCTGTTCTAGACATTCTGTGTCTTCATATAAATTTTAGGATTGCCTTGTAAATTTCTACAAGACAAGCCAAACAAAATTAAAAGTGTTGAAACTGGAGATCAATTTGGGGAGGATACTTCCTAGTTTTAAATAACAACGAATTTTTATAAAAAATTAAAATCTTAATGAGAAGTTGTCTAACTTATGTTGTGCATTTCTCTTTCTCTCCTTCTCTCCCATCCACTTCTTTTTTTCCCCCTTTTTTTCTCAAAGCTAAAGAGCTCTTTTGATAGAAGAGCTAAAACTCATTTGCTCAGAATTGGAAAAGGCCAATGTAAAGTCTAAGTGTCATTAACAAGGTATTGCTCTTATCTGACGGCAGCAAGTTGAGTCCTAATTCATAAATTCTTACGCAACGGTCACACAATATACAAAAGTTTTCCTGTTGTGGCATTTATTGTTGGAATCTTGTTGAATGAGAATTCCATTTAATGAGATGCTGAGAGAGGCGTTTTAATACTCAGTGCTAGGAAAACTTGTACTTGACCTAAACAAACAAAATTATTTTCATTTCATTGACATTGAATGTTGAATCCATCATATTTCCTCTAGGAAATCAAGAAATTTGTGGCTTAACTCCAGCATTTGTGTAAGAATTTAATATTTTCAGGGGCGCCTGGGTGGCTCAGTCGGTTAAGCGTCTGACTTCGGCTCAGGTCACGATCTCGCGGTCCGCGGGTTCGAGCCCCGCGTCGTGCTCTGGGCTGATGGCTCAGAGCCTGGAGCCTGCTTTCGATTCTGTGTTTCCCTCTCTCTCTGCCCCTTCCCCGTTCATGCTGTGTCTCTCTCTGTCTGAAAAATAAATAAATGTTAAAAAAATTTTTTTTAAATAAAAAAAAAGAATTTAATATTTTCAGTATATTAGCTTCATCCTTGCTTTCATCTATCTTACTTTTTCTTGCCTTAATTTTATTTTTCTATTTATTTTGTAGTCCATTGTATGCCCTTATTTTTTTAATTTTCTAAAGTTTATTTATTTATTTTGAGAGAGAGACAGAAAGTGAGCAGGGGAGGGCCAGAGAGAGAGAGGGAAAGAGAGCATCCCAAGCAGGCTTTGTGCTGTCAGTGTGCCTCGAACCCACGAATTGTGAGACTATGACCTGAGCCGAAACCAAGAGTCAGATGGTTAACTGACTGAGCCCCCCAGGTGCTCCTGCATTTGTTTTTGTAAAGTTTCAATTTCTAATGATATTGTGTATACATATGTATTATATGTACATATTTAATTTAATTCCATTTCATCATTACAAATTAGTGGGATAATAGTTATGACCATTATGGGGTGCCTGGGTGGCTCAGTCGATTGAGCATCTGACTTCAGCTCAGGTCAGAATCTCACAGTTCCTGAGTTCCAGCCCCACATCGGGCTCTGTGCTGACAGCTCGGAGCCTGGAGCCTGCTTTGGATTCTGTGTCTCTCTCTCTCTGCCCCTTCCCCGCTCACACTCTGTCTCTCTCTGTCTCTCAAAAATGAATAAACATTAAAAAAAATAGTTATGCCCATTTTGTAAATCATGAAACTAAAGTCTAGACCTTGCTGTGTGTTTCCTATGAACTAACTAGTTTCTAGAGAACAACACATTTCTATTCAGTAACGGTAAATGTTTAATAGAAATGGGCTTAGCTTAGTTTTTCAGTCTGAGAAACTCTGTCAGGAAAGATGAAGACATTCAGCAGACCATTGGTGGCCAAATTATTTTCCCTTCATTCTCTCTCTGCCTCCCCCCCCCCAGGTGTGGATCTTTGAAACTGCTGCTTCATCCCTGGCACAAACTTCTGATCTGCAAATGCTGTCTCCACCAGCCTCAGTGCAGCTCTGGCAGCCCCCTAGCAGCCCAGGGGAGTGGTGGATGGAATTCTTCCAGTCCTTAGAGACTCCACACTCCAAGGGCAAGATTGGAATCCTTTCTGCTCCTCATTACATCTCCCACATCGTTATCCACCGATCTCTTACAGAAAGCAATCCTACTTCTTTGAGGCTTGTGCCATTTGTCGTCTTAGTTTTCTTTATCATTGTCATCTATCTTGGCCACTCTCCTTCGTTCATCAAAAACTTTGGCACAGGACTCACGATCTTCTCTCTGACGCAAGTCCTGTTGTCATCACAAGTGGATTCGATATCTGTAGTGTTTTTTGTTTTTTTTGTTTTTTTTTTGTTTTTGACACTCTGGTCTATCATTTCCTGACCCTCCTTCTCTCTTATGGCCTTTTCTCCTCATCCTCAGCTACCTCTTCCCACAGTCATACTCTGAATCTTTTATTTATTATTATTTTTTTAAAGTTTATTTATTTATTTGAGTGCGAGAGTGAGGGGCAGAGAGAGAGGGAGAGAGAATCCCAGGCAGTCTCCACACTGTCAAACGGGAGCCCGATGCAGGGCTTGATCCAACGAACCATGAGATCATGACCTGAGCTGAGATCAAGAGTCAGAAGTTTGACTGAGCGACCCAGGTGACCCTGGATCTTTTAATCAACAAAATTCTTGGTTTTCCAAATCTTTGACTTAGGCATTGAGCACTCTCATCACCATCTCTCATCTTTCTGGCTTGCTTTTTCAACAACTTCCATCTTTTTTTTTTTTTTAATGTTTATTTATTTTTGAGAGAAAGACAGGGAGAGTGCAAGCAGGGGAGGGGCAGAGAGAGCGGGAGACAGAGGATCTGAAGCAGGCTCCATGCTGACAGCAAAGAGCCCCAGGTAGGGCTTGAACCCATGAAACATGAGATCATGACCTGAGCTGAAGTCAGATGCTTAACTGACTGAGCACCCCCCCCCCCAGGTGCCCCTCACTTACTTCCATCTTGACAACTCTCTGACCATTTTGAACCCTCCAATGAGGGACTGGTCCCCATTTCTATATTTTTCCTTCTATGTGTAATTTTTTTCCTATTCAGTTTATTTTTCATGGTCTAAAATTTTAAAAACAGTTTTGTCAATGTCACAAACTGTCTTCTTTGTCTTATCTCTTCTATTTGGCAAAAACCCTTTCACTACGATCCTAATTCTTTTTTTTTTTCCCAGATCTTTAGACAAAAGAACAATTATGGAGGAAAAAAAGTCACAAGACAGGGTATATCAGTACCACCAGAAACTTTTTTTTTTAAAGATTTTATTTTTAAGTAATCCCTAAACCTAACATGGGTCTCTAACTCAGAACCCTAGATCAAGAGTCTCACGTTCTACTGACAGAGCCAGTCAGGTGCCCCAGTACCACCAGAAACCTATGATCACCAGCTTCAACTGGGGTATCAGGATGGCCCTGAAATCCTAGTGTGTTTCTGTGGGTAACTTGCTTTCTTATTTGTTTAACTATCTCGCATTTTCTCTAATTTCTTAAATACCTTAGACTTTTATCCCATCTTCCCTTTCAGCCCAGATAAAGTCAAAGCAATCAATTCCCTGTTGCCTCTGCTAACTCCCACCTCTCTCCCCCATTCTTACCTGATGCATCTGAAGAGACTCTCATCTCTTGTCTTGACTAGTTTTGCATCAGTGCCTTGGAATCTGTCTTCTTTTGTCTTTCAAGGACCTTGCAGAATACATTCTGCTTCCTCCCCGCTGTACCTTCAACTTCTCTGCTCTTAATCAGGCTTTCCCAGCAGCATTTCCATTTGATCAAATCTTTCTCAGCTTAAAAAAATGCCTTTCCTGGGGTGCCTGGGTGGCTCAATCAGTCAAGCTTCCAGCTTAGGCTCAGGTCATGATCTCACAGTTCATGGTTGCAAGCCCTGTGTCAGGCTCTGTGTTGACAGCTTAGAGCCTGGAGCCTGCTTCAGATTCTGTCTCCCTCGCTCTCTGCCCCTCCCCCACTCACATTCTCTCTCTGTCTCTGTCTCTCTCAAAAGTAAACATTAAAAAAAATTTTCAAATGCCTTTTCTCAACCTCATGGCACATTTTAGTATCAACATTCTCAGCATCATTAACAGTGTTCCTATCAGTAAAACCTATAAAATATTTTGAGGTTCAGCCTTATCAACTTTACTGTTCCCATGTACTGGAATCTAATTGCATTTAAACAGTATTTTCAAGATTAACACCCTACTGCCAGCAGGTGGCTCTGTGTCTAAAAGGGAAAAAATGTTGAGTTTTATAAGTTCTTGATATATTTTGGATCCTAACCCTTTATCAGATATGTCATTTGCAGGTAATCCAGTTAAAAATGGGCAGAAGAAATGAATAGGCATTTTTCCAAAGAAGACATACAGATGGCCAACAGACACATGAAAAGATGCTCAACATCACTCATTATCAGAGAAATACAAATTAAACCTACAATGAGAGATCACCTCATACCTGTCACATGGCTAAAATCACAACACAAAAAACAACAGATGTTGGCAAGGATGTGGAGAAAAGAGAACCCTCCTGCACTGTTGGTAGGAATGCAAAATGGTGCAGCCACTCTGGAAAACAGTATGAAGGTTCCTCAAAGAGTTAAAAATAGGGACACCTGGGTGGCTCAGTCGGTTAAAGATCTGACTCTTGATTTCAGCTCATATCATGATCTCATGGCTCAGTTCATAGGTTCGAGTCCAATGCTGGGCTTTGTGCTGACAGCATGGCACCAGCTTGGGATTCTCTCTCCCTCTCTCTCTCTGCCCCTCCCCACTTGCACACTTGCTCTCCCTCTCTCTCTCTCTCAAAATAAATAAACTTAAAAAAAAGTTAAAAATAGAACTACCCTATGATCCAGTGATTGCACTGCTAGGTATTTACCCAAAGAATACAAAAATACTGTCTCAAAGGGATACATGCACCTCGATATTTATAGCAGCATTACCTACAATAGCCAAATTATGGAAACAGCCCAAGCGTCTATCAACTGATGAATGGATAAAGAAGATATGGTACACACACACACACACACACAGACACACACACGTAGGAATATTACTCAGCCATAAAAAAGAATGAAATCTTGCCATTTGCAATGACATGGATGGAGTTAGAGAGTATTGGGCCAAGTGAAGTAAGTCAGTCAGAGAAAGACCAATACCATATGATTTCCTCATATGTGGAATTTAATAAACAAAACACATGAGCAAAAGGGGAAAAACAGAGAGGGGCAAACCAAGAAACAGACTCTTAACTACAGAGAACAAACTAATGGGTACCAGAGGTAGGTGAGTGGGGGCATGCGTTAAATAGGTGATGAGGGGGCGCCTGGGTGGCGCAGTCGGTTAAGCGTCCGACTTCAGCCAGGTCACGATCTCGCAGTCCGTGAGTTCGAGCCCCGCATCAGGCTCTGGGCTGATGGCTCGGAGCCTGGAGCCTGTTTCCGATTCTGTGTCTCCCTCTCTCTCTGCCCCTCCCCCGTTCATGTTCTGTCTCTCTCTGTCCCAAAAATAAATAAAAAACGTTGAAAAAAAATTTAAAAAAAAATAGGTGATGAGGATTAAGGAGTATACTTGTTGTGATGAGCACTGACTGTTGAATGAAAGTGTTGAATCTCTATATTATATACCTGAAACTAATATTACACTGTATATTAACCAACTAGGTTGGTTTTAAATAAAAAAACTTTTTAAAAAAGGGAAAAACAAAAATATAAATTGTAAGAGCACAAGTAAAATTGGGGCCCGGGTTCCTGTTATTACTACTTATTCTGTTTACAACCTAATAGTTACCACCTGAAAGCTGTTTACTATCCAGAGAAGAGTAGAATATGCCTGAAGGAGCAAATAAATAAAACACTAAGACATATCAACAATTCTTTCAAGGATATTTCACAAGAGTTCAGACTTATAATGAGAAGTTTTTTTTAAATTTTGTATTTTATTGTATTTATTTATTAATATAGCCAAAAGACAAGAGAGTAGGACATTAAAAGGAACTATTGTTTTACATTGTTTTCCTGAGGCTAGGGAAGAAAGGGTTTGACTATCACTCATATGCCCAACAAATACATCATAAAATATTAATAAAGCAAACATCTCTGCATACCACCCATCCCAACAAATAGAACAGTATCTAGCACTTCATGGCTGTGTAAATAAATTTCCCTTTTTCCCCGCAGGTAACACTGTTCTCATTTTCATGTTTATAATCATTCTTGTCACTGTAGTTTTGCTATGTATATTACCCCTAAATATATATTGTTTCGTTTTAGCGTAATTGATACCATACTATGTGCATTCTTCTGTGACTTTATCATTGACATTTCTATTTGTGAGGCCCGTCCATTTTGAGATATGGATTCCATTCTAGAATATGCCACAATGTATTATTGAGTTGTCACATTTTATTAGTAAAGAACTTAGACCAACTGAGTGCAACCAATGGAAAGAATATAAAATGGATATTGGATTAAGAAGTTACAAGTTTGGGCCTTTGATCAATTACAAAAATGGGGAGTGTAGTATTCATACTTCTTGCCTTACCATATATACATGATGTGTGTATATAACCAAGTACATTTTTTTTTTCTTTCCTCCTTCCCTCTGTTGTCTTATATGACATGGCTGGTAGTAGTTAACTTTACAGACTTGGTACCAGGTATCAATATGTGATTGTGAATGAAACTAGTGCAGGTGAACTGTCAAAAACTGGAAAGGGTATGAGATTTAGCCTACTTGCAAGTTAACCTCACAGAGTTTCACGGATGCTCTCAACATTCCTGGGTCAGCAATGAAGGACAGTTTATTACTCATATCAATAGAGGTTGCTAGAGAATCAGCGTTTGGTGTGTGTGCTTGTTCTCTGAGCCTCAGTTTCTACAGGGAAATTCAAAGAGGGTCAGATGACATCTGCAAAGGCAATGAGTTGTATTCCAGGAAAGGACTCTGAATCTTATTTTATGTTATTTTTTTAAGAGAGAGCATGTGCATGAGCAATGGAAGGGCAGAGGGAGTGGGGGCAGGGGTGCAGAGACAGAATTTTATGCAGACGCCATGCTCAGCATGAAGCCTGGTGTGCAGCTTGATCTCACAATGGTGAGATAATGACCTGAGCTGAAATCAAGAGTCAGACACTTAACTGACTGAGCCACCCAGGTGCCCCGGAATCTGAATCTTTTATAATGAGCAGAAAACATGGCTTCTCTTTGCTCCAAAAGAGACACTATATCTATCTTCCAAGGCTGCTCACTGTATAAACATTCTTGAAAAGAATGGACATTGGAGATTAGAGACATTGTGGTATATTTTGACACCTACCTGTGGCATATGACATAGGTATTTAGGTACCCTCGAGGAAGCATTATTAAGGGTTATGTGGATATCTATATCCACTAAGCCTCCTTTCTCATTAAGGCATCAAAACTCATTAATAGTGTCATTGTTAATAAAAAATGTAGCCCACAATCACATGTTGGATTGGTTGTTATGTCTCTTTAGTCTCTTTTAATATGGAACTACTCCCAACATTTCCTTGATGTTCATGACCTTAACACTTTTGAATATAATGGTCAGTTATTTTGTAGAATATCCCATATTAAAAAATGTTTCCTCATGATTAAACTCAGTTATCTCTGGCAGGATTATGACAGAAGTGATGTGATGGTCTGATTGGAAGAGAAGGGAAGGAGAGGGAAGGGAAAGAGGCAAGCATTCATTTTGTAAAATTTAATGGCTAGAGAATGTATTTCCTCAGACAAAGAATTCTAGGTAAATTTCCACCCATAGAGTTTCTGAGATCTAGTTCTGACTTTTCCAATTACTAACATTGTGAACTTGGGCAAATTATTTGACTGACGTGAGATATGCTTTGTAAAATAGCAACTTCTAAAGTTCACAAAGACATTACAAAGGTAGTAGGTATGGAAAGTTCTTACAGCCAATATTAAACATAACATTTTTATAGGGAAAAATGTCCCCCATTAATGTCAGAAATTATAGAAGAATTCATTTCTTTTTTAAAATATTTATTTGTTTTTCAGGGAGAGAGACAGAGACAGAGACAGAGTGAGAGTGGGGGAAGGGCAAAGAAAGACAGGGAGACGCAGAATCCGAAGCAGGCTCCAGGCTCCGAGCTGTCAGCACACAGCCTGATGCGGGGCTCGAACCCACGGACCCGTGAGATCATGACCCGAGCTGAAGTCAGATGCTTAACCGACTGAACCACCTAGGCGCCCCAAATAGGTGTTATTTTCTCTTCTTTCAAAAGAAAAAGAAAGGATTAAATACATGCAAAGTACAGGTAAAACACAATGGTTCTTATAATTCTTAGAGTCAGTCTCGAGCCTCTGTTTTATTGGCAATTGAAATATTTTAATCATGAAAACAGACTGAGCTAGGGTCTCCTAGAAATAGGGCCCTAGCTATAGAGTAATAAGAATACTAAAGTAAAAACTGTCAGATCTCATAACATCTCCTCTTGAGTAATGAATAAGGAAGTATTTAATTGTCAAGAAGTTCTACAAGGCTGAACTACTATTAGAGACCAGTAAAAATGAGCAACATGTATTTTTTAATGAAGTAGAGGGAAATGTTTTTACCTTCCATAGAAAAATGTATTGATATGAGTAAAATTCTCAACCACTAAGACATCAGTTCTCAAAAAACAAAACAAAACAAACAAAAAACCAAAAAACAATAACCCAATCTCCAAAACAACCCCATCTCCACCCCTAAAATACATGGAAATCCACTTGGGTGGAAATATCAAATTTGATTATATTGACCCATAAAGACAGAAATTCGAGTTAACTGCTATTCTCTGCAATTCTACATACACTCATCGCTGGCAGATGGTAAAGCACTTCATGTTCTTAGGAGATATCCAGGGAAGGAGACTCTATAATGCCTCTCAGGAATTTGTTCAGTACTTTACAACCTTTGCTGTCAGGAAACTATTCTTCATATTTAACCTAAATCCCACAAGCCAAAGTTTAGACTCGTTTCCTTTTGTTCAGTCCTCAGCGGAGATGGAGAACAGCTGGTCACCATCTGCATAATATTTCTTTACAAATGAGAAGGCTGGGGTCACCCACAGTCTTCTCTTCTACTGGGTAGTGACCTATTAATTTAACCTGTCCTCATATCACCTATTTGCAAACTTTTAATCATTTAAATTCATGCCTGTAAATTCTAAGTTTTCCATGTCATTCATAAATTGTGTACAAGACACTTTAAGATTTATACCAGAGTTGAGAGTAATTTCTTTTTTCTGATGCATTTATGTCTATAAGATCTTGGTATCATATCCACTTTTAAACAATATTATGTGTTTCCAATATGTCATTATCTGTGTTCTCTGTGATTACCATCTTTTTAGCTAAGCCACACATTCTTGCATTCAATTACTGTATTTTTTCTTCTGTATTTGGATCACTTTAGGAACATGAATCTTTAAACCAAATTCCATTTTTTTCTGACTTAGAAAAGTTACTTTACTGTAGTGGCAAACATCTTGTTATTCTCATCTGAAACTATCTGATTTTAATTTATATGCTTTACATTCCATTAATGTGATCGCCCAATAAAGTATGAAAAAGCAACCACATTCAACATAAATTCTATAAAGCATTTGGCTTCCAGGTCAATGTTACCTTTGAGGACTATTTTTTTTTCCTAGAAAAATATTGCCATTGAAAAATAACATTATATAGGCAGTCTTTGCGGGAAACAAACATATATATTTTGTTTGGGGTGTTGATATGTATTGCTGCTGCACTGAGTCTGTTCCTCAAGCATCATTTTCTTTGCCTTCTGCAGACAGACCAGAATGGCTCACTATGAGCTTGTGCCATTTGGCTTTCGTGTATGCTGGCCTGTTTTGCACCATTGTTTTGTTGAAGTGTGTCTCACTCCTTTTGTATGCCATCAAACTGTGGCTGCACTCTCTCTCGAATAAAGTTTTTACCATAATCACAAAAAGCAGTATGTGCAGAGGGGCGCCTGGGTGGCTCAGCCAGTTGAGCAATGCCTTCAAAGAGGGGAGAAGCTGGCCAAGTGGGAGAAGAGCATTCCAAAGGGAACAGCCTGTGCAAGATCCTATTGTGGGGGCTTGCCAGGCACGTTCAAGGGTGCCAATGTTTCTGGAGTATGGTAAGGGATGGGTGTGTCTGTAGCAGAAGAGGAATTCAGCAAGGCAATGGGAGATCAGATCCTGAGGGGACCTGGCAGCCACTGTAAGGGCTTTGGTTTTAACTCTGAGTATAATGGAGGGAGAGGGCACTGGATGATCTTAAGCAAAGGAATAAGATGATCTGAACTACATTTTTAAGGGTCATTCTGGTTAGCTTTGTTAAGAAAAGATTATATGTAGAGTGGGAGTAAGGAGGCCTCTAAGGAGGCTATTGAATAATTCAATTGAGGAATGATAGTGTCTCAGAACAGACTAGTGAGAAGTGGTCCAGTTATGGATTTTTTTGAAGGTGAGTCAAAACCTGAAGATTTCTAGATGCTTTAGATGTGCAACATGAGAGAAAAAAAGGAGCAAAGGATAACTCAGGGCTTTTGATTTAAATGAATATATAAACATAAAAAAACATGAAATCTGTAGATAAGCCTGAGTTACAGGATCATGGACTGAGATGTAAATATACATTTGAGAGTCATAGCTGATACGGATGATGTTACTTAAAGTCACGAGGTGGAATGAAATCCCAAAGGGAATGAATGTTGAGAACGGTAGAGGATCAAAGACTGAGCCATGTGACAGACCAACATTTTGAGGTTGGGTGAAGAGGAAGAAAACACAGAGACTGACAAAGAGAGACTGGTGAAGGAGGAGGAACACCGAGAATGAAAATGTTTAGGTTGCTAGAGGGGAAGGGTCGGGGGGAATGGGCAAAAAAGAGTGAAAGGGAGGGGGAAATACAGGCTTCTAGTTATGGAATGAGTGAATCTTGGGGATGAACGGGAATATAGTCAATAGGGAATATAGTCAATGATACGATAAATAGTGTTGTATGGTGCCAGATGGTAGCTACACGTGTGGTGAGACTAGAGTAATATACAGAGAAGTTGAATTGCTGTGTTGTACACCTGAAACTAATGTAACATTGTGTGTCAACTATATTCAAATAAATTAAATAAAACTACAGTGCAAAAGAAAAAAAATAAAAGTTTGGAAGACAAATGACTTTTTTTTTGAAAGAATGAAAAATTTTACATACAAATTTATATCAAGGAGTAAAGATTAATCAACTATATTAAATCCTGCTGATAGAGCAAGTAAGCTGAAGCAGCATTTATCATTGGACTTAGTAACTGTTGAAAGTCATTAGTGAATCTTATAAAAATCTTTCGGTGTAATGATGGGTGAAAGCCTAATTTTGGGTGAAAGCCATCAATTAATGGATTAAGAAGAGAATGGGAGAAGAGGAATCAGGGAAAGCAAGTGTAGACAATTATTTTGAGGTTTTTTGGAAATGAGGGGGAAAAATGGGTGGTACTTTTCAGAGTAAGTGTGGTTCAAAGAGGGTATTTTAAGATATGAAAAATAACAGTGTTTTTGGATACTGATAGGAAATATTTGGTAGGGAGTGAAAAATTGAGGATGTAGGGAGGGGTGGAACTGTTGTTCTCAGTTCTTGAGTAGGGGGAGTTAGGATGGGATGTAAGATGTAAGCCCAAGTGGAGGAACTGGCTTTCTACCAAAGCATGATAGTTAGTGATACTGACTGGGAAATCAGAGTATATGGTTACATTTATTGGTGAGTGGATACCTGTGGGAATGGGAGACTGTGGATTCATTGCAGTTATTGGAAATAACAAGGTCCACTCCATGATCCTAGAAGCTAATGGTGGAGGTAGGGTGAAGCACAAGGTCACTGGAGAAGATAAAAAAAACAAACGAACAAAAAAAAAAGAAAAAAAACAAAAAACAAACAAAAAACGCAAAATGGAATTTGCTGACTGGATAAGATAAGGTGCTGTTACCTTTAGTATGCACCACTAATGTTCTCTTTGCTTTGCTCTCATAGCACTCTTCCTCAGATGTGAAGTATTTTTGTTGCGTCTAATTAGGGGAGAGAAAAGAAATGGTTATTAAGTTAAAACAGTCATCTCCCTTGCTATGCCTACTCTACAATGTATCTAAATTAAGAACGTTCCAACATGGGCCAAAACACTCCATTTCTAGCACCAGGCACAGAAGTATGTATAAGACAGGGAAATGCGGGAAGTTCTACTTTGGATTTATGATGCCTTACTTAATGAGACTTCGTGGACAGCAAATATTTTGAGTTTTTTCTATATTTGGCACTCTCAGAGATTTTTACACCATGGCACAATGTGCATAGTAAAAATACGGATGGCTGAACTGTTCACCTCACTTCTGTACAGTGAAAGGGAAGGTGGGAGAAGAAAATTGGCATGACTCCTCGAGGCAGATCAGTTTTAAGGAAAAGTACATATGAAAGTTGAGAATAAGGAAATTGATTCCTTTAAAGCTTTCCATGTTCACATTCCCTATGAAAAAGTCTTTGGGTGTCCTAGTTTGCAGACTGCTGATATAGATAGTTGGAAATTAAAACAATCTGGTTCAGAAACAAAACAGATGAACATAGGGGAAGGGAAGGAAAAATAAGATAAAAACAGAGAGGGAGGCAAACCATAAGAGACATACAGAGAACAAACTGAGGGTTGCTGGAGAGGAGGTGGGTGGGGGGATGGGCTGAATGGGTGATAGGCATTAAGGAGAACACCTGTTGGGATGAGCATTGGGTGTTATATGTAAGTGATGAATCACTGAATCTTACTCCCAAAACCACTATTACAGTATATGTTAACTAACTTGGATTTAAATAAAATTTTAAAAATTGAAAAAAAAAAAGCATGAAAAACAGTAAGCAACAACAACAACAATCTGGTTCATTAACAGTCTGAAAAAATTTATCAAAGCCCAACATATTCCAGAACAATATTCAGTTCAATTAAAGCAGATGGTATATGATGGGGCGTCTGGGTGGTTCAGTCGGTTAAGTGTCTGATTTCGGCTCAGGTCATGATCTCACAGTTTGTGAGTTTGAGTCCTGCGTCAGGTTCTGGGCTGACAGCTCAGAGCCTGGTGCTTGCTTCGGATTCTGTGTCTCCCTCTCTCTCTGCGCCTCCCCCACTCATGCTGTGTCTCTTGCTGTCTCTCAAAAACAAATAAACATTAAAAAAAAAAAAAAAGCAGATGGTAAATGAAACAAAAACAATTTGGTACTGTCCAGAAAGGAAGAGGCATTCCTTTATTTTTTCTTATTTTTTTATTTAATTAATTTTCTATTTTATTTTATTTTATTTTATTTAAAAATTTTAAATTTACATCCAAGTTAGTTAGAATATAGTGCTATAATGATTTCAGGAGTAGATTCTGGTGATTCATCCCCTATGTATAACACCCAGTGCTCATTCCAACAAGTGTCCTCCCTAATGCCCCTTACCCATTTAGCCTACCCCACCCACCCACAAACCTTCCAGCAACCCTCAGTTTGTTCTCTGTATTTAAGGGTCTCTTATGCTTTGTCCGCCTCCTTGTTTTTATATTATTTTTGCTTCCCTTCCCTTATGTTCATCTGTTTTGTATCTTAAAGTCCTCATATGAGTGAAGTCATATGATATTTGTCTTTCTCTGACTGATTTCACTTAGCATAATACCCTCCAGTTCCATCCACATAGCTGCAAATGGCAAGATTTCATTCTTCTTGATTGCCGAGTAATACTCCATTGTATATGTATATACCACATTTTCTTTATCCATTCATCTGTCAATGGACATTTGGGCTCATTCCATACTTTGGCCATTGTTGATAGTGCTGCTAAAAACATTGGGGTGCATGTGCCCCTTTGAAACAGCACAACTGTATCCCTTGGATAAATACCTAGAAGTGCAATTGCTGGGTTGTAGGATAGTTCTATTTTTAAATTTTGAGGAACCTCCATACTGTTTTCCAGAGTGGCTGCACCAGTTTACATTCCCACAGGCAGTGCAAAAGAGATCCTCTTTCTCCCCATCCTCACCAACATCTGTTGTTGCTTGAGTTGTTCATTTTAGCCATTCTGACAGGTGTTAGGTGGTATCTCACTGTGGTTTTAATTTGTATTTCCCTGATGATGAGTGATGTTGAGCATTTTTTCATGTGTCAGTTGGCCATCTGGATGTCTTCTTTGGAGAGGTATCTATTCATGTCTTTTGCCCATTTCTTCACTGGATTATTTGTTCTTTGGGTGTTGAGTTTGATAAGTTCTCTACAGATTTCGGACACTAACCATTTATCTAATATATCACTTGCAAACATCTCCAATTCCATCGGTTGCCTTTTATTTTTTATTTTTTATTTTTATTTTTTGTTGTGCAGAATCTTTTTATTTTGAAGAGGTCCCAATAGTTCATTTTTGCTATTGTTTCCCTTGCCTTCAGAGACATGTTGAGTAAGAACTTGCTGCGGCCAAGGTCAGAGAGGTTTTTGCCTGCTTTCTCCTCGAGGATTTTGATGTCTTCTTGTCTTACATTTAGGTCTTTCATCCATTTTGAGGTTTTTTTGTGTGTGTATGGTGTAAGAAAGTAGCCCAGGTTCATTCTTCTGCATGTTGCAGTCCAGTTTTCCCAACACCATTTGCTGAAGAGACTGTCTTTTTTCCATTGGATATCCTTTCCTGCTTTGTCAAAGATTAGCTGGTCATACATTTGTGGGTCCATTTCTGAGTTCTCTATTTTGTTCCATTGATCTATGTGTCTGTTTTTGTGCCAGTACCATACTGTCTTGATGATTACAGCTTTGTAATACGTCTTGAAGTCTGGGATTGTGATGCCTCCAGCTTTGGTTTTCTTTTTCAGGATTGCTTTGGCTCTTTGGGGTCTTTTCTGGTTCCATACAAATTTTAGGACTGTCTGTTCTAGTTCTGTGAAGAATGCTGGTGTTTTTTGATAGGGATTGTATTAAATACGTAGATTGCTTTGGGTAGTGTCTACATTTTAACAATATTTGTTCTTCCAATCCATGAGCATGGGATATTTTCTATTTTTTTGTGTCTTCTTTAATTTCTTTCATAAGCTTTCTATAGTTTTCAGTGTATAGATTTTTCACCACTTTGGTTAGGTTTATTCCTAGGTATTTTATGGTTTTTGGTGAAATTGTAAATGGGATCAATTCCTTTATTTCTCTTTCTGTTGCTTCATTATTGGTGTATAGGAATGAAACCAATTTGTGTGCATTGATTTTATATCCTGTGACTTTGCTGAATTCATGGATCAGTTCTAGAAGTTTTTTGGTGGAATCTTTTGGGTTTTCCATATAGGGTATCATGTCATCTGTGAAGAGTGAAAGTTTGACTTCCTCCTTGCTATTTGGATGCCTTTTATTTCTTTGTGTTGTCTGATTGCTGAGGCTAGGACTACCAATACTAAGTTGAATAATTGTGGTGAGAGTGGACATCCTGTCTTGTTCCTGACCTTAGGGTGAAAGCTTTTAATTTTTCCCCATTGAGGATGATATTAGCAGTGGTTCTTTCATATGTGGCTTTTATGATTTTGAGGTACTATCCTTCTATCTCTACTCTCTTGAATTTTTTTTTTATCAAAAAAGGATACTGTATTATGTCAAATGCTTTCTTCTGCCTCTATTGAGAGGATCATCTTGTTCTTGTCCTTTCTTTTATTGATGTGATGTATCACATTGATTGTTTTGAGGGTATTTAAAAAGCCCTGCATCCCAAGTATAACTCCCTCTTGGTCGTGGTGAATAATTTTTTTAATGTATTGTTGGATCCAGTTGGCTAGTATCTTGTTGAGGATTTTTGCATCCAATGTTCATCAGGGAAATTGGTCTATACTTTCTCTTAGTGGGATCTTTGGTTTTGGAATCAAGATAATGCTAGCTTCATAGAATGAGTCTGGAAGTTTTCTTTCCATTTCTATTTTTTGGAAGAGCTCAAAAGAATAGGTGTTAACTCTTTAAATGTTTGGTAGAATTGCCCTGGAAATCCATCTGGTCCTGGGCTCCTGTTTTTTTGGGAGATTTTTTATTACTAATTCAATTTCTTTACTGGTTATGGGTCTGTTCAAATTTCCTATTTCTTCCTGTTTCAGTTTCAGTAGTTTATATGTTTCTAGGAATTTGTCCATTTCCCAGGATTGCCCATTTTATTAGTGTATAATTGATCATAATATTCTCCTATTATTGTTTGTATTTCTGCAGTGTTGGTTATTGATCTCTCCTCTTTCATTCTTGATTTTATTTATTTGGGTCCTTTCCTTTTTCTTTTTGATCAAACTAACTAGGGGTTTATCAATTTTGTTAATTCTTACAAAGAACCAGCTCCTGGTTTCATTTATCTGTTCTACTCTTTCTCTGTTTTTGATAGCATTGATTTCTGCTCTAATCTTTATTATTTCCCATATTTTGTTGGTCTTGGGTTTTATTTGCTGTTCTTTTCCCAGCTCTTTAAGGTGTATGGTTCGGTTGTGTATCTGAGACCTTTCTTCCTTCTTTAGGAAGGCCTGGCTTGCTGTATACTTCCCTTTTATGACTGCCTTTGCTGCATCCCCAAGGTTTGGGGCTGTGGTATTATCATTTTTATTGGCTTCCATGTACTTTTTAATTTCTTCTTTAACTTCTTGGTTAACCTGTTCATTCCTTAGTAGGATGTTCTTTAATCTCCAAGTATTTGTTGTCTTTGCAATTTTTTTCTCATGGCTGATTTTGAGTTTCATAGCATTGTTCTCTAAAAATATGCACGGGGGGGGGCGCCTGGGTGGCTCAGTTGGTTAAGCATCTGCCTTCGGCTCAGGACATGATCTCACGGTCTGTGAATTCGAGCCCCGCGTCGGGCTCTGTGCTGACAGCTCAGAGCCTAGAGCCCGTTTCAGATTCTGTGTCTCCCTCTTTCTCTGCCCCTCCCCTGTTCATGCTCTGTCTCTCTCTGTCTCAAAAATAAATAAAGGTAAAAAAATAATAATAAAAAAAATATGCACGGTATGATCTCGAACCTTTTATACTTGTTGAGGGCTGATTTGTGTCCTACTATGTGATTTATTCTGGAGAATGTTCCATGTGTACTTGAGAAGAATGTATATTCTGCTGCCTTAGGATGCAGTGTTCTGAATATATCTGTTAAGTCCATCCAGTCCAATGTGTCATTCAAAGCCATTGTTTTCTTGTTGATTTTCTGTTTAGATGATCTGTCCATTGTTGTAAGTGGAGTGTTGAAGTCCCCTACTACTATGGCATTATTATTATCATTGAGTTTATGTTTGTGACTAATTGATTTATATATTTGGGTGCTTTCACTTTTGGATCATAAATGTTTACAATTGTTAGATCTTCTTGGTGGATAGACCCCTTAATTATGATATAATGCCCTTCTTCATCTCTTGTTAAAGTCTTTATTTGGAAATCTAGATTGTCTTAAGGTGCCTGGGTGGCTCAGTCGGTTAAACATCAGTCTTTGGCTCAGGTCATGATCTCAAGGTTCATGAGTTCAAACCCTGCATTGGGCTCTGTGATGACAGCTCAGAGCCTAGAGCCTGTCTCCAAAGAGACTGTCTCCCTTTCTCTTTGCCACTCCTCTGCTCGTGTTGTCTCTCTCTCTCTCAAAAATAATTAAAACATTAAAAATTTTTTTAAAATCTAGATTGTCTGATATAAGTATGGCTACTCTGGTTTTCTTTTGGCGACCATTAGCATGATAGATGGTTCTCTATTCCCTTACTTTAAATCTAAAGGTGTCTTTAGGTCTAAAATGGATCTCTTGTAAGCAGCATATAGATGGATCTTGTTTTCTTATCCATTCTGTTACCCTATGTCTTTTTATTGGAGTGTTTAGTCCATTGACATTTAGAGTTGAGTACTGAAAAATATGAATTTATTGCCATTATGTTGCCTGTATAGTTGGAGTTTCTGGTGGTGTTCTCTCTTCCTTTCTAGTCTTTGTTGCTTTTTGGTCTCTATTTTTTTCTGTCTTTTCTCCCCTCAGAGAGTTCCCCTTAAGATTTCTTGCAGGGCTGGTTTAGTTATCACGAACTCCTTTAGTTTTTGTTTGTCTGAGAAACTTTTTATCTCTCCTTCTATTTTGAATGACGGCCTTGCTGGATAAAGAATTCTTGGCTGCAAAATTTTCCAGTTCAGCACATTGAATATATCCTGCCACTCCTTTCTGACCTGCCAAATTTCTGTGGATAGGCCTGCTGTGAACTTGATCTGTCTTCCCTTATAGGTTAAGGACTTTTTTTCCCTTGCTGCTTTCATGATTATTTCCTTGCCTGAGTATTTTGTCAATTTGACTATGACATGCCTTGTTAATGGCCAGTTTGTTGAATCTAATGGGAGTCCTCTGTGCTTCCTGGATTTTGATGTCTGTGTCTTTCCCCAGGTTAGGAAAGTTTTCCACTATAATTTGCTCCCATAAACCTTCTACCCTTTTTTCTCTCTCTTCATCTTCACTCTTTATCTATAATTCAGATGTTATTCCTTTTTAATGAGTCACTGAGTTCTCTAATTCTTATATAGTGCTCTTTTGCCTTAGTTTCCCTCTTTTTTTTCTGCTTCATTATTCTCCATAAGTTTGTCCTCTATATCGCTGATTCACTGCTCTGCTTCATCCATCCTTGCTGCCGTGGCATCCATTCGAAATTGCAGCTCAGTTATAGCATTTTGAATTTTGTCCTGACTAGATTTTACTTCTTTTATCTCCGCAGAAGGAGATTCTATGCTTTTTCAACCCCAGCTGTTGTTTTTTTTATCATGATTCTAAATTCTGTTTCAGACATCTTGCTTGTATCTGTGCTGATTAAATCCGTGGTTGTCATTTCTTCCTGTTCTTTCTTTTGGGGTGAATTCCTTCGTTTCATCATTTTGAAGGAAGGAAAATAATTAACAAAATAAAAAAAATAAAGTTAAAAAAATTAAAAGCAACACTAAAAATAAAAGTAACTTGCTAGATCCTAGGTATGTTTTGGTCTGGTTGTTGAAAGAAGCTTGATAGAATAGAGAAAAATGGGAAAGAAGAGAAAAAGAAAAAAAAAGAAAAAGAAAAGGAAAACGTTTGAAAATTTAAAAAATGAACACAATAAAATAGAATAAAAAGAAATGATTAAAGTAAAATAGAATTTGAAAATTTTATTGAAAAGTAAAAAAAGTAGAAAAAAATTAAAGAAAAGTATTTTTCATAAACACGGAAAATAAAAATAAATTTTCTCTTTTTCTGTATTCAAGAATAGGAAAAGAAAAGAAAAAGAAAAAAAATGAATAGATGGACCAGCAAACAGAATGAAATACGATTATATCCAGTTTTCCCTAGAAGTCAAACTATGAAGCAATTTGAGTCTGTAAGAGACTGTTCCTTTAGAGTGGTTGGCCCAGTTGGGCAGTGCTTGGTGTAATGGCTCCATTATCCACTAGATGGCACTGCTTAGTTTACTCTTGTGGATCACTGTGGTGTGTGTAGGCATGTATGTGCATGTGTGGCAGGGGTGAAAATGGTGTCACCCAGCTACTGAGTCTCTAGTATCAGAACTCTGTGCTTTCGCTGACTGGCAATTAAGCACCCCTCCTTTGTCTCCAGCTTCCATCCATTTCCTGCTTCTATACTGTCTCTGACCAAGCTGTCAGCCTGCTAGGAGGCACCTCCCTCCCGAGTTTTATCTCAGACGGGACTGTGTTTCCAATTCCCTCACTTCTGGGGGCTCTGCAGCTTTGACCCACTCAGACCCTCTGGGGGAGGGTCTTGTTGAGCAATGGCCAGGTGCTCCCTGGTACATTTGTGTGACTGTGCTGCTACAGATGCCCATAGACTGTGGCCAGCCCGCCCCAGGAGAAGTTCGTGGATCGTGTAGCAGCAGTGTTTCAGGGATTATGGCAAATCACAACAGCCGTCTGGCACCAGGCTTCACCCTTAACAACCTGGTTCCAACACCAGCAAATGTGGCTGTTCTCTGGGTTCCTCTGGAGCTTTAACCCATGGGTAGGCTGCACAGCTTCTACCAAATGTCCTTCCAGCAGAGAAACTGCCTCTCCCCATGTGGCCTGAGGACTCCTCAGACCTTGCTGTCTGCTCCTGGGGATTTGTCCTTCCCACCAGAGCTTCACCAAGTATCGAGGTGTGGAGTTTCAGACTCTGCACTCCCTTGTTTATAGTGTCTTAATGGAATTTAAACACTCTCCTTTCTCCCTTTCTGTTCAGTACCTTGCAGTCCCCTTTCTCCTTTCTTCTTTTTATATTCAGTCCACTCTTTCTCTTTCTCTCCAGCTGCTTTTGGGAAGAGTGCTTTTCCTGTACTCTACCCCCCCCCCCCACCCCCGCCCCATCTCCGTTCTTTCTCTGCAAGCAAAAACAGCTCCCTACCCTCCATGGCTTCTCTATCCTCCAGTTCACCTCTCCACACCACATACCGGCTGAGTTCTGTGGTTCAAGTTGTGCAGATTGTTGTGTTAATCCTCAAATCAGTTTTCTAGTGTGCAAGATGGTTTAGTATTGATTTAGCTGCATTTCAAGGATAAGAGAGGGAAAAAAAGTTCCATGCTGTGACGTCATCTTGGCCCCTCCCTAATTAATTTATTTTTGAATTTATTCTCATGTTAGCTAGCATACAGTGTAGTGTTGGTTTCAGGAGTAGAACCCATTGTTTCATCACTTACATATGACACCCACTGCTCATCCCAACAAGTGCCCTCTTTAATGCCCATCATCCATTTACCCCACCCCTCACCCCACACCCCCATCAACCCTCAGTTTTTTCTCTGTATGTAAGAGTCTCTTCCATACATACAAAGAGGTTTGCTTCCCTCTTTGTTTTTAATCTATTTTTCCTTCCCTTCCCCTATGATCATCTGTTTAGTTTCTTAAATTCCACATATGAGTGAAATCATATGACATCTGTCTTTTTCTGACTGACTTATTTCAGTTAACATAATACCCTCCAGTTCCATCCACATTGTTGCAAATGGCAAGATTTCATTCTTTTTCATCACAGAGTAGTTTTCCATTGTGTATATATACCACCTCTTCTTTTATATATATATATATATATATATATATATGAAATTTATTGTCAAATTGGTTTCCATACAACACCCAGTGCTCATCCCAAAAGATGCCCTCTTCAATGCCCATCACCTATCCTCCCCTCCCTCCCACCCCCCATCAACCCTCAGTTTGTTCTCAGTTTTTAAGAGTCTCTTATGTTTTGGCTCTCTCCCACTCTAACCTCTTTTTTTTTTTTCCTTCCCCGCCCCCCCCCCCCCCATGGGTTTCTGTTAAGTTTCTCAGGACCCACATAAGAGTGAAAACATATGGTATCTGTCTTTCTCTGTATGGCTTATTTCACTTAGCATCACACTCTCCAGTTCCATCCATGTTGCTACAAAGGGCCATATTTCATTCTTTCTCATTGCCACGTAGTACTCCATTGTGTATATAAACCACAATTTCTTTATCCATTCATCAGTTGATGGACATTTAGGCTTTTTCCATGATTTGGCTGTTATTGATAGTGCTGTTATAAACATTGGTGTGCATGTGCCCCTTCAAATCAGCATTTTTGTATCCATTGAATAAATTCCCAGTAGTATAATTGCTGGGTCATGGGGTAGGTCTATTCTTTATTTTTTGAGGAACCTCCACGCTGTTTTCAAGAATGGTTGCAACAGTTTGCATTTCCACCAATAGTGCAATAGGGTTGCCCTTTCTTTGCATCCTCACCAACATCTGTTGTTGCCTGAGTTATTCATTCTAGCCATTCTAATGGGTGTGAGGTGGTATTTCATTGTGGTTTTGATTTGTATTTCCCTGATAATGAGTGATGTTGAGCATCTTTTCATGTGTCTGTTTGCCATCTGGATGTCTTCTTTGGAAAAGTATCTATTCAAGTCTTCTCCCCATTTCTTCATTGGATTTTTTTTTTTGTTTTTTGGATGTTGATTTTGATAAGTTCTTTATAGATTTTGAATACTAATACTTATCTGTTATGTCATTTGCAAATATCTCCTCCCATTCCATTGGTTGCCTTTTACTTTTGTTGGTTGTTACCTTTGCTGTGTAGAAGTTATTTATGTTTTTAAAGCATTTTTTTAATGTTTATTTATTTTTTGAGAGAGAGAGACAGAAACAGAGCACAAGTAGGGGAGGGGCAGAGAGAGAGAGGGAGACACAGAATCTGAAGCAGACTCCAGGCTCTGAGCTGTCATGACAGCACACAGCCCTATACAGGGCTCAAACTCATGGACTGGGAGATCATGACCTGAGCTGAAGTCGGATGCCTAAAGGACTGAGCCTCCCAGGTACCCGCAGAAGCTCTTTATCTCTATGAGGTCCTAATGGTTCATTTTTAAATTTTATTTGAGGGGCATTCCTTTACAAAAAAAGGAAAAACCTGTATCTTCCTTTAGAGAACATTTCCATTTGGCATCTATTCTTGAACTTTCATAACAGTGTATGACACTTGACTGGCTGGTACAGTTGATCCAGGGATGGCAATAAACCCATCCACCAGACCAGGATACATGTAAGGAAGCCCATCCAAGCTATAGTGGTTGACAACACAGATTTAGTCCTGCAGGAAAGTCTGTATCCAGGGATTTCAACAGTCTTCAAACACAGTTCAAACAAACACCAACAAGGGCATTAGTACAGAGCACTTGGTTATCCTAATGGGTTGAGGGAGCCTATGACAGAGATGGAAGCAAGGATGAGTCATATGGATTATTTCCATTAGACAAGAAGCTTATCCATGAGGACTTAAGCCCCCAGTCAACAAAATCAACAGTTTGTAACTTGAATAAGAACTTACCTCTGTAGCTTTTACCAAGGTATGTTATTCGGTAAAAGAAAAGGATATCTCACTGATAAATGAAGAACTTCTAGTGGGGACTATTTGCTTTGATTAAAGCAGAAATTTCTGTACATACCAGGACATCTCTGCTCTCATCCCGACCAACTCCTTTGGTTATGAGCCTTTGGTAATTGGCCTAATACACATTCCACTTGAAAGTAACTGATGGGGAACACAGAGTGGCAAAAGCCACCATAATTTCAGCACCATTTTGACATTTTATTACTTTTAAGAGCATCTGGCGTAAATATGAAACTTATTAATATGTATATTTGCAAGACATTTTATTTATTCTGAATAAAGTTAGTGTTTAAGGTGGGTACAGACTCCTTACTTAGTTTCAAAACATTCTATGGTCATATGTGCTAGAGATTGAAAGTCATTGTTCTAATCCAGTTCCATTCCATCTTCTTATATTATCTTGGTTCCAGGAAGCCCCATTCCCCAATGGCCAGTCTTGAAGCATGTCATCTATAGTCATGATTCTCAAACTGGGGTTCCTGGGGGAATTACAAGAAAACCATCTCTACATGTCCTGAAATGCATTCATGAGGCATGGCTTTCTCATAAACTTGGTCTGAACTTTTCTTTTTAGAAAATGCCAAGATGAGAAAGAACCTAAATGTCCATCAACTGATGAATGGATAAAGAAATTGTGGTTTGCAGACACAATGGAATACTACTTGGCAATGAGAAAGAATGAAATATGGCCCTTTGTAGCAATGTAGATGGAAATGAAGAGTGTTATGCTCAGAGAAATGAGTCATACAGAGACAGATACCATATGTTTTCACTCTTATGTGGATCCTGAGAAACTTAACAGAAGACCATGGGGGAGGGGAAGGAAAAAAGAAAGAGAGGGAGGGAGCCAAACCATAACAGACTCTTAAAAACTGAGAATAAACTGAGGGTTGATGGGGGGATGGGAGGGAAGAGAAAGTGGGTGATGGACATTGAGGAGGGCACCTGTTGGGATGAGCACTGGGTGTTGTATGGAAACCAATTTGACAATAAATTTCATATTTAAAAAAATGACAATATGAAATTAATGAAGACATAATTCAATGAAATGTTTAAGGATGTGTGCATTAGAAAGTGTTTTGTCAAGAGTGCCAAAGAATATTTTAAAAATTAATCTGATAATGAGAGCATTTCTATTTTTTATTTATTTATTTTTTCAATATATGAAATTTATTGTCAAATTGGTTTCCATACAACACCCAGTGCTCATCCCAAAAAGTGCCCTCCTCAATACCCATCACCCACCCTCCCCTCCCTCCCACCCCCCATCAACCCTCAGTTTGCTCTCAGTTTTTAAGAGTCTCTTATGCTTTGGCATGAGAGCATTTTTAAAACTCAGAACATAATTTGGTTTGGATGCCATGATATATAAAAATGGATATATCTTCAGTTAAAGCTATAGTCTCATAAATATGTTTTCCTTTATAGAAAGAATAAAGGTTACAAAAAAACATGAAGAAAAAAAAAGATTACTAGCATTTTCTTGTCTTAAAGCAGAGAGCTATCAAATTTTCTTTTGTGAGAATAAAAGCATTGGTAAGAATGTGATTAAAAAATCAATTTCCAAATACTATTATGTATTTGTTTTGCCATATGCTTGAAACTAGGTTTCTGACTATCTCCGTAGATACACCAGTGTGCTTACAGTGTTTTTTCCCAAGGAAATATTGGAGACGTAGAAGAAAAATAATAGTAAATGAAACAAATACATGTGTGTTTTTCAAATGCAGACAGATTTAATACAAATTGAAGTGTTTGGTTTATTCTCCCTTTCTTAAAACTTTTAGAATAATTTTAATTGTAAAATTAAATGAGAAATATCTAATCATATGTATTAGCATTAAGGCATGTATGGCAGAGCACAAAATACTTAAGCTTAATTTACAAATAGTGCTAACACAGGAAAACCTGCCATAGAGTGCTGAGGACGGAGATTCTCATTTCCTCCCAGCTGCTGATCCTGAACCTCTCAAGCTCCTCCCCTGAACCCCCGCTCCTGCCCTTCCAGCAGTCCAGATCCTTCATAGCTACGCCACCCCCTACACCCCCAGTACTACTTTAGCTCAGTCTGTGGCAAGACATGGGTGAGGGCCAAGCAAAAATGGAAGCCACTCTCTGGCAGCATTTTTTTTTGTCCCCCTCCCTATTCCTCTAGTGGGCTTGCTTCAGGTTCAGACTCTCCAGGACTAACCTAAGACTTCCTGCCTCACCCATGGTCCTCATTCTATCCTCCGGCACAACTTCCACACTAACTCCAACAGTGAAATGCTTAGGATGGCCTTTCTTTCTGGAAAAAACACGTTTGAGGAAAATTTTGGATTTGAATTTGCCTTTGAAATATAGATGATTGTACTTCAATCCATTATGAACCATACCTAAAAGGTCAACGTTATCACTAACGTTGTCTTGTATTTCCTTACAGAGTGAAAGTAAGTAAAAGAAAATAAATATGAGGCAGAGAAGGAAGTCTTATTTACCAAACCAAACAACAACAACAACCAACCAAAAAAATAGGGGGTGTGATTATTAAGATTAAAGGAGTTGTAGGTGGATTATAATAATCACTTCAGATAAAATAAGGAACGGTTGGGGCACCTGGTGACTCAGTTGGTTAAGCCTCTGACTCTTGGTTTCGGGCTCAGGTCATAATTTGACTGCTTCGTGGGTCTGAGCCCAGTGTCTGGCTCTGTGCTGGTAGCATGGAGCCTGCTTGGCATCTCAATCTTTCCCTCTCTCTGCCTCTCCCTACTTCCTTCGCCTTAACAAAGATTTACACAGATCTACTATATACCAGGCACTGTGCTCTATTTTAGCTTTACAATGTTAAAAAAGAAAGAGTTATGCTATATTGGTCAAGACAAAAATTTCAACACAATAATGATTTATTTTTTGCTTGTGTCAAAGTCTGATTGTTTAAAACAATTTTTTTCAGGTGCGTTTATTTTTGAGAGAGAGAGAGACAAAGCATGAGTGGAAGAGGGGCAAAGAAAGAGGAGACACAGAATCTGAAGCAGGCTTCAGGCTCTGAGCTGTTGGCACAGAGCCTGATGTGGGTCTCAAACCCACAAAGTGTGAGATCCAGCCAAAGTCAGACACTTATCCGACTGAGCTACCAAGGCGCCCCTGACTAGGTGGTTTAAATGTGCTGATTCAGGGATCCTGGTTTCCTTGGCTACCCCTCCAGGTTTAGCAAGCTCATAGACAAAGAGAACAAGGGAGAAAAGGATGGCACAGGATGTTTTGTGCCCAGGCCTGAAGTAGTCTACTTTTCCGCTAGTGTGGGGACTGAATCGTGGGGCTTGATCCCATGACCCTAGGTTCATGACCATAGCCAAAATCAAGAGTTGGAAACTCAACCGATTGAGCCACTCAAGCACCCCAAAAAACTGTAATTTTTAAGATGTGACTACGGTAATTTGTTATTTCTGTTGATTACACTTATGAAATCTTGTTTTCATGTATATTTAATAATATTTTATTGTGAGTTGATTTTCCTTGGAACTTTATCTGTGAGATTTCTTTGACAAACTAATTTTAATTTGCTGTTCTTTTGAGCACACAATCTAGAATTGCTTTAAAGTGAATTTTCAATCGGTTTTTGGGGGGAGAAGATACAAAGGTAGTGAGAACACAGACTTGAGACTAAGAAGTATTTAAACTTTTTTCTTTTCTTTTTTTTTTTCCAATATTCCAAGAATGTAGCAGGTATCTCTCTATGTGAAGATGGTTAATTTTTCCTTATTTAACTTAATAAGAATATTGTTCTTTAAGTGTCCACACTTTATGGTCAAGGTCTCAGGTAATATTTGCCCTAGTCAGGGCCATAGCTTTTTGCATGGTCCATTAAAACCCAAAGCTCACTTTCCACTTTTCTCATCGTTTGTGGCCTCTGAAGATTCCTTAATTCCTCTGCCAGCATTAATCAGCAATCCCTTTTGAAAAATATTTTGTGCAGTATTGTTAGGTATGTCCTACTAGGAAGGATTCCTCTGAACATTAGATGGCCATATTTCCAGAAACAAAAGTTGAGATTAGATATCTTATCAGTGACCAGATCTTCAAGTCTTTACATACAGTATATTGTATGCCTCCTTATGTGAATGGATGGATTATATAATATATTCTAAATAATCATGAGTGGAAAATCCATGAAGGAATCCCTGCAAAAGAACAGTAAACAATAAATATTAAAATGCAAGCACGAGTAGACAAAAGGAAATTACAAAACTCACTTTTCTCTTGCCCTTCTTTGGCAACTATGTTTTAAATGGTAATCTAATTGGATACAAGAGGAGAAGCTAGTCTAATTAAATTAGTCAATCAAGAAGGCACTTTGAGACATGAATTTAAGCCACGATAATTTGCAATAAGCTCTGTGCTAAGATATAATTATATTTTAAGATATTAGATAATTATAGTAATACCGTTATGTAATTTCATATGGAGGAAATGCATATTTGCATGCTTAATTTTTTTTTCCTGTTTAAGCATAGCTAGTTGTAAAAAAAAAAACCTTGGAGACCAGTGCTGTAATCAGCTGCCTTTTTGTAGACGATAAAGAGCTGCTGAAGTTTTTGAGCTAAAGAGTAACATGATTATATTGCTATTTTAAAAAATTAATCTAATTGTAAAACCAGGATGAATCTGCAGGAGAAAGACTGGAAGCAGAAAGACTGGTTTTTAATGACATAACTCAGTGTTCAGGACAGCTTCCTCTTTCTGCGTCCCCAAATACAGCTTGGTGACAATTTCTATCAAACCTAAAAAGTCTGTTTGGCAGTTAAGCTGTAATTATCATCTGTTATAGTATGCCAATGAGGCGGCTTCCTTAACTGTGCTTTTAAAATCATGACCAAAAATAATTTATATAAAATTAGATTTACTGTGCTTCATAATCATGACCAAAAATGGTTGATCAACTATTCAAACATAACTTTAAAAAATTATTATTAGTGGCCCTGGATTAATTGAATATTAATTTCACTTTCAGATTATAATTGCTATAGCCAATGTACTGTGGTTCAGACTAAGAGAACAAAAGCAGAAAGTTTAGTAAATTTTGTTTGTTTCTATATATATGCTTCATATTCATTTGCAAAATTTTCCACTGCTATTCCTTTCTTTTGAGGAGATTAAAGTCAGGAGATTAGGACAAATTTATCATGTTTGTCTTCACAGCACAGCAGTGAGGTAAGTAAATACGTGTCCAACATCTCAGTGTTAGACCTTCTTCCACATTACATTGCTCTTTCTTCAAAGCAGCTCACGAGAAATGCAAGGTAAGGTTGCTTTTACCAGCACAATGTTCAGAGACTGAGTTGCTAAGGAATCCCTGTCTTCTCTCTTGGACAAAAGCTATAGTTGACAGAAGAGTTAGATTTGTAGCGATAAGAGAAAATAAAGATACTAAAAGAAATGCCTCTAGAATTGATTTGCTTAAAAAAAGATAAAAGATAAAGAAGCTAGTGAAAGAGGACTTGCCTTGACTAACCTTGTTCAATGCGGTAACAACAGGGGTGGTCACATTCTTGGTTAGCCATTAAGTATTTTGGAAGGCTAAAAATGAGCAAAAGCAAATACAACCAAAAGTCAAAAGGATAAATTTACTTTCTTGTGTGTGTGTGCATGCACGCGCACACACACACACACACACACACACACACACACGTCAATGAGTCTCAATCAATTAAATACACCCAACATGTAGATCCAATACATAAAGGTTAAGTGTTTGTTCTATAAAAGAGTAAAGCTATAAAGTAAAACTTTCTGGAATACCCAGAAAATTAATGATAAAAACAAAAGGACACTTCCAAGGGTCTAATAATAGCCCTTACTTTGGAAACCCAACTGAGTATTGTATCTTAATGTATTAGCTAAGTATAGTAATGCAAAGTATATGATTCTTCTCCCAATTTCACCCATTAAGCGTTCTGCCCTCTGTATGTTCTGTGGGTGGGTTTTCTTTATAGGGAACCAGAAATGAAAGTTTTAATCCTTATTTCCACCTAACATGTGGGCAGAAACCGTATCTTACTTATATTTTTATCTCTAGAGTCTAACACAGTGCCCGACACAATGATTTTTCCTTTAATGAGTTGTAACTTTCTCCATACAATATTTCTCTCAGCCCAAATAATTATTCAACAGATATATTTTACTAACCAGTTCTTTATAAAAAATTAAATATCTTTGTCAAGAGTCTTTCTTATTAAAGAGATCCTTTAAGGTCTCCATGCAGACCTGTGGAGAATAAGTACATAGCTCAATTTTGGCAGTTCACATGTGTAAGAGGAGGAAGTCTGGTGTGCTTATTCAGCCAAAGCAATAATGATCTTCTGAAAAAAGAAAAAGAAAAAAGAAAAAAACCCCACAGGAATATTTGAAAAAAGGAAAATTGCAAACATCAACATTAATATACACTGATGGTGGAAAAGCACTTTATTATCTCTCTATTGCCACTTATTCTTATTTTTCCTATAAGGAGATATAGTATCTGGAGTTAATCTACATGCCTGAATTCTAGATCAGCCATTTTCTAGTTGGTGACTCTGGATAAGTTATTTACTCTTTCTGTGCTTTGATTCTCTCATATGCAAAATAGAGACTATAATAATAGTACCAAGTTCTGGGGGTCATTGGGAAGATCAAATGAGAAAATACATTTGAAATATTAAGAAGATTGCCTGACAGGTAGTAGACAGTCAATAAGTGTTGGTACTGTTATTGTTCTTGAAATGATGAGGTTTAGATAAACTCTCCAGTGTGTTATTCATTAAGATCAAATGCCAAAGGAAAATTCTGAGCAAATTCGCACTTTACCATTAACGCAAATTATTTTTTCAAGGACACGGAGAATATAACTTCAGAGTGATGCATCAAATTAAGTTTTCCCAGAGAGAACAGACTGCCCCACCATGCTCTGGACACAACTGCCTCATAGAGACTATGATTCTTTCCTTCCTTTTAACTCTTCACATATTCCTTGCCTCCTCTTTAAACTACAAACACCTGGAGACAAGAATGGCTCTGATTTGATTCACTTCTGAATTCCAGAGCCTGTTTCCTTACCTGGCACTTTAAATGCTCACTAGATGTTTATTGAGTGGATGATTATTCATCATCACTTAAAAAAATTTTTTTTTAATGTTTATTGACTTTTGAGAGACTGAGAGAGACAGGGCACAAGCAGGGGTGGGGCAGAGAGAGAGGGAGACACAGAATCTGAAGCAGGGTCCAGGCTCCAAGCTGTCAGCCCAGAACCTGACGTGGGGCTCGAACTCACAAGCCATGAGATCATGACCTGAGCCAAAGTTGGACGCTCAACCGACTGAGCTGCCCAGGCACCCCACTCACCATCACTTTTTATTCTCTCTCTCTTTGGACTGTACTCCTGAGCACCAGAGGCACAGAACCAAATACCAACTGGAGGTGTGCACTTGGATGTCCCATGATCACCTCAAGTGATCACCTCAAGCTCCTACTATGCTCCTCATTTTGCATTTTTGTCTTGGTGTCATGCAACAGACAAGTGTGGCATGTGTTTTCATAATATCACAGTTTCATTCCTGTCTCTGGAATTTACTTTCTTCTTTTCATTGCACGTTTCCTCTTGTCCCTTTGCACCCTGCCTGTAGTCTTCACAGCCCTCTCTCCCCACTCATGCGTCTAGACATTCTCCTGTCAGAGCACTCTTTCTAAAATGCAAAGCTAATCACAACACTTCTTTGCATAAAATCTTCCAATGTCCTCCCAAAAAGTTTGCCTAAAATTTTAACTCTTTAGTGTGACGCTTACTCTTTTCTCCTATCTGTCCAGCCTCCTCTGTGCCACACTCCAGCTCACTCAGATGTCTGGGTGAGCTGCAGTCTCTGAATAGGTTCTAACCTCCCAGATCTGGGATTTTTATTTATTTATTTTTAATTCTTTTAATGTTTATTTATTTTTGAGAGAGTGAGAGACAGAGTGTGAGTGGAGGAGGGGCAGAGAGAGAGGGAGACACAGAATGAAAGCAGGCTCCAAGCCCTGGACTGTCTGCAGAGCCTGACGCGGGGCTCGAACGCACCAACTGTTAGATCATGCCCTGAGCCCAAGTTAGACGTTTAACCAACTAAGCCACCCAGGCGCCCCAAGATCTGGGATTTTTAAATATGCTTGGGACATTCTTCCCTTCATTTTACCTGGTCAGTTCTAAAGTTGTGTGTCATCTCCTTTTGGAAACGTTTCTACTCTCTCCATTTGGAACCCATTTTCCATTTGTGTGCCCTTCCACGCGTTCCCGGTTTTTAGCTGTCTTTATTCCCTGCACCCACTGTTAGACTATGAATTCTTGAGGGCGGTGTAGCAAGAGCACTAAATGGGGAGTCAGAAGAGGGAGCCTCCTTCCTCAGCCTTGCTGCCGGGTCTCAGTCTCACCATACAGGTCTCAGTCTCATCATGCATACTGGACTTCAGGGTTTTTTTTTTTCTCTTTTGTTTATTACCGTGCTCACTGAGATTATCTTTACATGGAAGCTTAATGATTCCGTAGGGACTGCTTTAAAAATATACCTGTCACATATTTTATTCTATTGCTTTTCTGCAAAAGCTGATTTCCATATGACAAAGTCACTTTAGCAATTCTTACTGACTGCTAGTCACAATTGACCAAGAGACCGAGACCCAGCCTCTTGGATCACAGCAATGGAATCAGGAACATTCTTCTGCCCCCTGGCATATACTTTTCACTGACTAAAATAAGAATCATAAAAGCCAAAACAAAACAAAGCAAAGCCAGTCAAAAGTCTTATAATATATGAGAGTAGGGTGCAAAGGCACAGAGCCAAGAGATGAAATTTCTCAGGATATGCTTGTGTTATACTTTAGAGATTAAGAGCAACACATTCAAAGACAGACTGCCTGGGTTGAAATCCTAACCCTTTCAATTCTTTGCTCTGTGAATGTGGGTGAGTTCGCTTTCTTAGTTCTAAAATAGGGCTAATAATAATAATACCCCTAATGGTGTTGTGAGGATTAAATTAATTCATTCATATGAAATGCTTATAAAATGCTTAATGCATGTAAGTTATGTAAGATATGAGTATCATTCTGAGGAAGTAAAGAGCAATAACAATCAGACCATAAATGTGACCACTGTATTTCAAAACAAAACGCCAAATAGGATGTTCTGAAGAATTACTCTTTTGAATCAGAGATCATTATTTGGTAACTGACTGACATATTAACTAGAATCATCATCAATGGTGGTATTCTGCACAGTGTGCCACTAATTATATGCCATAAGCTACATTGGAGAAGAACATGAGATATTTTGGAAAAGAAAAAGAAAAGAAGAAAAAAGAATGAAAGAAAAACCTTTAAGATAAGCATCACTGACCAAGAATTGAAACGTTACTTTTGCAGCAAGCCCTTTGAATTTAGTAGGATAGTAATCACTTTATGTATGATCAGAATTAAACACACATTTGAATAAATGTGTGTTAATTCCAATGAGCTGGAATTACAGTAAATTGTTCACAATTTACAGAAAATTGTTCAGATAAAAACAAAAGCAAACGAAAATTTTCAGTGATATATGCCCAGACTTACTGCAGAACAGCTTCTCTTCTATCATGAAAAGATCTTGGAAAACTATGTCCGGAGTCTATGTCAAATATAAACCCGGGTCAGTTTTACATTAAAAACACACAGTCTTTTTGCTTAAGGATCCTACTTGAGATATTTGATGATAACCTCCTGGGTCATAGGACCATCAACGATGTAATGAGCATTGATCTCAATGGACTAGAATTGAACATCATTCGAGCTATGTACATACCTTGGCCTGAAAATGTGGACAATGAACCAATAACACGTTTTCCATACAAATATGTTCGGCAAGGTTTTGACATGACATAAAACAGTCCAACATATTTCAATTAAAAGCAGTCACATGGTATCCCTGGAGGAATGATTGCTTGGCAAACAGAAATACAAGTGAACAATACATTGAACACATATGCTGGAAGAGCAATAGGCATTTTCTTGGAACTAGGGATCTAAGTTTAATTCAAAACTGTGCTCAATTTGGACAGCATGTTTGTCTGTCTGTTTGTTTGTTTAAATGAATCAGTAAGGACATGAGCTATGTTTTGTGTATCCAATATAAATGTTATCCTTCAAAACCAAGCCAAATAAACTCAGAAAGATTTTGGCAGGAACCTAAGAACCACTGGTATGGTAGTCACTCAAGACTTTAAACCAAATAACATATAATGAAAGGTCAAGCTCAATCTGAAGAATATTTTCAAGTTTGGTTTTATTCAGGACAAACTGTTTTTTTAAAAATATTTTTTATTGGGGGCGCCTGGGTGGCGCAGTCGGTTAAGCGTCCGACTTCAGCCAGGTCACGATCTCGCAGTCCGTGAGTTCGAGCCCCGCGTCAAGCTCTGGGCTGATGGCTCGGAGCCTGGAGCCTGTTTCCGATTCTGTGTCTCCCTCTCTCTCTGCCCCTCCCCCGTTCATGCTCTGTCTCTGTCTGTCCCCAAAATAAATAAAAAACATTAAAAAAAAACATTAAAAAAATATTTTTTATTGGAGTAGAGTTAAGATGGAGTAGTAGGGGGACCCTGGGCTTGCCTTGTCCCTCAAACACAGCTAGATTAACATCAAATCATTAAAAAAATATATTTATTTATTTTGAGATCAAGAGAGACTGGGAGAGAGTACAAGCAGAGGAGGCGGTAGAGGGAGAGAGAGAGAATGTCAGGCAGGCTCTGTGCTGCCAGTGCAGAGCCTGGCTTGGGGCTCAATCTCATGAACCCATGAGATCATGACCTGAAGAAAAATCAAAAGTCAGATGCTTAACTGACTGAGCCACTCAGACAACCCAATACCTAGGAAATGGATCTGAGGATTAAGAGAACAATCTGCAAATTAGAAGCAGAATATGTGGCAGGTACAAGGTGCAGAGATGTGAACTGGGAGAGAAAAAAGCATCAGTGTTGTGGATGGGTGGGAGCCCTTTTTGCAGAGAGAGAGAGAGAAAGAGAGGGGGGGAGAGAGCAGAGTGTCAGGTTCTCGTAAGAAAACACTCTCCCAATACCACTGACTGGGGAATCGGGAAGAACTGACTATCCCAAGTTTTTGCAAACAATGGAGCTCAAATTCTAAGATTTTAGAAGTTCACACTATTCAGGGGAGTCAAGCTGGGCAGGCAGCGGTGCTCCTGGGGAGAAGGAAGGCAGAGGCATAAGAGAAGACAATGGACAGTGTGGTGTAGGGATCCCCTGGGTTTCACTGGGAGAGAATGTTCCCCTTCCTGGAGTACACTTGAAAGAGGGTATATTCCCTCTCCAAGGACAAAAGATCTGGTGGGCGCCATTGAGCAGCTGTTCAACAGCAGGGGACAGATGTGTGCGCAGAGGGCAGATAACCTCATTGCTGCTTTTCGTTGTGATTCACCATAAACTCCAAGCACCTGTTGCGATGTGACTGCTTTTTACGTACAAACCAGCATCAGACACAGCATGAAAAGGCTCTCCTCCTCAGAAGAGCAGGTATGCACCAGGGCAGGTCCTTTAAGATTTGGAGTTTTGAATCCCACCTGGATGCCAGAGATAAAACACAGAAGACCTATGGTGCCAGGTGTGCCAATGACCCATGCACAGACAGGATGAGGGCGGGGATCTAAGGGAAGACTGGAACACAAGAGGGTATCCTGAACAGTAGTGGGTGTGAGCACCCCTCTCTGAGCTGGAAAGAGAGTGAGTGGGGTGATGCCATTCCCCTCCAACCCCTGCACCAGCACAGTTGGACTTCAGTGAGTAACACAGTGTCCCCAGTGGAGGCTGGAGCCGCTTATACCAAATTTTGCCTCCCTGCTCGCTGCAGGGACATTTTTATCAGGGCAGGTCTGACTGTGAGCCTGCATAGTGGACTTCTCCCCTAGAGGATCAACACAGGCCCCCACATGCACCAAGCCTACTGACATAGAATGCTCCAGAGCATCAGCATCAGTTCTGGTGGAAATAGAACCATAGGCGGCTTCTTCTTCTTCTTCTTCTTCTTCTTCTTCTTCTTTTTCTCTTTGGAATCAAGCTTATAGTTTTTTTGTTTGTTTGTTGTTTGTTTCTTCTTTTCTTTTTCCTCTTTTTTTTTTTAAGCAGGCTTTCTTTCTTTCTTTCTTTTTCTTTGAAATGAGGCTTATAGTTTTTTTGTTTTTTTGTTTTTCCTTTCTTTTTTTCTTATTTTGGATCAAGCTTTTTTTTTTTAATCAAGCTTATTTTAATAAACAAATAAAACACACCTAATTAAAGGTCCAAACACTCCCCACTGCAAGCAAGGAGGAACTCTACAGAGGACTGACCTGTGCAAAAGAGCAGCCAAAACACAACAGCAGAGTGCACAGAGCATCCAGCATAAACATTCCCTGAAGTGCCAGGCCCTGGACAGTGTATGACCCTTCCTTAATAAAGCGGTACCCTCAGGAGCAGGAAACATAACAAGATTTCATAACACACAACAGACAGAAACCTAGACAAAAATGACAAGATGGAGGAATTCTCCCCAAAAGAAAGATCAAGAAGAAATCACAGCCAGGAATTTACTCAAAACAGATATAAACAATATATCTGAATAAGAATTTAGAACAACAGTCATAAGAATACTAGCTGAGGTTGAATGAAGCATAGAAGACACAAGAGAAAGCTTTGCTGTAGAGATGAGAGACCTAAAAACAGGTCAAGCTGAAGTGAAAAATGCTATAACTGAGATGCAAAACTGACTGGATATAGTCACACCAAAGGTGGAAGAAGCAGAATAGAGAATATGTGCTATAGAAGATAAGATTATGGAAAATAATAGAGCTGAAAAGAAGAGGGAAAGAAAACTATTAAGTCACAAATATAGACAAAGGGAACTCAGCAATTCCATAAAGTGCAATAATATCCATATTGTAGGAATTCCAGAAGGAGAAAAGTGAGGGGAAAGGGGCAGGAGATTTATTTGAACAAATTATACCTGAGAACTTCCCTAAGCTGGGGAAGAAAACAGGTATTCCAAGTCCAAGAGGCACAGAGAACTCCCCTCAAAATCCACAAAAACAGGTCAACACCAAGACATATCATAGTGAAACTTAAAAAATACAAAGATAAAAACAGATTCTGGAAGCAACTAGGGACAAAAGGTCCTTAACCTACAAGGGTAGACACATAAAGTTAGCAGCAGACTTGTCCACAGAAACTTGTCAGGCCAAAAGGGAGTGGCATGATATATTCAATATGCTAAATGGGAAAAATATGCAGCCAAGAATACTCTATCCAGCAAGGCTGTCATTCAGAATAGAAGAAAAGATAAAGAGATCCTAGACAAAAAAAAAACCCAAAAAAACAAAAAAACAAAAAAAAAAACAACAACAAACTAAAGGATTTCAAGAACATTATAGCAGCTCTTAAATAATATTAAATGGGGCCCTCTGAGTGGAAAAGAGAGACCAAAACCATCAAAGACTAGAAAAGAACAGAAACAACCTACCGCAACTATACAGGTAATACAATGGCACTAAACTGATATCTATCAATAATTACTCTGAATGTAAATGGACTAAATAATCCAATCAAAGGACATAGGGTGGGCTGCCTGGGTGGCTTAGTTGGTTAAACGTCTGACTCTTGATTTTGGCACAGGTCATGATCTCATGGTTCATGGAATCAAGCCCTGCATCACGTTCCAGGCTGACAGTGAGGAGCCTGCTTGAGATTCTCTCACTGTATCCCTCTATCCTCTCTCTCTCTCTGACCCTCCCCAGCTCTCTCTCTCTCTCAAAACACATAAATAAACATTTTTTTAAAAAGACATAGGGTTTCAGAATGGATAAAAAAACAAAACTCATTGATATACTGCCTATGAGAGATTTATCATAGACCCAAAGTCACCTCTAGATTGAAAGTGAGAGGATGGAGAACAATTTGTCATGGTAATGCACATTGAAAGAAAGCTAGAGTAGCCATATTTATATCAGACAAACTAGATTTTATTTTATTTTATTTTTAAAAAATATTTATTTATTTTTGGGAGAGCACAAGTGGGGAAAGGACAGCGAGAGGGGGACAGAGAATCTGAAGCAGGCTCTACACTGACAAGCTGACAGCAGCAAGCCCGATATGTGGCTTGAACTCATGAACTGCAAGATCATGACCTGAGCCAAAGTTGTACACTCAACTGACTGAGTCACACAGATGCCCCCAGACAAATCAGATTTTTAAAAAGATGAAGAAGGGTACTGTATCATAATAAAGGAGTCTATCCAACAAGAAGGTCTAACCATTGTAAATATTTATGCCCCCAACTTGGAACACCCAAATATATAAAACAATTAATAACAAACATAAAAAAACTCATTAACAATAATACAATAATAGTTGGGGACTTCAACACCCCACTTACAGCAATGGACAGATCATCTAAGAGGAAGATCAGTAAGGAAACAATGGCTTTGAATGAGACACTGGACCAGAATATAGCAGATTTATTCAGAGCATTTCATCTTAAAGCAGTAGAATACACATTCTTTTTGAGTGCACGTGGAACATTCTTCAGAATAAATCACACATTGGGTCACATATCAGCCTCAACCAACACAAAAAGATCAATATCATACCATGCATTATTTTCAGACCACAATACTATGAAACTTGAAGTTAAGCACAAGAAAAAGTTTGGAAAGACCACAAATACATGGAGGTTAAAGAACATCCTACTAAAGAATGAATGGATTAACTAGGAAATTAAAGAAGAAAGAAAAAAATGCATGGAAACAAATGAAAATGAAGTCATGACAGTCCAACACCTTTGCAATGCAGCAAAGGTGGTCATATAGAAGGGAAGGATATAGCAATATAGACCTACCTCAAAAAAGCAAGAAAATTCTCAAATACAGAACCTAATGTTACACCTAAAGGAGCTGGAAGAAGAACAGCAAATAAAGCCTAAGACCAGCAGAAGAAGGGAAATAATGAAAATCAGAGCAGAAATAAGTGATATGGAAATCAAAAAACAGTAGAACAGATTAACAAAACTAGGAGCTGGTTCTCTGAAAGAATTAACACAATTGATAAACCCCTAGTGAGACTTATCAAAAAGGAAACAGAAAAGACCCAAGTAAATAAAGTCATGAATGAAAGAGAAGAGATTACAACCAACATCATAGAAATACAAACAATTATTAGAGAATATTGCGAGAAATTATATGCCAACAAATTGGGCAATCTGGAAGAAATGGACAAATTCCTAGAAACATATAAACTACCAAAACTGAAACAGGAAGAAATAGAAAATTTGAACAGATCAATAACCAGCAAAGAAATTGAATTAGTAATCAAAAATCTCCCAACAAGCAAATATTCAATGCCAGATGGTTTCCCAGAGGAATTCTACCAGACATTTAAAGAAGAGTTAATATCTATTCTTCTCAAACTTTTCAAAAAAAAAAAAAAAAGAAATGGAAAGAAAACTTCCAAACTCATTCCATGAAGCCAGCATTACCTTGATTCCAAAACCAGACATGGACCCCACTAAAAAGGAGAATTGCAGGCTGATATCTTTGATGAACATGGATGCAAGTATTGTCAACAAGAAACTAGCAAACTGGATCCAACAGTACATTAAAAGAATTATTCATCATGATCAAGTGGGATTTATTCCTGGACTGCAGAGGTGGTTCAATATCTGCAAATCAATCAATGTGATACACTACACTAATAAAAGAAAGAATAAGAACCATATGCTCTTCTCAATAGATGCAGAAAAAGCATTTGACAAAACACAGCATCCTTTCTTGATAAAACACACACACACACACACACACACACACACACACACACACACAAGAAAGTAGGATAGAAGGAACATACCTCAACATCATAAAGGCCATATATGAATCACCCACAGGTAATATTATTCTCAATGTGGAAAAACTGAGAGCTTTTCTCCTAAGGTCAGGAAGATGATAGGATGTCCACCCTTACCACTGTTATTCAACATAGTACTGGAAATCTTCACCTCAGCAATCAAACAACAACAACAACAACAACAACAACAACAACAAAAAGTAAAAGGCATCTAAATCGACAAGGAAGAAGAACTTTCACTCTTCAGAGACACCATGGTACTCTATGTAGAAAATCCAAAAGACTCCACCAAAAAATTGCTAGAACTGATACCTGAAATCAGCAGAATTGCAAGATATAAAATCAATGTATAGAAAATGGCTGCATTTCTATACACCAAAAATGAAGCAGCAGAAAGAGAAATGAAGGAATCAATCCCATCATTGCACCAAAAGCCATAAGATACCTAGGAATAAACCTCACCAAAGAGGTAAAAGATCTGTAGTCTGAAAACTGTAGAACACTTATGAAAAAAAATGAAGAAGACACAAAGAAATGGAAAAGGATTCCGGGCTCATGGATCGTAAGAACAAATATTGTTAAAATGTCTATAACACCCAAAGCAATCTACACATTCAATGCAATCCTTATCAAAAAACCATGTACATTTTTCACTGAGCTAGAAAAAGCAATCCTAAAATTTTTATGGAACCAGAAAAGACCCCAAATAGCCAAAGTAATGTTGAAAAAGAAAAGCAAAGTGGAAGACAATTCCACTTTCAAGATTCCAGATTTCAAGCTGTATTACAAAGCTGCAATCATCAAGACACAAAAACCAGACACATAGATCTATAGAACAAAATAGGGGACCCAGAAATGGACCCACAACTATATGGTCAACTAATCTTCAATAAAGCAGGAAAGAATATCCAATGGCAAAAGACAGTCTTTTCAACAAATGCTATTGGGAAAACTGGACATTGACATAAAAAGAACGAACCTGGACCACTTTCTTACACCACACACAAAAATAAATTTGAATTGGATGAAAGACCTAAATGTGAGACAGGAAACCATCAAAATCCTATACATGAACACAGGCAGCAACCTCTTTGACCTCGGCCATAGCAACTTCTTACTAGACACATCTATAGTGACAAGAGAAACAAAAGTAAAAATGAATTATTGGGACCTCATCAAGATGAAAACTTTCTGCACAGTGAAGGAAACAATCAACAAAACTAAAAGGCAACTATGGAATGGGAGAAGATATTTGCAAATGACATATTGGATAAAAAGGTTAGTATCCAAAATCTATAAAGAACTTATCAAAATCAACACCCAAAAAATAAATAACCCAGATAAGAGATGCGCAGAAGACATGAACAGCCATTTCTCCAAAGACACACAAACGGCTAACAGGCACATTAAAAAATGGTCATATCACTCATCATCAGGGAAATACAAATCAAAACCACAATGAGATACCACCTCACACCTGACAAAATGGCTAAAATTAACAACTCAGGAAACAACAGATGATGGAGAGGATGCAGAGAAAGGGGGACCCTTTTACATTGTTGGTGGGAATGCAAACTGGAACAGCCACTCTGGAGAACAGTATGGAAGTTCTTTAAACAGGTAAAAATAGAACTATCCTACAATGCGGCAACTTCACTACTAGGTATTTATCCAAAGGATACAAAAATACAGATTCAAAGGAGCACATGCATTATCAACAATAGCCAAATGTTTATAGGAGTATTATCAACAATAGCCAAATTATGGAAATAGCCCAAATGTCCCAATGAATGATGAATGGATAAAGAAGAAGTGGTAGATATATATAATGGAATATTACTCAGTGATCAAAAAGAACGAAATCTTGCCATTTGCAATGGCATGGATGGAGCTAGAGTGCATTATGCTAAGTGAAATAGGTCAGTCAGAGAAAGAGAAATGCCATATGATTTCACTCATATGTGGAATTTAAGAAACAAAAAAGATGAAAATAGGGGAAGGGGAGGAAAAATAAAATAAGATAAAAACAGAGAGGAAGGCAAACTATAAGAGACTCTTAACTATAGAGAATAAACTGAGGGTTGCTGGAGGGTAGGTGGGCTGGGGATGAGCTAAATGGGTGATGGGTATTAAGGAAGCGCTTATGATGAGCATTGGGTGTTGTATGTAAGTGATGAATAACTAAATTCTACTCCTGAAACTAATAAAAATATAACAGTATTTTATTGAGGTAAAATATATGTAATTAAAAATACTCCATTTTAGCCATTTTAAAGTATACAGTTCAGTGGTATAAGTACATTCACCTTTTGCAGCCATCATTACCATTTCCAGAAATTTCTCATATCAATAGATGACTAGTTTTATACAAGTTTTATCCAATCTGTTATTTGCATACATACAGGCTTGGCTTTTTAAAACATTGGTTCCCTAAAAATGTTTTTTAAAGAAACTTTTGGTTACTTCACAGTTCCTTAAAAGAATGTGTATTTGAGTTTATCCAGTGAGTTCAATTTGTTAAAATGCATGCTTTGCTATTTCTGTTTTTTAATTCTCTGCTTGGGAGCACTAGAAAATAACCCTACGGGGCAAAAAATTACCTTGGATGATATTTCCATCCCAGGTGAAGTGGTGTGAAAATTCAATAATAGTGATGGCATTTACACACATGAATGATCAGTATTCCACTTAGGAAATAATTTTTGGATCTACTATCATGGTGGTTCTAATTTTTTAAGGTACATCTAGGTAATTGAATAAAAGAAAACACCAATAGCTTGATGCCAAGATTTCAGTCTCCATCTCTCTAACCAACCTGGAAAACTGTACTTTTCATTTCAAGATGACAGCTGGCCTCCAAATATTATGTATATAATAGAATTAATAGAGCTAATAATTTGTGATTTCTTGTGTTTAGAGGAATGCTTTGTGCTTTGAGTTTAGTTGGAAACAGGTATTGTAATCTCACTGCTTAGGCTGTAGAGTTGATTCTGAATTGAATTAGGGGCTGGTTAACAAAGATTGAGAATCTTTGGATGACATGAATTATAACATCTACAGAGCTCAAGAACATTGAAAAAATGACATTCCAGGTCATTATTACTTCCCAGGGACTCAGCTGTGTAACCCTTGAGGGAAAGGATCTTTGTTAATCATGTTCACCCTTATACCACTGATTTCTGGAATAGTGCCGGGCATAGAGAAGGCACTCAAAAAATATTTTTAGAATGAAAGTATAACCCCTATCCGTCTACACACACACACACACACACACACACACACACACCCTTGTTTCTACCAGTAACAATGTACAAATAAGATCATGTTAACATTAATTACTCAAATTTAACAGGCTCTAGGCCTTATCTGCCCGACTGATGGTTATTAGACTTCCTTTCTCCAAATCTTCTACAGTGTTTTGTAGATACCCCCCAAATGTGTCTCAGTTGTGTGAAAGAACAAGTCTGCTCCTATTCTGCTGACCTAGCTTTCTTGTGCTGCTGCCTCTGGCCCAAACCAACTTGAGGGAGCATCTCCTCATTCTCATTGCTGTGGCTAAAGCAGTGGAAGAACGTGAGCATGATGCTACCCTGGACAAGAGTGCCTGTCCTGATGGTCCTATGATTGAAAAATCTTGAGTCTAGCACATTGCATAGTGTATATTTCAGTTTTCTGGGCACTGGAGCCATGTTGCATCCCACAAAGAAATAGGGAGAATCCTTCCTTCATCCCAATTCAGTATTATACTTTGACACTAGGAATCCAGACAGGAATCCAGAGTGCACTCACAAGGCTGTTTATGAAAATAGTCCTGTTCGCTGCTTCCCACAGTCCCATAGATCTGGATCTGGGCAAAGCAAGGAGAATAAAGAACCAGATTGTATTCTCCATCTTCCCAGGTGTCTACTGTCATTCACTGATAGATTGATACAAAAACATTCTCCTCCCAAGCTTCTGAAATCATTCAGATCAATATCTCAGATGACGGCCAGGCTCAGTGACCCAACAGCCTACAGTCAGACTCTGAATCCTAGCTTGGGTTCAGCTAAGATGTCCCAGCACAGTTGTAGAGCCACTTATTTTCATTAAATGAATTAGAATAATCATTTATAGAAAAGTTAACAATTCAGATTGACTCCACACAATTCATATATCTGCCTCTGTGTTGGGGAAAGTGGAGCAAGGGGAATTTCTGGAACCAGAAATTCATGGAATGAAGGGCACTTGGGTGGCTCAGTCAGTTAAGCGTCTGACTCCTGGTTTCAGCTCAGGTCATGATCTCATGCTTCATGAGTTCGAGCCCTGTATTGGGCTCTGCGCTAGCAGCATGAATCCTGCTTGGACTTCTCTTTCTATATGTCTCTCTGCCTCTCTCTCTCTCTCTCTCTCTCTCAAAATAAATAAGTTAAAAAAAAAAGAAGTCCATGGAATGGGAAAAGGGAGTACTGGATAGACGAGAAATAGCAAAGCCCATTACCTTCTTCAATTAAAATTATTTTTATGATAAACTAAAAAAGCATTGCTTTCACATCTAACAGGCCTGATATCAGATAATCACTGAAACTATGCCTGGGAAATTTCTTTTCTCAAAGATCTGACACTAAAAATTTGGAATTGCTAAGAGAACAATAAAATACAGCACTGTGCATAATAGGAAGTATCTCAGACGTTGTCTGGAGCTTTCAGAGGCAGCAGGAAAGAATGATCCAAATCCTTGTGTCATCAGAAAGTAAAATTCATTACCCAGCTATGTTGGGCATCTATTATTTGCTACCCAGCATCATCTTCTCCTTTCTGGGAATGGCCTGAAACTGTACCCAAGCATGGTTTTCCAGCCAAGCGGTTGGAGAAGGATTGATCCATAGCAGTCAAGTGAGCCTTTATTGATTTTCCCCTGATCATCATATGCTGCCATTCTAGCCTCAGTGATTGGTTCAGAGATGAGCACATAACCCAGTCAGCAGGAAAGTGCTGTGGGCCCTAGGCACTGGCCCTTGCTGCCCCTAATGGAAGAGTTGGTCCTGCAGTCATCCAGCAAGTTCTAGAAAGTGTTTGCTAGGCTTCTGGGAAACAAAAGCCTCAATTCTGCTGAATTTGATGGCAAAAGACCTTTTGGCTTATACCTGCCCAGATATTTTCACCCAGAAGGGGAATCTGGGAACAGCTGGGAGCCTAAGAATGGAGCTAACTTAGAGGAAGCAGAGCTGGGGATAGATTTGATATCACTCAGCACTGGGTCAAGTAGCCTCTGAAGCAGAACTACTGGCGGACCCATATAATTCTTTTTCTCCCATAAGCCTGTGTAATTTGAGGTTTCTGTATAAATCATACTCCCTGAAGCCAAACTGCCTAATCAACACCTTAAAAGCCAAGTGAACAAATACTTCGCTTATGCTGTTACCATAGGCCCCGGTAGATTCATATAGAGACGTGGTGTTATGGAAGAGACTCCATAATGCTGTTCAGCCTTTACAATTTCATTGGTTTTTCCTCCACCTAGTTCTCTTATTTCTCCAATCCATACTGGCCAGAGTGATTTTTCACACACACAAAAATGTACTCCTGTCAGCTCCTTACTCAGATCCTTCAGAGATTCCTCCTGCCGTGGGGAATAAACTCCCTAGCATTTCTGTCAGGTGGGTTAGGCCTTCTCAGACAGGTGTCTCTCCACCACCATCCCTCCTCTCCACCCTGCCAGGCTCCTTTGTTTTCCATATTAAAGTCTTCACTCAAACCTTCCCATTGCCTGGAATACTTTTCTTTTTCCCCTTCTCATCTTGAACTTTGGCTAGTTGTGTTCAGTAAAGGGTTATCAACTTGGATTCTGTCTAAATTCTTAAAGACAGAATCTAAAGGGATCTCTTAGTTGCTCTTGAAGACCACTGATGGGTATGTGCTTGTCCTTAAATGTACCACCAACGCTTAATTCTATGTATACTTATATGTACATACCTAAGAAACATTGGCAGAGCATGATACTAGCACCTGGGAGAGTTCTCAAGGAGAAAGGGATACATGCAGTCTTTACAGGCGTCTTTATTTTCTTTCCATCAAGCCATGTGAGACCTTTTGTGGTTTGGCCTCTGTCCTACTTCAAGCTCGTGTACTGATGATCATCTCTAGGACTCTAGCTCTGATAGAGATTAACTTAATACAAAAGTGTTTTTCTTAGGAAAGACTTCCTTCTGTCCCTAGCAGCCCATCACCTTTCTCTCTGTTATCCTTTATCTTTTAACTGCTACTACGATAGTAGACAAGATTAGAGAAATAACTAGCAAATTTGAGACTGGGGCAGGTCATATGATTCTCAAATCCAAAAGATAATTCAAAGACTCTAATACAAATCTAACTAATCCAAATGTGTCCTACTTGTACAAGAAGTTCTCAATTACTGCTATTCTTTTTCTTTGCCACTGCACACATAAGTATTTTTCTTAAGTTTATTCATTTATTTGAAGACAGAGAAAGCGTGAGTGGGGGAGGGCTGAAAGAGAGAGAGAATCTCAAGCAGGCTTCAGCACAGAGCCTGATGTGCAGCTCCAATTCATGAACCGTGAGATCATGACCTGAGCCAAAGTCAGATCCTTAACTGACTGAGCCACCCAGGTGCCCCCATGCACACATGAGTATTGTATTTGAGCAAGACCTGTTTCCCTCCTGCTGTTTTGTTTAGATTCTTTTCCTCTTTATATTCATTTTCCCCCATCTTAATATTCTCAAAGAGAGTTTTCACTAGCAATCTGTGATTTAAATATTAATAGTTTTTTTTCTTCTTTCTCCCTTCCTTCCTTCCTTCCTTCCTTCCTTCCTTTCTTTCTTTCTTTCTTCTTCTTTTTCTTTCTTTTTTCTTCTTTCTTTCTTTCTTTCTTTCTTTCTTCTTTCTTTCTTTCTTGTTTTTAGATACAAAATATAAATTGATTTCTTTCCATTTCCTAGTGTTGTCTTATGCATACCCCCAATATGCGCACTCCACTTTCGAGATCATGGCTCTCAAGGACTACTCTGTGCATGTTATTAAGCTAATGTCTCCCAGCTACAACCCTCCCTCATCGACTGAGCTGGAACTGGGCTGGGATTCTGCGAAACACCTTTTCCCTTGACCAGCTAGCCGCCTATCTAGGCTCTGCAGAGAGAGGGCGCTAGAGAGAGACCTCACGTGGGAGGAGCCAGGAGGAGCTTACACTTTGCTGTTTATTTCTGTTTGCTTGCTGTATTTCTGAGCGTCACCTAGCAACACTTCATCCTGGAGGTGGCAGTTCCTCCCAGTATAGCCCTGGATTCTAGTTCTCGGTTTTTCCAACACTCACAGGATCAGGCTCACTTGCCCTCGCAGGCACACTAATACCAGCTGACTCGTGTCCCTCTGTAGAGGTCTGCATTTTAGTGGACTGGGGTCTGAGTTTCAGCAGTATGGGTATTTGCTTCAAGCTTGTAAGTTTAAATAATTTCAACCCCTTTCCCTTTGTTCTTCCAGGCCAGAGATGGTAACTGCTTCTTGCTATGCTAAATCCATGGCATCTTAAGGTAATTTTGTTTGCCCTTTCAGTACTTGAAAACCTAGTTAGTATTTTTTTTCTATTTTTAAATTTTTTTTTTTAACGTTTATTTATTTTTGAGACAGAGTAAGACAGAGCATGAACGGGGGAGGGTCAGAGAGAGGGAGACACAGAATCTGAAACAGGCTCCAGGCTCTGAGCTGTCAGCACAGAGCCCGACGCGGGGCCTGAACTCACGAACCGCGAGATCATGACCTGAGCCGAAGTCGGCCGCTCAACCGATTGAGCCACCCAGGCGCCCCTGTATTTTTTTAAGTTTATTTAGTTTGAGAGAGCGCATGAGCAGTGGAGGGGCAGAGAAAGAGAGAGAGAGAATCCCAAGTAGAGAATGATTGTGCAGAGCCCCACGTGGGGCTCCAACTCACAAACCATGAGATCATGACCTGAGCCAAAATCAAGAGTTGGATGCTTAACTGACTGAGCCACTCTGGTGCCCCAGTATTTCTTTTTCGTAAGTTCTCTTTGTTAAAATAACTTGTGTGTGTGTGGTCTGATTGGACTCAGGCTGACCCAGTCTCCCTCATGTCCATGATTTCAATGCCCTTATATCATGCTTGTCTTGCTATAGACCCTGGTTACCCTGGACTCATGTTGACCTTAAAATACCACGTTTGGCCTTACAGTCAATATTAATCTGAAAACGATTGTGATAGTTAATTTTATGTGTCACCTTGACTGGGCCATGGGGTGCCTAGATATCTGGTCAAACATTATTCTGGGTATTTCTGCAATTAACATGTAAACCCATGGACTTTGAGTAGAGTGAATTGCCCTAATGACCACATTTGTGGCTGTGTTCGTCCAATCAGTTGAAGGTCTGACCAAAAAAACCAGCTTCCTTGAGCAAGAGAGAATTCCCCAGAAGATGGCCTTTGGATTTCATCTGCAGCATTGTTTTTTTCTGGTTCTACAGCAGATGGCCTTTGAACTGTAAGTGTAACACCTGTTCTCTTGACTCTCTAGCCTGCCAGACCACCCTGAAGACTCTGTACTTTGCACTCTCCATAACTGCATGAGCCAATTCCTTCTAAAAAATTTTGATATGTATGTCTTATTGGTTCTGTTTCTCTGGAGAACCCTAACCAATGCAATACCTCTTACATATTTCTTGAAAAAATATTGATCTGACTTCGCCTCTTATATACTCTGCTACATTGGCTGGTTTGCTGGAAGCTGTCACTTCTCTGGCCAACCTTGACAACTATTTCTGGGCAAGGTATTCCTAGGATACCTATTTTGTTGAAAAAAAGCAGTACATTTTCTATGTGTGATTTTATTTTTTACTTCAAGGTTTCTTTTCTTTTTGTCATTTTTAAAAAAAATTTTTTTTTCAACGTTTTTTATTTATTTTTGGGACAGAGAGAGACAGAGCATGAACGGGGGAGGGGCAGAGAGAGAGGGAGACACAGAATCTGAAACAGGCTCCAGGCTCCAAGCCATCAGCCCAGAGCCTGACGCGGGGCTCGAACTCACGGACCGCGAGATCGTGACCTGGCTGAAGTCGGACACTTAACCGACTGCGCCACCCAGGCGCCCCTCTTTTTGTCATTTTTTGACAGGATCACCCTGGCATTTAGAGAAGGACCTCACAGCACTATATCAGTCAGGTAGTGCTGCCGAAATGCTACATATCAAATTCTTAGTGGCTTACAACAAACGTGTTAGACATTCAGAGGTCTACAGGGTAGCTGGGGTAGTTATGTTTCAGGCTTCCTGTGTTTTCATTCTGGGACCAGTGGCTACCCAGGGTGTGCTGTTTTCTGGGGGCAGAGCACAGGAGTACAAAAGGGAAATCCAAATGTGCGAGCATATTTAAAGCTTCTGGTTGTATCCCATCTGCTCTTATTATATTGGACACAGGATATCACATGGCCAAGTCGTAAGTCAAATGGTAGAAAAGAGCACGCTGTCTGCTGTGAACCCACAACAAAGATGGGAAATAATAATTCTACAGTGTATCTATAACACATATAAAGGGAGTCTTGAAAATCAATAAGAAGAAAAGACAAAAACCCCCATAGGAAAAAAAAAATGGGAATTTACAAAAGAATAAATAAAAACAGTGAAAAAAATAGGATGCTCACCTATGTTCAACCTTATCTGTGACCAAAGACATGCAAATTTAAAACACTGTGACGGGGGTGCCTGGGTGGGTCAGTTGGTTGAGCACTTGCCTGACTCTTGATTTTGGCTCAGGTCATGATCCCAGAGTCGTGGGACTGAGCCCTGAATAGGACTCTGTACTAGCGTGGAGCCTGCTTAAGATTTTCTCTGCAGCTCGTGCGTGCGTGTTCTCTTTCTCCCTCTCTCTCTCAAAACAAAACAAACAAATAAGCAAACAAACAAAAGCACTGTGAAATATTTTGTATCCATGAGATAGGAAAAGAATAAAATAATAGCATTAATTCAAATTAGCCACAGAATAAATTTGTGAAAACTTTCTGTATGTCAGTCTGGCAATGGGTATTATTTAAAATTTACATAACCAATTACTCAGGAATTCTTTTTCAGGAATTTATATCCCACAAAAAAATAAAGGTTGTGCCAAGATCTACGTACAAAATATTTACTGTGGGTAAAAAAGAAAAATGACAGACGAATCAAAGAAAGCTCTCTGTTCTCTCGTTTTGCCTGAATATTTATTGCATACATAACAGAGCTAAATTAATCACTTCATCTGTGGCATGTAATCACAAATTTTGCACAGTGACATTGTAGATTAAGTATTTTGCTGATAAAGTAACAAATTTACCACCACCAGCATAATGAATTTCTTTTTCGCACTAAAAAAATGTACTTTTACTGTGAAATGTTAAAAAATATCTCTACAGGAAGGAGAAAATGAGATAGAAAAAGAAAGATAGCGCAGAAAAAATTTGAAAAGAATTGTTAGCACGCAATGCATTGTAACATGCTTTCTGGGTTTCACTGTTGGCCTTTTATTTTTGTTTTATTTTTTATTTTTTCATATTTTTATTTTATTTTTTGAGAGAGAGAGAGACAGAACATGAGCAGGGGAGGGGCAGAGAGAAGGAGACACAGAATCTGAAGCAGGCTCCAGGCTCCGAGCTGTCAGCACAGAGCCCGACGTGGAGCTCGAACTCATGGACCTGTGAGATCATGGCCTGAGCTGAAGTCAGACGCTTAACCCACTGAGCCACCCAGGCGCCCCCACTGTTGGCCTTTTAAAAGGTTGAATTTTACAACATCTTACATACAGACTGTGTACCTTAACACCTAACACACTTTGTCAGGAATCTGTTGAGCGGATACTATGAAGCTGGAAAGGAAGGAAAAGATGTGCAGCATAATTGACATTTTTAAGCAGTTTCTAGTAAAGAGTGGCCTGGGGTGGTCAGCCCAGGCTCATACTTTTGAGGGTCTTCCCAATTGGGAAAGCACATGGTGACATGGTGAAGGAACAGCTTCTCAGTTGCTGCTAATAGGCTGTAAGACTAGAACACATTCAGGGACTTCACCTCCCTCCTTAACATCACCGGGTCACACTGCCCCTCCTCTGTTTGCATGTTATCTTCAGAAAGCATTTTGTTATGAAGATTTTTTCCCCCTCTTTGCTAGTATTCTTGCTATACTTTTCATTTTATTTAACCAGCTAAAACCTGCTGGGTGTGGGAGGTGGACAAAAGCAAAATGTAAGATCTTTCCCTTCTAGATCTTTCCACAAATCCATCCATGTTCTCACCTTTCTTACCCAATTCTCTACTCCTCACCTCAGCTCAACTTTCCTGAGGGATGGCTCTGCCCAACTGTTCATATAGAGAAAACAGGAACCTCTCAAATCAATAGGTGAACATACAAATTGCTATTTGGACTACCTGACGAAGAATAATAAAAGTTGGTGAAAGATTTTTAAAATATCTTAAGATACTATGTAAATGGGTAGACATCACATTAAATACTTTGGTCCCAACTATTAGCCAGAGCACAACTTTGATCAGGGGACAGTAAGTCCAGAACACTTTAGGCACAGAGACAAATAGTCTCAGAGGAAATGACAGAAAAAAGAAGCACTTGATAAGATTGACTTACATAGTTCAGTTTGATTTGTATTTCTAAATTTAATTTTGTGTATTTTCAGCTTTAGGAAAAAATAATATTTGAAAGTATTTATACTAAACCTTTAGATTTCAAGTTGATCCTTGAGGTGCCTTGGGGTGCCTGGGTGGCTCAGTATGTTAAGGGTCTGACTCTTGATTTTGGCTCAGGTCATGATCTCACAGTTTGTGAGATTGAGCCCCATGTCAGGCTTAGAGTTGACACCTCAGAGCCTGCTTGGGATTCTCTCTTTCCTTCTCTCTCTGCCCCTCCCCCACCTCAGGCATGTATGTTCACTCTCTCTCGCTCTCTCTCTCTCTCGCTCTTTCAAAATAAATAAGTAAACATTCAAGTTGATTAACTTAGTTAAATAATGAAGTAGTGGGAAGTTCTAAGCTTGTAGGGAATGTTCCACAACACTTTTTTCCTTATCCTGAAGAATCTTCTCTCTGCGCCCAGTGGTTATAAACCAAAACTCTGTGAAGCATTTTGGTGGCATTGTAAAAGTATAGGCTTTTAATCAACAGAGCTGAGTTTGAGTGCTAGCTACGTCCTAATAGCTGTATGACCTTGGGCAAACTTACACTACAAGCCATAATTTTCTCATTTGTACAATGGGTCTAAATTATATCTGCATTACAAATTTGCCATGTGCATTAAACAGCTCCACAACTATCATTATTATGAAATAAGCACACTAAATATTTGAACTGACTACAATTTTCTCACTTTATTTAAATTTCAATGAAAATTGTTTTCCAAAACTACATATCTGTAAGAAAATTATTCAGCGAACAGAATACTCAATTTCATATCCCATATCCTACATGGTCTCTGTTTTCCCAAGATTCTCCCCACTTCTTTTCTTTTTAAGACTGAGGGGTGGTAGGTGGGCAGAAGTCTGGGGGTTGAGAAAGGGTAGGACCACCAGGTCTCTACTGACTTTTAACCAATCCCCTTGTTTTCAGTCCTGAATCACAAGTCCACTTCTATGGGTCTTGGAGTCCTGGTGTCTCCTGGGTTCCTCACAGTTACTGAGATGGCGTCTCCTTAGTATACGCCCTCCTCCTCACTTTTAGGGAACCTTGGGTCATAACTGGTTCCATGGGTTTGATGAGGTGTCACTCCTCCATTTGCTCACTGTCTGCCAAAACGTTTTTTGAAATGTTTCCTAGACTCTGCTTCTCCCCTTTCTCTTTGTCCTTGCTGACTATACCTTTTACATACTTCTACTGTCCCTTCAGTGGGGCTTGGGCTACTAACATGTGCTGTGAATATGTCATGCTTACCCAGCTCTTTGGAAAGAACAAGTTGGGTGCTCCCTTCGGCAGCACATATAGTAAAATTGGAACGATACAGAGAAGATTAGCATTAGCAAGGATGACACGCAAGTGGAAAGAACAAGTTGGGAAATGTTAACTATAGGATTTAAACTAGATATGAATAATAAACAAACAGCAATTTTTAAAACTTGAAGTAAAGGACATATAAGAATTGCAATTTTTCTGGAGAAATATCCACATATTTAACTTGAGCATTTTCATCATATAACTCCTAAGAGAAGGCAGGAAGGAGCTTGAACATGTATTTTTTAAAGCACATTTTTCAGGAATTTTGCTATCCTTACTCTTGGAATTTGTAAACAGGGCTTAATAAACAGAATCCAGAGAATAAGAACTAAAAACTAAACACTGGCTTCAAGTTCAAACTTCACTTTTTGGAATTCAAAGGCTGTTAGAAGAGGTGTTTGACTTTGATAAAAGATGCCTTTGATTTTCCGAAAAGAATGTAATGCTTTGCATTTGCTAAAACGGAAAAAATGAACCACGAACAGGGACTTCATCTGGGCAGTTGACATGTGTCAGAAGACTGCTTGACTCAAGCTGTGTAACTGAAGAGGCTTTGCTGAAGTCCAGAGCGTGTTTCTCTCTCATCAGCTGTTTTCAAACAGGAAAAAAGTAGAGATTTGAAGTTGTTGTAGGACTACCACCACATCCAAAGAAATAGAATGAAAAACAAAGATTTGATTTGGAACATTTACAAAAACATAGTAACATTTTAACATGAAGTTTAAGTCAATATAACATAACGTTTCATATGCATTTCTATTTATTTGCAGAAAAGAAAGCCTGTCTTTCCAAATTAGATCTTACAAAATGTCTGCAATGAGTAAGCAAGCCTCCGTGAAGCTAAGATCTGCTCCTCAGTCCGGTTTATTTCAGAAAGTTAATTAGGTCGCTCAATATTTCATGAATCACTAAAACCCCCAAAATATAAATTCATTAGAATATACATTTTGCCAAACAAGAAATACAAGAATACATCTGCCAAACATTAGTGAATATGCTTTCAAGTGTTGCATCAAATTTAGAGAACATTTTAACAAAAAAACCTAATAAATAAAGGGATAGATCTGCATAGAAAAGGGAATACTTGCATCTGCCTATCAAAGAATCTTTTAACTTAGATGGTGATGGAAACCTGAAAATTGTCTCATTTGGTTTTTTTCTTTGCAAGTATTCTTACTAGATACCAAAAAGCACACATCATAAGAACAAATCTTCATAGGAGACATCTTACAGTGCTGGTGACCAGTGTGCATTACATGTTGGTTGCATGAATCTTAATTGAGTGCTATTCTCATGGTAATTACTCATTTATGTGTATATTTTTAATTTCTTAATTTAATTGAAGTATTTAATTGTGGCAGGTTGCTCCCTTTGAAAGAACAAAGCACTTTGAGAGGAAACCAAATGGATTTTGAGGAAGAAAAGGAATAGCCAAATGGGCAAAATGCCTAGCAAGCAATTGTACAAAGATCCTGTGATCACAGCACTGTTGTGTCTAATATTTGTTACATAAGCCACAGGGACTGTGTTAATATTTAGAAAGCAATTCTTTGCAGAATTACATTTACACATCTTCTTTCAGTTGGTGCCCATAGACGACAAGTTAACCATTTCTATAAATGGCTCCAAAACCCAGACTGATGCTGATAATTCTGGACCTTTTCCCCAGACTATGGTGGTTCATCCTAATTGAGGCCCATAGCTTCCCATGAGCTATTAAAACTGCTATATCAAAAAATGTACATACTAAAAACAAATGTATGTACTAGAAAACATACCATTTCCATCCTTCTTGGATTAGGTCCCAGCATTTTGGAAACAGCTGATCTTTCCTCTCCATATGGCTAAGGCCCATGAAGAACCAAAGTACTTATATAGAAAAAGTGCATATTGGAGGCCAAAAAAGTTTTTCTAGCATCACTTTGCTTATTGTTTTCTGGACCTTCTTGTTACTTTGCAATAGATGAAAATTGCTTTTCCTTTGCTTATAAAAACTTTAAAAAATATTCTTGTATAAGAGTGTGCTTTAAGATTTGAAGCTTCATCTAATTTCTGTGGTCATCACTTAGAATTTTCCTTCCATTAGAGCACTTTTTCCCTTATAGACACAAGGCAGCAGATGTTAGTGGTATCAGCAGAACCAAGATTTCCTGATTTCCTTTCTTCTAAGCAATTTCCTCTCTGCATTACAGCCTAGTCTGAAAGAATTCTGCCAGAAATCTTCAATGTTTTATATAAAGGCATGCAAAATCAACTTTTAGAATGAAATGATGAAAAAACCTGCTTGGGAGAAAGAATTTAGATCAAAAATTTACTTGATGTGTATAGTCAGGCTAAAGGAAGTTGAAGAATCCTAAGAAATGGTGTCAACAAATGATAGAAGCCTGATAGACTGAGAAACATATGTGTGTAAATATGTATCACTTTAGTGATATATATGAGACAATTGAATGCAGTGATTAATAGCAAAAACTCTGAAGGTACACAGGCTGACTCAAATACTAGATTTCTGTTTGTTGACTTCAAGACCTTGGCAAATTAAAACACTGAGTACCAGGTACATGGTAGGCATAGGTATCAGTGTTTGCTATTATTGGTCCTTTGTATAGGCTGGGAAGTTTCCTGACACATTCTTATTCTCCAAAATCTCCTTTTACTAGGAGTGCACTTGTGATGAACATTGGGTGTTGTATGGAAGTGTTGAATCATTATATTACACCTGATTCTAATATTCTACTATTCTAATATGTACACCTGAAACTAATATTACACTATATGTTGAAAACTATAGAAAGCTTATGAAAAAAATTGAAGAAGACACAAAAAAATGGAAAAATATTCCATGCTTCTGGATCAGAAGAACAAATATTGTTAAAATGTCAATATTATCCAAAGCAATCTACATATTCAATGCAATCCCTATCAAAATAACACCAACATTCTTCACTAGAACAAACAATCCTAAAATTTGTATGGAACCAGAAAAGATCCCAAATAGCCAAAGCAATCTTGAAAAAGAAAACCGAAGTGGGAAGCATCACAATCCCAGACTTCAAGACATATTACAAAGCTGTAATCATCAAGAGAGTATGGTACTGGCACAAGAACAGACACTCAGATCAATGGAACAGAATAGAGAACCCACAAATGGACCCACAAACGCATGGCCAACTAATCTTTGACAATGCAGGAAAGAATATCCAGTGTAATAAAGACAGTCTCTTCAGCAAATGGTGTTGGGAAAACTGGACAGTGACATGCAGAAGAATGAACCTGGACCACTTTCTTACCCCAACACAAAAATAAATTCAAAATGGATGAAAGACCTAAATGTAAGACAGGAAGCCATCAAAATCCTCAAGGAGAAAGCAGGCAAAAACCTCTTTGATCTTGGCCGCAGTAACTTCTTACTCAACACGTTTCCAGAGGCAAGGGAAACAAAAGCAAAAATGAACTACTGGGACCTCATCAGAATAAAAACTTCTGCACAGCGAAGGAAACAATCAGCAAAACTAAAAGGCAACCAACGGAATGAGAGAAGATATTTGCAAATGACATATCAGACAAAGGGTTAGTATCCAAAATCTATAAAGAACTTATCAAACTCAACATCCAAAAAACAAATAACACAGTGAGAAAATGGGCAAAAGACATGAATAGACACTTCTCCAAGGAAGATATCCAGATGGCCAACCAACCCATGAAAAAATGCTCAACATTGCTCATCATCAGGGAAATACAAATCAAAACCACAATGAGATACCACCTCATACCTATCAGAATGGCTCACATTAACAACTCAGGCAACAACAGATGTTGGTGAGGATGCAGAGAGAGAGAATCTCTTTTGCATTGCCTGTGGGAATGCAAACTGGTGGAACCACTCTGGAAAACAGTACCGAGGTTCCTCAAAAAAATTAAAAATAGAACTACCCTATGACCCAGCAATTGCACTACTAGGTATTTATCCAAGGGATACAGGTATACTGTTTCAAAGGAGCACACACAACCCAATGTTTATAGCAACACTATCAACAATAGCCAAAGTATGGAAAGAGCCCAAATGTCCATTGATGGATGGATGGATAAAGAAGATGTGGTATATATATAAAATGGAGTATTACTCGGCGATCAAACAGAATGAAATCTTGCCATTTGCAACTACGTGGATGGAATTAGAGGGTGTTATGTTAAGCAAAATTAGTCAGAGAAAGAAAAATATCATATAACTTCACTCATATGAGGACTTTAAAACACAGAACAGACAAACACAAGGTAAGGGAAGCAAAAATAATATAAAAACAGGGAGGGGGACAAAACATAAGAGACTCTTAAATATGGAGAACAAACAGAGGGTTACTGGAGGGGTTGTGGGAGGAGGGTTAGGCTAAATGGATAAGGGGCATTAAGGAATCTACCCCTGAAATCATTGTTGCACTATATACTAACTAAATTGGGTATAAATTTAAAAAAAAAATTTAATTTAATTTAAAAAATTACACTGTATGTTAACTGGAATTTAAATTGAAACTTAAAAAAAAACTGCAATCTCCTTTTTCTAGATTTCATGAGGAAAACACACCTCTCTAGATTAATATATTTTTCAAAATATGTAAAAAATCCAAATATAGGGGCGCCTGGGTGGTGCAGTCGGTTAAGCGTCCGACTTCAGCCAGGTCACGATCTCGCGGTCCGTGAGTTCGAGCCCCGCGTCAGGCTCTGGGCTGATGGCTCAGAGCCTGGAGCCTGTTTCGGATTCTGTGTCTCCCTCTCTCTCTGCCCCTCTCCCGTTCATGCTCTGTCTCTCTCTGTCCCAAAAATAAATAAAAAACGTTGAAAAAAAAATTAAAAAAAAAAAATCCAAATATACAAATTATTCTAATAAATACATTTTACTTGCCTGCCTCTTGATAAATTCTAGGAAAGTGTTTTAATCTTACCAAGAAATTCTCTCTAAATTACTCTCTGCATTACTTTAGTACCTGTAAATAGTAAATCCATCCTGTGACCTGGGATTATCAGAGAAGGTGACCTTCTTCTGATCTTAGTACCTTTTTTGTTGCTGATTTTGGGAACAAAGATGGTTTGTGCCCCTGTAACTTTCAGTCCATGAACTCTGTGTCCCTTTGGACTTAGGTTTCATGTACGAAAAAAAAAAGTGTTTAGGAGGTAAATTATGTTATTGAATAATAGAGCAGAAATGATTTCAGAACTCACCAGACCAATTCTTTGTTTTTCTTTTTTAAAAAATTTATTTATTTATTCTGAGAGAGAGAGAGAGAGAGAGAGAGAGAATCACAAGCAGGCTCCGTACTGTCAGAGCAGAGCCCGACGCAAGTCTCGATTTTGTGAATCATGAGATCACGACCTGAGCCAAAATTAAGTCGGACACTAAACCAGCTGAGCCACCGAGGTGCCCCTAATTCTTTTATCTTCTGAGAACAGGAATTCTAAGACGAGACAAGATGCTTTTGGGGAACAGGACAAGGTTAAGGCAGAGGTGGATTTAATGAATGCCTTTCCCTTACAGGGTATGTTGTAATGATACATAGGGACAGTAATTCATTCTGGAAAAATCTTAAAAAGGAAGGTAGCTTCCTCTATTGTAATGCTTATTTTCCCCATTCCTGGCAGAAGACTAAACATGAAAACTCAAGATAAGATTAAAATATTTGAGGAGGGGGGCACCTGGGTGGCTCAGTCGGTTGAGCGTCCGACTTCAGCTCAGGTCACATCTCGCAGTCCGTGAGTTCGAGCCCCGCGTCAGGCTCTGGGCTGATGGCTCCGAGCCTGGAGCCTGCTTCTGATTCTGTGTCTCCCTCTCTCTCTGCCCCTCCCCCATTCATGCTCTGTCTCTCTCTGTCTCAAAAATAAATAAACATTAAAAAAAAAATTAAAAAAAAAATATTTGAGGAGGGGCGCCTGGGTGGCTCAGTCAGTTGAGCGGCCGACTTCGGCTCAGGTCATGATCTCATGGTCCGTGAGTTCAAGCCCCGCGTCGGGCTCTGTGCTGACAGCTCGGAGCCTGGAGCCTGTTTCGGATTCTGTGTCTCCCTCTCTCTGACCCTCCCCCGTTCATGCTCTGTCTCTCTCTGTCTCAAAAATAAATAAACGTTAAAAAAAAATAATAAATAAAATAAAATAAAATAAAATAAAATAAAATAAAATAAAATATTTGAGGAATTTTATATCTAGAAATGCTTTCGTGACATGCCCCAAGCAGTTATAACCATACTCAAGGATAAGCATGACATTTGTGATGTTATTTTAGGGGCATTAAATGACGTAATACATGTTAAAGCACTTTGTTTAAAGTCTTGCTCACAGGAAGGAATTAACAAATATTAGCTATTGTATGACTATTATTTGCTTACCTCTGGGAATCCTCTTTCAGCCAAAAGGCTGGGCAGAAAAATATTTACTCACCATCTTGGAGACAATTATTGTATTATTCTTCACAGTATCTGAAAAGTCGGGCAAGAAGCATAGTGTTATCCCTGTTGAATTCTGGGAAAACATAGACACTAAAGATTTACAAGCACATTTCAATTACCCAAAAGGTTAGAAGCAGAAAGAGAAACACATTCTTCATTTCCCTATTTCTCCATCCCAGGTTTAAATGTTTTAGTTTCTGATGTTTTTAGTTGCTTAAATAACTGACTGTGAAGAGGAAATCTGGAAGCTGGGTAAAGGAAGCTCTGTGGGCTTCTCCTAGAGACTTCCTTCTTTCTCCATCAACAGAGAAGCTGGAAAAGTAGAAATGGGTTTGTTTGAACACTTCCCCTTTACCGAAATAAAAAATAAATAAATGAAGAGGAACTAATATGTGGGCTACTTTTATGTTATATGTCATATTTATTTTATATTTATTTTTCCATTATTTTACCATTTTACAGATGAGGAAACTGATGCCAATGGAGGGTAGAGTTCTGCCTGAATTTCCAGAGCTCAAAGTGGTAGGGTTGAGGTTCCAATTTTAGGTAAGCAGTCAGGACTCCAAGCTGGAAGTCTTCATCAGCACCTTGTATGATCGCATTACTACATAGGTTGGAAAATAAGAAAAACAAGAACAAATTTGGACTCTGAGTCAATAGCAGTTAGGAACTTGCTAAGAAGTAAGCATGCTCCGATTCTGGAGCTGCCAGAGAAAATGAAAGTATATTCAATTAAGTTATAACAGTCCTTCAAATGCTTATGGAGACATTATCATACAGATGGTCACATTTATTCATACTTATTTCTCACTTGGTCCAGTCCGATGCACAGGGTGTTCATGAGGGGCACGGAGCATGTAGAAAATGGCACTAGTTAGGAGAGAATTGAGGTAATCTATGAAGGGTATTCACCCTGCATTTCCTCCTTTACCTTCCCCACACTCAAGCAGATAGCTGACTCTGAGTTCATCTCCTCAAGAGAGGATGAAGCAGGGTAAAAAGTAAAAGTTGGCAACTGCTCCTCTTTCTGGCTTTTAGCTCCAAGGTCTAACTACAAAGAGGGCAAGGATGTTTCAGCATGGACTGGTGAAGGGACATGATGGATGGATCCCCTTTGGATGGATTGCTGACTGCATTAACCATCACTAATACTCATCGACCTCCATGCATTCACTGGATGCACTCATTGAATGCTCTCAGAACCTTATAAGGTTGTTGTTACTAATATTGTTAAGAATGCTCCATGAGGGCAAGGATTTTTCTCTGTTTTTATTTACTGCTTAACCTCTACTGTCCAGAATAGTACCTGGCAAAGATTAGGTACTCACTAATATTTATTGTAGAATAAATGCCCATCTAAAGATGGAGGAACTGAAGCACAGAGAGGTTAATAACCTGTGCAAAGTCCCAAGGCTGGTCGTGGATGAGAAGAGTTAAAGAATACCCACCTGGGCCAGGGATGGGAGAAGCAAAAGGAGGGGAAATGTGTAGTTTTAGACAGCAGAGGGGCCCCGGGGCCATATTGTGCTGCCAGGGAGGTGGCAAGACCACTTTGAAGAAATGGCTGTGTTGGAGCATGTACAGTTGGAACTTGAGAAAGCATTCGAAGTGGCCAGGCTGCCACATTTGGGCAAGAGAGTGGCAGAATGAGGACACTGCAGAAGCAGCAGAGAGCTGCTGGTGGGAAGGCCATGCACACATGAATGGCGGCAGCCTCCAGGACAGCTGCTGTAGATGGATGACCAAGAATTGAATGGCACTCCTCCCCTGAGAGATGATTGGTTGCTTTGTTTTCCTACAACCAAGAAAAATGGGCTGTAAAGCAGCCTATTATTATAGAAAATGAGGCAAGTGCTATATCTTGTATATTTGATTTTTTTAAACCCAACCATAACGTCGGAAGCAAATATTAAATGCGTCATCAGAAGGTGTAAGCTTTGATCTTAGCTTTCCCACCCGAAATTCCTAGGCAATTTACCTAATTTCCCTATGTGTGTTTCATCATCTATAAAGTGGGAATTAGAAGTGATTGAAGTGAGGACAAAAAGGTTTTTTTGAATGCAAGTTAAAACTCAGTGAAAGATAAAAAATACAATATACTAATTTTGTATAGCTCCTATTTCCTTTGCACTTGATTTTGATTTACATAGATCTCTTTGGTGAATAAGGGGCTGGATTTGTATCTTAAGCTTCCTGCAGAGTTAATATTTATATTTTTCTTCATTTCTAATGTATACAATAAATGGATGTAAACATATTATTCAACAAAGTGCTAATAAATAGGAAATATTTGACAGGTTGCTATTGCTACCTATCAGTGTTATTTTCTAGAAGTTGCAAGCCAACCTGTCATTAATATGTTTCATGGACAATCTGCAGGCCCTATAATGCACAGGCAGGTATTTCACTGGATCCTTTCACTGAGCTGTCCTAATATTACAGCTGTAATGAATTGGAGTGGAAAAAAAATAAATTTCTAGAACATTTAGGCATTTGTTACTCATCTGTATAAGGATTATCAACAAGGTGTGTTAGAATCTTCCACTCCAGCTTTATGGCTCTTCTGAGAAAAGGAATGTAAATGAAATATCCTCGCAGTAATGAGAAATGTAGAGTCCCTGTAAAAAATGTGAATGGTTGGGAAATATAAATTGGGATCATTCACTCATCAAAGATATATTAGTACCTATGATGTGCCTGGCATTTCTTTCCACAATGAGGGCATAACAGTAAACTGAACAACGAGGCACCTGCTCTTATGGAGCTTACCTTCTGCTGGAGGAGGGTGAAAACAAACCAAGAAAATACACTCTATTGTCAGACATGGTAATGAAGAAACACACAGCAGGTAAAGGACAAGACTGTTGGAGGAGGGTTCTGGTGAGGATGTGGTCGGCCAAGGGCTCCCCAAGGAGACCGAATGAATTGAGGAAGCAAGCCACTTGTGTATCTGAAAAGAAGGCTTGCCTGTATTCCAGTTGTCTCATTCTCCAGGAGCTTGCGGTGTAAAACTTTAAACATAAATGAGCATGTAGCAATAGACACATGTCAGCACCTGTAACTTTGATTCTATCTATTGAATGCAAATACATTAGATTATTTACACACAGAGAGCCTATCAAATGCCAAGAATAACCAGAAGTCTTTGTAGGCGGGACTGTTTGGTGAGCATATTTCATCTGAGAAATGAAGGAAGACACTTGGGTGGAAGTAAGTCGTCTTGACTCTCATTGGCTTGTGACTGTGACTTACTCATCATATAAACCCAAGATGCAGTCACTTATGAGGGCATAGAAGATACTAGAGACTCCACGGAAACATAGCACAAGTAAGTGGTAAGATTGAACTCTATAAAGATATGAAATGAGAGTGTTCTCTCTTCATCTTAGTGCTTATTTTTATTACTGTCGTATTCTGTGTGTGACTGAGCAACTTTCTGATGACCTCTTTTCACTGTGCCACTTCCTCTGATCTGGTCTCATTCAGATCCTCCCTATGTTAGTGGCCAAATAGAAATCAAACAGTAATTTCTAAGAGAAATATAGATACTGGAGATTTTTAAAGATTTTAAAAGATTTTAAAAGATCCTTTAAGTAGACTTTAACATACAAAATACAGTCAGTACAAGTGATGTTTTTTAATGTATGAAGCGGAAAGTTCTTTCTTTCTCCCTTTCTCTCTTTCTTTCTTCTCCCTTTCTCTCTCTTTCTCTCTTTCTTTCTTTCTTTCTTTCTTTCTTTCTTTCTTTCTTTCTTTCTTTCTTTTCCCTTTCTCTCTCTTTCTTTCTCCCTTTCTTTCTTTTCTCTTTCTTTCTTTCTTTCTTTCTTTCTTCTTTCTTCTTTCTTTCTCTTGGATTTTCTTTGTAATATATTCTGTCACTTTAAGGCTCATTTTGTTGAAATGTCTTCATGTTTTGCCAAGAATTACATTCTATCATCATTTGGTTTCAAAGATAATTTAAGGCATTTACTCCAGGCTAAGAATTTGGGCTCACAGCTCCCAAAGGATATTTTAATTATTCCTCTTGCCTTGGCTTTAATGTGAGGCAGCCATTTAAAATGATATTTCATTGGTCTTTGATGGGAAAATAGAAATCCTGGCCTGCCAATGTGAAATTAAACATTCAGGGTTTGACTGAAATCAATATTATACTCAGTTAACAAAAATGCTGATATTTCTCTGTAGTCCTACAATTTAACTCCAACCTGGCAACTTTTCCAGAACTGAACTAGAAATGCTCAGGGACTCTGTGAGTGAAGGAAATCAACATTCTCTACCACCAACTGTTAGTAGGTAATGCAGTACTGTTATTTAAGGTCATAATGTGCAAGAAGTTCTTATGTAGACAATAGCATCTCATGTGATTGCTCTCTGAATCCAATTTTCCCATTTCAAAACACTGCAGTCTATATAATGGGAGTACAAATGTTACTGTATGTACTCTATGCCAGTACATTTTGTACAGGTTAAACATTGGTCAAGTTGAGATACAGCAAAGAACTGTTGGTAAATTCACAAATAATTTGTGTTTTTATACTTCAAATGTGTAGGTTATTGCATTATTCTCATGAATGCTTGACTTTCCTTTTATTTAAGAGTAAGAGCTCATGTAGACCAACACTTTTATGAGTGAAATAAAAATAAATAGTGTTTAGGTTTTGAAGTAAATTGTAAAATGGCTAATACTTAATTCCCTATTTGTAAGTTTTTCTATCCATTGAAATTATTTCAAAAATTCAATTCCTTTTTTTCAACTATCTGCTGAAATCTTTTAAGTGCATAACCTAGTAATTGAATATTAGCCTTTTACCAGAGTTGAGTTTGGATTGTTATCTCCTTTCTGGCGCAGACATTAGCATTTTTGATACTGTTTTACTGGGCTCTTATAGCGATGTACAGAATAGGGTATCAGCTTAGTTAAAATGAAATGGTTTTTTACAGTTTGTATTTTATCAATGACTGCATTAAAATTGCCTCTGGGACTGAATGCGCCTGTGTCTTGTGGTTATTAATCAGCTGAAATGTATCAGTGTTACATAAAGTAAAAAGAGCTACAGGGGCACCTGCGTGGCTCAGTCAGTTAAGTGTCTGGCACGTCATTTTGGTTCAGGTCATGATCTCACGGTTTGTGAGATTGAGTTCAGTGTCAGGCTCTGTGCTAACATTGCGGAGCCTGCTTGGGATTCTCTCTCTCCCTCTCTCTCTGCCTCTCTATCTCTCTCTCAAAATAAATCAGTAAACATTAAAAAAAAAAGAAAGAAAAAAAGGAAAAAGAGCTATAAACCAGGAGGAAGAAAGTACACAAGGCAGAACTTTTCAAAAACACTATTATTGTCATATCAAAGGTGTACTTTCTAAATAAGTTTAGCATATATTAAAAGGTAAATCTTCTTTTGAATTTAATGGCTACATCTGTGTGAGTTCATATGTGAAAATTTCTATCCAGGGTATGTATTAGTCATCATTTATATGTTCTTTGAGAAACTGTATATCTTATTTTTCTTTTTTTAAATTTTTTTAAATTTTTTAAATTTTTTTCCAATATATGAAATTTATTGTCAAATTGGTTTCCATACAACACCCAGTGCTCATCCCAAAAGGTGCCCTCCTCAATACCCATCACCCACCCTCCCCTCCCTCCCACCCCCCATCAACCCTCAGTTTGTTCTCAGTTTTTAAGAGTCTCTTTTGCTTTGGCTCTCTCCCACTCTAACCTCCTTTTTTTTTTTTTTCCTTCCCCTCCCCCATGGGTTTCTGTTACGTTTCTCAGGATCCACATAAGAGTGAAACCATATGGTATCTGTCTTTCTCTGTATGGCTTATTTCACTTAGCATCACACTGTCCAGTCCCATCCACGTTGCTACAAAGGGCCATATTTCATTCTTTCTCATTGCCACGTAGTATTCCATCGTGTATATAAACCACAATTTCTTTATCCATTCATCAGTTGATGGACATTTAGGCTCTTTCCATAATTTGGCTATTGTTGAGAGTGCTGCTAAAAACATTGGGATACAAGTGCCCCTATGCATCAGTACTCCTGAATCCTTTGGATAAATTCCTAGCAGTGCTATTGCTGGGTCATAGGGTAGGTCTATTTTTAATTTTCTGAGGAACCTCCACACTGCTTTCCAGAGCGGCTGCACCAATTTGCATTCCCACCAACAGTGCAAGAGGTTTCCCGTTTTTCCACATCCTCGTCAGCATCTATAGTCTCCTGATTTGTTCATTTTGGCCACTCTGACTGGCGTGAGGTGATATCTGAGTGTGGTTTTGGTTTGTATTTCCCTGATGAGGAGTGACGTTGAACATATCTTGTTTTTCAAACACAACTCTAAGTGGTTTTTTTATTTTTCTGATAATCAGTAACTTTAAATAACTCTCTTCAGAATGGAAGGAAGCCAGTGGCTAGCTTCAGTTATAAAGGAAAGCTTTAAGCATGATCAGCTTATCTTTTTTCTTCTTGTTTCTGTATCATTTCAGGAAATATATACAGCTTTCCTTAGATACGATTCTTTTTTTTAAATTTTTAAACATTTATTCACTTTTTTGAGAGACAGAGACAGTACGAGTGGGGAAAGGACAGAGAGAGAGAGAGAGAGAGAGAGAGAGAGTCCAAAGCAGGGACAGAGGGAGGGAGGGACAGAAAGAGAGAGGGAGACACAGTCCAAAGCTGACAGCTCTGAGCTGTCAGCACAGAGCCCAATGTGGAGCTTGAACCCACGAACAGTGAGATCATGACCAGAGCGGAAGTCAGATGCTCAACTGACTGAGCCACCCAGGCGCCCCTTCCTACATGGGATTCTTAACGTGTAGTGATAGTGGAAAGGCTCAGAAATGAAACTGACAGGGAACAGCATGACACTGGAATTTGCTTAGGCCAGTCCAATCATACTTAGGGGTATAATCCATCCGGTGTTCTTTCCATGTATTGTGTGAAATTGGGATCTAATTCTGTATATTTTCTTCTTTTGTCTCAGAACCATTTCAGTCTAGCCCCATTATGTTCTCACTGTCATGTCATCTTGGTCATATATCTGAGATTCTGTTAAAGGCTCTATGCACCTCTGTGTGTCTCGTCCTGAACAAAGATCACATTACCCTAATTGCAAGGTTTTTTTTTGTTTGTTTGTTTGTTTGTTTGTTTGTTTTTTAATGTAAGTCTTGCAGTCTGGTAGGTCAAGTCCTCTCCCTCTGCTCTTTTCATTTGTCTTGGCTATTTTGGTCCTTAGCATTTCTGTTTGAAATTCAGGCTCAGGTTTATCCAGAGAGTCTCTTGAATTTTAAATACAAACAATAACTTTGATTGCAAATAAGGACAGTTTTGTCTCTGCCTTTCCATTCCTTACATATGTTGTTTATTGTTATCTTACTGAGTAGCTAGGCATCTGGGACTATGTTGAACAGTAAGAGTAGTAGTGAGGCTCTCGTTATTCCTGACATTAAAGAAAAATGCTTCTATTGGCTTCCCATTATGTATGTTTGCTCTAAGTTTTGTTTTTTGTTTTTTTGTTTTTGTTTTTGTTTTTGTTTTTGTTTTGTAAAAAGAGACTCTAATAGGTTAAAGAAGTTTTTTTCTGGGTCTGGTGTCTTTCATGAATGTAACTAATTCCATTCCTTACATAATGGATAATTACCAATGGGTAATTAATTATCAAGCAATTTCTTCACTGGTTAGTGTTAAATGCAGGCTTTCAGTTTTTTTATTTGCTTGTGTTAGTTTACATATTTCTCAAAATCTTTCCATTTAACTGTTCAGTTGTTGTGTTACATGTCATGTTATGATTTTTTTACTGTTTTTTAAAAATTTATTTTTATTTTTATTTTTGAGAGAGAGACAGAGCTCGAGCCAGGGGTGGGGGGACAAAGAGAGAGGGAGACATAGAATCCGAAGCAGGCTCCAGCACAGAGCCTGGCAAGGCTCGAACCCACGGACTGTAAGATGATGACCTGAGCTGAAGTCCCCTTAACCGACTCAGCCACTCAGGTGTCCCATTAGCTTATGATTTTTAATGATCTATTTCATCTGCTGTTATGACCCTTTTTGCTTATAATATTAATTTTTTGTGACTTTTCATATATTTTCCTTGTTTTCACTTTTACTAGAGGTTTACAATTTGACCTTTTAGAGATTGTATGTAAGAGCCTGCCAGGCCCTAGTTTCAAGCAGTGCTTCCCTACAGTCTCTCATTTGTGTGGGGGATTTTATTCTCCTTTTTGCCAAAGGAGCTACCTTCCTCAATGGTCACTGCCTCTCTCAGAATTCAGGGTCCTGCTTACTGTATTTGGTGTCTGTTTGCTTTGATCCAGGCAAAGTTTGTCTTGGCTTTTAATCCTGACACTGTATTTTTCTTTTTATCCTTAACTTACTTTTATTTTTATGTGCTTTGAGGATCAGAGTCCAATCAAATTACACACAGCTGGTCTTGAACCTCAACTAGGGTGGGAACTGTCCTTCCCTGTCTTCCTCTCTCCCGCCCTCCCTTTTCATCCTTCCTGCTTTGCTTTCTGAATGTACACCGTGTGCCAAGCATTGTATTGGTACTTTCTACACAATATTTTCATTACCACTTGGCAGGTGAGGAAAGTAAAACTAGGAACAGGTAACTCCCCCAAGGCCATTTAGATACTAAGTAACACGGTGCCTGCAAACCACACTGACCTACTCAACCCTTAAGTGGGTTGCCACTGACCTACTCAACCCTTAAGCGCATTCCTCACTGCATCCATTGTGGGAGCGGGATGTATCTTACCTTCATCCTTTTAGCTTATCATCCTTATGAAATAAAGGCTTTAACAAAGTGAGGTTATTGTAACAGAAATAGACTGCTGAGTGCAGTATGAGGAACAAAACTCTTCCAGACACTATGCTCTATAGTTCTCATTAGCTTCTATTGTAAATTTCCTTGTCTATTTTCACCATACAAACATTTACTTGGAATTTCTTTGGTTAGTTTTTATGCAAAAACTTTATGAAATATAGAAAGGATCTTTAAACTTCGTAGATGTTTGCAATTGCATTTACATTTACTTATTTTTCGTGTTATAAAATGTGCACATATGTCCTGAAAAACAAAAGTATTCAAGTTTGGAATTTTGTAGCTGTAAGAATCAAGAAAACTAGACTTTCACTCAATAGAAAATATAATTATGCAACTAACTACAGGAATGTGTTGTGTAAGTACAGCTTCATCAATGAGTTACAACTGTTGAAAGGATGTTCTATCTTGAAAGATAAGCATTTGTCAGTTGTTCATGGACCTGTGCCCAATCTTAGATTTAAAGATATATTTGCAGAGAACTGTAGATAGCTGCCAACTTGTACTAAGGACTTTTTTAAATGTCTTCTTTACTTGAGTGAAATACAATATAAAATGGCACATTTTTGCAAATGAACAATAACAAGTGCCTTTGTTTTCATGCAGAATTAGGAGGTGGACACTGATATTTATGTAGCATTTGACCAAATGAGAAAAAGTCATGTTTATTTTTTTAACATTGATCATAATGGATGTATATGAATCTACATATTCATATAATGCTTATAAGGAAAATACACATAATTTCTTTGTTGCTGAGGAAACATTGACCCACGACAGCAAAAATCAATAAAAAAAAGTTGTATACAATGTTCTTCAAATAAAAACTGTGACCAAGAATGACATTTTTTCCACTCTGAAGACTCTTTTTGTTCTTTTGAGATTTAGAACTGTTAGATCAAGGAGTTGTAACAATTATGCTTTTTATTTCCTAGATAAGAATGTTTCCTTGGGACGCCTGGGTGGGTCCGTCAGTTGAGTGACTGACTCTTTACTTAGGTTCAGGTATTGATCCCCAGGTCATGAGATCAAGCCCCACATTGAGCTCTGTGCTGACGGCACGAAACCTGCTTGGGATTCTGTGTCACCCTCTCTCTGTGCCCCTCCCCCACTGTCTCTGTCTCTGAAAATAAACAAATAAACTTAAAAAAAAAGAGTGTTCCCTTTATGGTGATTACATAAACTATTCCTTTTTTTTTCAGAAGGAAGCTTATTACTTTACCTTTTTTACTATTTTTATACTCTCATGTTTTTCCCACTATTTATTTCTAAGCTCAACATTAAGTTTAACTTATTCCCCCAAATTTGAACTCCTTGTATGCATATTTCTCCCCCAAAGAACTGGGGGCTCTGTACCTTGGAATTTTCATTAGTTCACTCCAGTGAATTTTTAACTCACATACCTGATATGCGAGGCATGTGCCACATTTCACTTGGACACGGACTGGACTGGCCAACAGGAGTAGGGTGGCGTGTGGAATGTTCAGGGTGACTGTGTTTCTAGCAAGGAGCATCACCTCCACCCACAATACCTGGATGGGGAAAACCCAGGCCCAGAGAAATGGATTCACCAGAAATTACAGTCACCATTGTTTCCTGGGTCTTGAGGAGGTCTCAATAGGCAACCAGACAGCTGTTTGTGGTCATCTGCACCACAGGGGGATACTGTGAGTGCATAAACTTGGCAATCTAGATTTTTGTGGTTTGTGTTTGACCGTTTATGTGATGTGATTTTAGATAGAATTTTGTTTTGAGACTTCAGCCTAACTTTTCTTTTTATTTACTATTCCGTTAACATCGTTGAAAGACTTCCCTAGCAGAAAATAAACTACTTAAACCTACCACTTAAAATAAGTAATTGTTGGGGCACCTAGGTGACTCAGTTGGTTGAGTGTGTGACTTTGGCTCAGATCACCATCTGATGGTTCGTGAGTTCAGGCTCCGCATGGGGCTCACTGCTGTCAGCACAGAGACCACTTTCGGTCTTTTGTCCTCCTCTGCCCCTCCCCCACTCATGCTCTCTCTTTCAAAAATAAAAAGTTAAAAAATAATTATTCTTTATGACTTCTATTCATGTAATTACTATGAACATTATTTGTTTTTAGTGTACTGTATTCACAGTGGTTATTTTTGACTATAGAATTAACACAGAGTTATTATCGTCAATAGCTAATAATTATTAAGCGTCTGGCATTGTGTGAAATGCTTTACCTGTACTACCTCAGTACATCTCCAACTCCATATTAGTATCTCTACTTCCAAAAAATGGACTTTGAAATTCAGAGAGATTTTGTTGACTAGTCCAAAGATACACAGCAACTTAGTGCAAGAGCTGAATTTCAGATGAAAATGTTTCTTTCTAGGTTACCTGATCGTTAAAAAATTACAAGACATTCTACCATTAGTGCTTGAAATCATTAATCGTTTATAAACAATGGAAATGAGATGATACAAATCACAGAAAACTCATGAAATTATAACGACCTACATCTAACCAATGTAGCCAGTATTAGCAAACAAACTTTATGAAATGCAAGAGAGTTGCTTTCTTTCTCCCTTGCTCCTCTACAGAAGGTACAGAGAAATATGCCTCCCGTTGCCCCCTCCCAACAAAGGTCACCAAGGTGGGTTCTTTTTGCGGGGTGCTAGCATCCCAATAAAACCCAGAAGCATGCGTGCAGTAAAAGAGAAAAGAGAGCAGTGTTTCCCTAAGCCTTTGATTCCTAGAGGGAAATGCCATGGGCGAGAGAAGGGATGCGATGGCCAGCTCAGGTTGGCAAGGCTGGCTCACATTCCCCTTGCATTCCCCCTCGTGAAATCCTTATCCAGCGTTCTTCACAAACTCAGCTGTGTCACCAAAGTAAACAAAAGCCATATGTCAAATTACAAGTGAGTAAAGGCAGGAAAAAAACAGCTTGAAATGGAAAAAATGGAAAGTTTCAGACTCTGTCCTCTGAAGGTTGGTGTATAGATACCCTCTCACACTGAATTTTTTTTGTAAGTAAAATTTGAGTTTGATTATTTCACTGGAATGTTCCAGCTAATTCTTAAAGAGGCTGTCATGATCTTCTAACAAGTCTTTCCCATATGTTATTAGGATAGTGATTTATAATTCAGGTTTTGAAATATTCTCTAATATCTACAACTATTTCAAAAGATGCCATAAAGTTTTGAAAAAATCCCCAAAGAAAAATATCAAAACATCCCTAGAGGCTGCTAAAATAATCTTCAAATTTTCTTTTTCCAGAATCCCACCATGTCAAACTACAAACTCACTTATTTTAATATGAGGGGGAGAGCGGAAATTATTCGATATATATTTGCATATTTGGACATAAAGTATGAAGACCACAGAATAGAACAAGCTGATTGGCCTGAAGTCAAATCAAGTAAGTGGCACAAATTGTTCATGAAAATGTAGGGAAAATATATTTCCAGAACTTTCTGTGTTTCCTCAGGGAAATGAAAAAAAAGAAAGGTTTTAATTTTTTTATTTATTGATTAAAATTTTTTTTTTAATGCTTATTTATTTTTGAGAGAGAGACAGAGCACAAGTGGGGTAGAGGCAGAGAGAGAGGGAGACACAGAATCCGAAGCAGGCTCCAGGCTCAGAGCTGTCAGCACAGAACCTGACGCAGGGCTCGAACTCATGAACCGCGAGATCATGACCTGAGCTGAAGCCGGACACTTAACTGACTGAGCCACCCAGGTGTCCCATTTATTATTATTTTTTTAAATAGAGGTTTTTAAATCTGATTTAGCTTTACATTGAGAAGCTAGGTGGCCCCCAAAATTTTCTATTCAAGGTGAAAACACAAACCTCATAGAAAGAATATATAAACAATACAAAGCTGTGTCAGAAGAGCTGAAATGGGGAATACCAAAGTCATTATTCTTGACAGTTGGAATTGGATGGGCTCACTGCAGATACCTATAATGTTTTGACAAGGGATCAGCTATGCTGCTCTAACAGAAAACCGACCTCAAAATCGCTTAGATAACAAGGAAATTAGTTGTCTCAGATAACCAAAAATCAGAAATAGGACAGGTTTCAAGAGATGACTTTCTTCTGTGTGTTGGCAGCATCATGGAACAAGTAACAATAAGGTTGCTGCAGTTACAGCCCCACAGCCTTGAACAGGAATGTCGAGAGATATGTGAGAGAGAGAAAGAGCACTGCTTCCATAAATGTTGAGTGAAGAAAATCTTTCCCAGAAGACGTTGGCAAACTTGTCGTGTTTCACTGGCTCAAATTGGGTTATGTGTCTGCGTGTGAACTGACAAAGCAGATAGGAAGTACCTTGAACCACCTAGTCTACCTCTGAAGTTGGGGGTGGAATCAATTTTCATGCAGCATGTGACTATTCAAAAGAAGGATGGATATGTGAGCAAAACTGGGATGTTTGATCAGAAGAAAGAGCAAATTGACGAATTGGGCAGGTAACCAAATGAAAACATGCTACTTAGCACTCGGGACAAAGGGGAAGAATTAGAAATATTATTACATTAAAAAGTGTGTGGCTCTCAGTAAATTGTGAGTCATCCCCTAGGTGCTTTTTTTTTTTTCTGAATGAAGAAAAAAATAGATGAGCTAATTCTTTTGTTCATGAAATCCACCTAGAAATACGAACTAAATATTAGTTGTATGGTTAAAGTTCACATTTTTGTGATGAAGTTATTACAAATTTGCATAAAGATGAAGTTGAAGAAAACAACTATTGAGTATTGAAAGACTATCGGGCACCTGGTAGATACTCCCCAGACTCATTTCATTTAATTTCTCCAGCCTGCCTTCATGGGATGTATTATTGTTTCTATTTTATAGCTGGGATAGCTATAGCACACAGAATTTATGTAATCTACATTCACAGTCTTAGCAGGGTAGAATTGTTTTTCAAACACAGGTCAGTTTCATACAGTGGCCCAAGTTATTTGCACTAGGTGCCAATAACTGCAGCCACTCTGGAAAACAATGTGGAGGTTCCTCAAAAAATTAAAAGTAGAACTACCCTACGACCCAGCAATAGCACTACTAGGAATTTATCCAAAGGATATAGGAGTGTTGATTCATAGGGGCACAAGTACCCCAATGTTTATTGCAGCATTATCAACAATAGCCAAAGTATGGAAAGAGCCCAAATGTCAGTCAACTGATGAATGGATAAAGAAGATGTGGTTTATGTATACAATGGGATACTAGTCAGCAATGAAAAAGAATGAAATCTTGCCATTTGCAACAACGTGGATGGAACTGGAGGGTATTATTCTAAGTGAAATAAATCAGTCAGAGAAAGACAGATATCATATGATTTCACTCATGTGTGGAATTTGAGAAACTTAACAGAAGACCATGGGGGAGGGGAAGGGAAAAAAGTAGTTACAGAGAGGAAGGCAAACCATGAGAGACTCTTTTTTTTTTTTTTTAATTTTTTTCAACGTTTATTTATTTTTGAGACAGAGAAGAGACAGAGCGTGAACAGGGGAGGGGCAGAGAGAGAGAGGGAGACACAGAATCTGAAACGGAGTCCAGGCTCTGAGCTGTCAGCACAGAGCCTGACGCGGGGCTCAAACTCACAGACCGCGAGATCATGACCTGGGCCGAAGTCGGACGCTTAACCGACCAAGCCACCCAGGTGCCCCGAGAGACTCTTAAATACAGAGAACAAACTGAGGGTTGATGGGGGTGGGGGAGAAAGGAAAATGGGTGATGGGCACTGAGGAGGGCACTTGTTGGGATGAGCACTGGGTGTTGTATGTAAGTGATGAATCATGGGAATCTACCTCAGAAACCAAGGACACACTATATGCTCTGTATGCTAGCTAACTTGACAATAAATTATATTAAAATAAATATATAAATAAATAAAACCACTAACACCAGGATAACTGGCATATTAACAATACATATCACCACATGCCTTTTAAAAACATGAGTTCTTTAAAAGTCATTGCCCCTGTAATCACTCTTTTTCTTATCAGAGAACTCTTCCCTGGAGGGCTTGAATATTTCATTTCCTTTTATCATGAAACTTTCTCATTAATATCCAAACTCTCCCCCTGCCATCAGAATTTGTACATGGGATTTTTAACTCTGGACATGAAATAGGTGAAATTAAATTTTATTCATTAATGAAGTCAAGATGGATAGCAAGTTGCACAGACATTACATATAACAAATGCTGTCTTTTAGTTTTTAGATATAAGTTCTGTGAGTGCCTCATACCCTCTTCTACCTTGACTTTCCATTATGTTATTAAAAACGGAATTGCCACATTTTCTTAATATTTTCACAGATTCTTAGAGTTGAAAGGAATTTTAAAGTGCATGGTGGTTAGGATATATATATATATATATATTCATATACATATACATATATATATATATATATTCATAGTTTCAGATGCTTTAACAGACACCCAACACAAAAATGGCCTAAAGAGAATAGAAATTCATTTCTTTCGCATAAAAGCCCAAGCTGGTACAGTGGTGCTGCTCCATGAAGTTGTCAAAGATTAGGCTCCTTATTTTCTGTTGATCTGCCACCCCTTGTTGTTTGTCTAATTTATATAGTGTAAGATAGCTCCCCCTTCTTCCACATTTCAGCTCACAAGAAGTGTAAGAGGGAAAGGGGCACATCTCTTTCTTTCAACAGCATGACCAGAAAGTTTTACATTTCACTTCTGCTTGTAGCCCCTTGGTAAGAACTTATTCATGTGGTCATACATTACTACAGGGGAAGCTGAGAAATGCTGACGTTATTGTGGATAATCATTTGCTCAGCTAAAAATCCAGGATTTTATAGCTTTGAGAAAAAAGGCAAGAGCAGATGTTGAAAAGCAGTTTATTACATATTTTAGCTGGCCTCATCTCCCATCTGACTTAGGAATGCTCGCTGATGTTTGAAATCCTCTATGACCTGCCCTCTGTGATAACCTAGAATATCATTGGATATTTCCATTAAGAAGTTCTTCCAAGTCAAACCTGGTACACTGCGTACAGGTGTTGACATTTTTTTTCTCTTTAAATAACACTGAAGTACTTCTTAAAAAAAAAAAGTCAAAGCCCTACAAGGACAAAGAAATCAAGCTTGAATATAATAGCACAAAATTCTCAAAGCTGGAAAATAGGTCCAAGAATGGTAAGATGATGGGGCATCTAGGTGGCTCAGTCAGTTAAGTGACCAACTCTTGATCTCAGCTCATGTCACGATCTCACGGTTTGTGAGTTCACCCCCGTGTCAGGCTCTGCACTGACAGCTTGGAGGCTGCTTGGGATTCTCTCTCTCTCTCTCTCTCTCTCTCTGCCCCTCCCCTGCTTGTTCTCTCTCTCCCTCTCTCTCTTTCTCCCTCTCTCTCTCTCTCTCTCTCTCTCTGTCTCAAAATCAATAAATAAACATTAACAAAAACAGAATGCTAAGGTGACTTAGTAGGCTACTGATGCTCAAATATAAGCCTAAAGGAGGAGGAAGCAAGCTGAATCACTCCAGGGATCCCCCCCCCCAAATTCTCAGGAATTGGAAGCAACCGAGAACTCTAAAAACTGAACTGACAGAGGATTGACTGGAAGAATGTGAGGCAGCAGCATGACCACAAGATCTTTTTCCCACCCTGGAAGAAGGATGGAGATTACTCTCAATCAAGGACGACCCAGAGGATTCTAGGACACCAGTCATGTCTGAGGACAAAATACTATAGGTAGGATTCAACGGAAATCTAGAAACTAAATAGTGAGACCCAAAGCCCTTATCCCCTGCTCTATAATCAGAATGCTGCAACCAAATGAGTATCCCTTGGGCAGGAAATGCGAAGTGTTGTCTCCAGGGAAGCTGGTCAGTCCAAGAGAAATGTCTAGCAGACACTGAACAGGTGGGCATCTCAGTGACATGGCCCAGCCCAGTCTGTTTGTAAGCCCTTCCCATGTCCACTGAGGTTCCAATTAGCTTTTATTCCTTTCACTTATTTAAAACAGGAATGGCAAACCAAAATTTAATAGATATTTGTTAGAAGGCCTCTAATATGAAACAGACCTAAACAAAGAAGTAGTGGGGGAAAAATCAACTGAGGGCATCAGGATGATATAGCAAGAAAAAAATTTCAAAAATAGAAAATCCTCAAAGAGAACAGATATTCTATACATTGTGAACAAATATGCTATAAAAAGGAATGTTCAGAGACAAAAAAGGTGTTGAAACTAAACATTTGATATAGACAAAACAAGTCAAATTGATAAAACAATAAAAAAAACTAAGAGCTCTTCCAGAAAGCACAGGAGGAAAAAGAAATAAAAAATGGAGAAAAAAGATTAGAAAAATTGAGATTCAAGTTGAAGATGTCTAATGTCTCAGTGAAATTCTGGGAAGAGAGAACAGAAAACAGAAAAGGAGGGAAACCTTTTTAATTTTTTTTAATGTTTATTTATTTTTGTTCTTTTTAAAAAAAATTTTAATGTTTATTTTTGAAGGAGGAAAACTTTTAAAAGACTCTTCTTTACACAAAATTAAAATCTATCTCCTCATGGTTTTCATACATTGGCCTTGGACTTGTCATTTTAATCTGTGGAGAATAGATTATTCCTTCTATCACATCCAATTATTTGAGGAAATTTAGTATCTTTAAGATCATAGAGAAAAAAAGACATTGCTGTGTAGTCAGTTCAATGATAATACTCTGAGTACAGATAAAGCTCACTGGCCGAGTTCACAACTGAGTCCCAGCTAACTCATACATCTGTTCCCCTAGTTATCAACTTTTAGAACTTCCTTGCTTGTTTCTTTGATCATCATTGTGAATTTCAGTCCAAACTTTCTAGCCCTGACTCTACTTCTTGATTTATATGCTGCTTCCCATGGGTTATATGAGGTGGGGGTCCAAGGGACAACTCTCTTCTCTTCCTGGAGGGTTCCATTTATGTCCCTTAGTTTGGATTTCCTCACTACCGAAGAAGGACAAGCTACTGTTAGATTATGTCCACCATTTAATGTATGGTGCCTGTGGGGAAACACAATGTTCCAGGCATTAGAAGAGCACAGAGCACAATGGGACCACCACTCTTAGCATAAGTCCGAGATACTATCCAAGGACATTTTACCAAGATCACAGTGCTTACTTTGGCAGCCATATCACACAGCCTTATACTCAGCGTCACTAAATTCCTTAAAGCTTTTTGACAGATGCTCCTGTTTAGTTACATCTCCAACAACCCCAAAGTTATTTTTTTCTGGAACCAAATGAAGGCCTTGGCACTTATCTTCTTAAATTTCTTTATTCCCACTGTTGGCAATTATCACGAGCTTGGCTCAAATGCTGCCAGTAGCTGAAAGCCTACCATCTCGCAGGAAAACACATTCCATCATCAATAGTTCCAATGCTAAAAAATTATTCTTCATTTTGAGTTAATATCTGCCCTTTTAAAATTACTTTTTAGTTCCAGTTCTGCATTTTAGAGATAGGATAAGTACAATTTTTCATCCATTTGATTGCTGTGCCATATATGAAGGTGGCCATTAGGTTACACTTCGTTTGTTTTGTTCTCCCCAGTAAAGAGTGCCAAGTTTTTCAGCCAATCCTTATAAAAAGTGGTTTTCAGACCCTTCTCTAACTTGGATACTGTCCTCTGGGTTTGCTCTGATTTTTAATGTATTTCACAAAATATAGCTCTTAGAACTAGCAAAACAGCTGAGCAAAGTTTCCAACTGAACTCAGTTTGAGCCTCTACCAAGTAGGTGACCTGGACTCTTGACACAACCTCTCTTCACCTCATCTCCTCATTTATAAAATGAGATAATCCCTACTTCACAAGATTGTTGTAAGTACCAGAGGACCTAATGGGTACATTAAATATTTAGCACACTGCCTAGCATAAAGGGGGCATCCCTCAAAATGTTAAGCATGTTAATTCCTAGTCACATACTTTGCTCCGAATAAGGCATCGCGATTTGTGTCAGCTTTATTTGGGACTTTGTTTAGCTCCCTGCAGTATCTCAGGCACCTAGAATTGTACTTAGCACACTCCTTAGGTAAGTACTCATGGATGTTTTTATTCCTGATGTGAACTGTAATCCATCTTGTACTTATTTAATGTGCATATGGAAGACACTTGAAGGCTGATTCTAGGTTGACTCTAGTTGCATTAGGGTCATGGGATTATGAGTGGCACTTTATTCTTTTCTCCCTTTCCAAAATAATGGTATTTCCCAAGCTAAGGCACTGGTTGGGAATATTGTGATCAATACATGTGACAAAATATAATGCAGCCATTAAAAAGGGATGTTTCAGGGCGCCTGGGTGGCACTGTGCTCTCTCTCTCAAAAATAAACATTAAAAACAATTAAAAAAATTTTTTTTTAACGTTTTATTTTTTATTTTTGAGACAGAGAGAGACACAGCATGAACGGGGGAGGGGCAGAGAGAGAGGGAGACACAGAATCGGAAGCAGGCTCTAGGCTCCGAGCCATCAGCCCAGAGCCTGACGCGGGGCTCGAACTCGCGGACCGCGAGATCGTGACCTGAGCTGAAGTCGGACGCTTAACCGACTGAGCCACCCAGGCGCCCCTAAAAACAATTTTTTTTTTCAACTTTTTTTTTTTTTTTTTTTTAATTTTTGGGACAGAGAGAGACAGAGCATGAACGGGGGAGGGGCAGAGAGAGAGGGAGACACAGAATCGGAAACAGGCTCCAGGCTCCGAGCCATCAGCCCAGAGCCTGACGCGGGGCTCGAACTCACGGACCGCGAGATCGTGACCTGGCTGAAGTCGGACGCTTAACCGACTGCACCACCCAGGCGCCCCAACAATTTTTTTTAAAAAAGCTGATGTGTCATTGATTTGGAAAGATTTCAAAAAGAGGTTATCAAATAAAAAAAGTGGTTTATAAATACATTATGATGTTATTTTTAAATACATATGAGTAAGCAATTAAAATACTCAAATAGCTGTAATTATATGGTAGAGTTATTGTTATTTATCTACAACTTAGAATTTTTCTATTAAAAACATATTTCTTTCTGACAAAACAGAATAGATTGAGATAAAACAAAGTAGGATCTACAGATAAAATAACACATCTGCTAGGAGTCTGCCCTAATATTTGTACAAATTGCTTACTTACTACCTTACTATATACTTCACATAGTCTCTCATCAAAATTGGCTAAATTTCTTACCATAACTCGATAGGTAGATCAAACTCTCCATTTCCTTAGATGATGGTTTTAATAAATAACTCACGTTATTGCTCATGGAAGCCACAAAAATTAATGAAGCTTTAAAAGAAAGGTTTTTGAAAAGATAAGTAATAAGTGTTATGTAAGTATATGAGGTAATACACAGGTTAATATGTAGTGTCACAGTAAACCTGGGTTTTCGACCTGCTGCGGCCACTAACTCTGTAGTAGGTCTTCTGACAACTTAAAAAAAAAAAAATCTTATCAAGGGGCGCCTGGGTGGCTCGGTCATTTGAGCTTCCAACTTCAGCTCAGGTCATGATCTCACGGTTTGTGGGTTCGAGCCCTGCATGGGGCTCTGGGCCAACAGCTCAGAGCCTGGAGCCTGCTTCTGATTCTGTGTCTCCCTCTCTCGTTGCCCCTCCCCCATTCATGCTGTGTCTCTGTCTCTCTCTCCTTCAAAAGTAAACATTAAGAATTTTTTTTTTTTCAACATTTTTTATTTATTTTTGGGACAGAGAGAGACAGAGCATGAACGGGGGAGGGGCAGAGAGAGAGGGAGACACAGAATCGGAAACAGGCTCCAGGCTCCGAGCCATCAGCCCAGAGCCTGACGCGGGGCTCGAACTCACAGACCGCGAGATCGTGACCTGGCTGAAGTCGGACGCTTAACCGACTGCGCCACCGAGGCGCCCCACATTAAGAATTTTTTTTAATAAAAATATAAAACTTATGAAGATTCTGGTGCTTACTGTCCTTTTTGAATATTCAAAAATTTTATAACTTTCAAATCATGATTTATTTCTGTAATTATCAGTAAAAATGGAAGAATTATTACTGATTTTGGTACGGAAGTTGATTTTTTTTTTATTGTTGCTTCTTTTATTTTAAGCTCTTCCATTCGGTAAAATACCCATTTTGGAAGTTGATGGACTTAACCTTCACCAGAGCCTGGCAATAGCAAGATACCTGACCAAAAACACAGGTAATATGTTTATTGTGTTGAAGAGTTTTGATAACCGAAAAAAAAAATACAGGACATATATTTGCTACTCATTAAACAATTTTATTATTGAACATTATACTGTAAAGAAGAATGAAACTAAATGCCAGAGAAGTATCAGTGATAAAGCAGGTTATTTATTGTACGAGCTATTTATTGTAATATTAGTAAAAGACATGAAAGAAACAAACCTAATCAGCAGAGGCTAGACAGTGGTGCTTCTATGTAGCTGAAAAAGGAGCAAAGATGCCCTTAACAAACTTATGAGGAAAGATCTGTAGGATATATGGGGGATGCTTATATTGAGTAGGATATATAGTTTTATTTTCATAAAGAAACAATAGAAGAATACCAACCCCTGCCCTCCCCCCCTCTCCGAACGGAATGGTAGGTAAGGGAGCACAATGAGAGGATGGGAGTAGAGGTGGAAGTTAGTCTTCATTGGATACAGTTTTATATTTTGAATTTTTGAACTATAAGAATATATTGCCTATTAAAAAATTAACATTTTAATATAGTCAATCAAATCCAGTGTATTTCTGGGCTTAAAATGGTCTTATTTTATAGATCTGGCTGGAAAAACAGAACTGGAACAATGTCAAGCTGATGCGATTGTGGACACATTGGATGATTTCATGTCACGTTTTCCTTGGGCAGAGAAAAAACAAGATATAAAAGTAATGTGATCAGTTCGTTGTTACTATTAATCATATCCACTTGCCAGGCATTAGGTGGCTTGCTTTAAAATCGCCTTTCTATCAAAGTAAGACATACCTATAGTTTTAAAATATCAAATTATATTAACAAATTTAAAACAAAGTACAGCGATTTCCTGCTTTACCTCTTCACATTAACCCCTCCTCAGACATAACCCTAGTTTAGCTAGTTCTTTAAGACAAGTACATATGGCTTTCTTTGATTCACTAATTTTATTTTATTTTATTTTATTTTATTTTATTTTATTTTTTAATATTTTTAACGTTTATTTATTTTTGAGACAGAGAGAGACTGAGCATGAATGGGGGAGGGTCAGAGAGAGGGAGACACAGAATCTGAAACAGGCTCCAGGCTCTGAGCTGTCAGCACAGAGCCCGACGCAGGGCTTGAACTCACAGACCGAGAGATCATGACCTGAGCCAAAGTCGGCCGCTTAACCGACTGAGCCACCCAGGCGCCCCATTGATTCACTAATTTTAGATCGTTTCTCTGGACTTATTACTATGGTAATAAGAATTTATCTCTTATGTAATCATCGTCTCTGCTTCCCTTCTTCCCAATTTTAATGATATTAAAATGTTTTGTTCAGGGGCGCCTGGGTGGCGCAGTCGGTTAAGCGTCCGACTTCAGCCAGGTCACGATCTCGCGGTCCATGAGTTCGAGCCCCGCGTCAGGCTCTGGGCTGACGGCTCAGAGCCTGGAGCCTGTTTCCGATTCTGTGTCTCCCTCTCTCTCTGCCCCTCCCCCGTTCATGCTCTGTCTCTCTCTGTCCCAAAAATAAAAAATAAAAAAAAAAAACGTTGAAAAAAAAAAAAATTAAAAAAAAAAAAAATGTTTTGTTCAAATTGATATTCGGTTGTTACATTAGTATGCCTAGGCAAATATTATACAGAACTGTGAATTGTAGTATACTTTATTTCCTTTCTCACTTTACCTCCTCAAAGTTACTAATTGCCTTTCCTTCATTTGCCTAATTGCTTTTACACTTACTACTAAACCTTCCCACACCATCCAGTAGCCTGCTGATACGATTTTCCACAAGGTCAATGATACCAGATAATCTATTATGTCCCCTATTTTCTTGGAGATATCTGGCCGAGATCCTCTCTCTTTTGCTGAACTGTCTAGGTTTCTGCACATCTGTCTTCACCAGACTTCCCTTCACTGTCATCCCAGGGATGTCTTTCTCCTGAGTGGAGTCCTATTGTTTCCTGGATGCCATCTCTGTCTTTTACTTACTTCTTTATTTGGGGTGCATCCTCCAGGATTCCAAAAGTTAAAATGAAGGCTTGATGACAAGAGGTGTGATGATGACAGACAGCATGGATATGTCTGTCTTGTGTGCCACACTGCTTCAGTCTGGTTTGGTCACCCTAAATACCTGGTGCACAGTTGTCATCCTGAAATCTTTATTACCCTAATTTTCCTCTTTTTTTGGTCTCTGTCTTTCCCCACAAGCCAGACCATCCTTTATAATCCATGATAAAGAATAGGAAGATTAAAAAGTTTACCCAAAGCCCTCGGCATGTGGACAGGGTTCGTTGATTTTGAGCATCACCAGGCCATTTGCAGAGTATTTCCCAACAGCACTATCTTTAGGGACTAGAAGGAGTCCCAAGAGAGGACTTCCAGTCTTTTGCCTGGAAATAAAGTTGTGGCTGCCAGTGTTCTGAGAAACAATCAGCAAAGAGAGGGCTAAGAATCTCAGAACTTAGCGTTCAGTGTGCATATATTCATTTAATCTCCTATTTTGAATACATTATGAATGACAACTCCCAACCCACAAACCATCTATTTCACCCTCTCGAGCCTTCTGCTAACGATGGGGCAGAGGCACATGTCAAGTGTAAAATGAAGGAGGAAATCTCATGCTAAAACGACTTCTACAGCTTTCCACCAGTCCTCACATTATCCTCTCTCTTACCTCCTTACCCCCAATTCTCGATATATCTTGCCTCTTCCTGAACCATTTGAGGGTGTTATGGGGTAGTGTTGGTTTTCAGCTTTACCTTTGCAGATACCATTCAACCATTTTCTTTTTGGCTTCAAATTTTGTTTTGTCTTGTCTCCTGTTTTCCACCTCTTTGTGGGCTCTATCTTTTCAAAAATACGTATACTGTGGTTTTTGGATGAAAAATATGTATGTGTGTCACATCCATCACCTTTATCGAGAATTCTAAATAGACCTTGCTGGTTATTCTCCATTACAGCCCCCTAGTGGTGTCCTGTAGGGCCTCCTTACAATCGTATTTTAAAATATATTTGCTTGTTTGTCTCCTCCAGTAGAACACCCATGAGGGTGGTAATTATGTCCATGCTACTCACTCATGTCCCCACACCTAGCACTGCACCTCTCAGCAGGCACTACATATGTGATGCATGAGAGACAAGAGCTGAACTTCTCAAACACCACATGCGGGTGTGGCTCCAGCCCCTTCACACACGTGGTCTCAGCCAGTCCCCCCAATCCACCCGTGAGATAAGTGCTTTCTATCACCATGCTCACTCTGCACATGAAGAAACTAAGAGATAGAGTGGTTATGGAGTTGCCTCATCACCTGTGCATCCTTTCTTTTAAATTAGTGACTAACACCCAGGGCCTCCCTTAGGGAGAAACTATGATGTTCATTTTTCCAGATGGAGAAACTGAGGTTCATGTAGCATAAGTAACTTGTATATGGTTATTTAGCTAGTAAGTAGTACACAAGGAATTCAAATCCCAGCCGCTCGGACTCAGACTCCATGTTCTCAACCGCTGGTTTTAATGCCAGCAGCTGGTCACTATGTATGTCTTATCGCTTATGGTCTGTATCCAAAAGTTACAGCATGGAATGACAGTCTTATCAATTTGCTTAAACATATTTATGCTAAATACAACTTACTTAACTAGGAACTTCTGATTTCAATAGAGATATTGGGAACATAAAAGTATTCACATTTCATGATTCCTTGACATGAATGTAATGGCTGCCTAACCAGCACAAAGTTTAAAATAAAAGCTCAGCTTTGATTTATAGCAATTACCTTCAGGCTCTGGAGTCACACTGCCAGGCTTGAATTCTGATTCCCTTCTTACTAGTTGTCACATAACTGCCTATCAATAGTTCAAATTCTTTGTCTGTAAAGTAGGGATACCACAGAATCTACTTTGAAGTGTGTTGGCAGGATTAATTAAAAGTTAGCATGAGTACCTATGACAAGGTAGCAAGTGTTTTGAGAAATATTAGATATTATAATTATTCTACGATATATAATTAATAGTGCTTATATAGTTCATTGCTCATTGTTTTTCCTTTTGTCAGACATGGCCGTCTATATTTAACACATACTTATAAGTGCAGAGACAAGTAGATACATAATCTCCAATTTAGAGAAATGTATCTAAAACTTTTCCTTCGATGTGCTAAATACCCCACTGATTGGCAATCTATCAATCGATGGGCTTGTTCTTCTCTATTTCTCTATTTTGTACTCTTCTGTGGCCGAGGCTCCATAATAGAAGCTAACTCCCAGAGGAAAATATTCTTTGGATGTTTATGATTAGAGTAACCTACCTTTGTATTAGAAAAACCATGCTCTTACATACCTTCTAGCTAAAAAAAACAAAATTCACAGGACATAATCCAAGTTTATAAGTCATATGAAAGGAGGACATGTTACAGAAATATTGCAATTGGCTACATACCATCTGATTAATAAGCAGGATCTGGCTAGTATATAATGAACAGGCCACAGTTCCAGTATATTCCATTGCCTAGTCTCCCCGCAGTAGGTTGCACTGCTGCCACCTTGTGGTCAGGTACCATTTTCAAGAGCAGAATATTGATACAGTGAAGATGGATGGACAGTGAAAATAGCCCTCTTACTGTATGAGCCCTAAAGATCTATCAAACACACATAATTATAAATGTTACAGTATTGGTTGCTAAAAAATTCCACTTCCAACTTCTAAAAAATTAAATTTAGAAGGCAAAATATGTTTCTGGACATTGGTCACCCTGAGAATCCTCGAATTTACCACTGGTGTTTCCCTGGTTATTCAACATATCTCTTTCAGTTTCCCCCTAAAGAATGGGAACAGGAAGATGAAAGATGAGGAGGATTGAAGGAATGCCAGTGGCCCATTTCCAATACTAAATGATTGAGGAAGTGTGGATTTAAAGATAAATGCTTTGGAGAAATAGAATTCCTCTAAAAGTCATCTGATAGAATACTTATAGCACTCAGTTCTCAGGTTCAAAAACCTCCTGACTTACAATGCTCTGGAGGAAGAAGGAAATTTCTGAGGCTACCAAGTGGCTATCTAGGGTTTATCAGGAAATACATTTTTAAAAGTACACATCTGGAAAAAAGGATGTGTAATGAAATTTCATCTTCTTTGTGTTATTTTAGTGAGTATTCTTCAAAATGATTCTTAAATACTAATAATTATGCTGGTTATAATTTACATGTCATTCGAGGAGATGAATCACTGAGATGATTCACCAAACATATAAAGAGAACCTGCACTAAAAGATTCTTTTAGTGCAGAGAAAAGATTTTTATTTGGCATTGCATATGCACAAGCATCAGTGTACCTGACCTTAAGTTGTGGAAAATGCACATGAGAAGAAGGAACAAAATTGTGCAGATGAGAATACAAAAGTTTTGGAAACCAGTCCAGCAGCTACATCCTGTTCCATTTGACTCCTTCCCATTTCTAGCTATTCTAGGAGAGTCAAGTTGGCCATAAATACCTTTCCAACTGATGCTGAGCTGGGCTGGGCTCTGGGAGGTGCCACATGGATCTGGGTCCATTACTTCTCAGCTTGCACATGATGTGTAAGAGGCAGAACTCACACTGTTTTATTGTAAACTATGAACATATTAACGATAGAGAGAGAACCTTATGAATGAAGGTAGCATAGAACAGTGGAAAAAATAAAAAGGCAAAATAATGACAAACTTCCCATGTTTCATTTATAAAATCTGACCAATGTATGTAGATATGTAATGATGCTTTTGCAAACTGTGCTCTACAAACCTAAGGCATTATGTTACAGTAATCTCTATTACCTAGCAGTTATAATAATAACAAAGGAAATCGGCAAGTTGGTGAGGGAGTTAATCCACTACCTGACCTGTCTTAATAAAGGCTGGATTTTATTATACATCATTTATCATTATTAGCAAATAACATATGTACACACATATTTTATAATATTTTTGAGATTGGCTTACATTTCATATCCAAGATACACACCAGCCAGAATTTTCATATATAAACGAACACTTCTTACCAAGAAAGAGGCCATGGTCTCTTCTAAGAACATTTGGTTTGTAATGTTAGCTTACATAATATATCAAAAGAGTGCACCTAGATGATGGTTTTGTAGATGATATTCAAGGCAGACAAGGCTCATACTAAGGCACCATGTCAAGCCAACAAGAAAAAACGCATAAAAGCCCGAGAGCATAATGATTTATTATAGATTACTTCTGTTAAGTGCAATGGGGAAATAAAAGACTGCCAAACAAAAGGAACCTAGCCTTACAAACTAAAATTCATTTCTTTAGCCTCAGTTACGTCATTTCACTTCAAAAAGAGTGAGCCTAAGAAAAAAGATTAATTTTAAAAATGTAAAAACATAATGGAATCGTTTTTTCTCAGTAAAAATTAAGATAAAAATCATGAAAAGTTTTTGTGGGTGAAATATTTAGTCATCATATACAAAGAAGCTGTAAGAACTGGTGACAGTTATTTTTTAATCCATGAGTAACAAAGGGATGACTAAGTATAAAGAATCAGACCCCAATCTCGTGTCACACATTTGAAAACAGCAACCACCCCCACCAACAACACGTAAGCTACTTCTCTTCCTTTCTCAACTCATACGGGAGAATAAATATGGAAAAATCTACTTCCTCTTCCAATCATATTATTTATTTTTCTTCCTATTATCCTTAAAGTGAGCTTTTTCTCTCTCCTAGGATCAGATGTTTAATGAGCTTCTTACATATGATGGACCTCATCTTCTGCAAGATTTGGACACATACTTAGGGGAAAAAGAGTGGCTCATTGGTAACTCTGTGAGTACCTTTTACATCATAAAAAAAACGCAAGCACACACACACCCAACCAAAAACTTACAAAGAGTCATTGAGAAAAAAAAAAAAAGTTACCCATCGGGAGAGAGTAGGTTAGAGAGCAGGAAAAGCTAAACTTCTCTGAATAAATTTTTTTAGTGGACTTAACTTTGAAAGCATCCACTAAAATATTTTACATAATTACATAACAACAACAAAAATATTTTAAAAAGCTAACACTGCAAAGTAAAAGCAAAGTGAAACAAATAAACCTGTGTCAAATTGATGCATGAAGTGTGTAAAGAACCTAAGTACTTTATTAGTGAGGTAGAACTGTTTTAAGAAATATCACAGTAAAACACAGTAATTTGACCATACATCTTATTATAAATATTCTCTCAGGACAAAAAATAGAAATTGTACACCGTTGTTAGTAGGGGCATACCTCGGAGATATTGTGGGATCGGTTCCGGACCACTGCAACAATGCGAATATCACATCAAATGAATTTTTTGGTTTCCCTGTATACAGTTATGTTTACACTATACTGTAATCTGCTAAGCATGCAATGGTATTGTCTAAAACAAAACAAAACAATATACATATCTTAATTAAAAAATACTTTGTTGCGGGGCGCCTGGGTGGCTCAGTCCGTTAAACACCGGACTTCAGCTCAGGTCATGATCACATAGTTCGTGGGTTTGAGCTCTGTGTCGGGCTCTGTGCTGACAGCTCAGAGCCTGGAGCCTGCTTCAGATTCTGTGTCTCCGTCTCTCTCTGGCCCTCCCCCACTCACACTCTGTCTCTCTCTCTCAAAAATGAATAAACATTAAAAAATTTAAAAAAATACTTTGTTGCTAAAAAAACGTTAACCATCATCTGAGCTTTCAGCACCTTGTAATCACTGATCGCAGACACCATAATAATGAAAAAGCTTGCAATGTTGCAGGAGTTACCAAAATGTGACACAGAGACACAAAGTGAGCAAATGCTCTTGGAAAAAATAGTACAAAATAGATTTCCTCAACACAGGTTTGCCACAAACCTTTGTAAAAAACACAGTTTATGTGGGGCTCCTAGGTCTCAGTCGGTTAAGCGTCCAACTCTTGATTTTGGCTCAGGTCATGATCTCATAGTTCATGAATTTGAGCCCCATGCTGGGCTCTGCACTGACAGTGTGGAACCTGCTTGGGATTCTCTCTCTGCCCCTCCCCTACTCACACAAATACACACACACACACACACACACACACACCCCTCTCTCTGTCTCTTAAACAATAAAAAAACCCCTCAGTATCTGCAACATTCAATAAAGCAAAGTACAGTAAAGTGAGTGTTCTTGTAATTATATTGTTGGTGGTACTGGGTATAGTCATATTGTTTTCTTCTAATATTAGTATATCGTATTTTGGGGTTAAGCAATACAAAAATATGTAGATGTCACTGAGAACCAGGACCTTCAGTGTGGGAGAAAGAAGATAGAGATGTCAGATCCGTGAAGCTGAGTAAACATCCTATTCCTGAAAGTGAACTATATCTGAAGTCATGATGAACTTTATCTCAGGGTAAAGAAAAAAGCATGTTGTATCCCTTTTTCTGGACACAATGACCAATCCAATTGTCCTGGGCACCTGCAGGACCCAGATTTTGGATCTAAGTATTAAAGGATTTAATATTAAACATTAAAAGGAATGAGGAGAAATAGCTCATTCTCAATTCGGGCAGGGAAACGTAAGAGACGAGCTGGGAATACCTCATCACACCGGAAGCAAATGAATTATCAAAGACAACGGGGGTTGTGTCACAAGGACTCAAAAGTTAACTTGAAGAGGCTTCCAGTGGCCAAAGATGGGACAATTCAAGCTTCACTAAGAATATTACTGGCAGTGGATTGAAACAAATCAAAATGAAGACATGATGGCAACTACCACCACAACCAAACACAAACATGTACACGTAAACCCCCAAACCAAATAGAGCTTCATTGGTTACTTTTAGATGATGCGGAGTCAAATTATTGTTCTGAAAACGGTCTTTAAAAGGTTGGGGGGTTTGAATAAAGAATTTACCTTGCCTTTCCTATGCCAATTGCACCTCAAGATAACAAAAATCGATGGGCCAAGTTTGTCTTCATCAAAGTATTCCAGTTAGTAAGTAAAAAGGGGGATTAAAACAAACCGTTACCGTTTTCCAACCCCTGATAATTGGAATGGACCTGGGCATTGACTAATAATAATTGTTAATGTTACAAAAAGTGAGACAACCAGATATTACAGCCCTACTACTGACAGAGGAGCACAGTGGCACCTATAAAGTACTATGGACAAAAACTCAGATCTAAATACGATTCAGGTACTGGGGTAGGTTGGGGTCCTTCAAGGAGACTACATTCTAGGAGACAAGACACAGATTGCTTTTCACAGCACTCTGGTGACTTAGTCTGGTCACAGTGTGTTGAATCCTTCTGGGTGACACAGAAGCAAGCTTGTCGCATCTTTATTCTCAACTTGCAACTCACCACATGCCTCTTCATATCCTCCCATGGACTCCCCAGTAGACTTTCCTATAATGTTCCTCTCCCTGCCCTATTGAATGAACACTTTCTAAAGACTTAAAATGTACTCCCCTTGTTTTCTCTTAAAACTCTTCGGTAAACTACCTCCTGACCCCATCTCTTAGCACTCTCTCCCTTCCTCACAGTGTTCCACACACACTCGTGTTTTGTTTGTTCCTCAGACACAAATTTCACTTCCACCTAAGAGCCTTTATGCTTGCTGGCCCCTCGGCCTAGAATGCTTCATTTCCGGCTTGTTTCCTGTCTGGGTCCTATCCTCATGTAAGCCTGGCTTAAATGTCACCTGCTAAAGGTCTTCCCTCCATGACCACCTGAAAGTCCTTCACTTTTTCTTCACTGTCCCTATCAGTTACCTGTTTGTCTTCCTGCTTCTTAAATGAAAGCTGCATCCGGGAAAGGGCTTGCAGCACATTTTGCTTTCCAGCCCATCACAGCACCTAAACCCACGCATCACACACAATAGGTACTCCATAAATATTTGTTGGCTGAACTCTGAATCCTCTAACCCATAAAACTCTCCTGGCTGACAGGGTTTTAGTATCCATGTTCGTAAAACACTAGAATTAGTGTTATTAAATTCCATACAAAAAGAAAACTAAGGATAGTCTACGTTTAAACTTCACTTTTTGACTTCATCTGGAGCGAAAGTAATGTCAGCCGGATTAATTTCTAGTCACAAAAGGGCAGGGCGGGGGAAGTGTACAAAGAAAAAGTGTACAAGGGTATGACCAGGCTGCCATCACTCTAAGGGTTCCACTAATGCTCAGGTACCCATTGTGTCTTTTGATATGATGCAATATAACGTGTTAGTGAAAAATATTTAACTTGCAACTATGAACTCTCTAGGGATAACGTGCACTCTATCCCTTCATACTCTGCAGAATAAAGGAACAAGGTCTACAACAGGACAAAATAATCACACAAATCCTGAAGATAGGACATTATTCGGGACTAGTGTGAACTCTTCAGTAAAAGGGAGTTAAGTGGCATAACCAGATGAAATGCATGTCCTGAAATGGGTCTGCTTTGTCCTGTAAGGGACATTTTTGAAAGAGATGAAAAGTATTGATTGGGTATTAGATAAAGATGTATTGTCACAGAGAGGTGGAAAGTGAATCAAGTTACAAGAATATGTACTGTAAAATCTCCTTTTGTGTTTTTCATAAAGTTTTTATTTCTTTTGAGAGATAGAGAAAGAGAGCGTGAACAGGGAGGGGCAGAGAGAGGGAGAGAGAACTGTAGCAGGCTCTGCACTGTCAGCCCAGAGCCTGACAAGGAGCAGAACTCAACAACTGTGAGATCATGGCCTGAGCTGAAACCAAGAATCGGACTCTTAACCCCACGGAGCCACGTAGGTGCCCCTGTAAGATCTCATTTTAGAAGGAGCACGCACACACAAATATCTTATACCCAGAGGTGTTAATATTAGCAACCTCTAGGTATTGGGAGTATAGCGTTATCTGTTATTTTCTATCATATACTCAATTCACTTTCATAGTAAAAGAGAACTTTAAATTGAAAAGAAACTTTTTGTTGTTGTTTATTTTTGATAGAGAAAGAGCAGAGAAGCAGGGAAAGGGCAGAGAGAGAGAGAGAGCGAGACAGAGAATCCGAAGTGGGCTCTGTGCTGACAGCAGAGAGCCTGATGTGGGTCTCAAACTCATGAACCATGAGATCATGACCTGAGTTGAAGTCAGACACTTTAATTGACTGAGCCACACAGGTGCCCCCAAAAGAAACTATTTTTGATTTAAGAAGCCATGCCTTTTATGTTCAAATGGCAATTTTTGTTTCAACTAGGTAACTTGGGCAGATTTCTACTGGGAAATTTGCAGCACCACACTTTTGGTCTTTAAACCTGACTTGCTGGATAACCATCCTAGATTGGAAACATTAAGGAAGAAAGTTCAAGCCATTCCTGCCATCGCTGACTGGATACAACGAAGGCCCCAAACCAAACTCTAGGTGACGTGTGCTACCTCCAAGCTTTACTGTTCTTCACAGCATCGCTTCCATCAGATAAGCTACAGCAGCCATGTAACCCACACACTCCCCTCCCCAGCTCCATCAAGACTTCCACTCTTTCCATATTCTGCTTAAGCAAACAAACAAGGAAAAAAGAGCAGCGGGGGTGGGGGTGGGGGAGCATTTAGTTTCCAGTATCCATTTTTTTTTTTTTTTCTTTTCCCCAGAATAACTTCACATCATTTACAACTGAGAAAGAAGAGTTTACAATTCAGGCAGGGCTCACTTTGCATCAGTTTCAACAAGCATTGGATTTCAGTCACAATGGTTAAGTAACACATTTCCCAAACGGGTTGGACTTCTGCTGTAATTGCATAAGGTATTAAGTTTGCTGCTAACTCTTCAGTCCACAAATCACTATGTAGGTAGCAGATACGTCTCATGAGTAACCACCTATCATATCACTGCTCTCAAAGTCTGTTAGTGACTGGTCACTGCACATCTGTTATTCATGTACAGACAGCAAAGGGTGTAGTTGCATTGCCTGCTTGTTTCTCAGTGATAAACTCACTCAAAAGTTTTTAAAAAGTGGATAATTTATAAAGGGAGCTCATCAACAAATATGAAGTAAAGAAAGGAAAAGTGACAATGCTGGAGCCAAATTCAAATTGCACATAAATGGAAAGAGCGGTTACAAAACGGACAATAGAACTGAATGGGCGCCTCTTGGGTGATATATACATGGTCAATAAGTATATGAAAAGATGCTCAACATCATGTCACCAGGGAAAGGCAAATGAAAACAAGGAGATATCACTACCTACCTGTTAGAATGGCAAAAATTCAAAACACTGACAACACCAAACGCTGGCAAGGATGTAAAGCAAAATGAACTTTTATTCACTGCTGACAGGAATGCGAGATGGTAAAGACAACTTAGAATTTGAGTTTCTTACAAAACTAAACTTATTCTTACCATATGATACAGCAATTACACTTTTTGGTCCTTTCCCAAAGGCGTTGAGAACTTAGGTGCATGCAAAAACTTGCTCATGGATGTTTGTGGCAGCTTTATTGGTAACTGCCAAAACTTGGACGCAACCAAAATGCCCTTTGATAGTGAGTTGGATAAGTGAACCATGGCACAACCAAACAAGGGATTATTCAGCACTAAAAAGAAGTGAGCTATCAAGCCATGAAAAGACACGGAGGAAATCTAAGTGCAGATTACTAAGTGAAAGAAGCCAATGTGAAAAGTCTACTGTATGATTCCAGCTATAGGACATTCTAATTCCAACTACAGGCAAAACTGTGGAGCCTGTGATGGTGCGGGGCTAAGGAGGAGGGAAGGTTGAAAAGATGGAATATAATTTTTAGACAGTAAAACTATTCTGTATACTATAATGAATTTGTTAAACTCACAGGATATACAAAACGGAGAGCAATCCCTAATGCAATAGAGTTTGGGTGATTATATTGTGTCAGTGTAGGTTCACTGATTGTAACAAATGTACCACTCTGGAATGGGGGTGTTGATGAAAGTGGGGGGGGGGAAGGAAGGAGAAGGGATATATGGGAAATCTCTACTTACTGTTCAATTTTGCTGTGAACCTAAAGCTCATCTAGAAAATAAAGCCTATTAAAAAAGAAAAAAAGGGCAGGCATAGTTTTCAGGACACTGAAAACGCAATAAAATTTTGGAAGGTGATACAAATTCAGAATTATAATTTGCCAAGGTATAAAAAGAATGCTGTCTTGTAATCATACAAGAAAGTATTATTACTATTCTTGATAACGTTTTTTACAAAAGTAACTTTATCAATGTTTCTTTTACTACTAAAATTAATTTTACTTTTTCATTTACCTACACATTTATAACCAACAATGTTTTTAATGTGATGAGAAAAAAGTTTTAAAGTCATAGAACAACGGTCTTCTCCAATGACTAAGATTATTTTGTACAATCTCAATTTGGCAGTCATTTTTATGGCCCCATGCTACCATGGAAAGCAAGAACCACCCATATAAACAAGTGATTTCTAAACAAGTTTTAGAAATCTTGCAAGGAAACATGGATTATCCCTCAGCCAATTTTAAACCATAATTATAGCACTGGAATATCATATTTCAGTTCAATTTACATGTTAATATTATTAATATTGGCTTGTCTAATCTTAGCATTATGTTATATATATAAACAGACCAATGAAATAGATGGCCTTATACTTGAAATGCAGGACAGGGGAAGGAGAACATGGTTGAAAAGCCAGAAATGCGGAGAGAGTGTAAGGGAATAAAAAGGAAAGGAATGTTCGGCCAAGTATGATCTTGTTTTAAGGTGCTTCTTTCATCACAACAATGTTCTATGAAATAGGAGAAAAGATGTTAAATGCTTTATACATTATTAAGAATTATACATAAAAACAAAGTGCATTTCCCAAATAACTTGCTTCTTTGAATCACTTTTTTTTTTTTAAAGCGTTCTTTTTTTTTTTTAAATTTTTTTTTTCAACGTTTTTTATTTATTTTTGGGACAGAGAGAGACAGAGCATGAACGGGGGAGGGGCAGAGAGAGAGGGAGACACAGAATCGGAAACAGGCTCCAGGCTCCGAGCCATCAGCCCAGAGCCTGACGCGGGGCTCGAACTCATGGCCCACGAGATCGTGACCTGGCTGAAGTCGGACGCTTAACCGACTGCGCCACCCAGGCGCCCCAAAGCGTTATTTCTTTTGAGAGAGAGCGCCCATGGGAAGGGCAGAGAGAGAGGAAGAGAGGGAGAATCCTAAGCAGGCTCTGCATGGTCAGTGTGGAGCCTGACGCAGGGCTTGAACCCACAAACCATGAGATCATCCAAAATCAAGACTCAAGACACTCAACTGGCTGAGCCACCCAGGCACCCTGGGTCACATTTTCTTTTCTTTTTTTTTTTTTTTTAATTTTTTTTTTCAACGTTTTTTATTTATTTTTGGGACAGAGAGAGACAGAGCATGAACGGGGGAGGGGCAGAGAGAGAGGGAGACACAGAATCGGAAACAGGCTCCAGGCTCCGAGCCATCAGCCCAGAGCCTGATGCGGGGCTCGAACTCACGGACCGCGAGATTGTGACCTGGCTGAAGTCGGACGCTTAACCGCGCCCCGGGTCACATTTTCTTATCACTAGTGGCTGTTAATAAATAATAACATGTTGGTTTTAAGTGAATCTCATTGCAAAGTACTCTATCCTCTTATCAAGGCAATCTAAAGAAAAAAAATTATCTTTTGCAAAAGAATTTAAATTGATACTCTAGATAATGAAGGTAGTAACTTTTCTTCCCTCTTATGCATGTTCGTTTTCTGCCATAAAATTACATTCTGACAAGCCTTAATTAAAATAGAATTTAGGAAAAAGTGAGAAATACCTTTTCTAAAGGTATTACCTAAAATTATAATTCAAAATAAGATAATCAATTTGTTTACACAAATCATAATTCAACTATAAAATGCAACCACAGCAGGTTTCATAAGTAAATATTTCAATCATAGCATCGTTAACCTTTAGGTCACCATTTTTCACTGAAGGACATTCCATTATCCCATCCTGTCCCCAAGTTAAATGGCTCCTAGGTGAGTGAGCAAGTATGAGAGAATATGAATGAATCAAAGTTGCATACTGTAATCAGACAAAAACACATTTTGGGAAGAAAAGAATCGTTAAGAATCATTTCCTTAATTATGGACATTTAAGTGTCTGGCTCAGGGTCAAGTAAATGAAAACCAAATCTCCTGATACTCCAATCTAACCACTATACAGTAATACCAACAATCAGAAACAACAGTAATGTTGTGACAAAAATATCTCCTGGTATAAAGTTACATGTCTCTGGATCAGGAATACAGTTATGAACACACATAAGGCATATGTTTCCTACCTCTTTGTAAGTTGCATTAAAAAATAAAAGTTGCTTCGGTTGGTCAAGATAATATTCCAATAACTATGGCTTCACATGCCCTTTACTGATAATGGATTATGATGTTCACTGACATCAGTCCAATGAACACACTGATGGGAATACATCCTAAGTAATAAATTTCAGTTTATTGAGAAACAGACAATATTAAGCACATATGATCTCATTTGTGCTCCATATTATATTTTTAAGGGTAAAGGGAGAGTTAGAAACTATTAAAAAGGGTGTGAAAATACAACTTATGTTCACGAATGCTTTTATTAAAGATATTATGGATTTAACAGCAAATGAAACAGCCGATCACTAAAGACATATTAACACAGAAAACTTATGAGAAATCCATTTTGAGAGATTTTTAAAGGGTACTATTTCCAACAATCTAAGTGATTTGGGTCCTGCGATGTAGGAGGTAGTAATAATATTTGCAGATTCCTTCTAGCCCCATTATACTAAAATATACTGAATATATTCAATATACCTTCAAGATTGGGTAAACCTACTCAATCGTGAGTTTCAGAGTCTATAATATCTGAAGACTGCTTTGAGAGCTTCAATACTCTTCTAACTCCAGAGGACTATATTACCTTAGCATCTTAGCAAGTGAGGATGCCTCGAAAAGTATAATCTCCAATAATTACCAAGTCTGTGATTTATAAATAAGTTTATTTATAATGATATTTACATAATAAAAACAAAACACATGAAACTCACAAGTTATACAAAGAAACTGATGTATAATAAAAACAGCAAGATAGACTGACAGGCAAAATTTTAAAGAAAGATTTAATAAAGAGTTAAATATCAAATAGACAACTTTACTTCTTCTAAATTTCACTTTGTCACCCACACTGAATTGGAATTGAACAATGGCTCTCTCTTCAGGAGGTCCTGTACTGGAAATTCTGGAAACTGAGAAGTTATATTTTGAGAAGTGTTTAACGTTAATGACCTATTTCCATGCAGTACCTATCGCTGCCTTAATATGAAGTCACGTTCAGTCTGCTTTGAAGTGAAATAGCCTGCTAATCTCTTCTGCCAGGCTAGACAAATGTTACCCACATTTTGCTGATACGTGGAGACGTGGCAGGAATAAACTACTATTTAGAGAGTAAAGAGAACTGGAGCAGAAGTGACTGGGCAACAGTTTCAAGAGAAGCAAAAGCCAGGAGAGGGAAATCAATGAAAACATGCACAAGAATAGGCAGAGTAATAAGCACAATTAGTGCGGTTGGGAAATGAACAGAAGGAATTAATCCAAGGAGCAAGATAAGGGCTTCTTCAGTTACTATTCACTGGAAAACAACTTAGTGCCTAGCCAAACAAATTTGTTTTAACAGAAGTACTTGGAAGGACCTGGGGGTGTTAGTATATGGAATGCCACCTTTAAATTCAGGTTGAGTTCTTGTTGACAGTGGTGAACATCTGCTTCAAATAGCAATAAAATGAAAGCTATATAATCTATACAGCTGCATCCTTTAAACTAACAAAAAACTTCAAAGGAGACAAGAAAAACAAGACATAAGCATTGTCAAATAAGGCACATGTAAAAATCTACACACATTATCCAGTGAAAGACAATATATATATATTTGGAGGTAGAAATAATTACAAAAATACTGACATTTCTAAAGCATTAGCATATTTGTTACAAACAATCACCAACTAATCCCCATTCAGAAAACTGTTTTGTAAAATGATTATTCAACATCTTCAGGACTACATTATTTGTGGCTTTTTGTTTGAAATTTCACATGTGAGCATCTGGAGAATTCAGTTAGTGGCAAAAAAGTTGTCCATACTATGAGAAATGTAATATGGAAATTATAAAAAGTTATAAATGTTCATAAACCCCATGGTCATCATAATGTAAATGTCCTTGAGTGCACCAAGTTGATATTTCCTCATCAATTAGGAATTCACAATTCTTAACTTCACAGGCCCATTGACGTTTTTAGTAATGTGGCTATATCTGCTGGCATACTCCCTTCATCACCTGCAGGTCAGAAAGCGGCATTAAAAGTTTCATAAGAATATTTTATGAAATGTATTTTCTCTGATTCTAACTTTGGTGAATGCCTAATTGTTTTTCAAGGCCCCGTTTGTCTCAGTGTCACTCCTTGTTTAAAAACCTTCGCAAAGCCCTATGTGTATTTAAGGCTACTTCCTCTGTGCTAACGTTCATGCCAGCACAGCCATCTATAGGCTAGGCTTCTGATTTCACATAAGTAATATCTAAAGATACACAGATATTGATCTGGATGACATTCTATTCATACAGTACACAGTATTTTTCTCCTCAGGTTATTTGGTGAAAACCTTCATGTAACAAACTGAAGAGTGGAAACAAAGACAACCAAACAGAATCATCCATCAACACCCTTATTTTCAGTACAAAGATACAATCACTGGCTTAGACTTAAAACTGGCACATCTAAACAAAATAGTGAATATGGCATACCAGCTGAAGAGTAAAGTGCCCATAACTATAAATAACCCTTTCCCAATGTTTTCCCCATATTAAATGAGACTCCAGTATCTAGACACTTACCCAGTTAGTATTCAGGATTTTCTACAGTGGGAAAACATCTTGTGTCAAGGTGGTGTAGAATCTAGTTATCCTTGATTAATTCAATGAGTCACTCAGACTGTTTTTAGATGAGCTGATTTATTAGTTTATAGGGACAATGGTATAGCTGTTTTTAGATGAACTGATTAAAGTGACAATGGTATACAACTATTTGTAGATTTTTAGCAATGGATAATTTTAGAAATCAGATATGGCTAAAATGCAGCAAAACTAATCACTTTTCTCTCTCTGTCACACATACACACTCTAGTTATAATCTAAAATTACGGGAGTACTTTTCCCTACTCTTCTCCTTTTAGTAAAAAACATATGCACAGAAAGAGAAACTATTCCATAAACTATCAGGGAGCTCACTGACACCCTTGCTTTGAAACGCATCCACAGACTTAACAATAGCCCATGAAATCTAAATTGAAACTGGTCCCAAATTAAGTGAGCCAAGTAAATAATCAGATCCAGAAGACAGTAAGACAACAAAGTTACAAACATATAAGACAAGACTGTAGAAAATTCAGTATTCTAGGAATTCAGGAAGAGGTAGAAAAAAGCAAAGGGTGAGGAAACTCTTCTAAATTTGAAGATACTAATGATATAATGCAATAAAATGCAATGTACGAACTTTGGATCCTTTTTTTGTTTTTTAAGCCTATAAGAGACTTTAAGGGGATAATTGGGAAAAATCCAGATATGGGCAATATATGATAATATTTGGAAATTACTGTTAATTTTTTTGGATGTATAATGGTACTGTGGCAACTGAGAGGAAATGCTGAAATACTCAGAATGAAGTGTCAAGTCTACAACTGACTGTAATGGTTCATGAGTAAAAGAAGCCAGATGAAGCAAAATGTTTACAACTGTTAAACTCACTTATACTATGCTTTCAACATTTTTGCATGAAAATTTCCATAATAAAAGTTTTAAAAGGTAGAAAATTTATTAATATAATCACATTAAGAGGTTAAAGAAAAATCACACACACCCCAAAATCATAATTCTTATTCTAAAGCAGGGGTTCTCTGACTTTAGTTTGGATCAGAAACTCCAACCAGATTATTGAGTTCCAGTCCCAATTTCTGACTGAGTAGGGCTGGAGTTAGGCTTAGGAATTTGCGTTTCAAACCGGCAATTTTGCAGGTGATGTTGCTGTGGGTCCAGGGGCACTGCACTCTGAGAATCACTAAGGCAAGCTCTAGAAATACAAAAATCTGACAAGCATTTCTGAGAGGAATCATGGTACTTAATCTTTCATAGGTTCATGGGAAGAGGGGCATACAGATTGTTAACATAAAGCATGGACACAATTATAAATATACTTTTTGTTTACAGTGGAAAAGAACCTTACTGTGAGAGATGAAAAGAAGGGTACATGTACTCTCATTAGGTGTCAAATTATTTAAATGAAATCAGAAGCAAAATCATAGTTTAGAGAGTAAAGACATTATTGTATCTTTAGCCTACCAAATAAAACACATACTGGGAAAAATGGATACACAAATAGCTAAAGCTCCTTCTTGTTAAAACAAGACAAAGGAAAATTTCCTACAGAAACAAAGAGTGATAATGGGGGAATGATTCTTTAATTCTGAACATCTTAAAGCTAACAGCCTAAAAGCATAGCTGAAATAAGTTGCTATTTTTTTTTTTTTAATTTTCTTTTCTTTAATGTTTATTTATTTTTGAGACAGAGAGAGACAGAGCATGAACAGGGGAGGGGCAGAGAGAGAGGGAGACACAGAATCTGAAACGGGCTCCGGGCTCTGAGCTGTCAGCACAGAGCCCGATGCGGGGCTCGAACTCACAGACCATGAGATCATGACCTGAGCCGAAGTCGGCCACCCAACCGACTGAGCCACCCAGGCGCCCCAATAAGTTGCTATTTTAACAAATACTTGATGTGAAAACACAGGTACAATTTTAGACTAAACAAATCTATGTAAATATAAACAATTTACATGAATTATGACTAGACAAGACGGAACACACACTGGTCTCACCTGAAATACAATTAAAATGCTATTAAAAAAAAAACAAACAAAGTCCAGGGTACCATACAAAAGAGAACGAACAGAAGAAAAAGACAACAGTGGAGAGAAACCTGTCAAATTTTGGAAGATAAAGAGCAAATGGAAGAATGGAAGCTGACTTTAGCAAAACAGACAAAGCAAAAACTTAACTGTGTGCAGGTGGGAAATGCAGGAAGGTTACTTCACATTCACAATCCTTTCCTTGCCTCTCAAAGCTCAAGAACATGGAGGTACTACATGGCTTCTAAAAGATGGGGAATATACAGAGCTAAAACAGGTTGCAGAATAGGACACCTAAAGCCTGTGCAACAGAGCCAGCCATATACAAATGAAGGTTTATTCTTTGGAAAGTTTGAATCCGAAGAATGCTGGACGTGGGGACAGTAGAAGACTGGAACAGCTTCTCCTTTGCTGTAAGAACGCAGTCAGTAGGCTTACTGCATCTGCCACCATCCTCATTTCATAAAAGATTAGAAAGTATGTTTCCGGGGAAATGAACTAGCTCATGAGAAGCAACCTGTATACTTAAAGATAGTTGGGAGTCCGACAATCAAACTGCTGAAACCTCAATTAACTAACTATGCTGGTTCTACCTGAAGACTTCTCGTTAGAATAAAATCTACATATCTGGGTATGTGCTAACACTACTAAATGAGAATATTTAATTGTTTTCCTAAATTTGAAAAGATGCCCTAAGAAAACAATCAGGAAAAAATGCTGCCCTGCGGAATCTTGTCTTATGCATTCACTCTATTGCTTTTGCCACATAATCTGAAATCAGCAAGTTGCCACCTCCACGCAAAGCCCAGTGATTAACTGTTTAGGTTATAATCGTCACGGTTACTTCTTACTCAAACTTGCTCTAATGCGTGCCGCCCCCCCAACCTGAAGCACCCGGAAATAAATACTACACAGGAAGGAGACATAGTAATTCATCATATGGCTTTCTCGCTCTTAAAACAGATTAAAATATACTGAACTCTTATACTACAGAGTGCCCAGCAAAATACTGGGACATAGTAAATATTCAATGGAAGTTTGCTGAACTGAAATAAACTGTGATCAATATTAGTAATATCCTTATTAGAATGATAAAATAGCTTACATCCAATTAAATTTAGGTAAGATGGAAATGACTGCATGCTAACTTGTGTTAAAGAAAGAATACACAGACTTATTTACTTCTATCTACCAAAAAAAAGTGGTCACATGCTTTTTAAAAAGGACAATATGTCACTTTTATGGGGAAACTGGATGACAGAGTGGGAAGGAGTCTTGTTTGCCATTTCGTATCTTTTGAATCTTGAATTATGTGAATGTATTGTCTTTTCAAAACTTTAAAATTATTCTTTTCAAAAAGGTCAAGTGAAGAGGGCTCTCTTGGAGGGTTCTTTGTAGTACCCAACAAACTTCAGTCTGAAATTACTAAATTTTGGGGGCTGCGGGGGAAGAAGAATCTTATTGCACTATAGTTCAGTAAGTAATTACCAGTCAAAATGAAATGTAAATGTCACAGTTCTTAATAAATTAATATTATGTCAGGCATTTTAAATCTTTGGGTTCATATATATTACTTATATAGTAAATATATCATAAAACTGTGGATAAAATTACAGATCTAATTTTATTTGGGGGATATCTTGGTGTCAAGAGAGAAGGGATGGAAGAGACAGAATTTCCCAAAATCAAACACTTATATCAGTTCTGGTGAAATAATCTTAGTTATTGTAGTACTTCTGAAATGAGTATGCTTATCGTCTACCATGCCATCCCTATACTGTATGCCAGGTAAGGATTCAGGCCATTTTTGCTAATTCCTTGCTACTGCTATTTTTCATACAAATACCGAAGTTTCTGCTTACAAACAACTTACCTTCATCTACTGTGGTCATATCTTGTTCTAGCTTCAATTTCTGTTGGTTAATTTTTAGCATGGATTCTTCAATTGTCCCTTGGCTTATTAATTTTATAACTAGTACTTCTCTAAAGAAAATAGAAGATATGTCCATTGGTTACTTAATATAAAATTTGAATATATATAAACTATATAAAACATCTTAGAGGTAAGAATAATGTGAAGATTGCATAATAAATAGATCCCTAACTTTAAATTTCCTTTTATTCATATTACATGGGATTAACATTTTCTGAGCATGTAACTTCTAAACATCCTTTCTTATTGATCCAAGAAGACAGAAAGATATCTGTACTCCAAAAATTACTAGTAAAACTTATTTCAACAAACAGTCTGGGTTCAGAGAGCTATTCCATTTTAAAAAGGAACATGCTTTGCTCATCAGGTTCCAACAAATAATTCAGTACAAAAAGTAAGGAAGTATAGAAAAGTAAAAAGATTACACAGGAAGTTTTAGTCCCATAATAGGCACTGGTAAATATTTGGCTCATAAATGATTTTATCAATGTCTTTTGGAAACATATACTCCACAGAGAAAATAATGATTACTGGCTACTCACATCTGACAGCAGAGTTGAATTACAGGTATTTTCACCTCCAATGTCAAAATGATCCTTCACCTAAATTATCTACAACTCAGATAATGTGCTTCCTAAAGAATAATAGAGTCGCAACAGTATATACATTATTACGTCTACCTGGCTCTTAAATGGTCTAACAAAAAAAGCCTTTTCAGTTACTAATATTTTTCAAATGAGCTGAACCATTGATAGTATTTTGTTTGCATCAAAATTGGGGTGGGGTACGAGGTTATTTTAACTACTAGAAAGTGAATACATGACATAGTGAGATATGTCATATTCAGCGTTGCTGGTATGAAAGCTATCAGCAGCCAGGCTTTGCCGAAAATAAAAAAAAAACTGAAGCAGAATACTGACAGACTATATTCTACTCTTCTATACAAATTAAACAGGCATTTGGTTAAAACTAAATTTCAATTCAAAACACTTACTTAGTCTGGCCTACTCTATGGCATCTATCTTCTGCTTGCTTGTCATTGTAAGGGTTACAGTCAATATCATGAAGTATAACAACATTTGCTGAAGTCAGATTTATTCCTAGGCCACCAGCTTTTGTTGACAGCAGAAATACGAAGATATCCATATCGGTATTAAACTCGTCAATTAGATGAATCCTGTCAGATAAATATATTAGGCTAAATTTCACTAAAATGTACACAATTAAAATTGAAAACAATCACACTACATGGAAAAAAACCGTGAAGATGTAAATACATGCTCCTGGCACTAAAGCACTTTTCCTGCAGTTATTTTACTGAAAGACCTTCTCGATTCACTAACTTCTTTTCTACACCATGTATCTTCCTACTAACTCTCACTTTAATTCAACTATTCAGGTTTGAGTAATCCTAATGGATTATTTTCTCCTTTGTTTAATGACTTCTGGCTTATCTAAATTTTGTGTATGGCTTTTCAATCTCTAGCCTTCGTCAGCTTTAGTCTTCTCAGAAGTCTGTCAGCAGCTGCTCTTGATACCTTTGAACCAAGGATCTCAAGATCAAACTAGCAGGGTGTTTGTTCTCTTTTAGGATGACTTCTATCTTTAATGCAGGGGAAAAAAAAACCTGGCTGATAAAAAGCATACCAAAAGTAATAATGAAGTGTAAACATACTATTAAAAACATTCTTTTTTTGTTTTGAAGACAATCTTTCTAATCTCTGGGTATTAAAAAAATAAACAACCAAACTTACTCAATTACTGTTAAAATACAAAAAGCCCAAGGTTTTAAAACAATCTTGGTTTAATGTAAGGTGCTTCAAGGCTTTGAATGAGTTTTAAAGGGGAAAAAACATTTTAAGGTACACAGTTCCAATTAGATACTGAAATATATTTCTATGCAATTCAGATCAAAAACTTAAAGGAAAATTTCCTTATCTTAACACAATGATTTCAAATAACCACATGAAAGACTCAAAGTAAGACAATTCAAATGCTCTATACACATTTAAAATTCTAGCATTTACTTTTATTTGAAGGTGAAGAGGACAGAGATTTTTCTGAAACTAAAGTGAAGTATACGAACCTTTCAGAAATCTGAGTCTTTCCATCTAATCTGAGGTACCTATGCTGATGATGTTTTAAGAGAACCTCTAAAATATCCAGCATCATGGTAAATTGGCTAAATAATACAACTCTATCACCCTGTGAAAATACATATATGGATTAGATACATGGAAAAACAAAATGATATAAGCATATAATGATCAACTGCTTCTTTAGTATATGTGCTGCCGAAGCGAGCACGATCAACTGCTTCTTTAATAAAAATCAAGTAGTCACAGCTAAGGTAAATTTCTTATTATAGATATAACAAGTTTATATATAAATAAATTATCTTAACTTCTGAACTTCAGACTTAAAACATAATTCTTAGTTTTGGTTTTTAAGGACAGTTAATGAAAACAGCTACAAAAGTACTATTTGGATTATGATCTTAAAAATATACACTATTTCACATAGAAACTAGAGTGGTAGTTAACTTCAAAATATCTTCAAAATAATTTAGAGGCAATCATACAAATAACCAATTATGTCATTATGTCATTATGAAATGACAAGATTACTTATTAAAAGCAACTCTACTAGCTTCTTTTTTTTTTTTTTTTTTTCTGAGACTCAACAGAGGAAAAGTAATCAGGAAAACATATCCCCAAATATATCCCCTAAATGGTCAAAGCATTAGTTTCTAGAAAAATGTAGAACAGACACAGGCTACAACTTCAAGAAAGTCAAATCATGTCAGAATTATTTTTAAAAAGTTTATGTAATTGTAAAAATGTAAGAGGAATAGCATTCTTCTTTATTACCTTCTGTTTCAATTCAGACAAGATGCATCCTAAAACTCGGAATTTTCCAGAATCTAAAATCAAGTCCATGTCTAACTGGAAGCTATTAATATGTCGATACTGTTTACAAAGTACATGTAATTCAAAGTCTGTCATAACTTCCATATCTTCAAAGATCAAATCAGGGTTAGCCTCACAATGTGTAGGTTCCTCAAAACAAAACAGAATACACACTTAAAAATGAAGCTAATTTATAATATGATCAGAACACTTGAATAAAATTGTTCACATCTGGTAAAATAGCTAAATATCACGTCACTGCAACCAATTTAGCAAAGGAAAATAATACTCATTGTCTAGGTACAATAAAGAAGGGAAAGCCCTTATTGCTTTAGAGATAACATACTGAAATATTCAGAAATGAAATAAGGTCTACAATTTGGTTCAATATAATCCTAAGGAGGGGTCTAGATGAAATGAGAGCAGTGTCATTCCACATAATAACTGTATAAGAAAATGGGTGAAGGTTATATGGGTAGAGGATTTAATTATACAATTCTCTCTACTCTTACATGTTTAAAATTTTCTATAATATATTTAAAATAATATAAACACATTTAAAACAGCAAATAATGACTTTTAACACCAAGATCTATAAAGAAGAACTATGGGTGGGTGCTAAGGGAGAGTGAGGCAAAAACAAAGATTAATTAAAACTATAAACAAGGGGCACCTGGGTGGCTCAGTTGGTTAAGCAACCGACTCTTGATTCTGGCCCAGGTCATGATCTCAGGATTCATGGGATCAAGCCCCACACTGGGCTCTGTGCTGACAGTCTGGAGCTACTTGGGATTCTCTCCTGCCCTCTCTCTCTGTCCCTACCCACCCACCCCCCACCCCATGCATTCTCTCTAAGTAAATATACATTAAAAAAAAAATAACCTACAGACAAAATATAGTAAAGAAAAAAATGAAGAAAACAAATGAAGAAAACCAATGCACTATCTAGGACATAAAATCTGAGGGATCTTTTTGGTAAAAAAATAAAGAAGTACATTATGGAAATCTCAATTAGGAGCTGGCAGATTTTCTAAAAAGGGCCAGACAGTAAATATCTTAGGTAGGCTCTGTAGGCAAAATGATGTGTTTTGCAACTATTCAACTTTGCACTTGTACAGGCATAATGTTGTTTCACTTTATGTGTTTCATAGATAATGTATTTTTTAACAAACTGAAGGTTTGTGGCAACCCTGTGTTGACCAAGTCTATTGATACCATTTTTCTAAGAATATTTGCTCACTTTGTCTCTCTTGTAAGTCTTCAGATATTTCAAATTTTTTCATTACTGTTATATTTGTTATGATGATCAGTGATTACGACTTGCTGAAAGCTCAGATGACAATAGCATTCTTTTAGCAATAAAGTATTTTTTAATTAAGGTATGCACACTTTTTTAGACATTATGCTGTAGCACATTTAGTTGACAACAGTACAGTGTAAACGTAACTTTTATTTTGTTAATTTTTACAAAATTGTTTTTTAACGTTTTTATTTATTTTTGAGAGACATTGAGAGACAGAACATGAGTAGGGGTGGGGCGAATAGAGAGGGAGACAGAGAATCTAAAGCAGGCTGTAGGTTCTGTGCTGTCAGCACAGAGCCCATTGTGGGGCTCGAACTCACCAATCGCAAGATCATGACCTGAGCCGAAGTCAGTCGCTTAACCGACTGAGCCACCCAGCCATCCCTAAACATAACTTTTATATTCATGGGGAAACAAAAAAAATTCATCTGCCTTGCTTTATTGTGGTGGTCTGGAATTGAGCCTGCAATATCTCCAAAGTATTGAGGAAGTAGTCACAGACAAAAAAACAGAAACTAAAAGACTTGGTTAAACTTTATTTATAAAAATGGCCCTATGGCCACAGTTTGCTGACTTCTGATACATACTGTCAGTCCTCTTGGGTATTATAGAAGTTCTCCACACTGTCTTTTTAAAAATTATTTTAATGTTTATTTATTTTTGAGAGAGAGAGTGTGAGCGAGGGAAGCGCAGAGAGAGAGAGAGAGAGAGAGAGAGAGACACACACAGAATCCCAAGCAGGCTTCAGGCTCGGAGTTGTCAGCACAGAGCCCAATGCGGGGCTTGAACTCATGAACTGTGAGAGCATGACCTGAGCCAAAGTTGGATGCCTAACCAACTGAGCCACCCAGGTGCCCCATCTTGACCTTTGTCTTAAAAATAAAAATGCAGGGGCGCCTGGGTGGCTCAGTTGGTTGGGTGGCCGACTTCAGCTCAGGTCATGATCTCACGGCTTGTGAGTTTGAGCCCCGCGTCGGGCTCTGTGCTGACAGCTCAGAGCCTGGAGCCTGCTTCCGATTCTGTGTCTCCCTCTCTGCCCCTTCCCTGCTTGCGCTCTCTCTCTCTCTCTCTCTCTCTCTCAAAAATAATAAACAAACAAAAAAAAAAATGCAGGATGCCTGGGTGGCTCAGCTGGTTAAGCATCCAACTTCGGCTCAGGTCATGATCTCATGGTTTTTGAGTTCAAGCCCTGCTTTGGGCTCTCTGCTGTCAGTGCAGAACCTGCTTCGGATCCTCTGTCTCTCCCTCTCTCTGCCCCTACCCTGTTCATGCTCCCTCTCTAAAATAAACATTAAAAAAAATTTAGGGCACCTGGGTGGCTCAGTTGTTAAGAATCTGACTTCAGCTCAGGTCATGATCTCATGGTTTTTGAGCTCATGCCCTGAATCAGGCAAGCCCCGCTTCTCTCTCTCTCCCCTCAGTGTGCCTCGTGTGATTCTCTCTCTCTGCCACTTGCTCACTTACACTCTCTCAATAAATAAATAAAATACATAAAAATAAACATGCTTTTCTTAAGTATGGGGTCAATATGCTCGTTAGGTTTAATTTAACCTTATGTTGCTAAAGCTTAGTGTTAACATAATGTGAAATCCTTACCTTTAGCATAAGCTGAGACATTTCCTTGAGCTTTTCAGCTGTGTAATATTGGCGATGTAATAAAGGATGATTGGCCATTTTTCTCAACTGCATCATTACATTGCACATCTCTGTATTTTTTTCTGTGATCCAAAGAACATGCATTAAACAAAACCCCAAAACCAGGAAACCCACTTTAGATGCTGTTTCTCCCCTCTCTGCCCCTCCCTCACATATGCATGCTCTCATTCTGTTTCTCAAAAATAAACATTAAAAACAAAAAACCCCACAAAACCCAAGCTGATGTTTGCTGAAATATACCTCAATGCAAACAAAAAGTTTATTTCTTCAAATTCTAACTAATTTTTTAAAAATGAGCAAATCCCACCATAACATGACTAAACAAAATGTAGCCCCAGTACAGATTATTTTTCACATGAAATTGTGAAAGTCAGATGATACCCATATTATTGATAGATTTTTTTAATCTGTTGAAAAGACCCAAATAGAGTTGCTCCTGTTTTTCTGACATTGCACACAATTCAATTCGATCTTTCTTGGGAGGTAGCTGCTTGAGAACCTGAGAAAGGAAAACAGTTTAAGCAGATCATTCAAATAAAGAAGAAAACAGATTTTTAAAAAGCAATCATAATAAAAAAATACGCAAATAAGAATTACCTCTTCTTTTACTCTTCTGAGAATAAATGGTTTTATAATTTGTTTTGCATGTGCTATTCTCTCTTTTTCATATATACTTTGCTCATCTGCTGATTTCTAAGTAAAAAAAGAACATATCCTTTTAGAAATTACTTATTTAAATGATCACAGTAACAACATTACATAACATGAAAATCATCCTCACTATCATCAGGAGTTATTTTCCACAGAAATGCACTTCATTCTAGATGGAATATCACATGTCAACTCTGGGCTATAATCTACCTCTTCAAGCTCCATATGTATTTTGAGGTTTCATGTATTCTGCTAAGCTAATGAAACTGAACTGTTCTAGGATGGTGTTCAGAATCATTAAGTCATAACTAATGAGTCGTAACAAATGACCAGGTCTCATGAAAAAGTGTGTGTGTGTGTGTGTGTGTGTGTGTGTGTGTGTGTGTGTTTAACAGGTTGGGAAAAAGAAGAGAAGAGGAAGAGAAAGAGAGATAGGTAGGAAACTTATGTTCTAGGTAGAAAGCTAGTGCCAGGGATGTAAACCATGTGGTCTAAAAGACAGGGATGGTTCCTAATCAAAACCTATTAATTTTGGAGAATTAAAGAAGTGGAATTTTGTTCTAAGAAGTGAAAAAGTCCTTCATATTCTATAATCTGCTTGGCCATCAAGTGGGAGTGAATCCATTAGTGAAAGTTTAAAAGGCCATTAATTTGCAGTGGAAGACCACCATAGGAAATTCTTGGAAAATATGTGAGACTTGGGAGACAGTCAAAAATGTGTATAAACATTGCTGTACTAGAAAATTTAGGAGTCTCTGAAGATTATACTGTACTTTTAAGTTTATTTATTTTGAGAGAGAGAGAGTGAGTAAGCACAAGTGAGCAGGGGAGGGGCAGAGAGAGTGTATCCCAAGAAGGCTTCATACTGTCAGCACAGAGCCTGATGCGGGGCTGGAACCCACAAACCACAAGATCAAGACCTGAGCCGAAACGAAGAGTCAGATGCCCAACTGAGCCACCCAGGCAAATCCTATACTTTTTCTAAGCAACAGGGAGAAAATTAACCAGACTTTCTTTTAAATAGAATTTAAGTGTAACTTTTAGAAATTGTTACTTTTGAATTTTATTTCAAAATATATTTTCCAGTATAGGAATTTTCTGGACATTCTACCTTTGTCCAGTTCTACAGTTTACCTATAAAGAAATGCTCCTAATTTACCTAATTTTAGTAAGGCAAATGCAATCACCAAATTTTCCAAATTATGTATCTGAGTTCTCCACTAAACTAAACCTGTCATTTCAGAAAATCAGGATATTAAAACCAAAACTCTTAGACATTAATTACAAAAGTTACCAACTTATTTCCCATTGTATTTTGGCTAACTTCCCAATTCACCCAAGTATAGGGATATCAACTACTTAAACTTAGTTGATAGCACAAATACACTATGAAAACAAGAAAAAAAAAAAGACAAAATAGAAAAACGGCCCCCACAAAACACAAAGTGACATACTTGGGAGAAAATAATGAATTTATGCTTACTGTCTTAGAGGAAAACATTCTTCGTATTTCACTGGTGCTACTACTAAACATGTGTGGCATAACGAAATTCAATAGTGACATGAGTTCTAACAGATTATTCTGTACGGGTGTGCCCGTGAGCAGCAAACGGTTATTTGCCTGTGAATGAATGAAAGTAAAATTCAGGTTTTTTTTTTTTTTTTTTTTTTTTAAAGCCAAATCCTTGTCTGCATTTCTCAGTGGGGGAGGAAAAAAATGTTAAGACCATTATTAATAATGTAACATTTTCTGATGAAAGACTAGTAACTGAGAAAAATTATTATCTATTGTGTTTTAAGGTAGAATGTGTAAAAATAATGGTTTCATTTGTAAGTAGGTAACTTATGTCCTCATATCACTTTTATGAGGCAATGAAAGTAGATTATATTTGATATTCATAAAGTTTATCACATAGAACAGGGGTTTGCAAATTGAGGCTCATGAGCCAATAAATATGATTTTTATATTTTTAAAGGGTAGTTAAAAAGCAAAGAAGTGGCAGAAGCTTAATGGCCCATAAGGCATGAAATATTTATTACCTGGACCTTTACAAAACAAGTTTGTTGACCCCTGATATCAAATACTAAATACATTAAATTATAATTGGAATAATTCACAAAATCCTCTCTTACATTAATTGTCATAAGGTGCTGGTAGCGGATAGAGCCCATATTCTTCAGCATATGGCCCTCATCAAAAATAGCATAATTAAGTTTCAGCCTTCGAAACAGACTACGATCATCAGAACTGCTGATTGCGCAATTATACCTGTCACCAAAAAAAAAAAAACAAAAAAACTCTAAGGTTATACCTTTAAAAGCCTGGACCACAGTGAGATTTAGTGTTTTATAAAATTTTTATTCATGCAATTTTAATAACCAGTAGTTAAAAGATACCACTAGACATAGGTGATGTTCAAATAAATACTGATGCACTTGTATCCAATAATTACCTATATGTAACCAAACTATAGAAGCTGCCATATGTAGGTAAAGGAAAATTTAAATGTTACAATTAGACAATATCTACACACCTAGGAAGAAGCCAATTTGGGTATAATTTATATGTAATCTGCAATTTTTATACACTTTTTCTCATGAACTGTTATACATTCAGAACAAACAGGGAAAAAAAGGACATGAAATTAAAACATTTGTTAAGTACATAATACTATTGTATTAAAGTAGTAGAGTACATCCAAGAAAAAAGTTAATAGCAGCTACCAGTACTAGACTATCTATGAAAATGAAGTCCATTTTATTTAGAAAAGATGAATTCTGGATGAATTCTTTTAATCATGGCCTCCTACAGAAGTCAGTAGAGAAAATAGTAACTAAATACTGAGAGTTAACATGAAGATTGAAATAACCTATATTTAAAAATGCAATATGAGAGCAGTAACTTCTCTGCTTAATATTTTTTCAATGTTTATTTTTGAGAGAGAGAGACAGAGCATGAGTGAGGGAGGGGCAGAGAGACAGAGACCCAGAATCCAAAGCAGGCTCCAGGCTCTGAGCTGTCAGCACAGAGCCGGATGTGGGGCTCAAGCCCACGTGCTGTGAGATAATGACATGAGCAGAAGTCGGACGCTTAACTGACAGCCACCCAGGCACCCCTCTGCTAAATATTTACGCTAAAACAGCCAGTACACCAAGTCATGATTAACTTGGTAGAAAGTTATATTTTCCACCCGTACTTCTATAAATCAATTTTTTTCACTTAGAGAGTGAGATTTCACTGTATTTATTAATACAAAATTATTAATTGTTGGAGAACAAGAAGCTGGAAGCACCGTGAGAATGTCCTGAAGGAAAGGAATAGAACTGCTTTCAGTTCCTTGCTGCTCTGTGCTTTTCCTTCAGGACATTCTCACGGTGCCTCCGGCTTCGGCTTCTTGTTCCCAACAATCAATGATTAATAATTGACACAAGTTAGAAATATTACAAATCATTTGGTGGGATATCTTAAATTTTACTTTAAGTTTAACAGAAAGTCTTGTAAAACTACACTTTCAATCAAGTGGACAAAGCCCTTTTATAACCATTAACCATCATCTGTCATACTATTAAAAAACTGATGGGGCGCCTGGGTGGCTCGGTCGGTTAAGCGTCCGACTTCGGCTCAGGTCATGATCTCACGGTCCGTGGGTTCGAGCCCCGCATCAGGCTCTGTGCTGACAGCTCAGAGCCTGGAGCCTGTTTCAGATTCTGTGTCTCCCTCTCTCTCTGCCCCTCCCCTGTTCATGCTCTGTCTCTCTCTGTCTCAAAAACAAATAAAAAATTTAAAAAAAAACAAAAAACAAAAAAAAAAAAACTGAAAAATGCCCGAATCCTCAACATAAATCATTCCATTACTTTTGTTGTATAGTTCTTAGCATAAATTTTCCTTCATATTACTACTAAGATATTTTTTTTTTTTTTCAACGTTTTTTTAATTTATTTTTGGGACAGAGAGAGACAGAGCATGAACAGGGGAGGGGCAGAGAGAGAGGGAGACACAGAATCGGAAACAGGCTCCAGGCTCCGAGCCATCGGCCCAGAGCCCGACGCGGGGCTCGAACTCACGGGCCGCGAGATCGTGACCTGGCTGAAGTCGGACGCTTAACCGACTGCGCCACCCAGGCGCCCTCTACTAAGATATTTTTAAAAATTTGAGGGTTACACAAAATCTTTCCTGCTCAAATATACTTTGTCTCCATACTTACGTGGTCACAATTACATTATATTCTTCGTATTTACTATGGATGTTGTATCTAATCTGTTTACGTTCTTCTTGAGAGCCTACAATTTAAAAACACCACACACATACTGGTTACATTTATTGTACTTTACTGTATGTAAGGATTTTAAAGAAGTTTCTAATTAAAGCAAAATGACATTCTTACCATAGTAACAGAGCACCTTTAAAGTGGGGCACCATAAATTAACTTCTCTCAACCAGTTATCTATAAAGCAAAAGAGATATTATTTGTATCTGCTACAACAGGTTATGTGCTACAACAGGTTATATGCAGTGAAATGAATTCTACCCAGAAATTCTTTTGCAAAATAATGATTAAAAAAAAAAACAAACCAAAGACCCTTCACAATTCTCCTGATGATTAAAATAATTTTGAAGAGGCATAAAATGAAAGGCAGATGGCCAACCATTATATTTATAGGTCATTAATTTCCATTTTAAAGACTTTTTTTGGATTATGTTCATACGTATATTATCTTACTCTAGTCAACATCCAATCAATTAAGAATAACTTCAATGGGGATGAACTGTATACTGATTCTATAAATGTTTAATTATAAATTTAAAAGCACTTATTTCTCTCAAATTACTCATCAAAACAATTTTTTCATTAAAACAATTTTCTAGAAGTATTACAATAGTCCATGATCTTATTGATGGTCCCTGATCCATAATAATTCCATAAAAATTCAAAAGGTGAATAACTGACTTGTATTGCAGTTATTTTAAAAGATGTGCAGTATAATCAAACACGCATACTCACACATATACAAAGGGAGAAAAAAATATAAGGTGACCACATAATATTCACCTCTATAAACTAAGAAATCACAGATTTTCTTCTCCCTATACACAACCCTATACAGTCAAGTGTAGTTGTCCACAATATTACAAACCTATAGTTGATGCTGGAACAACGATCAAATGAGGACCTTTATTACCCTCCTGATAAAGGTATGCCAGGAATGCAATGGCTTGAATAGTTTTTCCTAGGCCCTAAAATTAAATGTTTAAAAGACAATATATGAAATTTAAAAACAAAAAATACTGGAAAACACAAAAGGAAAAATAATACTTCTGGTTTTATTTATTTTTGATTCCCCATAATGCAACCATATGAGAGTTCTATATTCTTAGTTCCCAATGACTGATAAAACAGACCATAATGTCCAAATTACACTAAAACTCAGTTTAATGAGCAGGATGTATCCTGCTAGTTAAAATACGACACACATTAATATGGAAGAGCTTTGCAATGCATATAAAGGATATAATTTTGGTAACTATTTATATAAAACAAATATTTAATACATACTAAAGAACAATGTTCCAATGACTAATCAGATCATATACCTATCCTATCACCCACCAATTTCACTTCTAAGAGTATATTCAAGAAATATGAGGACATATATCCACAAAGACCTTGGGTAAGAATGTTGACAGTAGCCAAACACAGGAAATGACCTAAAGGAACTTCAACAGGAAAATGGATACACAAGTTGCAACATATTTATACTATGGACTACCACATACCAATCAAAAACCAAACTACTGATACATATAAGAACACGGATGAATCTCTGTAACTTTTATCATGCACCAAATGAACCAGAAGTAAACAGTATATACTGAATGGCGCTATTTATAGAGTTCAAAATTAAAAAAAAATAACCTATGTTTATAGACATCAGAATAGTGGTGGTAATAACTAAAAAGAAGCATGAGGGCATGTTCCTGGGACAATGGAAATGTTGATTTGGGAAGTGGTCACATGGGTGCACACATATGTAAAAAGTCACTAAGTTGAACATTTGTGTATTTTACTGCAAGTAAATTCTATATAAGCGAAGTGGGGTTTATTTTTAGGCTACTGATCAAGTTTAGCTAAACACTGCCAGCTGTGATAAACTGAACTGCCCTCATTCCTGTGTTGAAGCCCTAATGCCCAATATGACTATATTTGGAAATAGGGTCTTTAAGGAGGTAATTAAGGTTAAGTGAAATCACAGGGATGGGGGCCCAATCCCCATTGTCAGAGAAAAAGACACCAGGGATGTGTGAGCAGAGAAAAAGACATGCGAGGACACATCAAGAAGGTGGCCATCTGCAAACAAAGGCTAGAGGCCTTAGGAGAAACCAAATCTGCCAACACCTTGATCTTAGACTTCTAGTCTCCACAGATGTAAGAAATAAATTTCTGTTGTTTAAGCCACCCACTCTTTGGTCTTTTATTATGGGAGCCCTAGCAAACCAGGCAAGACACTAATTTATAGATATTGTGTTTTACAGGTTACAAAAACAGTTTCACATATTGTACTTCATTTGATGCCAAATATAATCTTAAGATACAGAAATTACTCATGTTTCATTAATATTGGCTGAGATTAGGCCATTCGGTAAGGATTAGCCCATGAAAAGCAAAGGTTTGGGTTCCAAACCCAGATTTGATTCTCAAGTCCAGCTCTCCACAACTGTAATGTTCTATATTCTATATCTAATTCTATAACTATTTGAAATCCTGCATATATATTGTTTTCTATCAGATAAAGAGCATCTTTGTTATAATGATAATATAATGTATGTGTGGGAATAGTCTTAAAGTACAAAAGATTACTAGAAGCTAACTACAGAATAAGGATCACTGTTAATTTTTATTTTGAAAATGTAATATACACTGTAATACATATGTATTTAATAAGCATTTTCCCAATGAACAGGACTAATTTTTAATAAACTTTTTAACAGAAGAAGGACATTAAGGTTAAAGGTCAAGTTTCTATGTGACAATACCTGAACTACTGGGTGTAATGAACTTCCTAAGCTCAGCTTCAAGCAAATGTGTTGGGGGAGGTGGGGGGGGTGGGGAGTGGTGCACAGAAACTCAGAGACAGCTAACAAAAAATGGCTGAAATGATGTTGCTGATAAATGTGTGGATTTATTTATAAGTCTCTATAAATTTTCAAAGTAGCTATAGAAAAGCACATAAAACAAAATCTTAGTATTATACATATGCATATTGTGTATGTACATACAAACACACACCTGCAGAAGAAAATAATCTCAAAAGATATACACCAAAATAGTACTTATTTCAAGGCAGCAGGAGTATGAGGGATCTTGATTATTTTTGGAATTTTTACGTAACGTCTAATTTTTAAAACATATATATTAATTTGATAATCAGAAAGAAAGTGAAGCCCATTTTCATTTTGAGGGGCAATGAGGAGGCCAGAGCTAAGAGAAGTGCTAGAAAATTAGAAGGGGTGAATGGAGTAATAAAATACTGATGTGAGAACAGTTAACTACAGGGGTCAAGGGAAAATTTTACTTTTTAAATGATAGCAAGAAGGCCTTTTAATGATGAATCCTAGAAATAGAGTACTACTTACCATTTCATCTGCCAAAATGCCATTAAGTCCATGTTTATGTACCAATGCCAGCCAGTTCAAACCAACCTTCTGATAGGGCTTGAGTGACAAACTGGTAAAGAGAGTTACAAAATATTACAGATTTATACTTCTATACTTTTATACTCCACTAGTTTTATGACATGAGGTTTAAGTTTACAATGCACACAAAAACTGAAATACCTATGTCTAATCTTACCTTTTAACTTACAAGCTATTTACACTTAGTTAAGAAAAAAGAGCCCCAAACACAATGCATTTTCTTCTATTTTCTCAACTTTTATTTTGTATTGACTTACTTTTTCTGGCTTTAAGAATTACAAAAAATATTTCCATGTTCAGTCATAATGTAATGCCACCAAGTTAATTCCATAAATGATCACAATATTAACCATGATAACATATTACTAACCTAATATATACTAGAAAATGGTACTGTATGGATTTGAATTATACCACATTAGGGAACTTCAAGTATTAGGACAACACAAGCTTAATTTGCCTCTTTGCCAGGTTGACTGAATAAACACTTTCTGAATGAGTGTCAGTCACCTCTAATGTCAGTGGTATGTATATCTGGAAGGCATATATATGTATTTGTTTTTGAACTGTATATGAATATAAATTTGAGAGACATCAATGAGCATCAAAAAGTAGAAAGTAGCAGGCAAGGGTCAAAAATCTCATTTAATTTGGAAACACATAATTTGGAAATAACTTCTTTGGAAGGTAATATTGGAAGGCTATTACCAATAAAAACACTATTTTTTTTCTAAAAGTTCAAGTAGTTAAAAACCAATAGCAATTATTACTAAATACCTATTACATACAGATACACAAATAGCATTTTCAAGCACCACCTCATTTAATCTTTTAACATCCATTAAGACTGCCTTTTAGCATTACTTGAAACTGATGAAAAACCTGATGCTAAGTAATCTGCCTGAGGCTGCATAGCTACAAAGTGTTATGGATGGCTAAGATTTTAACTAAGGAAGTCCATCTCACTCAAAAGTTTATCCTTATACTCCCTAGGTCAGCACACAACACATATTAACACGAAAAGCTAGGATAAAGACACACCTTTCATTCTCCAGCTTTTATCCTCTCCCCTTAATTACCTATTACACACATCCTATCTGCACATAGGTAAGGAGTCTGAACACAGCTATGGTATAATAAAATGGTTAAAGGGCCAAATTCTAAAATCAACAGACTTTAATTAGAATGGGGTACAAGAGGTAGGGTAGAAAGATATACATCTTAAATTAGAAATATGTTTCGGGGCACCTGGGTGGCTCAGTTGGTTAAGCGTCCAACTTCGGCTCAGGTCATGATCTCACAGTTCATGAGTTTGAGCCCCATGTCGGGCTCTGTGCTGAAAGCTCTGAAGCTGACAGCTTTGGATTCTGTGTCTCTTTCTCTCTCTGCCCCTCCCCTCTCCCACTGGTCTCTCTCTCAAAAATAAACATTAAAAAAAAATTAAAAATAAATCTATGTTTCAGCTGTGGGGCATGCAATCTATAAAACATTTCTCATTAAAAAAAAAATAAAAGCATTGGTGGGGAAAAATTCAGCAATATTGCTGAAATCTTTATAGTTCATTTAAAAAAAAAGTCTTTGTTTTCCTGATCATGTAATTTCAGCTGCCACTACAAAAGTAATAATAAATAAAACATATTACCATAGATATTTTAATTTCCAGATCCAAATGAATTTTCTACAATGGTGAAAGTAAATGCTCATACTGGAATATTTAGTCTATTCCAGACACAATGCTATGGGCGTGACATGCATGATTACTTCATATAATCTAATGATAAAGCAGTAATATTATTATCCCCATTTTAGAGATGAGCTGATCTCTGGGACTCGGAGAAGAGAAGTAACTTGCCCAAGGTCATATAGCTATACAAATGCACTGTACTGCAGTGGCAGAGACGGAATCCAATCTAGGTCTGATCCAGAGCTCAGCCCTTCAACAGAACACGAAAAAGTTCTTTCCTCCTGACCCACCCCCTCTATGGTCAAAACTGAGTTCTTTATTATTTTTGAGCTGCTCTTGATGCCTTAGTCATCCCACACATGTAAGGTTCATACTTTATGAAAATGATGAAACTTCATAAGGTGGGCAAAGTACGTCATTTATAAATGCATCAGAGCACCAAGCATGCTATCCCAACATCGATCTATCACAAATAGCCAAGAAATATTGAGAAACTAGTGTAACTGTTAAAATACTCTTCACTATACATAAAACTTTAAAAAGTGATGAAGGAGTTTTGAGAAGCATCTACTATATAGAATTTTTCAATCAAATAAAAATGGCTTCATCCATATCACAAAACAGCTCTGCTGGCTGTTTCTGATCAAGATACTAAATAGCTTTGTTATACTGAAATATTTGTTTTAAAAATACAATGTGTGTGCTTGTGTATGTGTATACACACATATGTATTTTTGTGTATACACTCCTCTACTGGATTTATCTAAGCTTCCAATAACTTTTTTATTGCTTAGTATCCCAACAGTGCTGCCCGTCAACAGATCCCTTCTTCAGAAGGCAAAAACATCAATGAAAATGCAATTTTGACAAAGATGCTTTAAATCCAATTTGTTATGACCAATTTTTAAAATAGGGCAGCTATATTCTTTCTCTAGCAGGATCTAATATTTAGATGCTGTACAATCACACCTTCTATTTATTTTGACATTCTATCGTTTTCTAAAAATTTTCATGACTGCATATAACCCCCCCACACACCAGTTTATAGATAAAAATGTAATCTGCCCATGCCTTCTGAATTAGTTTAAGTGCTCTCTTCTCATCAGCAGACCATAAATATCTTTTGGTACCTCTCACTAAAGAAAAAAAAAATGATTTTAAGATTTTCTGAGACCATGAAAGAAAATGAGGCAGCATGTTATTTTGAAGTTACCTGCTTTGTTAGGAGGAAAAAAAAAAAAAATCCTTCCAGAGTCAGGATTTATTTTCAGAGTGAAAATTTAATTGGGTTTAAATCTCCTGTTGGGAGAAACTGGTATCAAAGTTTTGAAAGGTGAGATAAGCTTGAAATGGAAATAATATGCTAAATGTGAGTTCAAAATGCAGAAATAGTCTAGAGAGACTTGATGCAAGCAGTTGATATGAAATAAGATTAGGGATACTAGCTGACCAAAAGCTTTATATTCCCTAAGTGTGACACAGCTGATGACAATACCACAACATTAGTTTGCACTAACGGTAGTATCCAAACGGCTAAAATATTTACATCATAGCACTTGGAGTTACTCAAGTCACATCTGCAGTACTGATCTGTATCCACATCACTGTCAAATGGCTTCACAGCAACTGTTTAGAACATGATAGGAAACCATCCTATCAAACTGAGGACAAACAAAATCAGAGTAACCTGGTAGAGTTAGCCCAGAAAAGACAGGACACATATAATTAAATACATTTTATATTGAACATCTGAGAAATCTTTTCAGATAAAACAACTTAAAGCTAATATATTTTAGATCAACTGCTAAAGTTTGAGAGATGGCTACATTAACAGTAGGAATAAAAAGGGAAAAATACTGAGGTTTTTTTTCTCTTTTCCCTCACTGTATTATATTTTAACTTTCGGTATCTTTAGTTTTAACATTTTAAAATAAAAATTATGAACGTAATAGTTTTGAGCTTTGAGATACACGCAAGAAATTTTATTTCCCTCTGCAAAGACTTTATTTTTAATAAGGATTTTGGTATGTCTATATGTCCTTTATCTCTAAAAGGCAACTTTTTTGTTATAATTAATATAAATTTGTAATAATAAACAGTTAACATAATTTTGCTTCAACGTAAACTTTGCTAAAAGAATTGGTTCTGTTAAGAAAAGCAGGGTAGCTTAGTCATCAGGATGGTTTGACATTTTCCTCCAATGCTAATAACTCCTTTCCCAAGGCAAGAAAACTACTTTAATTGTCTCTGTGCCTAGCAGCAATGATGCCTGGCCAGTATACCAAGTAAAACTGCTTGTGCAACTCTTACCTTGGCTAAAAATAAAAACCAAGACAACAAATTTCACCCCCTAAAAGTGCATTTACATGAACTCTCAAGAAACTATCTACACAGGTATTAGAAGTTCTATTTCGGGCTAGAGCCAATGAGCACTTTTTTAAAAAGAGCAATTTTTCTCATCTATTAAATACTTCATCAGAAAATTCCTCAGCATAAAGGAAGGACAGTGTATTACCTGATCATACTATTTACAAGTAACAGGACTTTGTGGATGTGGGTTTAAGAGAGAAAATTTTCAAGTGATGCAATAAAGCACTTGATTTTTTAAAATCCAAATTATGATAAAGTAGACTCAACTGGGTAAGTCTTGTAGAGTGAAGAACTCCCCATATCCAATGCTGTAGAACAAGAAGGAGCAGCTCCAACTACACTTTTAGGAGATGAATTTGCTGACATGGCCATAGTTCTTTCTATGCAACAGAGAAAAGAGCTTCTTTGTGGGAAGTGCATCACGTTTCCCTACACCATCCCATAGCACCCTAGAAGGGCACAGAAAAGATTGTAGCTTACTATTAAAGGCCAGTAACCGTATCTTGACTTTTAATTAACCAATGATCAGCAAATATGCTTTGATCATTGACTAGAAAAAGACTAGAAGAAGTAAATAAAATCACCAAGGTAATTAATTTTAGTACCTAGTGCTAATCTTATTAAATACCTATCAGAAATATTCTGAACAAATGTAACTCATTTTTAACGTTACATATTACTGAATACTATGGATATACCATAATCCACTCTAACTATTCATACCATAATTCATTCTATTCTCTGATTTTAGGAACTTGGATTGTTTCCATGTTTTTGCCACTATAAATATTATCACAGTAAACAATTTTATACATTTCTTTAAAAGAAGTATCCTAAATAGTTCTGAGTCCCCAAACCACTTAAAAATAAACTTTTAAAGGAAGTTCAAAATAATCTTTCCGTCCCAATATCCCAACACCATGCAAACTGGGGGCATCACAATTATAAAATGCCATTTTAATATGTACTGGTTGTTGTACAAATTTTTTTACTGAAAATAATTCAGTGTCTGCTTTTTTGTAAGAATTCTGAAAAGGTATTTTACTGACACTAGCAGTTTTGGGAAATATAGTTTTTATAACCTTTCCTTATATAATCTATTTAATAAGTGTCCTTGTCATTACTGATGTTTCTACTCCAGAAAGAGATTTAATAACTCTGGGCTTTTGAAAGCATTTAAAATATTAAATCAGATACAGTATATTTTAATAATTTCATTTTATTTATGATTAAAAAGAAACTGAGCTAGGACAAATTTTATCACTGATATAATTAAGCAGCTGATTTTCTGAAGCACCAAACTGTGTAAAGGGGTAGTAGCTAAAACCACCTTTCCAGTTTTTGTGATTATATATGAAATCATCTGTCATCAGACAAGGAAAACATAGGTTATATAAGACCATAACAATTCCTCCCTCTAATCTGTAAAGATATAATGGAGTAAAATACCCTTGGCAGGGTCGGGGGGGAAGGGGTATCAATAAAAAACAATTCTTGCATCACTGATGTGTCATTAAAGGAAACTCTGGGCTTCCCTTCTAACATTAGTTTTCATAAAACTTCCACATGTAAGTTCCCTAGGCACAATACAGAAATAAGTTCTGAACTTTTATACAGCTGAGATAAAATAAGAAATAGGTATGTATAACAAATATTACCTCTGGTTTAGAATGGAGGGTTGTTCTATGTTCCATCCACCTCCATTTCCAGTGAGCATGGTAACTTGTTTTGTCAACTTATTTGAAATGTCTTCACATTTGTTCATAAGCCTTATAACTACATCCCTTTCTTGGATCAGTGTTTTACAATGCCATATCAAATCTTCTGATAAGCCATTAGTTTTGGACATCTTTGTGAACTATGGCATAAAAAGAAAAATAATTTAACAGTTCAGATCTAGTAAATAAAAATCCAGTACCAATTTTTCTTCATGAGGAAAAGACAATTTGTTCATTGAATATTTTACTAATGACCTTAATCAAGTGCTAAGAGAACCTGTTTCTTTCATGTCTACATTTGAATTTCCATGTTTCTCTTTGATAAATCCTGTCACCTCCAACTCCCCATGCTGAAATAAGACATATCTTTCTCCCCCAAAATGCACAATCTCAAGCTAGTTATTACTTTGAACCTAGTGGATGTTCTCTTATAGGAGAAACTCTAAAGTGATGGTTAACATCTCCTATCAAGTTTTGTTTTCAAAATCTCAGATTCGTCTTCATTACCAAAAATAATAGTATTGTATAATTGCATACCTGATATCTTGCCCCATTTTCATCACTTTCCCTGCCTATGACATATTACTATATGATTAATCTTCCTAAAACATACTTTTCCCTATCTATCATCAAAGTACCACCCCTCGAGCTTTCAAAACTCCAACTATTATTTGTCACTTAAATTTTGTTCCTAAACTGAGACTATTGCTTGGAAAAATATCGCATGAATCAAAAGTTAACTATGACCAATCAGTAATTTGGTAAAACTTTTTTAAAAAGTCAATTTCAATACATATATGCTTGTATATAAATGGCTTTCTGTGAAAGCTCAAAGAATTTCTTTCAAAAATGTATTTGCATTTTTTTCTAAAGAAGACACTGAATACTTCATCATGTAAAAGCTGTAAAAGAATTAGAATTTTTCTATATAGATAGTTGAAAAGAATATCCTGAAGAACATTATAAAAAAATATTTTTAGTGAAGAATAACAGAAAGCCCACAGCTGTCTACAAAGCTAACAACCTGGCTGGACAAAAAGAAATGTCCCACAATCCAGAAATGAATAAAGGAAACTAGAGTAAAACTACGTGTTAAAACTACACGTGATTTTGATTCATGTCATCTTATTTACTCAGCATATTCCTATTTACAATAAGAATCACATGAACAACTCTAATCCCTGTGATCACAGTATATTTAAGTTCACAGAAAAGCTAAAATAATAGAAATACAAGATATACTATGATAATTTAACTAAAATGTGTTTATAATATGCACTTTTCACATCTAACATAGAAAAAGTTGGAAAGAAAATTTCCAATCTATTCTAAAGCCATGTTATTATTGTACTGCAGGATTAAAAAACACAACTTAGCACTTCGCAAAATGGCACTGTGAAATACAGTTATTTGCATACTACTTTACATTTTCACATGGACAATATTAATAATCACAATATGATCTCCCATTTTGTGCTTTCCAAGGAAAGGATTTACACATAAACAGCAAGGTATATTAGAATAAGTACCATGAAGATTTTAAGGAGGTTCTATTAGAATTTCTAATTAAGGGGCACCTGGGTGGCTCAGTGGGTTAAGCCTCCAATTTCGGCTCAGGTCATGATCTTACGGTCGGGTGGGTTCGGTGAGTTCGGGCCCCACGTCGGGCTCTGTACTGACAGCCTGGAGCCTGGAGCCTGCTTCGGATTCTGTGTCTCCCTCTCTCTCTGCCCCTCTCCCACTCACACTCTGTCTCTCTCAAAAATAAATAAAACATTAAAAAAATTAAAAAAAAAAAAAAAAGAACTTTTAATTAAAATATATTTTATTGGGGCACCAGGGTGGTTCAGTAGGTTGAGCCATGGACTCTTGGTTTAGCTCAGGTCATGCTCTCACGTTGGTGGGATGGAGCCCCAGCATTGAGCCCCAACATGGAGCCTGCTGAGATTCTCACTCTGCCCCTCCCCACTGCTTGTGCGAGTATATGCACTCTCTCTCAAAAAAAAACAAAACAACAAAAAAGGAATATATTTTTATTTTTTAAAGTTTATGTATTTGGAGAGAGAGAGAAAGCATGTGCACACCAAGAGGGAGGGGGCAGAGAAAGAGGGAGAGGGAGAATCCCAAAGCAGGCTCTACGCTCAGTGTGGAGCCTGATGCAGGCTGATCCTGCCACTGTCAGATCATGATCTTAGCCAAACCAAGTGTCTGTCACTCACCTGAGCCACCCAGGTGCCCCAATTAAATATATTTTTAAAGGAACCCCAAAACTATAGGCCTAAAACCAATCTCATGTCTTTTGTGGGTGTGTGTTAGTGTATATGTTTATGATGTGTATGTCCGTGAGAGAACAAGAATAACCAGGAAATAAAGAACATATATGTGTAACTTTTATGGTCTAGAAACTACTAGATGTCTTTTATTCACTAACTCATTAAATCTTCACAATAACTCCAGATCAATCCACCAATTCTGGATGAATAAACCAAGGTACAATTTCCAAGGTCACACAGTACGATAAGATTCCAAAGTCCATACTGTTTTCTTTTCACTACAATTAGTACCTCCCAAATTAAATTAAAAAAAAAAAAAAAAAAAGACCTTTTAAAAGTTTAAAAAAACAAAACATTTTTTTTGTAAACAACTACCATTTACTGCTCTCTAATTTTTTGGCAAATATTAGCTTAGCTGGTGAAGGTACCTGGCACGTAGACACAGTCCCTATCTTCATGTGGTTTATAGTCATTGGGAAAGATATGCAACCAATAATTTTAAGTGTAATAACTGGTATTATGAGGGAAAGTACAAAACTCCATGGGCACTTTTCTCAGAGACTAATATAATCTAGGACCTAGAAAATTCTTCCAGAGTAATAAGGCCAGAAATAAGAAAGAACTACATTGGCCCAAAGAAGATCAATTCAATTACGTCAGAATCTAGAGAAGAAATAAACTAACATTACAAAAAAGAAACAGCCAGAAGGAGAAAAATCCAGACTGGGAAACTGTAGAAAAAATGATCCAGTTCCTTCACCAAAGATATTATAGGAAAAGAAAGAAAGAAAGAAAGAAAGAAAGAAAGAAAGAAAGAAAGAAAGAAAGGAAGGAAGGAAGGAAGGAAGGAAGGAAGGAAGGAAGGAAGGAAGGAAGGAAGGAAGGAAGATAGATAGATAGATAGATAGATAGATAGATAGATAGATAGATAGATAGATGGGTGGGGGACCTACAGATTAAAAGAGAATTAAAAGACTGATATCAATGGGGCCCTGAGTGGCTCAGTCAGCACAGAGCCCACTTTGGACCCTTGGTCCCCTTCTCTCCGCTTGTGCTTTCCCAAAAATAAATATTAAAAAAAAAAAAAGACTGATATCAAACAATCTCAGCAGGTAGACCTTATTTAATGGATTCTAATTCAAAATTACTTAACAAAAAAACTTACACCATTTATGAGAAACAAAATTTGAACACTGAATGCAGACATTTTCTTTTTGGATATTTCCTAACATTAAGGAATTATTGATGATTTTTATTAGATGTGACAATGTAGTTAGTTTTGTTTAGGGAAAATATCTTTTTTGAGATATATATTTAGATTTTTATGGATAAAATGAATTCTGAGATTTGCTTCAAAATAATATGAGACAGAAGAAAGTGGATGAGGATATAGACAAAACAAGATCAGATATCAGCCAGGAACTGAAGCTGCTGCTGAGGACATGGGGCTTTGCTACCTTATTCTAATTTTTTATGTTTGAAATTCTTGTAGAGGAAATCGAGGAGAGTGCAAAAGGTAACTCTTACTTCAAGCTGCATCAGTTTGATTGGTTACTGAAATTTTTAAATGAGCTTGACATTTTGGTTATTTTTGAAGTCAAAATTTCAAAATTTACCTCCCTTGGGACTTCCTACTGTCCCTACCTCTCCTCCCATTTAAGCCAACCAACATCGGAGATGGTCCAAATTATTGTTGCCAGTTTAGAATTTAAATCTACCCAGTAATGTACGTTGTCCATGAATGTAAAACATCAGATTTTCAAGGAAAAGGTTTCACTGAAAGATGAAATTGTCAGGATTTGGTTCAGTTATGAGTAACAGTAAATCCAAAACACTAAGCGTATAAATACAAGTTTATTTCTCTCTCATGTAAACGAAGACCTGTGGAAACACTTCAGATCCAACATGATGGTTCCCAAAATCAAGGATTTTTCTACTTTGTTGCTTCATATCCTCAATACATGGGGTTCCTACTATCATACTGACATCTCAGTCAACAGGAAGAAGGGATCCTATAAGGGCACTTTCCAAAAGTCACAATATACTTCTGCTTATATCCCACTGGACAGACCTTTGTCAAATTACCACAAAGGGAGGGTGAAAAAAATGTCATCTTAATATATTGTGGGTACTGTAACCAGCCATAAATCTGTTTAAAAGCCTCGAGGCAGCTTAAAGTACAGAAAGAAAAACTGTTCTTGATCCAAAAAAGTTGCATTTGATATGGCTATAACGGATATGGAGGATAAGAAGAAAACAACAGTTTCTTAGCATTTCACTAGAAATATATACAACACTTCCAGAGCAAAATATTGTGGATCTCTACAGCTAACATTTTCTAAGAACCAGAATTCAGCTGAATGGGCATTTATTTAACCCTTAGACTTCCCAAAGGTCAGTACCATAATTACACCCAACTTACAAATGAAGAAATGTAGAATAAGAACTTGCTATAGGTCAGATAAATATTAGAAATGTCACAAATGGGACTCAAAATCAGGCGATCTAGCACCACTATATTATTCCCCCACCTGTTACCTCCTAGTATGTACTCACAAAACCAAGAGAATAAAGAGGCATGCATGAAATTCAGGAAGAAGAGATCCAACACACAAGAGACAATAAGGATTCCTCTGGATGTCAGGGAAATAACATACTAAGGTCACAGCTGAATAGCGGGCCTATAATCCAACCAGTCTAAACCAGAGGAGGTCTTAAGATTCCAGATGAGACTTTTTTTATAGGAAGATGAAATACAAATGGAATACCTGAAGTGTCTAAAACTGAGGGGAAATTTAGACAGCTGGGAAAGTTTGAAATAATAAATATAGAGAAAACTGGACAAAGTAAAACCAAGACCACTATTACCTAGAGAAAACAAAATGCTAAGCAAGGAAAAAAAAGTAATCATGTAATATACTACATGGCTAAGAAAGGCATTTACAAAGTCATAATGTAGATACTAAAAAATGATCTTCAAAATTATATTAACTTAAATAAATCTCAATACGTAATTCCATAATATCTTTATTAATGGTGTGTGTGCGTGTGTGTGTGTGTGTGTGTGTGAGAGAGAGAGAGAGAGAGAGAGAGAGAGAGAGAGAGAGAGAGAGAGATATGGAGAGATATGGAGAGATGAAGAGAAAGTGAGAGATGGAGAGATGAAGAGAAAGACAGATGGAGAGATGAGCTGGCACTTAGGGAAATGTATAAGAACACTCTACTGTTAAATTACTGTTTCCTGAAGACAAAAGGCATGTTAATAATCCTATAAAATACTTCATCAAAATACCTCACCACAAAAGGCTTTAAGAAATGCAGAGACTCTGTAAATGCAGGATCTACTAGTAAATCTACAGTTATGGATGAGCATAGAAAATATGGTCCTATTTACATAATATGAAATACACAAATGGGTGCACAAATAAGATGCTCAACAAAGCCTTAAGTGGTGGGCATCTTTGGCAGAATTTTGGCTAACCTGACCTTCTTTGTTCTTGGAGGTATTGTTTTAGACAAAGAAAAATTATTCCTCCAAAAAATATGATAAAGCTATTTTTTTCAGGTGGAAGAAAGGGGGGAAAAAGCAATTCCTACTTGCTGGAGAATTATGTGGAAAAAAAAAAAAAAAAGAACATCAATATGGCCCTGATTACCACCTCTTTGATTAAAAGACTCTAGTATCACTTCGGGGACTTTTTTCTTTTAAAAAGCCACATACTGAAGTACCTCTCTCCTGCCACAGTGTGTCACTCTTACAATACAAGTATCTTTTAATTTCTACAGGAAGGGGGGGATTGTTTAAGGCCAGATTTAACTCCCTACCTAAGAAGTAACATTTTTGAGGACAGAGTCCTAATCTTATTCACTGCTATAAATACCTGGCAGCAGCTGACGAAGTACTCAAAATGCATTTATAATACATTTTATAAATGTTTGTCAAACTTATGCAAATAAAAATAAAGCCGGAATACAGTCATCCTAAACATAATTTATTGAAAATGACCCTATAAGGAAGGAAGGAACAGGCATTACCATGCTTTAAGTGACAAACTTAAGCAGACATTTTACAATAACCACTGGGAAAACAAAGCAGAAAAGAAAACCTGTGGTCCAAGTTACCAGCAGTTGAGAACAGTACAATGAGCAAGAAGGGTTTTGGCATGAACTAAAACCTGGGTTGCATGGTTAGCGATCAAGGAAAACTGCATCTACACTGACCTAAATGTTAAGGAAGAACAGATGCATAGATGAAGTTTTAAGGTGAGTTATTCACGAATGAGTTACTCAGGTATCTTCCTTTGGTCAGCACACATTACTATTCAGATTAAGGTATAAAAGATGCAGCATAATAAGATTATCACAGACAACAGCCCCACCATACTCTGCACAAGACTAGACACAAACTCAGTAAGTGGCTGATGAACTGATGCCATCAAATGTGTGAAATATGGCAATTAAAATACCAATTTTACCACATTAACAGCATGTTTTAAACTGACATTGGCTTGCTGTATTTCCAAAGTCTATTCTTACAATAAACACATCCTTTACTAAAGCAGAAAAACACAGAAAAATTATGAAGAAATCTGGCAAACAATAAATTCTGGTTCAAAGAAAACAGGCATAAAGCTGCAAACATAAACACCCTTGTAAACAATGCACTTATTTTGTTAAACAAACTCTCATGTAAAAATAAGGGTGACTAGAATATCTTACAACATTTAATGTTTAAAAAGTGTAATTCTGACAAGAAAGTCATAATGATGTACTTCCCACATTTTGTTTTAAAAGGCACTGCTAACCTAATTTTCACAAACTGTTTTTCTAATAAGGCAATGAAACAGTAATGATTACATTTAATCTACCAATGTTGTAGACTTGTTTTAGCAAAAATGATAATTAAAACATATGTGTACTTGATTTGTTGGCTCAGTTTGCCTTTTTAAATGAAATACTAATGACTCTTAAAGTTCTCACAAATTCCCCAGTCCTTAAGATTAAATAGCTTCAACAATAATGCTAAGAGTTCACATGCTATAAAGTAGTAAATCATATATACAACTTTGTAGTACCGTGTATGTAATATTAACTTTATCTTTGATGATTTTAAGATACAAAATTGCTCCCTAAATCAGTCACATTCAAAATTCTAAAATGACTGAAAGTAGAAGCTTAAAAGTTCCACGCAAATTAAAATTCAAAGCTCATATACATGGATGTGCCAATGTTAACTGTTCATTTCCAAAAACTCTTCATTTACCTACGTTTTTCAGGACAGCAAAGTCCTGTTTTTGCTGAAATAGCAGGTTTACTTTGTAACTGTTACATAAAATAACCAACATTTAACTAAATGGCTAGCAAATAAATACTGTCTTTGCATTCAGTTTCTAGAGAGGAGGCAAGATGCAACAGGGGGTTTAAAAAGGTAATGCATAATCTACAAAAAATTCATGTTGAGACTAATTTAAACTATGCCGATTAATTAGTGGGGGAAACATGCTTTCTACATGTTAACTTGAATATTTTTGAAAGCATCTGGCACATATAAGTCCGGTATAATTTACTTTAACTATAAGATATTTGGGCAAGTAGTTACAGTTACTAAATACACTGGCTGCAGATAATTGCATTCCTTATGAAATAAATTAGAATCCCAACAAGCCCAAGCAGCTGACTCTGCAATAACACAGGAGACCATTAAAGATTAAAAGAAAGAAGAAAAGGAAGAAAAGAAGAACAAGAAAGCCCTTCAGCAAATACTTCAACAAATAATCACTCAGGCAAAGCCGAACAAGTTTTGAAAGGGCCTGCTTTGACAGATGTTCTCTGGAAAAGCAAAGGCTGCAGGCAAAATGAGTGGCTTTATTTATTTTATTTTTTTAAGCTACGAAATACTAGCAATATTGTTTCTTTATTTTTCAAATATCTTAACTTTTTAAAAAATGGTTTCTAGAACCACTGTTCAGGGACCCTCCCACACTGCCACTTTTAAAGACACTAAGGGAACTTAGCTCTTACAGATTTGTCACAAGTATAAAATTAATCACAAAAGCAACTTTCCTCCCAAAGATAGAGCACGAAACTTCCTTAAAACTTATAAAGATTCAAGAGACAGCTGATCTTCTAAAGCTGTAAAAAACCATCCACAGTGTTTTCACAGCAGGGCCTATATATACAATTCATGACATAAAAGCCCCCATTCTCACAAAAGTCAAGGCAAAATTTAAAAGACAGAGTTCTTCTATTCCTCTGTATAAGATTTGCTAACTGCTGACACTTACAAAACTCAAAATACAGGTATTTTGGATAGCATTTGTTTATAGATCAAATTCCATAAAATGATCATGCAAAGTGTACTTACCAGTTGCTTATGCCTTCCCTTCACCTAATGCCTGAATTCTAGGCTTCACACACTATCTTTCCAATAAAAAACGCTTGCAGCCTGCTACACTCCATAAAATGGCCGTGTTGTTTAACCAAGAAAAACATGTTAGATATTGAGCTGTCACTTTTAAAAGAAAAAGAAAATAAAGAATTGCTTCTTTTGAGGTGAAGCATAAAACACTGAGGCTGGTATTTGAATCATGGAGCTCCCCTGGACGTTGCTATTGCTCTTCAAGTAGCTGTAGTAAAACTTCTGCCACATTCTTGCTTTCTGCATGGAGTCTCAGCAGTAACAGATCAGAACAGGCTAGCAAACGACTCCTTCCTAAATGTAAGCTCTAATTTCTTCTTCTGCAGTGAAATGAACCAAGTTTCTATGCAAAAGAATGAGTGACAGTATGCCCAGCCAATCAGCTTGGGTTTTTTCAGGAAAATCACCCCTTAATTCATTCAAAATTAGGTCATATGACACTATTTGAAATACTATTGGCTTACAATGAAAGTAATGTTTGACTCTACACAGGATGAGGCGACCCATCTATGCTTCCCTGGGCTGAAGACACCTTGACTATAAACGGTACTGTGAATTAAACACACACACACACACACACACATACACACACACACACACACACATACACACACAGACAGGGGAAAAAAAAGTAATGTAGCCTTACCAGAGCTTCCCAACTATTAAAGGGCCGGAGTTCAGTTATCTTCTGAGCCTTTTTCTGAGAACACTGAGGAATCAAAGTTAGTTCACCAATTGAAGCATCCTGAAGAAAGTGAAGAATTTTACCCTTATAGCCATCCTCCATCACTTCTTCACCACTACTGTAGTCCTCATCTAGTGAGCTGCCGACATCAGAACCCGAATCATATTCAGAGTCTTCAATAACTCTCTTAGGATTAAATACATTTTTTTTACGTTTCTTATTAAAACCATTTTGTGGTTTCATGGAACATTTCTGTTTCAGTTTTGTTTTAGCTGAATTTTTAGGATAATTCTGACTTCTTGAAGAAGCTTCTTTTCCATTTGGAAATTCACTTTGTGAAGCATACTGCATATCTATATAGGTAGACAAAAATAATTAAATTAGAAAGATATAAATACAAGCCTTCAAGTAAGACAAAAAAATACCTAAACATGATATTGTCGTTTTGAATACAGAATTCAACTATAATTTATTAAATCTTGATATACTTTAAAGAGAAATACTGAAGTAGAATCTGAAGTCGTACAATGAGCTGAAATAATTAGTTTAAAAAAATAGGTGGTAAGTTTTAAAAAACCGAATATAAACCCCCATTTTCTAACAAAGGTCCTGAGAATATAAATGGCAGCTGCATATTCACAAGATATCCCCAATGTCACTTAGCAGCCCCATCTCTATGCCAACACTGATAGGTATAGCAAAAACAATGTTCACCCTAAATTAAAACCATTCCTATTATATTAATTTTCCATTGCCATCTCCACCTATTTAAATATATCATTACTGAAAGGCACTGCTACTTTTTCGCTGGTTTGTCCATCATATTCCATAGATTTCTAAGATGTCTGTGATTGAAGAGGTTCTGTTAGCTCTTACCAGTTAGCCTATAACATGTCAGTTTACTGTTTAGGATGTTTGTTCTACTGACTCAAAGAACTTTCAGACTTACACATTATTATACATTCATTCTGGTGCATATGTCAAAAAAAGGAAAAATAAATTGGATAAAGTATTCCTTAAATTCTCCACATTCACAATCTATCTCTTTTGAATCATTCTTCAGACTCAGAACTGGTGATTTGGTGGCTTCCTTCTTTCCGCAGACTATCAATTCTCTGTGCCATCAAGAGCACCCATACTAGGGTATTTCTTAGAAGACTTCATTAAAAAATGAAAACAAAAAACCCCAATGCCACTGTACTGGCCTTTTTAAATTGGCTATGAAATTATGAAGAGCTGATCTAACTGATTATTGCTTAAGGATGTGAATAAACATTCAACTCTTCTCCACCACTTCTCTACTGTTTGGTTCTGAAAGTTAAAAGTGCTCCAATACTGGTTTAGGGACTTTCTTCCATGCCAGTGATATTCGTCTTTTAGGTTTCTGATAGTGGTGCACTTTTGATATTCATGTAAGGGCAGGCTAGGACACCTATATTTCAGTGATTATAAAACACAAGCAATCATACGATCCATCCTGAGAGATGTTAAAATATGAAAAAGATGTTTCTTTTATGCTCAAAAATACATGGCAATTTAAAAGTAGCCCTATTAAAAAAAAAGTTAGCTAAACAGAAAAAAATATTTTCTATTTCATTTTATAGTGCCATTAACATATGGAAACTACTCATTTAAAAACTTTTTACATCATTATTTCCAGTATCTTTTGCAATCCCATTCACTGCTTATTAGCTCATAGGTTTACCATTTTCTTATATACCAAAATACAGAATACAATGGGAAGTATGTGCTTTCTATGACAAAGGAGCTAGTTACCTTGGTCTTCTGCAAACACTTTTAAAGATTCTAAAGCTTCTGTGTACATCCATTCATGTTCCTTGAGTACTTCCCTTAGTTCCTAGAAATAAGTCATTGATCTTTTTGTTAAAAATCTAAAATTAGCAACTTGTAGAACTTGTATACTCTTCTAATAATAAGTCAATCACTTAAAAATTCATAGCTGATTATTTCACACCTGTTTTCATGCTGCTTTACAGATACTTTCTGTGTATATGTACTTGGGTGAATACGTAAGTCTTCAAAGGAAAAGCAGTTTGACTTTTTCTGCATTTCTCCTCTCCCTATGAAGTGCTCTGAAAACTTGAGGATCAAAAATATCTGCTCAAACTTTAACATGCAGTTAGGCTTTTACAAACTGCCAACTTCAAAACATATAGTTTCAACACATGTAAAGAACAAACAGAACAAGATTTTTGCATTTAGCTCATCAAAATACTACCTGTGCATATACCTGAATAAAATAATGCAAGTGTAAATGTATTCTAAATGTTAAACAAATAATGTGCTTCCACATACATTTATGTGATTAAACAGAGGCACTTTTACCAGTGGCATGCGTGGCTCTGAAATTCTTCTCACTATTTAACAAGTAAAACAAAGCTTATGGAATATTAAAGTACCAAGATGTAATATTACACTTTAAAATTCTTTTCTGGGGGTGGGGTGCCTCAGTAGTTTAGTCAGTTGACCTGAGCAACTGATTCTTGATTGCGGCTCAGGTCATGATCCCAGGATGGTGGGATACAGCCCTGCATCGGGCTCTGTAACGAGTGTGGAGCATGCCTAAGATTCTCTCTTTCCTTCCCGCTGCCCCTCTCCCTGGCTCACCACTCACACATGTGTGCTCTTTCTCTAAAAAAAATAGAAATTAAAACAAAATAAGTAAATTTCTTTTTTTTTTTTTTTAAGTTTATTTATTTATTTATTTAGTAATCTCTACAGCAAGTGTGGGGCTCAAATCTACGACCCTGAGATCAGGAGTCAGACCTACTTCTGACTGAGCCAGCCAGATGCCCCGACACTTTAAATTTTTTTTTTTTTTTTTTAAGTTTATTTGTTTATTTTTTGAGAGAGAGAGAGTGAGTGAGTGAGCAAGCGAGCAGGGCATGGGCAGAGAGAGAGGGAGGGAGACACTCTCAAGCAGGCTCCACACTGTCAGTGCAGAGCCTGACATGGGCCTCAAACTCACCAAACTGTGAGCCCATGACCTGAGCAGAGATCAAGAGTCACATGCTTACCCGACTGAGCCACTCAACCACCCCTTTAAAATTCTTAATGAGAAATTTAAAGGACAAGAATATGAAAAATGCGAACAGCTAACTTGGTTTTCTAAATATTCACATTTTATACAGGAGTTACAACTGTTACGGTTATGTTTGTTATTATTATGGCTGTTATGCTGATACAGTTAACAGTGTGAGGAATTAACAAGTAGTATAAAAGTATTTTATAATACTGATAAAAAAGAGTATTAAATTAGAAAAATGTAAAATGCATCTTGAGATTTTACACAGCTTATCGCAAACACTATTTTGTTTCAAACATTTAATACACACTGATTAAATCTTTTCATGACTACCCACCTGTTTATCAAAATTGGGAAATTCCTTTTGCAATTTCAATACAATACTTTCTTGTTTTTCCCAATTACTGCTAGATTCTGCAGACTCATTTGATTCTTCTCCCTAATGGGGGAAAAAAAACAATTAAGGAGATCACCTATAACGTTAAGTCTTAAGACAATTACATTTATATTTTGACTTGATTTGGAACTTACCACATTCAGTTAAGAATCCAAAAATGTTTCTTTCTGTTCTTGTGAAAACTGACAAATTTATATCTTTAAGGGTAAAGAATATTGCTGCTTTAAGATCACAAAATGCAAGACCCTGACTGCATATCCAGTAACTCACACTTCATACAGTACTCGAAATAAATCTGCTAAAAGACTAGAATGTTCCTCAAATTACTCTAAATAATTCAGGTATACTGAAGTCTCTCCAACCTAATGGCAAGTAAAAGAAAATGACTCAAATATCTCAGCTATGCTCACAATTTTACACCTCCCTACAAATTTCAAATACTGAGAGAAAAAAGTTACTTTTACTTCAGTGTTGATTTATAGAATGGCTCAAATATTAATTGTTCAGCCACAATATAAAAGTAACACAATGATAGAAACTTATGTGAAACCAAAACATTAATCTGGGAATAATCAGTGTTACTCATATAATCACTTTCTTCTTTTGTCACTTAACTTCACTTAAAAAAAAAAAAAAGGTTAAAATTCCACACTTAAGCAAAAAAAAAAGATTCTTGGGGTCATGCATAGGAAAAATCTTATATTTTAGTCAATCAAAAATCATTTACCTAACTCTGCTTAGACCTGTACCACATGCTACACAAACAAGATCTAGAAAAACCACAGCCTCATGCTTTCTTTCACCTCCTTCCTTATCCAACAATTGTTAGGTTTTTTTTCACTACCCAAAGTACAAATACTAAAAATTGTGAGTGATACCTCTCTTGCACACAGAAATGTGACAAAGTTCCACACGGCAGGGACATATACCTATGTAGTCCAGTGGTTACACCAGTGACACAAAGAGTTTGGGCCTAACTCTGTCTCAGTGGGCTGTAGGGTTATGAGTTAATCCTGTGGTTATTTTTCCTGTTCCAGAATGGAGAGTTGGAACAGGCATATTTAGGACTGGCAGTAATCTCATGTTAGCTCCTTGGCCCAAAGAGTAAGGGCCATTCTCGCAGGAAAGAGACAAATTCAAGTCCCTAAAACTGAGGAGGGGTAAATGGAAGAAGAAGAAAGAGGAAGAAGAGAAGTACAAGTAGAATCAGCCACAGCAGCAACACCATGTTACTGAAGGAACTGCAGAAACTGGTATCCCCATCCCATCCCAATGTACTGTGGCTCCTTGGCCTATACAAAAGCTGGATGATGGGTTTTGGAGAATTATTTTAGTTATCATAAACATAGAGGTGATAACCCCAATTGTAGCAGTTACTATCAGATACGGTATTTTTAATGGAGCAAATCAGTATAACCGTGCAGTTAAAATCTATCATGCTTCTTCACCCACTGCCCCATCCCAATTAGAAAGGACAAGCAAAAGCAATTTGTTTTCATCTGGGAAGGGTCAGGGATAGATATACCTTCACAGTCTTCAGGGGTCTCCTGCTCTTTCATAATATAGTACTCTAGGACTGATAGTTTTGCACAGTCCACAGAATATCACTTTAATCACCTACACTGAAGACATCACTAACTGGACTTGGTAAGCAGGAAGCAGTGGGTACCTCAGGAAGACACATGCAGGCCAAAGAATAGGAAATAACCGCCCCCTCCCCCCCAATTCTGGGAACCACCACACCACTTTCATGAATTTTATGGGGGCGTCTAATCTGGGGCATGCTGCAAATGCCGTTCAAAAAAAAAAAAAGGAAACAGAAAAGGTACATATTGTCTAACTCTAAAAAGGAGCAGAGCAATCGGTCGGGGTCGGCCTCTTTGCTTAATCTGTTTATGAACTAGCTCTCTTAACACTGTCAGTTATGAATGAGGCCAAGATTGAGAAGGTTCTGTAGGAGGTCCAGGATACACTACAAGGTGCTCTGTCATTTGGGCGTCACGACCAAGTAGATGCAATGATTCTCAAAGAATCTGTGGCTAATAAGGATGCTGTATGAAGTCTCTAAAAGCCCCAATCACAAGAAAATCAATATAATATATGCCATTTCCAAAATTACTGCACTGTGCAAAATCAGGAAAATAAAAAATTAGTGTTTCAGAAAAATCGTGTTAGAGGCACAACATTCAAAAACTTCATCAGTGACACATTAAAAAAAGAGGAAGGATCCTTGAAACAGGATAGCACAATTTCACACACATTAAATGGCTAAGAAATGCATAAATACCACAATAAATGTAAACTGAAGTTTGCCTGGGAGTATTAGCACTGGAAGGACTGCTTGTGAGTTACTGTGAAGCGGTAGAAAAAAGGTTATCTGAAAATGAACAAATTTCTTAACGCCAGCTATGGAACAGCACGGCTCACTATCCTTGTGTTACCTCTGCTACACTGGCTGAAAATATAAATGATAAATTATAAAAAAAAAATACATTTCTGCTCCTTTGCTAGCCTCCTCCTCTCATACTAATGCCGTCTGTAAGGTTCTAAATGCAACTGGATGCTAGGACTCTTACTGTATTCAGTACTAAAACCAGTATCTTCAAACCAGCACAACTGTTTTCAGTAACACTTAAAGCATCTGACAACCTGATGTGTTAAGCTGTCATGGTGTAGCCTTTTAGTCTTCACCATCATTATCATGATTACCTTCTGTATCCACATGGCTATCAGGAGCAAATTACTACAAGAGTTCTGTGGCTAGATCATCAGCGGGACCCTATCTCTTCAACATCTCCACTTTTTACTTTCTCAAATCCAACCTTCTTTCCTCAATCAACACACCTTTTTCTGAGTTTTAAAAATTTCTCTGTAAGAATCAAATCTTTCAAAATTGCAAATCAAGGTAAGGAGAGTTTTCCACCACACATAATACAAATGCTCTTATCACTCCAGGTTTTTACAATGGTACTAATGAAATTCTGATGTTAAATCTATTCCAAAATTCTATAACCACATCTGCATTCTCACTTTCAATAACAGCAATTAGTGTCTTAAATACTCACTTTAAACAATAAGCCATGAATGCTGTAATCATAAATTTATCACAAGGCTATCTCAGGTGGTTTTTTGAGGAAAAAGAAGGAAAAAAACGGGGCTGAGTTCAGTTTTTGTAGAGAGAGAGGCTTGATGCATTAGAAGGGGTTTTAAGTCTTTTCGTTTTTGTTTTTGCAAAAGTCCTCTTACAACAGAGAATTAAGTAAAAGTATCACTGCAGATTTGGGCACTCCACCCATTTTTCCCGTACCAGTAGTGAACTCTAAGGCTGACTTACTTCTTTTAAAAGGCATAGCGTAGTTTGGTCAGTGATAAACTACTGCTGGTTTCAGCTCCGAGTGTCTACCTGGCACTAGTAGTGAATATCACAGTAATGCTATGTTTCAAAATGTTAATTCCTGTTTTCCGTTTTTCAGATTTGGGATCTGTGAGGCATGCATTCATAACAAATATCTGTTTCATGAAATTTGAGTTTAATTCAATGTATAGTTGCTTTCTTCGGTTTACTTCTGTATCACAGCTGAAAAATTCTTTTGCAGCTTTCCCATCTGCACTCATGGCTTTGTGTGACACCCGATGGCTTAGGAATTTGTAGCACTATTTGCAGCTACTAAAGCAACCACTACGGGCACCAAAAGAAGCTACTTCCGCAGTACACACTTATTTTCTTAAAAAAAAAAAAGATCTATACGGAAAAGGTTGTTCCTGACTTTTTTCACTTTTGTCTTTAATTCAGATGCTCAACAATCTTTCCTTTTCTTCTATTTCTTTAAGCCTTTCTTTATGACTTCCCAATATATGATGACAGTCCAGCCATATTACTTTGGGGCACTGTCTCTGATGCTCCACAATGTGCATTCCTTTATGCCTGTGGCTCAGGATACAGCACATGTTCTTGTTCCTTCCCAAACATTTATTTCAAGCTTTTCCTCAATACTTAAACCTTCTTATATGTACTACCTGATATTTTTTAATGAAATTGCTTAATATGTTTGGGATGTTGAATGGGTGTTTTTCCAATAGAAAAGTTCACCAATGTGAAAGAATAGCAAAACACAGCCTTGTGGGAAAATAAGCATGGTGAAATGAGGCAGTCAGTACATGTCTGGGGTGTGTGCATTTTACGTAATCTATGTGGCTCAGTGCAGCTGGGTGCAGTGTTCTGTGTTCACCTAGTACTTCTCACGAACAACACTGCACATAAATAACATAAAATTTAGGTTATACTAAAATTGCTGTTTAACGTATTTACTGCACTGGAACAAATTCACATTTTAAAAGCAGAAGGGACTTGGGGCACGTGGGTGTCTCAGTTAAGTGTCCGACTTCAGCTCAGGTCATGATGTCATGGTTTGTGAGTTCAAGCCCCATGTCTGGCTCTGTGCTGACACCTCAGAGCCTGAAGCCTGTTTCGGATTCTGTGTCTCCCTTTGTCTCTGTCCCTCCTCTGCTCATGCTGTCTGTCTGCCTGTCTCTCTCTCAAATAAATAAATAAGTAAATAAGCATTAAAAAAAAAAAAAAAGATTTAATAAAAGCAGAAGGGACTGATGTCTTTTTGTGAAAAAATCGTTGGCTTGAAAGGGAGTCCTGATAGGAACAGAATGGTTGATCATGGCATATCAAGTGACCATGAGACTGGAGTTATGTGATCTGGTTATCTCACCCACCAACCTTAAAACTGAGTATGAAGAGCAGCAACCCATCATTAAGTGAAAATGGGAGATTTGAAACTGAACTTGAACAGGCTCAGGAGGAACAAATAAGCTGCCTCTGCAGCTGTCCCAGGCTCCCACTGTACCTACTTCTGCTTTACTCTGCCCCTCCTTCAAACAGGATTTATGGCATTTGGGGAATTCTTTACAATCAGATAAAGTGAGGGGAAAATCTTGAACTTGGTTTTCAAAGAGTTCACATACTATTAGAAGAAGCCCAAAGTGAAGTAAACAAACAAATGAGGTTAAATGATTTAGCCTCATTTAAGAAAGGTTTGGGCAGTACATCTTACCATCCACTTTGTATAAAAACAGGTGGCCAGGGGTAGAGAGCTATGATATATGATGGACAGGAGCTAAGGAAGAGAATAAGAAGACTGGTGGGGCGCCTAGGTGGCTCAGTCGGTTAAGCGTCCGACTTCGGCTCAGGTCATGATCTCACGGTCCGTGGGTTCGAGCCCCGCGTCGGGCTCTGTGCTGACAGCTCAGAGCCTGGAGCCTGTTTCAGATTCTGTGTCTCCTTCTCTCTGTGACCCTCCCCCGTTCATGCTCTGTCTCTCTCTGTCTCAAAAATAAATAAACGTTAAAAAAAATTTTTTTTAAAAAAAGAATAGAAGACTGGTGACCAGAAGTCTGGGAAAGAGGTGCACCGTTGAACTTCTCAGGAGTTTTTCTGAGAACAGAATGCAAGAGCAACAGTTTTCCTTGGGAATGTTCATCAAAGTGCATCTACTATAGAGGAAATTTTGAGTAATGAGGAAGACAAGATGATCTATTTTGTGAACACCAATAACAACACAGCCACTTGAATGCTTGATCACTGGGTCTATAAACAAATGGCCATGGAAACAGGAATAGAGGCTGTGTATACAGATCAACAAGATGGTCCCACACCAAGATTTATCTGATTACTGTTACCAACAAATATTTAACCTGCCAAGAGCACAGGCCAACAAGGAGTTCTGACAATAGCACTATTCTTTGGGAGAGTCAGTCAATTGTCTGGAGGCAAGTTGATTACACTGGACCCCTTTCATCATGGAAAGGACAGTAACAGAAATCTACTCTAAGATGCCTTTCCTATCTACCTGCTTCTGGCAATACCAGTTGTGGGTTGAACTGTGTCCCTCCAAAATTCATGTGATAAATAACACCCTAGCACCTCAGAATGTGTTTATTTGGAGATAGGGTCTTTACTGACATAATGAAGTTAAAATTAGGGTGAACCCTAATCTACCCACTGGTATCCTTACAAAAAAGGGGAAATTTACAGATAGACATGTCAACAAAGAACATGCAATGTGACAATGAAGGCAAGGATCTACAAGCCAAGGAATGCCAAAGTTCCAGCGTACCATCAGGAACAAAAAGAAATGGAAAGCCTTCAGAAGAAAATCAACCCTTCTGACACACTAGCTTCCAGAACTGTGAGACAATACATTTCGGTTGGTTAAGCCACCCAGTTTGTGCTGCTGTGTTATGGAACCCATAAGCAACTAACATATCATACATAGATATATCGAAAACCTAACTGAAGGGCGCCTGGGTAGCTCAGCCGGTTAAGTGTCTGACTTTAGCTCAGGTCATGATCTCGCAGTTCAAGAGTTCAAGCTCTAAGTTAGGCTCTATGCTGACAGCTCGGAGCCTGGAGCTCACTTCGGATTCTGTGTCTCCCTCTCTCTCTGTTCCTCCCCCGCTCATGCTCTCTCTCTTTCTTTCAAAAATAAACATTAAAAAAAATTGTTTTTTTAAATAAATAAAAAAAATAATAAACCTAATTCACACAGTACACTAATGATACCACAGTGTTCCTGACCAGGTCACTAAGAAAAGTGCATCAATGAATTTGTCTAGTGATTTCACCACATGCCTCAAAACCTACCACAGAACAGTGGTATCGCTTATAGAGAGTGAACTTATAGAGAATGCCTAAGACCGACGTGTTGTTCAACAGGATGTACAAGCAAAGTAAATGCTCTGAATAACCAATCAATTTGATGCTATTTCCCCCATAACTGTTATATATAGATTTGTAAACTAAAATGTAGGCCTAGTCTCTTATATTATAGCTACTCCCCATACCTAAAACCCAATCACAGAATTTTTAACTTCCCATCAGTATTAGTTCGCAAGAAAAGAATGCTTCCATGGAGGGACATAACAATTATCCCATTAAATTAGGGTAGAGATTGCTACCTTGCTACTTTGGGCTTCTTATACCATTAAGTCACAGGTAAAAAGATAAAATAAAACAAGTTACTATACTGGTTGGGGGTGACGGATTTTGATTACCAAAAAGAAACTGTGTTGTCTTGAATGCAGACAGGGAGGACTATGTCTGGTTTCACTGGGAGGCCTCAGTAGTTCTATTCTTAAAGCAAAAGTTAATGGAAAAATATAGAGTAACCCAATAAAAGCATAACCATAATTATTTTTAGATAAGCAGTTTTAAGTTATCAAAGAGGTCATCTGGAAGAATTATAATTAGTTGTCACACTGGGGAGGAGGAAATGGTGCTGGTTCAACCATATATTAAAAGTCTATTTTCAGAGTGCCTGGGTGGCTCAGTTGGTTAAGAGTCCAACTCTTCGTTTTGGCTCAGGTCATGATCACAGGGCTTGTGAGTTCAAGCACCATGTCAGGCTCTGCACTAACAGCAGAGCCTGCTTGGGATTCTCTCCCCCTCCCCCACCCCTGCCCTGCTCACACTCTCTTTCTCTCACAAAATAAGTATTTGAAAAAAAAAACACAACAGTATATTTCTCCCAAAAGTTACTTTATCATGCCACTAGAATATTAAAAAAATTTTTTTTAACATTTATTCATTTTCAAGAGACAGAACATGAGTGGGGGAGGGGCAGAGAGGGAGGGAGACACAGAATCTGAAACAGGCTCCAGGCTCCGAGCTGTTAGCACCGAGCCCAACGCGGGGCTTGAACTCACAGACTGCGAGATCATAACCCAAGCTGAAGTCGGACCCAGTGAGCCATCCAGGCACCCCTAGAATATTTTTAATAATTAATTTTATAACTCAGAGATAAGCAATTAATACTGGATAAATTAAAAAGAAAGCAAAACAGTCCTAAATGAAATGCAAACCCAGTTTGATTTGGTTGTGAGAGAGAAGTCTAATTCATTTAGATGCATTTAGATCTGATATCCACAGATTCAACACATTCTGTGTCTAACAGCTGATTTTGATATTTCAATTCAAAGGTAACTTACGTGATCCAGCCTTTTCTTTTTTATAGACTGATCATCATTAAACTCATCTTCCTCATATGGCTCTGAAGAAGAAGATAATTTTCTTTTCCTGGGTCCACCACCTTCTAAAACGGAGATGAACGATCAAAGTTTGTACAGTATTGTAAGAATCATTAATGTAAAACAAAGGTAAAAAAGTTATTATAATGAACACGTGCAGATCGTTCTCTTGACATCAGGCCCAACGTTATTTCTTCTACATTTCATGTATACTCAATAAATGTCAACTGAATTAAAGGAAAAGTAAACAGAGACTCTTATCATGTTATTTGTAAACCATCACATTATTTAGTAACAACAAACATCGCTAAACTGAATGGTCATTCTACAGAGCAATACTGAAAGGAAAGGGTTCTCCTCAGTGACTCAGTGTTTAGCAGTGAAAAAAAGTTGAGCCCTATCCGTCTAGCTTATTGAATAGCATCACTGATACCAATAATAGTTTACTATGTACCAGGCTTTGCAAAGGGCTTTTATAAACTGTTGTTTCATTTACTTTCCACAATAAACTTACAAAGTAGGTTTAATAAATGAGGAGGAAGTGAAACATGGATAGCTCAAGCGATTAATGCTCTTAACCTAGAAACGAAGAGTGTAACATAGAGACTATAACAGTGATAGAAAATTTACATATTCTGTCATAAGTGAAAGAAAAACTCAAACTACATGATCTTAAAGAAGCTATATTACAGGGGTGCCTGGCTGGCTCAGTTGGTAGAACATGTAACTCTTGATCTCGGGGTTGTGAGTTCAAGCTCCACGTTGGGTGTAGAGAGTACTTAAAAATAAAATCTTAAAAAAAAAAAAAAAAAAAGGAAGCTATATTACATATTTGTAGTTTGAAGACATTTATCTATTTCTTATATACTTTTACTTTCAGAGAGCCAATTCCTTAGACATACTGCTAACATGAAGGCGTCTGTTACAGTTTACAAAAGTGCAGTATTAATCACACCAGTATCCTAATTATGCTGTCAGAAATAAAACTTGTAGAAGCACAATATTCAAACTAAATACAAACACGACAGCTTTTAAGTTGTAAGTCTGAAAATTTTATAATATGGTTATAACAAAAGAAGTAAATGTTACCAACATTTTAAAGTATAATTTCCATGTAAGTGGGAATGCTTAAATTTTTGTCTTCTAAATATATTTCATAGAGTAAATGTGCAGTCTGCAAAAACCAAGTAATTCCCAGCATCCACTTTGAAAAGGGATCATCACAATTATATTTGTTGGGGTAGGGTAGGGTAAGCACTGTTAGTCATATTCTAAGTCTGAAAAAAAGCTTCAATGAAACCAGATGATTTATGCCAGGTCACCTAGATATATTTCTTTCCTGAAAGAGTTAAGAGCTTTGTTTTGTCAATAAAGGATCCTTCAACCTTAAATATCTGCTTATACAGCTTTACTTTTTGTTAGTAGTATTATGACACCAAATATTTTCATATAGTTAAAAAGGCTACAGGCAAAAAATTTGCAAATAAATGTGGGAGAAAATGCAAATATAAAATTTGAGTACAAAAATGTTACATAACAGTACACAACACTGTTATCTATATCTATATCTTCTCTGTAATTAAACACTTTATGTTTATCTATATGTTATGCTATGCTCACCCCAAGTGCAGCTACCATCTGTCACCATACAACACTATTATTTACTCTATTCCCTGTGCTGTGGTGACATGTACTCGCTTGTGGTGAGTATAGAATATAGTTGTCGAATCACTTTGCTGTACACCTGAAACTAATGTAACACTGTGTGTTAACTATACTTCAATAAAAAAGTTTTTGCATATATCTAAATAAAATAAGTTAATATTCTATACTAAATATCACTTCCAAATTGTGTTTCATAAGGTCTCATCTTTTATTGGGAGCACTCACCATCAATTTCAGAAAAAACAAAACAAAACAAAACAAAAACAGTTAAAATTATTCCTTATACCCCACATGAAAATAAATTTCATCTAAATTCAGTATTTAACAATAAAAAATAAAACATGAAATCATAAAAAAAGAACACATATTGGCAGTTTAACAGAAAAAAAATGAAAAGATGTTCAATTTTATTAATAATTAAAAACAAGTAGAATTTTAAAATACCATTATTTTGTACCTGTTAATAAACAGTAAACAGACCCTAGCAGTCCATGGGCAAAAAGGCACTTTTAAACATTATGCATTGTTCTAGCCTTTCCAATCTAAGTCACACACTTCAGAATTCTAGATATGCGTATCTTTTAGTCCAACAATTCCTTCTCTAGGAATTTACTCCACAAACTGATGGAAATGTGTGCTCAAGTATACACACAAGAATTTTCCCAAACTGTCTAAATGCCCAAGATATTAAACAAATTAGAATATACCCATAAATGCCACTGTTATAAATTAGGTAGACTTTTTAAAAATAAACATGGAAAGATGTCTCTAATTAATGAAAAGCTTACAAAGCAACAAATATAATAGGATCACAATCACATTAAGAATGTTTTGCTTATTTTTATATAAACACAGAGAAGAAGAAACAGGTAGATATATTCTGGACAACATCAATAAATTCACATTTTTACTTTTTAAAATAGGATAAAAACTTTTGTAACCCAGTGTTCATAAATGAAAACTTTCAGAAAGCAATGCATAAAAGGTACCCTTACTGTTTAATATGGGAGTTATTACCTATAAGATTATAATTTGTGCTAAAACCAACATCCTTTCCCATGAGGCACAGAACTGTCCAAAATCTCTCACATGTGTTTAAAAAGGCCTTTTTTGGGGGAAATTGTCCTAATAGATCCAAACAGTTTCCTGTTGATACCGTAAATCGAAGGGCTGTCTTCTGTTGGTGAGGCAAAGCTGCCATTCTATACACCTCAGAAGCGTAATGGACTAAAGATGAAGATGGCCGATACGACTGTCCGTTCCATTCTAAGATGAAGCATGGAAGTTTACTTCAAAACCAAGAAGGCCCTGATTTATTCTTTCCTTATAACTTTCCTCTTGAAAATATTTTTTAAGAAAGAAAATATCAATGTATAGTGCAAGAATGAGAAGAAAAAAACTCAAAGGAAGTTCACGTTTAATGAGGATTATACTCCATAAAGGCAGAGATTTTGTCCACTTTGTTTCCATACGTATCCTCAATGCCTAACACAGCATCTGGCATCTAGCAGTAGGTGTGCAACAAATATCTGTTAAATTAATAAATAAGCTGAATGATAAAAATTGCTCAAGAGAAAAAAGATTAGATGCTATTATGGAATAAAATGTTTCTACAAATTTGGAAAGATTACGGACTACTGAGGTATTATATGAACAAGAAAGAATATGTAAAATTTTCCAAACATTTTGCAACTCAAGAAATGTTCATTGAGTCTACCATTTTTCAGGAATTTTTCCAGTAAGTGCTAGGGCTATGGTAACGAGGGAGATATCAACCTTCTCCTGTATGTACCATTTTCTATCAGATGGCCCCTGGGAACAAATCACTGCTAACACTTACTATGTACTTATGTGCCCCACACTATAGTAAGAAATTGACATTATCATTTCTTCACAACAACCTATGACACCGGTACTATTATTACACTATTTTGCTCATAAGGAAACAGAGACACAGAAGAGTTAGGCAACACCGCCCAAGGTCACACAGCTAGTAAGTGGAAGAAAAGGAAGAATCTTAACATTCTGCACAGGTAGCACCCACATAACACAATACTATTCCCTTACTCACATTGAAGAAAATGAAAGAATAAAAATATTTCATATGGATGAAACAACTATCATCTTTGGAATGCACTCCAACAAAATCTACTTGCTGAAGAGGGATGACAGCCCCGTGGGAACACACTATGCCATCTTCTATTTTTGCATATGTATGTTAAAGTTTCACAAATATTAAAAAGCCAAAAAGATCCACTTAGGGGAATGGGCACTTATTCACACAATGTTAATGAAAAAATAAATTAGCACAACCTTCAAGAAAGTAACATGGAAGTACATATTAAACTTTTAAATGTGTATATTCTTTGATTCAGCATCCCAGTTTGAAATTTAGCCTATAGAAATAATAACGTAAATATTTCCTTATAAGACTGTTTACTTTAGCACTATAATAAAATAATAAAAATATAAATAAATGCTAATTAACAGAGAAATAATTAATAAACCAATCATACAGGCAGTTATAGAAGAATGTTATGGGCCATATTTAAAAGATGGATAAATCTGATTGTTCTGACAAGTTATCCATGAAAAATTATCAAATGATTTTTTTAAAACGCAAACCGATACTATTATTACATTTCCTAGTTTAACGGACACACCCACGTGTGTGTGTGTGTGTGTGTGTGGTACAGTGGTGGGTACAAACAGGAAAAGCTGAAAATGATACAAAGCAAATTCAAGGGTGGTCAATGGGAGTGTGGGTTTGCCTTCATTACTTAAATGCTTTTTTGGTATTGGGATTATAGGTTATTTTTACTTGTTTGGTATATATAAGTTAGGGGGAAAAATACAGTATTTGCCAAAAGAATATTGGAGGTGCTTTTATATTGCAAGCTCCTTGAAATGCATTTATTTTTGTATCCCAAGCCTGGAACATAGCATAAATATTTACTAAATGAAGGAATGCTGATTACCAGCTAGGACTTTCCACAAGACATTATGTTCCTACTGACTCAGATTTGTAGACCTGTAAATAAAACCACAATGCAATTAGAAAGGACACTTAAGAAATAAAGAAAATATACCTTCCAAAACTTCACTGTTACGAGATTTGATCTGTAGAAAACAAGCAAAATTACCAATGAAAACCTGCCCCCTCCCTAGGGGAAAAAAAAAAAAAAAATCAACCTAGAAAATGTGGTTCCCAAATAGCTGTATGACCTCAGGTAAGTCACTTAACCTTCTTAAGCTTCAGTTTCTTTATTTAAAAAAACTGAAGCTATTAGTAACTCGTAAGGATCCTGTAAGAATTCATGAATGTGCCTGGTAAATTGTAGAGCAGTATTAAAAATGTGAAGATATTTATTACTATAAAGCTAATAAATACACATGGGTGGAAACTAAGCCAGGCATACCTGCATCACCAAACATCAGCAAGGCAGCAGCAATTGCTCCATCCATAGTGCTTGTTGATTCAATCAACTGACAGAACGAGAAAACATTGTTTGAAAAAGAACAGTTTAAGAAGTCTTTCACAAAAGTCTGTACGATGTAAGCATTTCTTAAAACGTTGTTGGATGTATTATCACTGTTGGTGAAATACATACAGTATATTCAAGCTTTCGTTATTCTTGTGTTTTAATTGCAAGGTTCTACGTTGAAGCCTTAAAAACTCCCTACTTATATGTCCAGGCAAAGAATGAGGGAGAGAAGAGGTAGTGAGGAAGAGGGACACTTGTAGACATCTGTTATTATTCCTTTTTTGTTTATGAAAAAATAACCCACAATTCTGTAGTCACTTTTTAAAACATCTAATACTTCTTAAGATGAGTGGGATGAAGCGTTCTTTTTGATTTTTCCTCTATTTCTGAATCACCTGAATTTATTAAAGAACATAGTCCTATACTATTTATATAATTAATATCCTCAATATATAATTTTTATACTATTCTATAACACTTTGTATTTCATAAGGAATTAAACATCCTACATTTTCCTTTTGCTATAGTTTCCCTAATTTCCAATGAGTTACCTGTTTTAAAAAAATCTTACATTTTGGTGTGGTAATTCAGATCTTTCTTACTTGTTTTATAATTATTGAATAAATGCTTTTATTTAAAAACTGGAAAAGATAAAGTAAAACAAATGAAAAATCTTACATCTTTTAATAAGCTATTTTTATATTAAATTACATAGTCTAAAATCAATTAAAAGCACTCTCTTCTACTGGTTTTCTTAATCTTGAATCCTTAAATATCCTATAAGCCCGACCTCCCCAATTATCAAAATAACCAAAGCACATGCATATCAAGTTTAGGATTAAATTTATATTTTACAACTTCTTGAATTCCCTTACATGGGTGTAAAAGCCTCTGCAAAGCACTTTATAAATGTTATGTTAAATCTCTTGAAATGATGGGGATCAGCTGAAACAGAGTACTTCAAGAGTGCTCTGCTTTGGAGTAATATGCTAAACTCCCTAAATTTCAAATATTCATGCAATGAAACATGAATACAATTCTGTGTATCAATCCTATTCTCCCTCTGTAATTATAAAATTAGAGATAAATATTCTTACAGAAGAAAAATACCCTTAAACTACATGAACAATTAGCAATCAGGCTAAGAAATATTTTTAAATTGAGATTTGTTCCTTTGAATATTTAATACTCCATCACGTATATTCTGTTAGAAGCTCTTTCCAACATTGTAAGTAGCCTCTGTAGCCACTACTCATTACTCATTACTCATTGTCTTCTTATTCCAAAAAAAAAAAAAAAATCACATCAGGAGGAAAATAACACCCCAAGGTGCAAACTCAAGATACCACTAAAGTTTCATTTATCTAACAGTAAGAGGGTATCAAAATGACTTAGGGAAAAAAAGATTCATGTTAAAAGTAACAGAGAACGGTAATAATTTATTTTATAGTTTAAAGTAGGAGGTTCAGGACCACCTTCAGTTCAGACACATTGTTTGGCCTGAACAGTATTTTTATGTTTTTATTTAAATTTGTTACCATAAAAAGTTAACAAATTTACTGATAGAACACGGATGAATCCCAAACCCTTATGCTAAATAAAAGATGCCAGTGGCAAAAGATCACAAGTTATATAATCCCATTTATATAAGATGTGAAGAATATGCAAACCTAAAGACAGAGATTAGTGGTTGCCTAGAGCTGGAGGAGGAAAGTGGGGAGTGATTGTTAAGGACTACAGAGTTTCTTTTTAGAAATATAAATGTTCTAAAATTAGATTACAGTGACAATTCCACAACTTTGCAGGTACACTAAAAACCACTAAATGACACACCTTTATGACACTTAAACTATATCCCAAGAATGCTATTAAATTGATCAACAATAAAAAAAAAAAATCCAGCATTTTGACTTTATTTGGAAAATCTGAATACCTGATAAAAAATGGGCTATCACTGATATCACACAGCCATATCACGGTGGTGCTAGAGAGTACCTACCCGTTTGAGAAAGAGCGTATACTCTATAATATGCTGGTGTCTATCACCTCAAAGTTACCTGCCTACCCCATACAGATATGGAAACTCCTGAGGTTCAGACTGGAGACAGTGGTGATGACAGATAAAAAGGTGAAAAACATATAAACTTGCAATTAAATGATCCCCTTACAGTCACTTAACTAATAAGTGACAGAGCTAGGAATAAACGATTTACTAGTAATCTTCCGAGATTTATTCTCTACCTGAAATTTAATTGATGATCAATTTTTATGTGCCCTTGTAACGAGCTGCCTATTATAATCCAAATATAGCCACGTATTTTGTTTCTACATGGGTCAATGTTTCTCAGCAAGGGTGCTATTGGTGAGATGATTCTTTTGTTATGTAGGATCATCCTGCATACAGAGGGTGTTTAGTGTTCCTGGCCCCATGGCACTAAATGTCAATAGCCAACCCTTTGTCATTATGATGACAAAAAAAAAAAAAAAGCCTGCTGTCATTTCTGATAGTTTCTAGTGGGAGATGGGGGAAGTCTCTAGAACCATTTAAACTCAAAACAAAATTTCACAAGCTATGTTAGCTATTAAGGGAAACACAACTTATTATATCATTTATAGGCGAATAACCTTACCTATTTAAAAAGTTAAGACTCCCTACAAGAAAATCTCTGGCATTTACTTCCATTATTACATAAAATAAAAATTATCTCAAACATATCTTAAAAAAAGACTATCCTCTAAATACAGTACTAGATACAAGGGAAATACAACATTATTATAGCTATAATAACAAATTACTATAAAAGGGTATATAACCTTAAGTAAGTCACTGTCACTTCTTTGCGGGAAAAGTTCCTTCAAGGTCTGAAGTTTAGCATCTTTAAGGTCTTCCAATTCCGAAAAGTCTTCCATTTCTGAAATATCATCATTATGTCTACCTGCCATGGTAGGAAGGCCCTGGGACTCTTCATCTTCAGATGGCTCAGAACTAAAAATATTTTCAGAGGAAAAAAACAATATTTTAATGGATTATTGTTATTTTATTACAATCATATACATATATATGTAATACAGTTCTTTTCAATCAGAATGCAATCTATCCCTGTCAAAGATTAAAAGAAATTTTTCCATTTCAGTATGGTTATACCGTATATATAAACCTACATTCCCAGAGTCAGCATACTTTGTAAAGATCTTCATATTATCTGGGCTGGGATGGAAAAGAATAAGATACCTGGTATTTATTTTAAGATACACAAACATGTATTTCATGTCCACTTTCTCTTTCCTATTCTTTTTTCACCTATACTCTATTATCAGACCAGCATTGTCAAGTTGTTCTTGAGAAATTATAAAGCCTACACTAACACAGAGATAAAAGAACTTTCATGGCCTACCTAGGTGATCAGAATCTAAGTATTAAAATCATAATGGTCCCATTCAGTACCAGAATCTCTGCCAAGAACAAAACATGTCTTCAGACAAGGAGCATTTATTCCATGTGAGGTTTTATTTTATAACAACTAACTTTAATCTCATTCCATCTTAATTTATATGTTTATCCTATATAAAAGACATTTGGGGCCAAATTTTACTCATCCATCTCCCAAACTAACAAAAATCTCATTTTGAAATGCTGGTTTTCTACCATGATGGCCATTCTGGAGATCTGAAGGTAGAAGTACATCAAGTGGATAAAGATTATAAAGATCAGAGAAAGGAAGGTGGGAATTTAGTTAAGAACATTCCTAGTGTCAGAGAATACATGACTTTGCTATGCAGCTAATTCTGTACTTGGAAACATATCCAGAATCTGTGTTTTAGTAACTTCACTGTTACCTACTCCTATTAGTTCAGTTGTTCTGGTCAGGACACTAGTTTTGCCTGAGAGTCCCCCAAAACATTTAAAGGCAGATCCCCAAGGACCAGGAATATATACTTTAACAAGCTTCTAGGCTGACATCTTGATCCTGCTCTGAGAAAATGCTCTGAGAAAAGTAACTAGGTAAAATAAATCACTTCCTTTGTAACTAATGCCTGTCCTTCAATATTTGAAGGTGATTACATGGCTCTCCCTTTCCATGACACCCACACCCCTCATTCTGAATGTACTAAACTTTGAATTCTCATTCTGCCTTACTACAGTCACATTTCCTGATTCTGCCACCTAGTTCAGTGAGAAAATTCAGGTTGTAATCTTCTCACAATTTCTGCCCTGGATAACCACTTTCAAAGGTTCTTATTCTGCCAGCCATTACCTTCACCTAATGATTGGATTCACCACTATTTGGTGAGACAAACTCACGTGCCTTTTGAAGTAGTATTTATGTTGCCTACGAATCTTAACATGCCTTGGATTTAACATCCAGTTCATAGGAAATAAAAGCAAGAGAGGAATAAATTCAATACCATCATGAGGAAACAATCAGAAAAATCTGTTTTCTCTAAGAAAAGCCTCTTCTTCACTAAGTTAAAATCATTTAAAAAGAGGGAAGAGGACTGTTCAAGATCAAAAGAAAAGTCAGGAGTTTTAACATTTGAATGCAGTGGATTCTCCTTGTTTGGATCCTGGTTTGAAAAAGCAGCTATAAAATACATGAATATAAACTGGGAATTAGAAGATACTGGAGAATTTTTCATTGATAGCAGTACTGGATTTTCAGGAGGAGGAAGATGTATCACCAAGTATTAGTAAGGGTAGAAATGCTGGGATGTCCATAATTTAAAAAAACTCTAGGTCAGTAATAATAGATGAAACAATGAAACAAACAAGGAAAAATGTTAACAAATGTTAAGTCTAGGTGGTAAGTATATGGGTGTTCACTGTCCATTATTTTATTTTCTTATATGCCTAAAAGAATTAAAACTAAAGGAAAAAAATCTACAAAAACAAGAGTTTGTGTCCTTTTATCTGGTCTCAGATCAAGTTCTTCCCTTCTGCTGAAGATAAAGTCCCCTCTCAGTGCTAAGGGATTCTAGCCCTTTCTACTTCCTACAGTACCTTGTTTCAACTATCTACTGTCTTCTTTCCTCAATCTCTTCTCTCTCCCTAAGCTCTTCCTCCCAAGCCTACAATGGGCTCAAGACTGAATTAATGAATTCAATGTACCAAGAGTTCTAGAACTGTGGACACAGCACATTCTCAGGGTGCCCGGATGGCTATCAGTTAAGCATCCGACTTCGGCTCAGGTCATGATCTCACGGTTTGTGGGATCGAGCCCTGCATCGGGCTCTGTGCTGACAGCCCAGAGCCTGGAGCTTGCTTCCAATTCTGTGTCTCTTTCTCTTTCTCTCTCTGCTCCTCCCCGACTTGTATGTGCGCACACTCTCGCTCTCTCTCAAAAATAAATTAAAAAAAAAACAAAACAAAAAAACAAAAAAACAACGTAAGAAATAAGCAAATTCTCCTTTCCTCCCCAAGTTTTATAAAACTGATTTTCTACTTGCTCATTTCCTATATAGTTCTCATCTCAATGTTTTACTACCTTCTGCCCCACCATTTCTTTTTTTATTTAAAAAAAAAATTTTTTTTTAGGCTTTATTTATTTTTGAGAGTGAGAGTGAGAGAGCGAGAGAGAGCAAGCAAGCATGAGTGGGGGAGGAGCAGAGAGAGAGGGAGACACGGAATCCGAAGCAGGCTCCGGGCTCTGAGCTGTCAGCACAGAGCCCAACGCAGGGCTTGAACCCACAAACTGTGAGATCATGACCTGAGCCGAAGTCGGACGCCTAACAGACTGAGCCACCCAGATGCACCTGCCCCACCATTTCGATGAAATTGTTCTTATGAGGGCAATAATATCCTCTAAAATGTCAAATGTAATAAAAATCTTTCATTGGTTATCTATTCCTCTGTAGTCTCATCCACTGTTGACACATCTCTGAAAATCTAGCCCCATACCCATGGGTTCTGGAACATTAGTACTTGTGATTTTCCTTTACCTCTCCACTTATCCTTAATTTCTAAAGAAGGCTTTTCTTTAGCCTTGACACACAGAAAACATTAAATAAGTCATCCAAGTACTCTGATCATATGCCTTCAATCTAAAGACAAAATAAAACTTGTAAACAAATTCTGAACTCTACTTAATAGGCTTATAATGGTCAAGTGGTAGGATTACAGCAATTCTGAAACTATCTTATGTATACTGGATAATTGAACCAATTAAGAAATAAACTGCTATTGTAAGAAGGCAGAGTTCTCATACTCACAAAAGGAAATATAGAAGGAGGCAAGGAAGAGGCTTATAATGGTAGAGTAGAATTAAAGGTATCATTAAGGGGAGCCTGGGTGGCTCAGTCGGTTAAGCATCCAACTCTTGATTTCGGCTCAGGTCATGACCTCATGGTTCATGACTTCAAGCCCCACATCAGGCTCTGCACTGTTTGGGATTCTCTCCCTCTCTCTCCTCTCAAAATAAATAAATAAACTTAAAAAAAAAGTCTGATTAAAAACCTGATTGAAAAACACACATTCTATTAGAATACCAAATAATGAAAGTAAAAAATCTGAAATGCTAATTAAAATAACCAGCAATTTGCAACCATCAGTATAATAACTGATTCAGGTTAGAATCATCAATAAATACTGTAACTACTGAGTGAAGGTCTGCTAAGGAATAAGGTCGTTAGCTAGTCTCAAAGGATCTGCCCATAGATTAATCACTGTAAAGGGGAAAATGGTAACTATAGAGGTGAAACCTGGCAGGGTTCTGAGTGATCCAAGTATACTTCCCCAATAAAGAGACAAATCACTATCACTGTGCCTTGAAACATGACACACTGAGGCCACAAAATCATTTATGTAGCGTTCCTGCCACTTAACCTAAATTTAATCATGAAGAAAATCAGGTTAAGTAGAAATTGAGAAACATCCTTAAAAAAAAAATGGCCTCTTACTTTCAAAGGCCAGTAACATGAGAAACAAACAAACAAAAAGGCTGAGAAACTGTTTCAGATTCAATGAGACTAAAGAGGTATGATACTAGGTAAAAAAATTCAACATGACACTGAGTGAAAAATTACTATAAAGTACCATTTAAAATATGGTCCAAGGATTGACCGCTAGTTCTTAAACTCACACTTTGTTATCCCATCAATGACAGGATAAGGAATTTATATGAGAAGGTAAAACAAATAACATTACTAAGCATATTGCTTAATCCAGCTGATTTTTCCTTATACAACCTCCTGGCAAAGGAACTGTACAGTGATTTACATTCTAGGGCACATTCTTTATTTACAAACCAGGACTTTGTAATACAGCTACTATAAAGGACATTTACCTGGGATTAACAGGTAAAATTTAAATATGCACTGTACATGAGATAACTATACTGTGCCAATGTTAACTGGTATTTCTGCATTTGAAATTCTACTTTTGTAATTTAAGAGAATAACCTTGTTCTTAGCAGGTACATGTGAATCTAATACATTTAACCACGCAAGATCTTCACTATTTATCTTCACTATTTTTTATTTCAGAGTGAATTTCAGGAGAAAGGCATACCCATCATAGCTTACAATAAATTCATTTTAAGAGGAAATTCTCATCTTCTCATCAGCCATAGGCAGTCCCGATCTCTCGCTCCTTGCAACATTTTCTTCACTTAGCTTCTGATCACACAATCTTTTGACCTTTCTCTTACCTCAACAACTATTCCTTCTTAGAACCTCTCCAGATTTCTTCCCATTTCTCTGTTCCTAAAATCCCAAGTTCCCCTGACCTGAGTCCCTCAACCAAGAGATCTTCTTTTTTCCAGCTATATTAGTGTCCCCTGGTGATTTCATTTTATCATATGATTTTAAATATCAGATCTATATTCTCACAATTCCTAAATTTAGATGCTACCCAGACCTCCCCCCAGAACTCAAATGTCACAAATCCAATTGCCTACTTAACATCTCCTGCCTAGATGTCTGAGTCTTCTCAATCACAGCATGTGCAAGACTGAACTGCCACTCTTGCCTTCAAAAGGAGCTCCCCCTATCACACTCAAAACTGTCTTCCATATCTCAGCTATTAGTAACAGTCCTTCCAGTTGCTTAGGCCAATCTCAGGGTCATGTTTGACTCCCTTTTCCCACCAATATCAACAATAATATTGCTCTACCTTCAAAGTATATGTAGAATCTAACCCCTTCTAATCATCCCCACAAGGAGTAGCCCAGGCTAAGTGTCCATCATTTCTTGCCTGGGTTATAACAACAGTATCCATACTTCTACACTGCTCCCCTACAGCCCTCAAAGACCTTTTTAAACAAGTGAGTGAGATAATTTTACTCCTCTTATCACTACACTCCATTAGCTTCCTACCTCATTCAGAATAAAAGCTAAATAGCCTATGGGCTTAATACCATTAAATCCCTCTTCTACCCTGCTGCTTACCTTGTGACATTATGTCTTTCACTCTCTATCATTTGTTTCCTTAGAAACATTGGGCATAATACCACTTCAGGGTCACTGAACAAGTTACTCTCAATGACCAGAATACTCCGCCCTTCCTTCCACCCTCATATCCAGATAGTTCACACTTTCTTACCCCCTTCAGGTCTTTACTCAAGCATTATCTTCTCAATAAAGCTTTTTTCCAACTGTGTTCTTTAGAAACCACACTCCTACCCCTGACCCTGAGCTCCATTATTTTCCTTCCCTTTTGGCCATAGTATTTATTATTTGGCGTAGTATATTGTTTGTTTGTTTATTGTCTTTCTACCTGACTATAATATAAGCTCCGTGCTACTCCACAGAATGTGCCCAAAAATGTTAAAATGATTTGACTCTGAGACTCAAGAACAGATCATAAAGCAGTTATAGATGATCAAAGGTACATGTTAAAATAATTTTCCTATCTATGGAGGGCTAAAAAAAAGTTACTTCCTCTCACTAACCTTTTTACTGAAAATGACTGTTATCCAGAAGCATATGCTGTGTGTGCATGCCCATACACATACACGGTACCTCTCTATAGCTCTAAGTCAGGGAAAAATAACAAAGATGCAATAGGGAAAAGGCAAAAAAAACGAAGAAAAGAGAGAAGTCACCAAGGTAATTTTCAAATTAAACAATTTTTTCTTGAAAATCCTCTTACATAGACAAATATAACCAATCTATTGAGCTGCTTACACTATAATCACTGTGTCTTTGTTGAACTTTCTCTCTTGAACTGTACTGGAACAATTTGGAGACACGGCATCTTCACTATCAGAAGACAGATCAATATACTGTATTCCCCTTTGATTCTTGAAATAGGATATACCAGCTTTTCTTTCATTTTCTGTAGCTTCTGGAACACTAGAATCTTCTGTAAAGAAAAAAAGGAGAAAAACATTTTGAGAAACTTGAAAATAAATGTGTTTTTGGTAATTATAATCATGTGCTAAAAATCTCTAACTCTGTTCACAGTTTCCATTCCAAAGCCAAAAATTCCTACCAGTTTTTATTTTTATTATTTTTTAAATGTTTCACTTATTTTATTTTGAAAGGGAGAGAAAAAGAGCATGAGCAGGGAGGGGCAGAGAGAGCGAGAGAGAAAGGGAGAAAGGGAATCCCCAAGTAAGCTCCACGCTGTCAGTGCAGAGTCCGATGCAGGGCTCGTTCTCAGGAACTGAACCCTGAGGTCATGACCTGAGCTGAAATCAAGAGTCAGACGTTCAACCAACTGGGCCACCCATGCGTCCCCCTACGAGTTTTTAAAGAAAAAATTAATAGTCAACCAGGGCTGATGTTAAATGATTTCCCATTTCACAGGTTAATTTACTTTCAAGGCCCTAGTAAAAACTGTAAAAGAGAGGTCTGTGCTTTATAGTCTCATCTTTTTCTCTCTCTGCTTTTATTTCCTACTATCCAGTTTTCGCCTAAATGACCACAGACGCTACAGCCTAAAAGACTTGGATTTCAATCCTCTTAGCCAAGTTATGTAATCAATCACTCCAAACCTCAGTGTCCTTACCTGCAGAGATGCTAATAATCACAGGGTTAATGTGAATATAAAATCAGAAAATACACATTCAGCATTTAGTTTTGTCATTGGCATATAGCTTGTTTTCAATAAACATTACCTCTTACACAAATGTTGGTTGAATTATGGCCCCTCCAAAATTATTAAGTTTAAGTTGCAAACCCCACTACCTCAGAATGTAACATATTTGGAGATAGGGTCTTCAGAGAGATTAAATTAAAATGAGGTTGTCTGGGTGGGCATCCTAATTCAGTATGACTGATATCTTACAAGAAGAGACAGACACAAAAGATGTACACATGAAGGGAAGGCCATGTGGGAACACAGTGCGAAGGTGGCCATTTGCAAGCCATGGCAAAAGTCCTCAAAAGAAACCAAACCCGCCAACGACCTTGATCCTAGGCTTACAGCCCCCAGATGTGTAACAAGATAAATGTGTGTTGGTTAAGCCACCTAGTATGGTAATTTGTTATGGCACTTGTCACAAGCTAAAAAAAGCTGGCATCCTTCCAAATAGGTGAGTATTTTACCAAGGTCTTTCCTCCTTAATATTTGAGTTCCAAAATTATTCTCTCTTCTCTCAGCAAAACCACAATTCTCCCTTACATATTTGAGAAGGAAAAGATCAGATTTAAGAAATTCATATTAAAGTAGTCAATGTCTTGGTCTAGTGAATAGATTTTACAAAGCAATGACCAGATGAATTTTTAGCTCAAAGGGATCAATTCGAAAAACAATCACTGACATTAACTACTTTCTAGGTCAGTATCAAGTCCTCAAGTGATGCATAAACATTTTTAATCATCACAGTAATCTTGAGGGCACATACTATATCACCATTTTACAGATAAAGTAAGTATAGAGAAAACAATTTGTCCAAAGTCATAAAAGATAAGGAGCAAATCTGAAATCCATGCCTAAAGGTCCAAATCCTTGTACTCTTAATACTCAGGCCATCCCCAATACCTGTCACAAAATGGTAGTAATCATTGTAATGAAGCTCATAAGCCATATTTGTAAGTAACATTAACCAAGGCCTACATGACTACTATTCACCTGTAGGGCACTAAAACAAATTTCTTTTACGTAGCACAATGAAGTCCTATCAACACTACTGATAAACGAGTTACATTGTTTCCAAAACAACAATTTTACAAATGTTGAGTGAAGAACCTGGATGAAGAACTCTGCACTGGAACAAATTACAGCTACATTAACTGCCATAAACATGAAGACACTTACAAATTCTGATAATTATGTTAACAGTGATTACAGCCCAACTCCTATAGAAAAAGTATAAGCATACTATGGACTCTGCTTTTACAAAGTGTTCCTGATATATCACAAATCATACATTAAATTAAAAACTAGATGTCTACTGTATCAAAAATTTGACCTAAAGCTAAATATATTAAACGGTGCTTTCTTTTTTTTTTTTAATTTTTTTTTAACTTTTTTTAATTTTATTTTTGAGACAGAGAGAGACAGAGCATGAACGGGGGAGGGTCAGAGAGAGGGAGACACAGAATCTGAAACAGGCTCCAGGCTCTGAGCTGTCAGCACAGAGCCCGACGCGGGGCTCGAACCCACGGACCGCGAGATCATGACCTGAGCCGAAGTCGGCCGCTTAACCGACTGAGACACCCAGGCACCCAAACAGTGCTGTCTTTCAAAAGGCTAAGGCAAAATGATTTGGAATGTCTGTTTTTCAGTCTCTTTATTCAATATGAATAATAATCTTTTCAAAATGCCTAAATGCCTGAGGGGGCAGGGCTAAACAAATCTATTCATGAGTATTAGAAGAGCTAGAGTTTCTTGAACTTGATTACATATTCATCTTTGGTTTTCTCCCCTTATTTTACATATATTATAATACAAAATATACAATGAAGATATATCAATTTTTTTTTTTTAACTTTTTTTTTTTTTTTTTTTTTTTCAACGTTTATTTATTTTTGGGACAGAGAGAGACAGAGCATGAATGGGGGAGGGGCAGAGAGAGAGGGAGACACAGAATCCGAAACAGGCTCCAGGCTCCGAGCCATCAGCCCAGAGCCTGACGCGGGGCTCGAACTCACGGACCGCGAGATCGTGACCTGGCTGAAGTCGGACGCCCAACCGACTGCGCCACCCAGGCGCCCCAAGATATATCAATTTTTAAAACTAATGCTTGGGGGTGCCTGGGTGGCTCTGTTGGTTAAGCATCCCACTCTTGACTGCGCCTCAGGTCACAATCTCACAGTTGTGGGATCAAGCCCTGTGTCGGGCTCCACATTTGGCATGGAGGCAACTTGGGATTCTTTTTCTCCTGTCTCCCCCTCTCTCTGCCCCTCCCCTGCTCGAGCACGGTACGCATTCTCTCTCTCAAAATAAATAAACATTAAAAAAACAAACAAAACTAATGCTTAATATGCTTACTGATGCTTAACAAGAAAAAAAAATAAAAGAAGTTTGGCTTACTCTCTATCACATATGCAATCACTTAGAGCTCTCAGTGGTTATGTACATATATCATAAAAATATGCACACTCTATGTATACAACATACATTGTGTAGGATATGTTATACATATACATATACCTATATATAAAAATATACATTAAACATGTACACTGCTTTGAACCAAGTGGCATGCCCACAGCCCAAATAGTAAGTGACTAACAGAAGAGGTAGTTTGAGGGGCGTCTGGGTGGCTCAGTCAGTTGGGCGTCCGACTTCATTCAGTTCAGGTCATAATCTTGTGCATGGGTTTGAGCCTGTGTCAGGCTTTGTGCTGATGGCTCAAAGCCTGGAGCCTCCTTCAGATTCTGTGTCTCTTTCTCTCTCTGCCCCTTCCCTGCTCACGTTCTGTCTCTTTCTTTCTCTCTCTCTCTCAAAATAAATAAACATTAAAAAAAAAAAAACCACTAAAAAAAAAAAAACCAGAAACAAAAAAGAAGAGGTAGTTTGATAATATAGAGGATAAGGGAAAGTTACAATACAACAGCATTTCTCAAACTGCAGAACCCCTTTTGCACTCTTAAAAACTGAGGACCCGAAAGAACTCTTGCTTATGCTGGTTACATCTAAGATACTACCGTACTGGAAAGCAGAAACTGAGAAACTTTACTTATTAAACTGTTTACATAATAACAAATATTATTATGAAAACTATATCCCCTCATGCCACTCCTCTCCCCCAAATTTACTAAGAATGCCACTGTTTTACATTTGTAAAAATCTTTGGTTTAACATAAGACAGATTCTATCTGCTTCTGCAATTCATCTATTGTAGTTACTGTTTTTATTTAGGTTTATGAAGAAAATCATGCCTCACAGTTATATAGTTAGGAAGGGTATTTTCATAGCCTTTTTACAATACTGTGGATACTCCTTGATACTAAACCCAAATTTGACAAGTGGAAGTTTTTTAAAGGCCAGTTGCAACGTGGAATCTGAAACTATATGAATAAACTTCTGCATCTTATTACATTAAAACTCACTGGTCTATCTTGCACTTTAATGTGTTATTTTGTAACACTGTGCTGTGCATTGTAACACCAATGCATTGGTGATTTGAAAAATACTGGTTCACTTGATTATTGTAGATCTTCCAAATGTTGACACATTTCATATTTTATCAAAAAATTAAATTCATTAGTATCACCATTGATCTTCAAGTATCTGGAGACTGTCAAACTCACAGTTGTGGATATGCCAGTTTTCCAAAATCCGAACTTTCCTTTGAAAACTGGAATTTTAACACCAGCAATAAATGCTGCCAGTTGTTTTCCTTGGTGTCACTGTTCATCTCTGAGAAAATGTCTGAAATACCTAAGTCTGCTTAGCTACATTTTGTCATTCTTTTAAGTAAATATGGTATTCGGTGAAAAAATGAGAAATTAAATTCACAACTGAAAGCAACTGTTCAAATGTTTTCCCTTCAGAAAGGGATTACTGCATACTTCAAGATGCAGCTAAGGCTGGTTCACATTTTGTTTTACAAAGTATTAAAAAGACACTCACTGTTGGGGCACCTGAGAGGCTCAGTTGCTCAGGTCTTGATCTCATGGTTAGCCTGCTTCAGAACCTCTTCCCCCTCTTTCTCCGCCCGTCCCCCACTCCCGCTTGCACACTCTTTCTCAAAGATAAACATTAAAAACAAAAGACACCTATTGCTAAGCTGAGATTTACCAAAATTTACAGTTTTTACCGCTTTATCAGAAACATTTCTTTGGAGGGGGGAGGGGCAGAGAGAGAGGGAGACCCAGAACTCAAAGGGGGCTCCCAGGCTTCACGCTGTCAGCACAGAGCCAGATGCCGGGCTCGAACTCCTGAACCGTGAGCCAAAGTAGGATGCTTAACCAACTGAGCCACCCAGGTGCCCCTATCCAAAACATTAAGTGAAACTAACATTTAAAAAATTTTAAGAATACAGTAACCATTAGAACAGTTTGGAGCCTCGGCCTTGACTTATGCTAAGGCACCAGCAGTTTTACCTACCATGGCTTTAGTACCATCAGTGCAAATATCAAGAGTAAAAAGGCAAGTAATATCTTACTGTCATGAAAGTAGCTTGCCCTTAGGGATCCTAAAGGTTCACATACCACAGTCTGAAAACAGATGGGACAGAATAAGAGCTTGTTTATATAAAAATATCAACTTTCCAATACAGTCAATAATTTAGAATTAGAATAATAATGCTTAGATTTGTTTGTTTGAACTATTTCTGGAAGTAAGCAACAGCAAAAATAGCTAAGAGGGAATGGCCAAAACTTGATGCAATGATGCTGAGCCAAGGCAAACAAGCACTTTTAAACAGCAGCACAAAAGAGACGGGAAATTAAAGAATGGTAAAGCGTAGAAATAATTATAAAGGTATCAGCTACTATTAAAATCTGACATGTGCTGACCGTCTTCTGTGTAAAAGGCACTGTCCCAGGAGGTAGGGACTAGTTAAGAAAAAAAAGGGCAAGTTATCGTCCAACTTGCACCAAAGAAATGAGTAATAGGAACTAAGTAGTCATGTACACAAGTAACTGTTATAAAATAGAATTCATGCCATGACAGAATAAACAAAATGCTACAGGAACATGTAGGAAAACAGCCTACCCTTTCGTATAAAAACAATAAAAAAGCCTATCATGTTTTAGAGATAGAAGATGATTTTGGGCACCTGGGTGGCTCAGTTGGTTAAGTGTTCAGCTTTTGACTTCGGCTTGGGTCATGATCTCACACTTCATGAGATCAAGCCCCAGATGAGCCCTACATCGGGCTCCATGCTGACAGGGCAGAGCCCACTTGGGATTCTCTCTCTCTGCCCCTCCCCTGCTCTCTCTCTCTCAAAATAAACATTAAAAAAAAAAAAAAAAAGATGGTGATATTTTCTCATTACCAAAAGTTAATGGGAACCTCCATCATAAGAATATGCAAGAAGACTCCACGGTTCCAGGAAGTTTTTCCAAACTAAATTCCCCATTGGTGGTAGGCAAAAAGAAGGCAATCTTATATTCCAAATTTTTCCAGTTTGTTTGTACCCATTCTCACATCTAAGTCTACCATTAAAAAAAAAGAAGAATTTGGGGTGCCTCGGTGGCTCAGTTGGTTGGGCGTTCAACTTTGGCTTGGGTCATGATTTCGCAGTTTGTGGGTTCAAGCCCCACGTTGGGCTCTGAGCTGTCAGCTCAGAGCCTGGAACCTGCTTCGGAGTCTGCCCTCTCTCTCTCTGCCCTCTCTGCCCCTCCCCCGCTCATGCTCCATGTCTCTCAAAAATAAACATTAAAAAAAAAAAAAGAAGCATATAAGCCTGACACTAGTATGACCTTTCCAAATGGTCCAAGATCAAGGACCACTCAAAAACAAAAAATCGCTACTAGATTATGAGTTGACACTAAAGTAGTCCAAATTAATTTGATAATCCATATATAAAGTAGAATGAAAACACATAAACCTTTGTATCTATCCTGAAGACTTATAAAACTGTGCCATTTATGATACTCTAATTGTGTTGCTCTACATGGTTCAATTCTCTAACATGGCAACTAACTCTGAATACCAAGTAAAACACATCACTGATTTACCTTTTTAAAGGTAACCAAAATAATAGTAAAATCTGGGCAGTCTTAATTGGAATGTCATAGTAGAAAGAGAAATACCTTTACTATCTTCTAAAAGATAAACTATCTCTCTGATGAAAACTCTATAAAAAGACAAAGAATATACTGAATACAAGATTGAAGAATAGTTTCTAACACATCACTCTAAGATGACATGAGAAAGAGGCATCTCAGGTTTAAGCCAAATGAAAGATAAATATAAAAGATGTAAAGAGAAAGAAAGCCATGCTATTACTATTGGACAAAGCATGTGTTAAACTTGAGATACTTTTTAAAAACAGAATTTACATCTACAATAGAAATATAACTGACATACATCTTAACTTCATATTAATAACAAGAGATAAACACTGCAAGACATGTAAGGCAAAAAGTTAACAGAAACAAATATGAGGCTTTAACTGTCTAAGCTCTTAATAGCACAAAAATAATTAAGACATAGATTAGTGCTTTTCAAACACTTTTGATTGGGACCCACTGTAAGAGAGACATTTGAAAAGTTTTTCTTTTTTTTTTTAATGTTTATTTTTGAGAGGGGGGAAGGGGGGGAGGGAGAGAGAGAGAGAGGAGAGAGAGATAGAGCACAAGTGGGGGAGGGGCAGAGAGAGAGTGATACACAGAATCCAAAGCAGGCTCCAGGCTCTGAGCTGTCAGCACAGAGCCTGACATGGGGCTCTAACCCAAAAACCGTGAGATCATGACCTGAGTTGAAGTCAGATGCTTAACCAACTGAGCCACCCAAGTGCCCCATTTTTAAATACATATAACTGAAATAAAAGTTTCAGAGGCTTTCTATTAAATGATACTTTGATAATTTTCTATTTATTCCACTCCATTAAAAAACAGTTGTATGTAATTAGTCAGGATCCAAGAAACTGACTTTATGACACAATGTTTGTGTTCCACAGTTTGAAAAAAAATTATATAAATAAAATTCATCTATTATTTGGCACATAATTAAGTCTATCACTTAGATTATGTCATTTTTTCAAGAAATCTTACAACTTTTATAGAAAGTAATGGCAAATTAGGCCCCAAAGAAAATTTCAGTAAATTAGCTAAAGTAGAAATACTGTAGACCATATGCTCTGGTCATAAAATAATAAAATTAGAAATAAATGTTAATAAAAATACTGAAGCAGGGGCGCCTGGGTGGCGCAGTCGGTTAAGCGTCCGACTTCAGCCAGGTCACGATCTCGCGGTCCGTGAGTTCGAGCCCCGCGTCAGGCTCTGGGCTGATGGCTCGGAGCCTGGAGCCTGTTTCCGATTCTGTGTCTCCCTCTCTCTCTGCCCCTCCCCCGTTCATGCTCTGTCTCTCTCTGTCCCAAAAATAAATAAAAAATGTTGAAAAAAAAAAAAAAAAAAAAAATACTGAAGCAAAATTTCACCTACTTAGAAATTTAAAAAAGAAAAAAAGCCACAGAAACCACTTCTTTGGACTTTCAGGTCAAAGAAGAAGAAAAAACAAAACAAAACAAAACAAAAAAACACTTCAAAATCTATGACCTACTGTATACATACCTTAAAACCACAGAATTAAGATAATGTTGTAAACAAATATAGAATTAGAGAAATTGATTAATGGCCTGTTAAGATACAAATATACATGGGAATTTAGACTATAATGATGTTTCATATATAAGAAGAAAGGTTTATCAATAAACTGTTCTGGGACAACAAACTAGTAAATGACAAATAATGAGCAAAGGAGAAAACAGTATCACCCATTCTTTGGTCCTGATAACAAAATAAATTCCAGATGAGATTTAAGATTAAAATAAAAATCAACACAAAACCCAACTCAGCAGTTTGGCTATCAACGCAGAACCTGATTCAAATTCATTAGTTTGGCTATCAAAACAAAACAACACAAGAAAGAAACAAGTACTAGCAAGGATGTGGAGAGACTAGAACCCTTGTGAACTGCTGACAGAAAAGTAAAATGGTGCAAGCATTAATGGAAAACATGTGATGGCTTCTTATATGATCTATCAATTCCATTTCTGGGTTTATACCCTAAAGAACTGAAAGCAGAGTCCCTAAGAGATAGTTACACACCCATTTCACAGAAGCATTAGTCACAATAACCTAAAGGTAAAAGCAACCCAAGTGTCCATCCACAAATGAATGGATAAACAAAATGTAGTATATACACACAATAGGGTATTTTTCAGCCTTGAAAAGGAAATTCTGATACATGCTACAACATAGGTGAACCTTAAAGACATTATGCAAAAGGAAATCAGCCACTCACAAAAAGACAAATCCTGTATAATTCCACTTTTATGAGGTATCTAGAGAAGTCAAATTCAGAGACAGAAAGTACAAGGGTGGTTGCCACAAGCTGGGGATAGGAGGGAAGTGTTTAATCAGAGGGAAGGAGTTTTATGGGAAAAAGTTTCATTTCTGCAAGATGAAGAATTCTGAAGTTTAATTGGACAATAATGTGAACATACCTAACACTCCCGCAATATGTATTCTTAATAGCAAAAATGGTAAATTTTATGTTTATTTTACTACAATTAAAAATAAAAACACAGCTGTGCTGTATATATTATACATGTGTGTGTATATATATATAATTACAATAAAGGAATGCCTGTCTGATCAGGACTTATGCTCTAGATGCCATCAAAGAAATGAACAAATTGACCACATGAAAATGTAAAATTTCTCTATGGCAAACAACAAACAAGGAATCAAAAGAACAAAAGATTTTAAATTATCAGAAAAAGAGAAAAAGGAGCACAGAAAAAGTCCAAATGGCTAATATATTAATGAAAACATACTTAACTTTAAAATTAAGAATAAAAATAAAGCAATTTCATTGCCTATTAAACATTAAAAAGGTGTGCAATATTTTGGCTTAGTATGAAAAAGTAGACCTCTAAAAACCAAACTGTAGTCTGGTGCAAACTGGTAAAACTTCGTAGGGCACCTTGGTGATTACTAAAATATTACTAATATTCACTCTAATCTGACAATTCCATTTCCAAGAATTTTTCTACAGGTTATACACAAGCTAAAATATCTGTGTAAAAGGATGGTCACTATAACATTCTTTTGATCACACACACACACACACACACACACACACACACACAAAATAAAGAAAAAACCCAATCAACCAATGTCCATTAATAGGAGACTACATGAACTATATAATACATCTATATAAGACATTCTCTAGTCATTAAAAAAAATTAAGGTATAGCATATAATATACACTGTACATATAGTAAAAAACAAAAACCTGGAATATATACAGGCAGGGAAAAAAATGTGAAAGAATAAACACCAAAACTAAGGGATTATAGAAGCTTCTTGTTACACAATATTGCATCTTTTTAAAATATACTTTATTTTGAAGGAAACAATAGCTAAGCATAGAATAAAATGGTAGAGAAAGGAAAGACAGATGAAAGCATACACTTAAAATGTACTTAAGATTTTTACTTAAGTATGAGTACTCATTGTGCTTTCTTCTATCAGAACAATTCAACACTAAGCCTTCTACAAAGTATTGCTTTTCAAATTTGCACACATTAAGAAACCAGAGCGACTATCCAAAGATATAGAGATGATTCACATTTTGGTGACACACACCTAAAAACCTTAGTATCACCTGGTTACAAAATCATGACGCTAAAATGATACACTCAGCTCCATTATTCAAAGGATCATACCTGTTTTACCATTTGCAGAGACTTCAGAGAACTTCTAAGCAAAGGAAGTGAAGTTAAAAAATGCTGATGTCTTGCAGCGCCTGGGTGGCTCAGCCAGTTAAGCATCTGACTCTTGGCTTTGACTCAGGTCATGATCTCACCATTTGTGAGATGGAGCCCTGTGTCGGGCTCTGTGCTGACAGCGCAGAGCCTGCTTGGGATTCTCTCTCTCTCTCTCTCTCTCTCTGGCCCTCCCCTGCTCACTTGCTCTCTCTTTCTCTCTCAAGATAAATAAATAAGCATTAAAAAAAAAAAAAAAAAAACTTAAAAAAATTTTTTTTAATGCTGATGTCTTACCCAAGGTCATATACAACCTGTATGACACAGCAGAACTCTCTGGAAATCTTTCTAATTAACGGGAATAATTTTAAATTTTTCTATTAAAAAGTTACTTTCAACATGACAACCACAGTGAAATGGCAATTATTTTAGGACACTGAATCTATTTCGCTAAGATATTAGGCAAGCTTATTCTAAAACATTCCTCCATTCCAACCTCAAAATAATTGATTAACCCATTTATTTTTACTTTATCACTTTTTCTCCCCAGATAAAATGTGTCTCTATTTCTGTGTGACATTAAACAGTCTAGCTGTGCTCCTGTTCCTATCCCTAGATGCCTGTCTTCAGATACCTCCCGTCCCTTCACCCTTTCCCTCTCCACTAGTTTCTTCCCCTTGGCCAACAAGTATCTCAGTCCAACAATCCTGAAACATCTTTTGACACTGCCTTCCTGTCAAGTTGTTTCTCTCCCTTCTTGAAAGACTAATCTTCATTTCCTTACCTTTCTACTGAAAGGGTTAAAGGTCTGTAAAAGGTTAACCGCAACGTTTAATTTCCAAGGAAAATGGTCTCTATCAGTTCCCATCCAATTTGACTTTTCGACAGTATTTGATACTGTTCACTATACACAAAACTGGAAACTCACCTTTCTTTAGCTTTCAAGGTACTATCATTTTCTATGACTACTCTAGTTATCCTTTATACCTCCACTGGTTTCCCTTCATCTGTCCATCATTAAATGTTTTTTACTATACACTGTGCTTGGGGACATTTTTTAAATACTATAATGATGACCCCCAAAGTTGATTTCTCAGGTTCCAACCATCCCTGAGCTACAAACTCTGATGTTCAACTCTCTACTAGATCTCGCTTCTAAAATAGGAGAGCTGAGGGGCACCTGGGTGGCTCAGTCGGTCAGGCGTCCAACTTCAGCTCAGGTCATGATCTCGTGGTTCGTGGGTTCGGGCCCCGCATCGGGCTCTCCGCTGACAGCTTGGAGCCTGAAGTCTGCTTTGGATTCTCTGTCTCCCTCTCTCTGTACTCCTCCCCTACTCACACCTGTCTCTCTCTCAAAAATAAATAAACATTAAAAAAAATAAAATAGGAGAACTGAAACTCAACATGTTTTAGTATCTTTCTCCTAAATACACTAATTCAGTAGACTGTGCCAATCACCCAGCTGTTTAAGCAAGAAATATCTGAGTTATCTTTAAACTCTCCACATTTATTTAAACAATTTTTAATGTTTATTTATTTAAGACAGAGAGAGAATCCCAAGCAGGCTCTAAACTGTCAGTGCAGAACCCAACGTGGGGCTCAAACTCATGGACCATAAGATCATGACCTTAACCATTATCAAGAATCTGACGCTTAACTGACTGAGCCACCCAGGTGCCCCTAAACTCTCCACATCTACTTGATCACCAAATACCATCAAATACTGAAATATAAAATTTCCCTAAAATGCCTCCTCTGTCCTACTATCATTTTCCCATATTTAGACTTCAATTAATTCAACAGCTTTATCAATGGTCTTCTCATACTAAAATGCTCTATAGTGTATACCAAAAAAAGTCCACCCTTCCTGGCACAGCATAAAAAGGCCCCTCACAACCTAGCAGTTTACATTTCTATCTTTTCAGCTTCATCCATACAGCCCGAAACCTCCTCTTCCACAGATAATATAACCTTCCTATTCCCATAGATATACCACACTTCAAAGCAATATATATTTTCACCTCTTGTTCACCAAATAAGCCCTGATTCATTGTTTAGGGTCCAAAGTAATCTCTCTGTGACTCTTCCTGATCCTGCCCAGGAAGAATAGATGAGCATTTTTGAATTGGATTGCAATCCTACACTATTTAACATCTTCCCCTGTGAGTTTTACGTTATACTATTTTAACTATGTAGGTATAGATGTCCTTTTCTCCTTGTGCTCCTTGAGGATCAAACTTTGCTCATATTTTTATTCTTTATGCATAAAATATAAGCTCTTTCCTCTCTCATCTGCCATCATTTTATTCCCTTGAAACCCACTGTGGTCTCAAAAAGGTCAAAGAAAAAGAGAGAAATAATGTGTAAGCAATAATCATTAATAACTCTGGATACAATAAAAGCAAAATAAACCTGGGAGGGAGAGGTGCCCACAAGTTAAGCGTATGTCATCTCATATCCAAAAGCTGGATTGGATCAAGGGAGCCTGTCCTGTATCAAAAGCAGTTTCAAGTGACCATGGCTGAAGAATGCCTGACAGCTATGGGACTGTTTCAAGATTATAAACAGGAGGAAGGATATTTTCAAATATTTGTACAATTGCTAGTATCACCCCACTTATTCAATACTACTTCCTTCAACACATATTTATTAAGAGCCTACTATATAGCAGTCATTGCTCTGAACGATGGTGAACAATAGACAAACTCTCTGCTCGCATGGATATCTTCTAATAAGGGAGACACAAATATATAGTCCATGTTAGGCAGTAATAAATTCTATATAGAAAAATACAGTAGATACAGCTGGGGGGGAGGGGCTGGAGTTGCTACTTCAAAGACTGTGATGGGGAAGGCCTTCTAAAGGCAGTAAATATATCACTAAGCCCAAAATCATATGCAAATATCAGCAGGAAGGGTCTTGGAGGCAGAAGAGCGAGCAAATGGGAAGAAGGAAAGATTGCGCTGTGCCTGCCATATTTTTAAAAAGGTATGGCTGGGGGCACCTGAGTGGTTCAGTCGGTTAAGCGTCTGACTTGGGCTCGGGTCATGATCTCATGATCTCATGATCTCACGGTTCGTGAGTTCGAGCCCTACATCGGGCTCTGGGCTGACAGCTCAGAGCCTGGAGCCTGCTTCAGATTCTGTGTCTCCCTCTGTCTGCCCCTCCGCTGCTTGCACTCTGTCTCTCGCATTGTCTCAAGAATAAACATTAAAAAAATAAATAAATAAAATAAAAAAATAAAAAAGGTGTGGCTGTGACACAGTAACTCAGTGGTAGGAAATAAGATCTTAAGATTGGTAAAATTAAGAGTTAGCTGAAAGAGTCATTACAGGTAATTTTTACAATTCCCATCCTATTTATGAAATTAGATTTAAAGGAATGCAAGCTGGTGCAGCCACTCTGGAAAACAGTATAGAGGGTCCTCAAAAACTAAAAGTAGAACTACCCTACAACCCACCAAATGCACTACTAGGTATTTATCCAAGGGATACAGGTATGCTGTTTTGAAGAGGCACATTCACCCCAATGTTTATAGCAGCACTATCAACAATAGCCAAAGAATGGAAAGAGCCCAAACGTCCATCTATGGATGAATGGATAAAGAAGATGTGGCATGTGTGTGTGTGTGTGTGTGTGTGTATACATGCATACATACACACATAATGGAGTATTACTCAGCAATCAAAAAGAATGAAATCTTGCCATTTCCAACTACGTGGATGGAAATGGAGGGTATTATGCTAAGTGAAATTAGTCAGAGAAAGACAAATATCATATGACCTCACTCATATGAAGACTTAAAGATACAAAACAGATGAACATAACGGAAGGGAAATAAAAAATAATATAAAGACAGGGAGGGGGACAAAACATAAGAGACTCATAAATATGGAGAACAAACAGAAGGTTACAGGAGGGGGATGGGCTAAATGGGTAAGGGGCACTACTTACTACTCCTGAAATCATTGTTGCACTCACTATACGCTAATTCGGATGTAAATTAAAAAATAAGTAGAATTAAAAATTTTTTAAAAATTAGATGATTTAGACATGATTTAGACCTGATTTAGACCCTAATGCTCCATTGGAAATAAGCAAATATAGCATTTGTCACACAATGATAGAATAAGAAGTTATCATACGGTGATAAAGGAAGTAAGGTCAAAATCCACATCCCAACCAATGAGTCCCTAATCTCCATTATCTAGTTAGGATTCTAAAAGAACTTCGGTACCTTGTCCTCTACTGGGACCCAAACTCCAACACTCGGTCAGCATTCCCCACCCCATGCTAAGTCGCCTCAGGTCTTGTCTGACATGATACATTGGGGGCAGGACATTTAATTATTATTTGAATTTTTAAAGGCATGCCCAATGGCTGAGGATGGGTCCCTTATACCTATTCTGATGTACTAAACTACCATTTTTTTCAATAACCTAAACTAAAATTATTGTTTAATCTCATTCCTCCTCCAGATTTGGTTGTAAAACTTTGCCCTTTCTTTGAAATATTTCCTATCTGTTCCTTCTCCCTTTCTATTATAATCAAGTTTAGATTAAAAGAGCTTCCTAAATGAATTCTCTCCCTTCAAAAAATGTACAGTACTCATGACTGCTAGACTGATTTTTCTTGACAAAACAACTTTCTTTCATCATTTTACCCTTCTATCTAAGAGGGCTTTAATGGATCCCTAATAACTACAATGTAAAATTGAAACCTAACCTTTGTTTTTAAGTACCACCTACAGTCATCTTTTCTTACCATTCTCAGAACAAACTTAATTTTTATATTTCCCAATGTCATGAAGACTACCCATGTGATTTGTAAAGGCAATCTCAGTTTGTAGGAAAAGTGTACACATAAGGGAAAAAAAAAATCCCAATAAAGGTGAATAAAATCTCCTTAAACAGAAAAAAAAAGTAGACCAGCATCTTCTGATTGGAAGAGACAATTAAGAATTTCACATTAATATTGATAAAACATTCCACTGAGCTCCAGTTTACGAAGTGATTTTTATTCTATAGATGAAAAAATTGTTAATCTCAAATTGTAAGTAATTTGTCCAATGTCTAATTTAACTAAAATGAAGCAGCCGAGACTTCTAAGGATTCAAAATCCCATGCCTACACATTGGCCTTCCCAGCCCTCTCTAACTACATAGGAAACAGACTAATACATGTGTTGTTAAAATATTAAAGTACCTGGGTGTTTACATATTAACTAGAGCATGTTATGCAGAGTAGATATCTATTGAAAGAATGGACACAAGGACATCACTCCTGGGCTTCCGTGGTTCCCTCACAGAATTTGGACAAGTTCAGAGCCTTTCATACAAACGAAGCTTTTCAAAATGTGACTCCTCATTACCACGTAATTCAACCTACCAAATCATTCCACCATGTTCCAATTATACCCAAGTATTCTGAGGTGTGATTCAAATGATAACTTGTAGGGAGTCTGCCATCACTGTTAAACAGAAGACTAGCAAACAAAATAAGATACCAACATTACAACATATGTATTACCAATCTTGTCAGGGCCACATCAACATAAAAGCTGCTAGGGAAATCCTGAGTTTTGCATTAAAAAAAGAATTACTAAAATAAACATTAAAATAAAACTTCTAATATTCCTTTCACCCTTCAAAAGAAACTGCATAATGCAAACAATTAAAAGTTTATGCTCAGTAATTAGATTGCTTGGATTTGAGTTCCAGTGCTATCAACTTCCTAACAATTTAACTTCTCTGGGTCTCATTTCAACAAAATGTGGATAAAATCTTGCAGGACTGCTGTGCAAATTAAATGAGACTGCGTAGTACTCAGTATTATGCCTAAAATGTAAGAAGAGTTCAAATATATTCTAATTGTTAATTGTTCAAAGAACATAGATTAAAATGGAAATGCTAATTTTTGGCTTCCTCTCAAATCGTGTTATTGTCTGTGACAACCAGCTTAAGAAGTTAAAAATGGTTCATTCACCTTGAACAATACCAATTATTCATTTGCACCCTGGGGAATCTCCAGAAGTCCAGTGGTGGCAAAATCTCAATGAGATCTGCCCTTCATTTGTTCAGAGGTGGTCTTCACGCACCTTGAGTAAAGTCTGGTTCATACTAAGTGAGCAATTATTTTTTGGAAAATACCGGAATTAATATAAACGCCTGGCCAAATAGCAGACTCAGTCTACATCATAGGACTGAATCACCTAGTTTCTCTTCCAGCAGCAACTATTCTGACCTAAGGATGACCTAAATTCAGATATCAACTTCCATCACTGGGCCACATTCCAAGAACTCATATAAAACTGAAGAATCTATGGATGCTCAGTTGATGGTACAATGGTGCCTATGGCAGCCCCAAAGCCGTATTTAAAAGCGCAAGGTGGAGAACAATGTATTAGTACATACAACATCAAGAATAAATATTAGAATCTCTTCTGCTTTTCATCTTCTAAATACCTCTTGATGCTACATCAATTTGCAACATTGTAACTCACCTGTTTTTTCAGTTATATCTGAATCAGGTGTGCCTGCCCTGCTAACCTCCCCTTCAGCATTCTCCTCTTCAGCACTAAGAGAAATTGGTGAAGAAGGGCCAGGCTGGGAGGGTTGGGGGGTTGCTTCGGGCACTTCCTCAATCTTACTCCTTTTCTCAAAGCGAAAACGGTCCAAGTTGAAAAGATTCATATTGGCAGAAACCACCACCACCCTGTGGAATTAAGAGCTTTAAATGAACTATCTGCAGGAAAAAAATAAAAAGAGAAAAAGAGGCCATGAAAACAATATAAAATATACAAAGCCTTAGCAGTTCATTCCCAAGGCAATTAAGAGCACACAAACATGCCAGGGGCACAGGATGACTATTATGGCTGCGCCTCATTGTTAGGCCACAATGATCAGAAGGTGAACAGGGATATCTTTTTAAAATTTTCCATTTCTGTCTCTACTCCCCTTCTTCGCCCCCCTCCCCGCCCCGCCTTCCTCAAACCACACGCTGACCCTCGTGCAACCTCCTCTTACCCCAGCACGCGCAGGCACGTTCCCCACTCTAACCCCCCTGCGGGCCGCGCCCCCGCCCACAGTGAGAGGCTCCCTGCACTACGGTGCTCCCTGCCTCGAGAAAGGACGTGCCAGGGCCCGCGCCTCGATACTGCGGGGACACAAAGGGGCCAAAGAAGGGGAGCGGCGGAGGCCGTGCTGGCGGGCACCCGCCCGGAAGTTGACGCGGCGCGATCCCAGCTGAGAGGAAGCTGATAGGATCAAGAAAACACAGGGAGGGTTCAGAGGTGGAGAGTGTGCTGCAGCATCTCTTTTAATGATCACCCAATCGCCCTCTTTCTTTCTTTAGTACTTACAGTCTTGCAGGCTCGATGCGATGTAACAAAGGTTGAAAGAAAAAATAATTCCTGGCGTGGGGCGACGGTAGCCGGGCCGGGACCTTCCAAAACAGCACGGAGAGACCAAAGGAGCGCGCGGTGATGACGCAACACGCAGCTTAGGCTTTTTTTTCTTCCCCAGCGACGCGCGAGCGGAAGATGTCTAGGCGCGCGCTGTTGCCATGGTAATTCGTACCCGCCTCTACGCTTGTGAGCTCGTTTATGGCCTCTTTCTCCAGGTTAGCTAGAGAGTTATTAAATGAAACAGTAATAAATTGCGCAATGGCAATAAGTAACATAGTAATAATATAGTATTTTATATATTATGTATAATGTGTTGTATAATTTATACATAGTATAATGTTGATATTGTGCTAGATATTTTTACGTGAATAATCAACCCTTAACATGAAGCCTTTTTTTTTTTATACAAAAAAAGGAAACTGAGGCCTGCAGACGTTAAATAATAAGAAGTAAAAAGCCGGGTATGTTGAACTTCAGAGCATATGAACTGCCTCCCCACTGTTCGCTGGATTGTTCTTAGAGTGGAATATGACCGTTCATGTATGTTGACCGAAATATTACCTTTAGAATATTTACTCTTTTTGTTCTAGCATTTGGCTAAACAGGCAGTTTCCTGTGTTTTAATTTGATCCTCTGGTTGGCATTTCCCTTAAAGAGAAATTACTACAAAACGTTCTGCCAAATACACTGGCCATTGTAATCCTAAATTGGCATTCTACTTTATAAATCAGTGTTTTGAATTGTATAATTATAACATGAACCCACAGGTTTATCAAATGCAGGCACACTTATAAAATCAACTGTCTTGACCCATAAAATTCAGAATCAAAGCCTGAACAATTAAGATTTCATTATACCTATTTTTTTTTCAACGTTTTTTATTTATTTTTTGGGACAGACAGAGACAGAGCATGAACGGGGGAGGGGCAGAGAGAGAGGGAGACACAGAATCGGAAACAGGCTCCAGGCTCTGAGCCATCAGCCCAGAGCCTGACGCGGGGCTCGAACTCACGGACCGCGAGATCGTGACCTGGCTGAAGTCGGACGCTTAACCGACTGCGCCACCCAGGCGCCCCTCATTATACCTATTTTTGATGTGCCATGAAATGCACCAACTTAGTGCATGCATGGTAACTGATGTGATCAAGGGATGTAACAACTTATACATAGTAAATGATTTTTGGTGGTAAGGAATATTTGCTGTAAGATCTACTCTCAGCAACTTCCAAATATGCAATAAAGTATTATTAACCATAGTCACCATTCAGTACATGTAATTTTAAAAAAGAATATTTGCTTTATATTCAGATAGATCTAACACTGAAAATGGATTCCACTAGCTGAATGACTTTAGGCAAATAATATATCACTTCTCTAACCCTTAGTTTCCTAATCCCATATATGTGATTGATGATTCTGTTGATTTCTTAAGGCAATTTTCTACAGCACCCCTTGACATTTGTACAACTGGAGCAAGAGTGAAAATTGAGACCCACACATCATATGTCTAAATATTTAAACATAAATACAGTTAACCAAATGTAAAAATAAAATACATCCTATTGCCCTATTTTGAAAATAACCTGGAAAGCCGGATTGAATTTAGAATTTCTGTTTTGGACAGCATGTGGATGATTCAAGAATTGGTTGGCATATATATCCCGCCTTCCCTGTATGATGTCCTCCCATTCATTTTGATACCATTAGGAGCCTGGTGCTCATGCATATGACACCCAGCTCAAATGCCCAGCTATAACTCCATCTAGTGTTGCCATATTCGTTTAAAAAAATGAAGGCTTTTTTGTTAAATTTGAATTTTAGATAAACAATACTTTTTAGTAAAAGTATGCCCCATTAAATATTTGGAACTTGCTTGTTCTAAAAACTTATTTGTTGTTTGTTTGAAATTCAAATTTAACAAGATATCCTGTATTTTCTTTGGCAAACCTATTCCTGCCCTACTGCTTCATCACCTTTTGGGCCTAGAAGCCTTTTTGCTTCATGTTGGATCTAAGAATATAGATACTGGAAGTATCTGTTGACCCTCAGCAGGAAATACCTGGGTAAAAGTCACTGCTAGCCTTCTTGAAGCTGTGTAAGCAGAGACCTCAGGGACCACCTACTCAAAAGCAATCTCTAAAATTGAAGGCATAGGTTTTGGTCCCACTGATTCCTTGCTCTTTGGGGTTGGGCATAGCAGGAAAAAAGCCAGAATTGAGTTCTGTAAAGCAGTAGGTCCAGTAGAGGGAACACTCTTGCCCAATTCTTTTTTTTTTTTTTTTAATTTTTTAACATTTATTTATTTTTGAGAGAATGTGTGTGGAGGAGGGGCAGAGAGAGAGGGAGACAGAATCTGAAGCAGGCTTCAGGGTCTGAGCTGTCAGCACAGAGCCTGATGCTGGGCTCTACCTGTGAACTATGAGATCGTGACTTGAGCTGAAGTTGGATGCTTAACTGACTGAGCCACCCAGGCCCCCCACTCTTGCCCATTTCTAAGGGTGGGATTGTTCTATAGCATTCACTGACCTGGGAGACTTGGAATTTTCCATGATAGGGATTTTGCTTGATTGTGGATTAAAAGGTTAAGGGAATATATAACAAATAACACAGACTGGATGGCCTCTACAACAGAATTTTTTTTTTCTCAAAAACTCTGAAGGCTGGAAGTCTGATATCAAGATGTTGGCAGGATTGGCTTCTTCTGCTTTATCCCTCTTTCTTTGGGCATTTTTCCCCTGTGTCTTTAAATGGTCTCCCCTCTGTGCTTGTGACTAATTTTCATAATTTAATTAAATGACCACATTTTAACTTAATTACATCTTTAACAACCCTATGTCCAAGTGTAGTCACATTCTGAGATAATGGGAATTAGGACTTCAACATATAAATTTGGAGGGGGTATAATTCAGCCCATAACAGGAGGCAAAAGAGTGGAAGGATTGCTATATGAACCTAAAATCTTCTAAAATTATAGCAGTAATTGGGGCTAAAAACCAGTCCTCTGACTTTTCTTCCTTATGACCCTTAATATGGTCATTCTCCAAAATTCAGTCCTTGGTGTCCTGCTTGTCTCACTCTACTCTTTCCCAGAGTGGGCTGATTATAGTGGTAACTAAATATATTTGTCAAATTTTACTCAACTATATACTTAAAAAAATTTAATCTTGGGGTACCTGGGTGGCTCAGTCCGTTAAGCATCCAACTTCAGCTTAGGTCATGATCTCACAGTTTGTAGGTTCAAGCCCTATGTCGGGCTCTGTGCTGATGGCTCAAAGCCTGGAGCCTGCTTTGGATTCTATGTCTCCCTCTCTCTCTGCACCCCCGCCCCCCACATTCTGTCTGGCTCTCTCTCAAAAGTAAATAGACATTAAAAAAAATTTTTTTAAGGCTTAATCTTATTGTTTATAAGTTGTAACTCAATAAACTTAACACATTTTGTAAAAAGTGACTATCAACATTTAATTATTGATATGGAAGAAAATTTGAAAACCACCTTTCCCCCTAGAATGAAGAGGGAAAAGACAAAGAAGTGAAATCAATGAAATTTAAAGAAATAATAAACATAGGATCAGGGTACTAGAAGCAAACTTTGATTAATTATGACCTGAGCTGAAACCAAGACTCAGATGCTCAACTGACTGAGCCACCCAGGTGCCTCCCCCCCCCCTTTTTTTGTCCAGAAAAGACAGTGTACAAAAGGGCAAAAAAAAGTCAGAACTTGTTCAATAAACTAAATGCCAGAAATTAATGATGACACAACTACAAAGATGGGGAGGGAAAATATTGTGGCTCAGTAATTGTTTAGATTATATGCTGTGCATTGATGGATAAAAAAATATTCAAACTTTTAATTCCTTGAAAATATATCTTCCTTAAGCTGTTCCTAAAGACATAAATCCAGCTGACAGGGTCAAAAATGAGAATTTCAAGAAAGCAGAATTAATGGTGTAAAAGTATTCTGTTGAGACTAAACACCGTTAGGACTTAATAATTGTAAGTAGGGTATATTTGTCAACATTTTGTTGCATAACAACCACAAAATTTGAATTGCATAACTCATTAATCTTGATTGGCTAGTATGGTTCAAGTTCAGGCTACAATGCCTGTCTGCACATAGTACATGTTCAATAAATATGTGTTGAGTGAATGAATGATATTAATAACTATATAAAATGCCTTAAACATACAGATAACCACAAAGAAATGTTAAAATAAGCTGAGTATCTTCAAAATGTTACATGTCATGGAAGAATGACATAAACCAGAGGTTTTTTCTTATTAATTTTTTTTTTTTTTTTGCTTTTTTTATGTAAGCTCTGCACCCACTGTGGAGTTTGAACTCACAACTCTGAGACCAAGAGTCACACGCTCTACCAATTGAGCCACCCAGGCACCCTTTAAACCAGAGTTAAAACAAACAAACAAAAAACTAGGAAAGAGGTAATGTAACTCAAGAAGGGAAGGAAAGTAATATATATATGTAATATATATATATATATATATATATATATATATTTTTTTTTTTTTTTTTTTTTAATGAAGACTAAACTAGATGTGACACATAATGCCTAAAGAGAAATAGCAGGTGAAAGGGAAAAAAATAAAAAATAAAAGAGAGGTAAATAGATTTCAAGAGAAAATAATAAATATTGAAAATAAGCAAAGAAGATCCAACATAATTATAATAGGAATCACTACAGACAAAAACTAAAACAAAGATGTGGAAGAAATAACTAAAAGTTGTAATTCCAAAAGTATTTCCCCAAAATTAAAAAGATTTGAAATCATATATTGGAAGAGCACATAAATACCTGTGGATATCAACCCAGATGGCAAATAACAAGACATATTCTAATAAAATTTAGACTTAAAAATATTTTTTTTTAATTCCTTAAACATTTAGACAAAAATAAGCAAGTGGCCTATAAGGAAAGAAAATTATATTACCATCACGGTTTTAACAACAAGTCTTTATGCTGAAAGAAAATGGAACATTGTATCTAGGAAGCTCAAAGAAATAAAATGTGATCCAAAGATTTTATATTGGGCAAAAAGTGCTTTTAAAATATAAAGGCACAGGGGTGCCTGGGTGGCTCATTCAATTAAATGTCTGACTCCTGGTTTTGGCTCAGGTCGTGATCTCACAGTTTGTGATTGAGCCCTGCATCAGGCCCTGCACATTGGGTTCTTCCAAGCACAGAGCCTACAAATGTATATATATGTGTATGTATATATATATATATATATACACATATATAGGCACAGATAAACTATTAACATTGTGCAGGAACTCTATGGGTGTTGTTCTCATGAGTACTCCTAAAGAATTTATTTGAAAGCCATCAAATATGTTTAAATCCATCAGTTCTTTTTGATTTTTTTTTTAAACTGGTTATCTTTGGAGAATGAAAGGAAAAGATAATTCATTGTTATGAAAATTGACAAGTATAGGAAAAGAATCAAGTTTTTATATTGCCTTTACTCAGAAGGGTTCTGCTAGGTAATTAAATAACAGATGAGAGAGAGTGTTTCTTTATAAAAGTATTTCAACTAGTAAATGAGAAAGAAATGATAAAATTTGATCACTCAGCAAGCCTGGCCCAAATTCCTAACCTATAAAATCATAAGATACAGTAAAATGGGTATTATTTAATTTATTTTTTTATTAAAAAATTTTTAATGTTTATTTTTGAGAGAGACAGAGTTGTGAGTGGGGGAGGGGCAGAGAGAGAGGGAGACACAGAATCCAATCCAGGCTCCAGGCTCTGAGCTGTCAGCACAGCGCCCCATGTGGGGCTCAAACTCAAGAACTGCAAAATCATGACCTGAGCCAAACTTGGATGCTTAACCAACTGAGCCACCAGGCGCCCCTAATTCACCTTTTAAGTTAAAATAAATATTTATGTAAGGCTGCTGTGATGCTTAATTTTATGTATCAATTTGACTGGGCTAAGGGATGCCCAGAGAGCTGGTAAACATTTTTGAGTGTGTCTCTGAGAGTGTTTTGGAAGAGTTTAGCATTTGAATTGGTAGACTGAGTAAAGAAGATTGCCTTCATCCGATGTGGGTAGATATTACATAATTCTTGAAGGGCCTGAATAGAAAAAAAGGTAGAAGAAGGGCAAATTCACTCCTTCTGCTTGACCTGGGACATCCATCTTCTCTTGCCTTTGAGCCTGTTTTCAGGCTTTCAGACTTGGGTCTTGGGCTTTTGAAGTAAAGCACCAGCTTTCCTGGACCTCTAGCTCGGAGCAGGACTTCTCAGCTTCTAAAAGTGAATAAACCAATCCCTATAATGAATCTCTTTCTGTATATTTACATATATTGTACCAGTTCTGTTTCTCCATAGGCTCCAGACCAATATAGCTGCCAAAATCTTGTTAATTGCTTGTTAGCTTTGAAATAGGCTCAGTGAAAATGCTTTATAGAAGCCTCAAATTTCTTCATTAAATAGGAGGAAAGATTGTCAACATTTTATTTTTATTTCTTTTTGCTTTATATTTACCAAAATAAAACCATGAAGCAATTCAAGGAAAGAGAAATCCTTCCAAATTCGAATTGAATAAGAAGCAAAACAAAATAATAAACAGCAACAGAGATTAAAAATAGGGTTTGCAAACCTGGATCCCTTCTTAACTTGATATCTTAAAATGTAAACCACACCTAGTTGGTAATGGAAACTTGTATAAACTAATCTTACCTCCACACATAAATATGAAATGGAAAATACAAGATACCAAGTCATAAAACTAAGTAGATCTTTCTTCTTTGGTAACAAGAAACTAAGACAAATATTACCAGTTTGTAAGTAAATACTTCTTTTCTCAAAATAATAATTCATAATTTGGTGAGGTAGAGGGGATGGTCATGAACCTCTTTTGAGACTCTGATTTTTAAGAAGCCATGGAATGCTTTAGAAAAACCTGCATATGCATGTTATGGATTGTACATAATTTCAGGAGGGTCATGTACCCCCTAGTGCTCTGTGCTCTTCATAGTGAGAAATTTTTTTTTTCACATTGATAAATTCTGACACAGAGGTCCTGAATCCTCATAACTGGTGGAATTAATGATGATTCCATCCCTATATGTGCCTTTTTAAAAAAGTTCTATTTAAATTCCAGTTAGTTAACATACTGTATAATATTAGTTTCAGGTTTACAATATAGTGATTCAACGCTTCCATACAATACCCCGTGTTCAACACAACAATTGCACACCCTAATCCCCATCACCTATTTAACCCATCCTGCCACCCACCTCCCCTCTGGTAACCATCAGTTTATTCTCTATAATTAAGAGTCTGTTTCTTGCTTTGTCTCTCTCTTTTTCTTCCCTTTGCTCACTTGTTTTGTTTCTTAAATTTTACATATGAATGAAATCATATGGTATTTGTCTTTCTCTGACTGACTTACTTCACTTAGCATAATACCCTCTAGTTTGTCCATGTCATCACAGATGGCAAGATTTCATTCTTCTTTTTATGTCTGAGTAATATTCTGTTTTATATATATACCACCTTTTATTTATCCATTCATTAGTCAATGCATAGTTGAGCTGTTTCCATAATTTAGCTATTGTAGATAACGCTGTACAAACGTAGGCATGCACGTGTCCCTTCAAATCAGTATTTTTGTATTCTTTGGGTAAATACCTAGTAGTGAAATTGCTGGATCATAGGATAGTTCTATTTTTAACTTTTTGAGGAACCTCCATACTGTTTTCCAGAGTGGCTGTGCCAGTTTGCAATCCCACTAACAGTGTAAGAGGGTTTCTTTTTTTCCACATCCTGGCCAACACTTGTTGTTTCTTGCATTTTTTAAATTTTAGCCATCCTGACATGTATGACGTGATATCTCATGGTTTTGATTTGCATATCCCTGATGATGAATGATGTTGAGCATTTTTTTTTTTCATGCATCTGTTAGCCATATGGATGTCTTCTTTGGAAAAATTTCTATTCATGTCTTTTGCCCATTTTTGGCAATTCATTTTTTGAGTGTTGAATTTTATAGGTTCTTTATATATTGTGGATGCAAACTCTTTATCAGATATGTCATTTGCAAATATCTTCTATTCTATAGGTTGCCTTATAGTTTTGTTGATTGTTTCCTTTGCTGGGCAGAAGTTTTTTTTGAAGTTCCAATAGTTAATTTTGCTTTTGTTTCCCTTGCCTCAGGAGACATATCTAGAAGGAAGTTGTGATGGCCAGTGTCGAAGGGGTAACTGTTTGTGTTCTCTTCTAGGATTTTAATGATTTCATGCCTCCAATTAGGTTTTTAATCTATTTTGAATTTATTTTTGTGTATAGGGTAAGAATGTGGTCCAGTTTCATTCTCTGGCATGTTGCTGTCCAGTTTTCCCAACACCATTTGTTGAAGAGACTGACTTTTTCCCATTGGATATTCTTTCCTGCTTTGTCAAAGATTAATTGACCATATAGTTGTGGGTTGATTTCTGGGTGTTCTCTTCTGTTCCATTGATCTCTGTGTCTATTTTTGTACTGGTACCCGTACTGTGTTGATCACTACAACTTTGTAATATAAGTTGAAGTCCAGAATTGTGGTGCTTCCAGCTTTGCTTTTCTTTTTCAAGATTGCTTTGGCTATTCAGGGTCTTTTTTTTTTTTAATTTCTTTTTAACATTTATTCATTTTTTAGAGACAGAGAGAGGCAGAGCATGAATGGGGGAGGAGCAGAGGGAGAGGGAGACACAGAATCTGAAGCAGGCTCCAGGCTCTGAGCTGTCAGCACAGAGCCAGATACTGGGCTCAACTCACGGGCCGCAAGATCATGACCTGAGCTGAAGTTGGATGCCCAACCAACCCAGGTGCCCCTATTTGGGGTCTTTTGTGGTTTCATATAAATTTTAGGATTGTTTGTTCTGGCTCTGTGAAAAATACTGGTGGTATTTTGATAGGGATTGCACTAAATGTGTAGACTGCTTTGGGTAGTATAGACATTTTAACAATATTTGTTTTCTTAGTCCGTGAGCATGAAATGTTTTTCCATTTATTTGTGTCATCTTCAGTTTCTTTCATCAGTGTTTTATAGTTTTCAGAGCACAGGTCTTTTACTCTTTTTTTGGTTTAATTGTGGGTATCTTACAATTGGTGTAATTGTAAATGGGATTGATTCCTTAATTTCTCTTTCTTGTGCTTCATTTTTGGTATATAGAAATGCAGCAGATTTCTGTATGCTGATTTTGTATCTCATGACTTCATTGAATTCATTTATCACTTCTAGTAGGGGTGTGTGTGTGTGTGTGTGTGTGTGTGTAGTCTTTCACATTTTCTATATAGAGTATCGTGTCATCTGCAAATAGTAAAAGTTTTGCTCCTTCCTTGCCAATTTGGACACCTTTTATTTCTTTGTGTTGTCTGATTGCTGTGGCTAGGACTTCCAGTATTATGTTAAATAACAGTGGTGAGAGTGTACATCCCTGTCTTGTCCTGACCATAGAGGAAAAGCTCTGTTTTTCCCCACTGAGGGTGATAGTAACTGCGGGTTTTTCATATATGGCGTTTATTATGTTGAAATCCTTATAAACCAATTTAGGAGATTAAAAGTATTGAGCATGTTTCACCTTTTGATAATTACCTGCTATATGTTGATGACTAACATAATAAATTTTCTGGTAAAAGATGGGATTTAAATTCTATATAAAACACATAATGCTTGATTTTCAATAACTGCCCATTAAAGAGAAAACTTCATGTTGTATCTTTTCCTTATTTGATTTTTTTCATCTTAATTTTTTTTTCTCTTTTTATTTTTCTAGTTAAGTATGTCTTATAATTGTTAGGGCACTTTCAACTAGAAATTTGAGTTCACACAAACACACAAGACTTTACTTTTTTCTCCCTGTGTTCTTGCAATTCATTTTCCTCATGACACTGTGGGGTCATCATTTTGTCATTGTCTACACCCACAATGTCAGGATGGTATTTGATACTTTGAGTCATTCAGTTCACACATCTAGCCCAAACTTTACCACATCTGTACTTGTGGCATCTCATTTTTTTTTTGCGGTAATAATGCTTGCCTTGAAATTAACCTTTTATATCTCCCATTCTGCAACTATCATTTTTTCACAATATATTTAACTCAAATTGTATCATTGTAATCAGTCATACACACACACACACACACACACACACACATATATATATATGTATTTTTTTTTCTTGAAATGATTTTTACATGGGGTTCCTGGGTGGCTCAGTTGGGTATGTGTCTGACTTCAGCTCAGGTTATGATCTCACAGTTTGTGAGTTTGGACACAACTCTGACAGTTCAAAGCCTGGAGCTTGCTTTAGATTCTGTGTCTCTCTCTGTCCCTGCCCTCCCCCCCACTTGTGTTCTTTCTCTCTCTCTCTCTCTCTCTCTCTGAAAAGTAAATAAATATTAAAAAAAAAAAAAAAGAAATGGTCTTTACAAAGATTTTCCCAAAAAAGTTATTCCTTTCCTTCAGCCACTTCAAATTCTACAAACATTAAGTATAATTCACAATTCTTCTTACTGCCAGATCTACCTTAGTTAGTTGAAACACAATTTTCAGGATAAATTTCATTTTAACATTTTACATTATTGTGCAATATATGTGCAATATTTGTGCAATATATCTGTGGACTATTCCTACTGAGTTATTTGATAATATTATAAATGCTTTGCATTATACATGTCTATACTCTTGAAAGTACAAGCATTACTGAACCAAAGACATGGATTTCAAGAAATAGTCATGGATGATATATTTATCGTTGTCTGTAATGAGTAAAATGAATTCTTCATAAGAAAGCAATTTCAAAATTACAAGGTCATTATGAAATTAAAGACACCTGATCCCATCTCTTCTGTTGATTAGTGGTGGGATATTCTTTAAATTTCCTCATCTGTACAATAGGGAAAATAGTACTTGCACTAAAGGGTTTCTGTGCATTAAATTTGAAACAATTCATGCTTAGGGTAAGGCCTGACATATAGTTAATAGCAAGTAAATATTTATGATTTTTAAAAATTCATTTATTTATTTTGAAAGAGAGAGAGATGTGGGAGGTGCAGAGAGAGAGGGAGAGGGAGAGAATCCTAAGCAGGCTCTGTATGCTCAGCGCAGAACCTGATGTGGGCCTCAAACTCACAAACTGTGAGATCATGACCTGAGCCAAAACCAAGAGTTGGCTGCTTAACCACCTGAGCCACCCAGGCACACCTATGATTTTTTTTTTTTTTTTGAGAGAGAGAGAGAGAGCACAGTAGGGGAGAAGGGTAGAAGGAAAGAGGGAGAGAAACTTAAGCATTCTCCATGCTCAGCATGGAGCCCGACATGGGTCTCAATCCCGTGGCCCTGTGATCATGACCTGAGCCAAAAGCAAGCGTTGGTACTCAACCAACTGAGTTACCCACGTGCTCTGATTTATGATTTTTAAAGTAAAATTCACCTTAAGAGTTAGTCTCCCAGTAAGCAAATTATGTGAAAAAATCACTTTTAATTAAAATTACCATGGGATGCCTGGCTGGCTCAGTCAGAAGAGCATATGACTCTTGATCTCAGGGTCATGAGTTTGAGCCCCACATTAAGTAAGATTGCTTAAATAAATAAAACTTTAAAAAATTAAAAAAAAATTAAATTACACTTGTAAATTCAATAAATCAGTAGTAAGTTATAGAGTACATAGATTTATAATAGTACATAACTCCTATTAATTTATGTAATTAATCATTATTGTGTGCCTAGCCTGTGCCAGGGACAATGAGAGATGATGGGAAACATAAGAATGAAAAGTCTGATATGATTCCTGTCCTCAGAGGGCTTAATGTCTGTCAGGGAGACAACTAACCATAAATTACAAAATAGTACAAATTATGCTATGATAGTGGAAGTATAGAATTCTAGAAGAGTTCTTAGGATTTTAGTAGAGGAAGCCAAGGAGAAAGTGACAGCTGAGTCCTTAAGGAGGATTAGAAGTAAACACGTAAATGAGGTAAAATGATGACAAGGATAGAAGAGGCTGAAGTCCTATAGAGGCCATGTAAGGGAGTCTGTTTTTAATCTTCAGGGCAGAGGAAAGGATTAAAAGTTTTTAAGCAGTTATAGACTCTGGTATTATATAAACATTGAATTGGAGTGCAATATCACTAATGGTCTATCTTTAAAAAAGAATGACAGCTAATAAATTCAGAGAAATGATGAAATTGGAAAACCACCACTGTGCATCCTTCAAATAATAATTTAGAGAAGAATCATTAATTGATGATGGTACAATGAATGGGTGAAAGGATGACAAGGAACAGGATAATCACAAGATATTCAAGTTTTCATCCCAGAGATGATTTACTAATTAGAAAGCAAAATCTGTATCCTTACAATGGAGAGATATGGTGAGCTTGACATTGTGTGCCTCTTGATATAATGCAATACTAAGTTGTTACAGGTTGAATTTTGTCTTCCCAAAATTCATATATTGACATTCTAACCCCCAATATCTCAGAATGTGACTGTAATTGGAGATACGGCCTTTAAAGAAGTAATTAATATAAAATGAGATCACATCGATGGACCTTATCTAATACAACCCTTGTCCTTATAAGAAGTGGAGATGAGCACACAGATTCTCTGAGAGGAAAGACCATGTGAAGACAGAATGGATGTATACAAGCCAAGAAGAGATGCCTGCAGAAGAAACTAACCTTGATGACACCTTGATCTTTGATGTCTAGCCTCCAGAATTGTTGTTTAAACAACCCAGATTAGTCCATCCAGGGGAGTTGGCAGAGTAGGAAGACACTAAACTCCCCTGTCCTATAGATACAACTAGATAACACTCTCATAAGTGTAAATAACCCAGAAAATGACCAAAAGACTGGCAGAACAAACTCCACAACTAAATGTAGAGAAGAGACCACACTGAAGAGGATAGGAAGGGCAGAGACATAGTCAGGAGCTAAATAGACAATGGGACTGTCTGCTGGAGGGAGGTACACTGGGGGTGTTGAGAGGAAAGAGAAACCCTCACATCAGGGAGCCCACATGGGGAAGATGAATCCCTATAACATTTGGCTTTGAAAAACAAAGGGGCCAAATTTTGTGAGTTCAAACAACCAGTGAGACTTAAAACCCAGAAGTTTAAAAATCATCAGGGTTGGCTCTGGGAGAGCAAGGAGGGCAAGAGAAAACTGAGTCCCTGCCCTTGTAGGGACAGCACAATTAAAAGCAGAGATACAGAGATACCAAATAGAAGCAGGAGTTTGAAAAATGCTTGGGGAATACCAGAGGGAGATTTGTTTACTAATCTCAGAAGATGTGCTGGGGGGACAGAGATTAATGGGAGACTTGTCCAGGAACAAAGGAGCTGGAAGGTACCATTTCCCTTCTCCATGCTCCAGCATAAACACACATTCACCTGTGGGAACCAAAAAGATGCTAACACTACCTAACTTGCTTATACTGTGCAACCCACCCAATCCCCTCCCCACTTTCAAACCAGCCCCATGGCTGCTGGTACCCTCTTGCTGAGAACAGGCATGCAAACCTTACTAATGCTGAATGTCCTGCCCCTGAGCACTTTGCAGTTCTGTCCCCTCCAATGCCCCCATCCAGTACACCCTTGGCTGGATCCCATCCAAAATGGTACCACAAGTCTGGCAGTATGCAAACAGCCCTGAAAGAAGCTGGCACCACTTCAAAGTGATTCTCGTCTCAAGTAGAAGGAAAGATAACCAAACATACCAGTCTCACTGTGCCCCAGCAGGGGGTGGGGCAGACAGCTGGTCTGACTGTAGGCTCCACCCACCAGTGAAAGCTTCTCCAGAGACAATACAGGGAAAGTGCCCTGTAGTTTGGTGGTACTGCATCTCTGGCAAATACCTGGTCTAACTTAACTCAAGCCCAAGTCAGCCCCAGACTGGTCCATTAGTACCACAGGGACCAAATACAGCCCACAACAGGCCAAAGAAACCTACTGCAGATGACAGGACTCATGAAAAAAGTGGCCAAGACACAACAACAGGGTGCAGGAACACACATAGCAGACAATCCCTGAAGCCCCAGATTCTAGTGAACAGAGGACACTGCACTGCAAGGAACTATTGGACCTCTTCTTCATAAGTCTACTACTTTCAAGAGTAAGAGATATCGCTGACTTTCCTAACACACAGATTCAGGCAGAGAGAGTTAGACAAAATGCAGAGACAGAGGAATATGTCACAAATAAATGAATGGGGCAAAATCACAGCAAGAGACCTAAGTGAAACAGAGATAAGTAATATTCCTGGTAGAGAATTTAAAGTAATGATCATAAAGATACTCACTGGATTTGAAACAAGAGTGGAAGGGGACAACAAGACCTCTAACAAAGAGATAGAAAACATGAAAAAGAATCAGAGATGTAGAACTCAATAAATGAAAATAAATATAACACTAGATAGAATAAGTAGTAGACTAGAGGAAGCAGAAGAATAGATCAATGACCTGGAGGACAGAGTAATAGAAAGCAATCAGGCTGAACAGGTGAGAGAGAGAGAGAGAGAGAGAGAGAGAGAGAGAGAGAGAAGAGAGAAGAGAGAATAACCTAAGGGAAGTCCATGACACCAGAGCATTATAGCATCCATGTTATAGGGATCTCAAGAGGATAAGAGGGATGCCTGGGTGGTTCAGTCAGTTAAGTGTCTGATTTTTGATTTCAGCTCAGGTCATGATCTCACGGTTTGTGAGCTTGAGCCTTTCATTGGGGTCTACACTAACAGTGCGGAGCCTGCTTGGGATTCTCTGTCTCTGTCTCTCTCTCTCTCTGCTCCTCCCCCACTCACATGTGTGCTTTCTCCCTCTCAAAATAGATAAATAAATTTTAAAAAAAAGGAGAAGAGAAAGAAAAGGGGCAGAAAATGTATTTGAAGTAATAATAGCCAAAAACTTCCTGAATCTGGGGATAGAAACAAAACCAGACCTAGGAGGCAGAACAATCCCCCAACAAAATAAACTCAGAGACCCACACCAAGACATATAGTAATTAAAATGACAAAAAGTAGCGATAATAAGAGAATTTTAAGAGCAGCAAGGAAAAGAATACAGTTACACACCAGGGAACCCCTCCCCTACCTCATAAGGATATCAGCTGATTTTTCAATAGAAACTTTACAGACCAGAAGGGGGTGGCACAATATATTCCGAGTGCTAAAAGGAAAAAAAAAAAAAAAATCAGCAGCCAAGAATACTCTATCCAGCAAGATTATCGTCCAAAATAGGGGGAGATATAAAGAGTTTCCCAGACAAACCAAAGTTAAAACAGTTCATGCCCACTAAGCCAGCCCTATAAGAAATGTTAAAGAAAGATTCTTTCAGTGGAAAGGAAAGGCCGTAAGTAAGAGTAAGAAAAGTAAGAAGCACAAAATCAGTAAAAATAAATATATCTGTAAAAATCAGTTAAGGAAGTTATTAAATAAAATATAAAATGGTTACACCATTTACCTAAAATGCTGGAGGGAGAGGAGTAAAGAATGGGTTCAAACTTATGCAACCATCAACTTAATATATACTGCTATATTAAGAAGATGTTACATACAAACTGAATGGTAACCACAAATCAAAAACCAGTAATAGATATGCAAAACATACAGAAAAGGAATCCAATTGTTATCACTAAAGAAAGTCCCCTAATTGTGAGAGAAGAGAGCAAGCGAGGAAAGGAACAGAGAATAACTACAAAACAACCATAAAACAAATAACATAATGGCAATGAGTATATACCTATCACTAATTACTTTGAATGTCAATGGACTAAATAATCAAGACATAGGGTGGCAGAACAGATGAAAAAAACAAGATCCATCTATATGCTGCCTAGAAGAAACTCATTTCAGACCTAATACTCATGCAGCTTGAAGTAAAGGCATGGAGCGGCATTTATCATGTAAATGGATATGAAAAGAAAGCTGGAGTAGCAGTATTTATATCAGACAAAATAGACTTTAAAACAAAGACTGTCACAAGAGACAAAGAAAGACACTATATAATCATAAAGGGCATAATCCAACAAGATGTTATATTAATTGTAAATATTTATACACCCAGCATGGAAGCACCCAAATACATTTAGCAGTTAACAATAAACATAAAGGAACTAATTGATAGTAATGCAATAGTAGGGAACTTTAACACCTCACTTACATCAGTGGACAGATCATCCAAACAGAAAATTAAAAAGGAAACCATGGCTTTGAATGACTCATTGGACCAGAAGGATTTAACAGATATATTCAGAACATTCCATCCTAAAACAGCAGAATACACATTCTTTTCAAGTGTACAATGGAACATTCCCCAGAATTGATTATGTATTAGGCCACAAAACAAGTCTCAACAAATTTAAAAATATCGAAGTCATTCCATGCATCTTTTGTGACCACAGTGCTATGAAACTAGCAATCAACTCCAAGAAAAAATCTGGAAAGAGTACCAATACATAGGGATTAAATAACATGCTACTAAACAATAAGAGCTCAAACAATAAATCAAAGAGCAAATAAAAAAACAAACAAACATGGAGACAAATGAAAATGAAAACACAACAGTCCAAAATCTTTGAGATGAAGCAAAAGTGATTCTAAGGGGGAAGTGTATAGCAATATAGGTCTATCTCAAGAAGCAAGAAAACCTCAAACAACCTAACTTTCTACCTAAAGGAACTAAAAAAAAAAAAAAAAAAAAAAAGAACAAAACCCCAAACCAGTAGAAGGAAGGGGATAATAAATATTAGGGCAGAAGTAAATGAAATAGAAACTAAAAAAACAATAGAACCCATCAATGAAACCAGGAGCTGTTTCTTTGAAAAAAAATAAACAAAATTGATAAATCTTTAGCTCATCAAAAAAGAAAAAGAAGAAGAAGAAGAAGAAGAAGAAGAAGAAGAAGAAGAAGAAGAATCAAATAAACAAAATTGAAAATGAAAGAGGAGAAATAACAACTGACAGCCACAGAAATACAAAGGATTGTGAGAAAATATTATGAAAATTTATATGCCAAAAAAATTGACAACCTAGAAAAAAGGGATAAATTCCTAGAAACACATAACCTCCCAAAACTGAATCAGGAAGAAATAGAAAATTTGAGCAGACCAATTACCAGCAATGAAATTTAATCAGTAATCAAAAAACTACCAACAAACAAAAGTCCAGGACCAGATGGCTTCACTGGAGAATTCTACCAAATATTTAAAGAAGAGTTAATACTTATTCTTCTCAAACTTCCAGAAAATAGAAGAGGAAGGAAAACTTCCAAATTCATACAAGGCCAGCATTACCTTGATAATAGAACCAGATAAAGACATACAAAAAAATAATAATAATTACAGGCCAATATCTCTGATGAATATAAATGCAAAAATATTCAATTAAATATTAGCAAACCAAATTCAACTATACGTTAAAAAATCATTCACCACAATCAGGTAGGATTTATTCTAGGATGCAAGGATATTTCAATATTCATGAATCAATCAATATACATCACATCAATAAGAGAAATGATAAAAAACATATGATCATTTCATTAGATGCAGAAAAAGCATTTGACAAAGTACAACATCCATTCATGATAAAAACTCTCAACAAAGTAGGTTTAGAGGGAACATACCTCAACACAATAAGGGCCATATATGAAAAACCCACAGCTAATACCATACTCAGTGGTGAAACAGTGAGGTTTTTACTAAGGTCAGGAACAAGACAAAGTCCACTCTCACTACTTTTATTCAAAATAGTACTGATAGAGCAATAGCAATCAGATAAATAAACAGAATAAAAAGCATCCAGATTGGTAAGGAGTAAGTAAAATTTTCATAATTGCAAATGACATACTATATATAGAAAATCCTAAAGACTTCACCAAGAAACTGCTAGAACTGGTAAATAAATTCATTAAGGTTGCAGGATACAAAATCAGTGTATAGAAATCTGCTGCATTTCTACACACTAATAATTAAGCAATGTAAAGAAAAATTAAGAAAACAATCCTATTTACAATTGCACAAAATGGAATAAAATACCTAGGAATAAACTTAACCAAGGAGGTGAAAGACCTGTGCTCTGAAAAGTACAAAACATTGGTGAAAAAAATTGAAGAAGAAACAAACAAATGGAAAGAAATTCCATGCTCATGGATTGAAAGAACAAATATTAGTGTTTTTTTAAATGTTTATTTATTTATTTTGAGAAAAAGAGAGAGAGCACAAGTGGGGAAGGAACAGAGAGAGAGAGGGAGAGAGAGAATCCCAAGCAGGTTCTACACTGTCAGTTCAGAGCCTGACACAGGCTCAGTCCCACAAATGAGATCATGACTGAGATCATGAGCTGAAATCAAGAGTCGGGCACTTGAACGACTGAGCCGCCCAGGCACCCCAAGAACAAATATTGTTAATATGTCCATATTAGCCAAAACAACCTCAGATTTAATGCAATGCCTATCAAAATACCAACAGCATTTTTCCCAGAACTAGAACAAACAATTGTAATATTTGTATGGAACCACAAAAGACTCCAAATAACCAAAACAATATTGAAAAAGAAAAACAAAGTTGGAGATGTCACAGTTCCAAATTTCAAGTTAAAGTACAAAGCTATACAAAACGGTATAGTACTGGCACAAAAACAGACATAGATAAATGGAATAAAATAGACATCCCAGAAATAAACTCTGATTATATGGTCAATTAATCTTCAAGAAAGGTGGTAAGAATATACATTGGGAGAAAGACAGCCTCTTCAATAGATGATGTTGGGAAAATTGGACAGCTATATGCAAAAGAATTAAACTGGGCCACTTTCTTATACCATACACAAAGATAAACTCAAAGTGGATTAAGGACCTACATGTGAGACCTGAAATCATAAAAATCCTAGAAAAGAGCACAGCAATAATTTCTCATGCATTGGTTATAGCAGCAGTTTTCTAGATATGTCTCCTGAGGCAAGGAAAAGATAAGCAAAAATAAGCTACTGGAGCTATATAAAAAGAAAAAGTTTCTGCACAGCAAAGGAAATAATCAACAAAACCCCAAAAACAACCCACAACCAATCCAATTAAAGTAAGCAAAAGACATGAACAGACATTTCTCCAAAGAAGATACAAAGATGTCCAACAGACACATGAAAAGATGCTCCACATCACTAATCATCAGAGAAATTAAAACCAAAACCACACTGAGATATCACCTCACCCTTATCAGAATGGTTCAAATCATAAACACAAGAAACGAGTGTTGGCAAGGATGTGGAGGAAAAAATGAATCCTTGTACGATGTTGCAACCACTATGGAAAACAGTATGGAGGTTCCTTAAAAAAAAAAAAAAAAAATAGAATTACCATATGATCTAGAATCTCACAACTTTGTATTTACCCAAAGAATATGAAAGCACTAATTCGAAAGGCTATATGCACCCCTATGTTTATTGCAGCATTATTACAATAGCCAAATTATGGAAGCAGCCCAAGTGTCCATTGATACATGAATGGAAAGAGAATGTGGTATATATCTACACAATGGAATATAATTCAGCCATAAAAAGGAATGAAATCTTGCCCTTTGCAACAACATGAATGAATCTAGGGAGTATAATGCTAAACAAAATAAGTCCGTCAGAGAAAGACAAATACCATATGATTTAAGTCATATGTGGAATTTAAAAAACAAAACAAATGAACAAAGAGAAAATAAAGAGACAAAAATAGACTTTCAACTATAGAGAACAAACAGATGGCTACCAGAGCGGGTGGGAGGGGGAATGTGTGAAATAGGTGAAGGGGATTAAGAGCACATTTATCTTGATGAGCCCTGAATAATATATAGAATTATTGAATCACTATGCTGTACACCTGAAACCAATATAATATAAGATAATATAAGTGTTATTATGTTGTTATAGTTAACTATACTGTAATTAAAAATAATAATAATAATAATAAACCACATAGTCTGTGGTACTTTGTTATGGCAGTCCTAGAAAACTAATACAGAACTAATATTTATAAACTTTTATAAATATTCTTGCCAAAAAATGTTTAAAATAGTCTAGTTAGGTCTCTACCTCACTTTCTATCTACAGGAAATACAGGAGATACAGGATCAAGTTAAACACTATAAGGAAACAATCAGACAAATCAGAAGTGGAGCTATTTATTTATTTTCTATTTATTTAGGGAGGAGGGGCAGAAAGAGAGGGAGAGAGAGAATCCCAAGCAGGTTCCACGCTGGGTGTGAAGCCTGACGCAGGGTTCAATCTCATGACTTTGAGATCATGACCTGAACCAAAATCAAGAATTGGACGCTTCACTGACTGAACCATCCAGGTGTCCCAGAAGTGGAACATTTTATGACAATTCACCTGGATAGTCAAGTCAAACTCATAAAACAACCCCCCCCCCAAAATGTTGAGAGGGGTATTCCAAATGAAAAAAAAAATTAAAGAAACTTAATAACTAATGCAATATGTAAATATTGATTGGATCCTAAATGGGAGAAAGAGGATATTTTCATATTGTAAAGGGATTTTTGGAACAATTGAGGGAATTTGAATATGGATTGTTACATATTAAATTACATAATATTATGGAATTACTAATTTTCTTGGTGTAATGATGATACTGTATTTAGGTAGGATAATATTCTTATCAGGACATTCATGCTGAAACATTTAGTGGTAAAGATGTTTTCAAGTTACTTTCAAGAGTTTGGGGAGAAGAATTTACAGATGTATATAGAGAGAAAGTGAGACACAGAGCAAATGTAGCAAAATGTTAATTGGTGAATCTAAGTGAGAAATATGTAGTAACTAATTACATTATTTTTTTATACATTTAAAGTAAGAATTTGAGGAGAGAGAGGATAACAAGTCTGAAGGCCAAATGAACTTCAGGTGGGATGTTGTAATATTCCAAATGTGAAGTGATGGTGGTTTAAACCAGGGTGGTGATGGTGGAGATGGAGGGAAAAGAATGGATTTTAAAACAAAATTATGAAGTAGAATTGTCAAGATTTGTTGATAGCTTGACATGTGGTGAGGGTGTTGGCCAGGAAAGGGAAGAATTTTGGAGTGAACGGTGATGTAAATGTTGGTTCCCTTGAGATAGATAAGGAATAAAGGAGGAGGTAGAGGTGGAAGAAGAGGAGGAAAAGGGGGGAACTAGTTTGAGGGAGATGGTGAAATCAATGTTGGATAATAATCACCAATCAGGGTTTCTGGACCTACAAAGCTCTCACAATAACCACAACATGTTATAGACCTGCTTGAAAAGCCACCCATTTTCCCCTAGATGACATTTAAATGTAGTTCACAATAAATTGTAAAACCAAGAAGTATGTTAGGCAGTTACAAATACATTTACACATACAATCCATACACAGTCCAATGAAATAATTTTTTGTTATATTTTTTTCTCTGAGCCTAGTTCCTGACTGTAAAACAGGGATAATATTTAGTCATATCGTAATAAACCTCAGGAAAGCTGGAATTGTATCGTGGCCCAGGTGCATACTATAATACTTATGTATATAATAAGTGCTTAATAAATATATATTCAATTAAATATAACATCTCTGAAATTTCCCCATGTTCACTTTTCATTCTACCAGTCAACAGCCTTGTACTGTGACCAGTTACAACGAAGTTACTGATTTGTCCATGCCCTCAGATAAGAATCTAGGATAAAAATAATAAAAGACATATATCATTTCATTTAATGTTGACTTTAATCATGAAGATGATATTTTTACATACCATAAATGAAGAAATTGACTCTCGGAAAGATTAAATGGTAGTAACTTAGCCCATGATTTAGCTGGTAAGAAGCAGAACTGGAAAATAGACATGGGCCTACCCTGCCCCATAGTCATAGGTGCTATAGAAAATGCTGAGTTTAAAAAATTGAGCAAGAAGAAATGAAACAACTGTGAACTTTATGTGATCTCAGACACTGCTTCAGGGAATGTACAATGACACTATATGATTTAAAGTTTCACTTTTAATTGTAGGATTGTGCCTTTTCTGAGCAGAGATTGAAATTCATGAGAGGTGACATGGGTGCTGTGGGTACATACGTACACAGACATACATCATCTTTCACTGGTGATTAGAAGTAGTAAACATTTAAATTTATGCCCTAAGAGGAACTAAACCTAAGTCTTTATGAAGCAAAGATAGGTTAGTTGTCTATTAGGACTCTAACTCAACATCAGTTTAATTTGTTGTCAGACTGGGGCGCGTAGGTGGCTTGGTCGGTTAAGCGTCTGACTTCTGCTCAGGTCATGATCTCACGGTCCGTGAGTTCACGGTCCGTGAGTTCAAGCCCCGCGTCGGGCTCTGTGCTGACAGCTCAGAACCTGGAGCCTGTTTCAGATTCTGTGTCTCCCTCTCTCTCTGCCCCTCCCCTCTTCATGCTGTGTCTCTCTCTGTCTCAAAAATAAATAAACGTTAAAAAAAAAAAATTAAAAGTGTACAAGGATAACTCTTTAGGAAGATAATCTCAAAACATATGTAAGAAGATCAGAAATCTAATGTGATATAATACAGCGTAGACAAAATATTTTGTAAGTTTTACATGTTCAGTTTGGCTTCATTTGAAATTTCTATAGTATACTTGCTTTTTCCTCTTAAAGCACACTTGCTTTTTCCTGCAAAGCACATTTGAGTTAGTGTGCTAGGAAGGATTACTTCATACTATGTGAGAATCAATATTAAAGTTGTCTCTAAATGATAGATATTTTCTACTTAGGCAAATTATATAGAATAATTTAAGAATTCAAAAACGTATCACTGTTCAGAAATCTCACTGGCTTACCTAAAATTCTCGCCATTTAAGTTTTATTTGTGCTAAGCATTGCCTTGGTTTTAGATGGTGCTTAAAAAAACTAAGCACTTCTAGAAAAAAAAATTAAGTCTCAGGTAAACATATCAATGTGTCTTGCATTCATTCATGTTCATTTCCTTATTATGTAGTTCTTTTATAATACATGTTTCTATTGAGGTATGATTCATATACAGTACAATATACCCCTTTAGGTGTACAGTTCAATGAATTTTAACAAATGTATGTAGTCATTTAAACACTACGACTAAGATCTAGGACATTCTCATCACTCCAAAAAGTTCCATTTTGTCTCCCTATTACCAGTTTTCTCCCCTCTTCCCCAGTTCCTGCCAGCCAGTAATTTGACTTCCGTCCCAGTAGTTTTATGTTTTATATACTAATTGCAATTCTTGGTGCTAGGGATAAGAGACAATCCCTAGACAATTACATTCAGGGGAAAGATCTTGTTATCAAATGATGGAGACAGGCTTGCCAACAGACTATTACCACAGGGTAAAAGCTACTACAAATGACATACTTATACTTTGGTGGCACAGAAAACATACAACTAACTTTATGGATATTGGGAGATATCCTACATTCAGATGATGGTAATTGAGTTAGGTCCTGAAAGGAGGAGTTGGAAGAAGACAGACAAGGAGATGAGATAAGACTTTCTGGCTGGAAGCAATATCTGCACATAGGCACTAAGTTATGAATGTTTTGGTGTCTTCTGAAAGAGGGGTGAAGATAAGTGCAGATAAAATCTATCTGTTCAAGGTATATGTAATAAATGGTCAACAGTCCAGTCCTCATGGATTTGCTCCCCAACTTTAGGCTTCTAGGACTCATTTCCTGACTGTCTGAACGAATGAAATAATATATCAACACTATTAGTGGCTATTTCAGCCATATATCTTTGCAGTTTACATGTAATTTTTTTTTAACGTTTATTTATTTTTGAGACAGAGAGAGACAGAGCATGAATGGGGGAGGGTCAGAGAGAGAGGGGGACACAGAATCCGAAACAGGCTCCAGGCTCCGAGCTGTCAGCACAGAGCCCGACGCGGGGCTCGAACTCATGGACCGTGAGATTGTGCCCTGAGCTGAAGCCGGTGCTCAACCGACTGAGCCACCCAGGCGCCCCTACATGTAATTTTTTAATTACATTGTAAAAGAGTCTGGTTTGAATGGGGAGGAAACCAGTAAGGAAATTAATTGAATTTGAAACATCAGTAAATAGATGAGGGAACAGTTCTGGAAATGGTGAACATTTCTTCATTCAATAGAATTTGTACCTAAGGCCACTTCCAGGTGACACAGAAGTCTTAATTTGGTATCAGTTTATTCCTCCCTGTCTTCCTTTCCTCATATACTTTCCTGTTTCAGTTTCCTGTTCAGAAATGCTTTTCCTGTGAGAAGCAGAAAAATTAACAGTGGTGTAAACCATAAGGCCATTTCTTATTTTCTTTATAAGAAGACTACCGGTTGTTGGACTCAGAATTGTTCAGAATATCATCAAGCACCCAGACTTTTCTAACTTTGTCTCCAATAGCCTTAGCATTTTATCCACATATTTTTGTCTTATGTTATTTGCCAGAGGGCTGCACAATTCAAAACATCACTTCACATTCAAGGCAAAAAGAAAGAAGAGGCAGTGCAGTGAGCTTGCTTTTTCAACCCTCCTTTTAGAAAGCCACTAGGAAGGTTGCTCCTATCAGTTCATCAGAACTGGGTTATGTGTATACCCAAGAGATCAAAGGGAGGCCAGGAAAATGAGAACCTGGTTTTCCTGGATTTATTGCAGAAAGTGCCAAAGAGAAAAGAGGGATTAAGAGTGCTTTTACATTGCCAGTTAACAGTGCTTGCCACATATCCCAACAGTCTTTTGATTCCCATTTCATAAAGGAAATTACTACTAGCCTAAATTCAAGAATTCTGGATGTTCTTTCTGTGTGCAGCATCTTTTCTACTTCCATCTCTTCCTACCAAAATCATTAGACTCTTGAACACCGTTTCAATTGCCACACCTATTCTTCTCAATTAGATAATACCCTTTATATCTTCAATTCCTTCTTTGGGTTTAACTTCCATAGCCTGGTCTGCCAGTCTCTAATCCATTCTACAGAGATATTGCATCAGCTTTACTTATTTATGTGACTCTATTGCTCTAGGATTAGGTACAAAATCTACAGCCTGGCTCATAGGATTCTAGGTGTTCTGGCCTCTGATCTTTGGGATCCTCTCCAGTCTCATCTTTAGGCATGACCCTTCTACCTCTACTCCAGTCACATTGAACTTTCAGTTCTTCCTATGCGCTGTTTTCCCTCTCCTTTCCTAGCCTTTACACGAACTCTCCTCTTGCCCTGAAAAACTGTTAATTCCATTCTGGTGATGTCTCGACCCACTTCATTTAGCTGTCTTTTGTGTCCTCCCTCAATTATTCTCAGTGTTCTTAGATCACAGGGTTTCCCTCTCAGATGGCATTATCACACTGTATTATAATTGCTTATATAATTCTCTGTCACCCCTCATGGACTCTAAGCTGCATGACAGAGCCTATCAAAGTGCTTTTTTAAAATAGATGCTCTATAAATATTTTGGTAATAAAGGAATCAGTGACTTGAGCTCAGACTAAGACTCATCAAGTTTAACTGGGTTAAATGAGAAATAGTTAAGAAATATATGAATGTACTTTAACAATTTGGCATACAAACACCTTTGATATTTAAAGTTGAATTTTAAGATTAAATTATAGGGAAAAATAGGTATCGAAATGTAGTTGGCTAAATGTGAGCTCTTGGTGAAAATTATGGGAAAGATGTGTTAACAGCATAACCCCAAATCTATTTTTGCTGTATCAGCCCACATAAGTTAAACTATTTAAGTATACTTATTTATTTGATGAAGGATTTCAAAACTGAGGAGAAAAAAATCATTATTCCAGCAGTGATTTGTCATTACAGGTCTGAAATGCCAGAGGCATCAAGCCACCCAAAATCTAAACACCATGAGTCACAAACCAAACAGGTCTTTACGGTGCCTGAATTCCAGTTCTTAATTACAAAGTTAACTATAAACGTGACAACATTTTAAGATAAAAGAACTGATACTGCAAGGGACATTTCGTTACATACATTTCTGTATACTTAGAAAAGAGAGTCATAGAATAAAAGGCGTTTTCAAGTAACAAAATAGTTCACAATATGCATTCATATTCTAAATAAGCAATAAAAACTTTTAGAATCATGTTTAAAGCCATTTCCTTCTCAAAAAAATTTATATTCCCTGTAAAATAAGAAGCAGTTGTGTCGGTTGGATGGATTCCTTTGGTACCTGATAGGCACTCAAATATTTGTTGACTAGATTGAGTCAAATGAATATAAGGAAATCTAGATTCCAATCCCAGCTCAAGCTGTATGAAAGCAGGTAAGTCACTTAACCTAACACTAGTCTAATAAATATGTAAATTATGTGGTATATTACAAAGTGATAATTGCTTTTGGAAAGAAGAGGGTAAAGTAAGATTGAGAAAATCAGAAGTAGGGATGGGTGGTTAGGTGGGTGCATATGCTTGACAAATATGAGCCTTCAGTAAAATATTATCTACCATTATTGTTACTTTGGTTCACATCTGTAAATAAAAACATTGGGTTGGTGATTCCTAGTGCATGAAAAATATTTGTGTTCCATTTTAGGATTTTGAGGCTAAGGAGTTTTCTTGTAAACTCCTTGTTCTTTAGTTTCATAAAGTTATAGTACTTCTATTTGTAGCTCAAGAAGTTTTTGTTTTTATATTCCATGTGATTTCTACAAAACTGTCTAACTTTAATAATGTAGGGATTACCAAATTAATTTTTAAAATACATTTATTTGTTTAAAATAGCATAATCTCAGCATAAATTTTTAGTATATTTAAGAAAAATATGTAATAATATGAGATAGTAGTTTTCTGTCAAGCCAGTTTCCTTTAAACCTTATCTTTTTGGTTATTGATTCATGATTGTTTTAAGTTTTTCAACAAATACTGGCACACAGCCCCATTCTAACACATTGCTGTGTGTAATTGACATAGTTATCATTGTCTTGGAAACAAACATTTGCAGCACATGTGTTAGGACCTGTCCCCAAAGATTGTTCAGCATCATTAAAAGTAGGTGTTCTGCATTGCTATAAATTGTAAACTAAAATCCAGATTGTCAGTCTCAGATGAGTTTCTACATGAATATTAATTTTGAAAAAAATAAAAGAAGGAAAAAAAGAAGTTCTGAAGTGTTTAAACCAGCTTAACCATATTTGTTGAGGACATGAGAAAGGATGTATATAATGCATGTTGTTTCTATAGCAATTTTGCTATTCCTTTGCCTACACAAGTATCTAGATTCCAGTAAAGTAAAATATACAATATTCCTAAATGTTCTAACATTCTAATAATCTTCCACTCTTCATCTTCTTCTAGTTGTTTAGTTGGTATAAATTATACTTTCATAATTCCAGAAACTTTGGTAGAAAAATTCTGATAATTTAAAAAATAATATGTATTAGTTATCTATTGCTGCATAACAAATTATCCTCCAAAACATAGTGGGTTAAAGCAACAAACATTGATTATTTCACACTGTTTATGAGCATTAGGAAGTCATTAGGAGTGACTTAGCTGGGTGATTGTGGCTCAAGGTTTCTCATGAGATAGCAATCAAGTTTTTTAGTTGAGACTACAATTATCCTAAGACTCAAGTAGGACTGAAGAATCCACTTCCAAACTCACTCACATTGTTATATGCAGACTTTGGGTCCTCACTAGTCAGCCTGGCAATGGCAGCTAGCATCCTCCAAAATAAGTAATCCAAAAAGAGAATGTTGGAAGTGTCTTTTATACTCTCATTTCATTACTGACATGCCTCCACTTCTGCTGTTTCTGCTGGTCACATAGACTAATCCTAGTACAATGTGGGAGGGAACTATATACATGGATGTGAAAACCAGGAGGCAGAGATCATTGGGGACCATTTTGGATCATCGGCTATCACAATATATATTTAACTACTAGTCTCCAATCTACCTAGATTAGAGTCTAGTGACCTTATACCAAACAATTTTTGTGTGTATTTAGGCAAATAATTATTTCTGTTTTTACTAAGAGACTATCTCTGGATTGGCTTTTCCCTTACAGAAAGATTATAGTACACCTTTGACATACTCAGCATTACATTGTCTGAAAACTTTTAAAAATAATCCTAAAGATGAGAAATAAAGGAATTTGATAATCTTCTGAAGAAATAAGCAAAAAAATTAAACACAAGGCTGAAATTAGGGAAATGGTAACAAAACATATTTGATAGGTGAAAAAAACCCAAAAGCTTTTATTTGATAAGACCATTCAAATAGAACATGACTAGGGAAAAGTGAAAGAAAGCAAAAGTATAGGAGTGCCTGGGTGGCTCAGTTGGTTGAGCATCCAACTTCAGCTCAGGTCATGGTCTCACAGTTCATGAGTTTGAGCCCTCCATTGGGCTCTGTGCTGTCAACACGGAGCTTGCTTTAGGTTTTCTCCAAACCCCCCACCCTGCTCACTCTCTCAAAACTAAACATTAAAAAAAAAAAAAAAAAAAAAAAACAACCCCACAAGTATACAAGGTTTGATATGATCAAGCAAATATCACAGAGCAAAAGGAATTATGAGACCATTACTTGAGACTTCATGGCTACAGATTTGAAAACCCAGAAAAAAAAGTTTATTTATGGTGACTAATGGTTCTCAAAGTGTGGTCCCTCAGTCTGCAGTATTCGCGTCATCAAGAACTTGTTAGAAGTAAAATCCTCAGGCCCACTAAATCAGAAACTCTGGGAGTGGGGCTTATTAATCTGTGTAATTGTAGAAATATGCTACAATATAAGAACTACTGAAATAGAACAGTTGCCATAAAGATGATTGGAAAGGCGATTTAAACTATAACATTAAAAAAGGCACCCAGGTCAATTGAGTTCACGGTTTTGTTTTATCTAATCTTTATAAGATACACCAGGTTTTTTTAAGTAAAAATTTTTAGGCATTAAAACGTGCTGGAGGCAAGAATATACAATGGTGAAAAGACAATCTTTTTAATGGTGCTGGGAAAACTGGACCACTTTCTTACAACATACACAAAAATAAATTCAAAATGGATTAAAGACCTAAATGTGAGATGTGAAGCCATAAAACTGGAAGAAAATATAGGCAGTAATTTCTTCGATATTGACCGTAGCAACATTTTTCTAGATATGTCTCCTAACGGAAGGGAAACAAAAGAAAAAATAAACTATTGGGACTACATCAAAATAAAAAGCTTCTTCACAGCAATGGAAATAATCAACAAAACTAAGACAACCTACCGAATGGGAGAAGATATTTGCAAATGATATATCTGATAAAGCGTTAGAATCCAAAATATATAAAGAACTTACACAACTCAACACACAAAAAATAAATAATCCTATCAAAAAATGAGCAGAGGATTTAATACATATTTTTCCAAAGATGACATACAAATGGCCAACAGACAAATAGAAAGATGCTCAACACCACTAGTCATTAGGGAAATGCAAGTCAAAACCACAGTGAGAGATCATGTCACATTATTCAGAATGGCTAGAATCAAAAAGATAAAAAACAACAAGTGTTGGCAAGGATGTGGAGATAAAGGAACCCTTGTGCACTGTTGGTGGAAATGTAAATTGGTGCAGTCACTGTGGGAAACAGTATGAAGATCCCTCCCAAAATTAAAAATAGAAATAGCATACAATCCAATTATTCCACCACTGGGTATTTACCCAAGAATACCCAGAAATAAGTCAGATAGAGAAGGACAAACCCCATGATTTCACTTGTATGTGGAATCTAAAAGCAGAACAAATAAACTCAAAAATCAGACAGATCCATAAATACAGAACAAACTGATTGTTACCAGAGGGCAGGTGAGTGAGGGGATGGACAAAATGGGTGAAGAGAAGTAGGAGATACAGGTTTCCAGTTAAGGAATGAATAAGTCACAGGAACATGTGTGCACATGCTTGCTCTCTATCTCTAAAGTAATTAAAGTTAAAAAAATTAAAATATATCAATATATATTATATAGCAATTGTAGGGAGAGTGTCACAAAAATCAAAATTCTGGAATGTATGGGCAAATTGAAATGCCTTAAATCCCTACTTTCAGTAATTAGGTGAATAGAATTGTGAAGAATGCAATAAGTTAGTAAGGTAGTAGAGTCAAAAGAGAATTTAAGAGGCATATATATATATATATATATATATATATATATTATACACACACAGATATTTATTAAAAATTCAGGACTACCCTAAGATTCCTGGCGGGAGTTTGTTGGTGAGATTCTTGTTACTTGGTTCTTTTTGTCTGTTTTATGTGGTCAAATGTGTACTTATATAAAAATATAACAAAATCAATTGGCGGGATGCCTAGGTGGCTCAGTCGGTTAAGTATATGACTCTTGACTTTGGCTCAGGTCATAATCTCATGGTTCGTGCATTCGAGATGGGATTCTCTCTACACCCCTCCCCTACTCACATGCACTCTCTCTTTCTCTCTTGCCAAATAAGTAAATAAAACAAAAAAACTAAAAAAGAAAACCGATGAAAAAAAGGAAATGGCAACTCAGTGAGTGGCAATGAATTTACTCAGCCCAGAACCTATGATGAAGACTCGTATTCAAACATATATAAACATATACATACATCTATATGGTGGGATGTCATGGTTTTACAAAAACGGCATTATGGGACACTTAACTGCATTTTGCATTTCTCATCAGAATTATTCCTGGAATCCTTTCCATGTCAATAGCTCTAATTCATTACTTTTAGTGATTGCATAATATTCCATGGTGCAAATGCACCATTATTTTTTTAAAGGGGAACATTCCACAAAGTGAGAGTTTTAAAAATGGTTGTTCTTAGTCCAGTCCTTGACCTAGTACATCTAGAAACTCCAGGACAAGAGAGCTCCCCACGGAAATTAATTGCTTGATAACAGACGGGACTGATTATTGCACTGGGATAGTTTTTTTTCAAGTGAAAAAAGGTCAAATATTTAAAATAATTGCTTAAGTTTATAGGAATTATGATTGTAAGGATTTTGGAGGTTGCTTGGTACCTTAAAGCGGGGAGGGGACCCTTACTTAATCCTTCTAAAAACTCAGGTCTTATTTTGTTTTAAAGCTTAAAACTCTTCAAAGACTTCCATTGCCCTTGGTAGATCAGCTTATTAGGCATTTCGAAATCTGTTTAGTTCTCTTGTTTAGTTCTCTCCAGCTACCTCTTCTCCTTTGCACTCAGTTCTTAAACCATTCTGAACTGTTACCTTGGAAGCTTGATGGTGTCACTCATCTCTGAACTTTTTTATCTACTTTTTTTCCTTAAAACTACTCAAATTATTGCTTTCCTAAGTTCTGTTCATTTTTCAAGTCTCGATGTTGACATCACCTCCTACAAAATGCCTCAGCCTGACACCTACACCTGTTGAGGCCTCACTGCATTGTGCTCTCCTATGCGTCACTATTGTAACTTATTCGATTATACATTTTTCCTAGACTCTTACCTTCCAGAGATAGTATCTATTTGTTCCATATTCCCTGTACCTGGCACTTGAGAGGTGCTCAGTAAAAATTTGTTGCATGAATGAATACATAAAAAGCAAAGGCTGCTAAGAAGAATTCAGTAAAGCTGATTTGGAAACCTGAATTTTGGCCTTAGGGTATGGCAGTAAACAGACCTGGGGAGATAAGATGATCTGTCTAAATGGCTAAGAGGCACCTTGAAGTTAATGTGTAGCAATCCATGTTGAAGAACTTTGTTAATCTTTGATTAAATGATTCAACAGTATTTTGTAATTAAAATAATAGCAGCAAAATGCTGTGAGTATGGTCCAAGCAGAAGCCAAAGCATTAAAATATTAGTGTAGATGGGCGCCTGGGTAGCTCAGTTGGTTGAGCATCGGACTTGGGCTCAGGTCATGATCTCATAGTTCACGAGTTTGAGCCCCACATCTGGTGAACTTGAGCCCTGCTTTGGGTGAACTCGAGCCTCACATCAGGCTCTGTACTCAGAGTGTAGAGCCTGCTTGGGATTCTCTCTGCCACTTGCTCACACTCTCTCTCTCTCAAATAAATAAATAAACTTAAAAAAAAATTAGTATTGAGTAAAACTCAATAAAATTTGTTTTAAATCACTTATGGCAGTACTTATGGCAGTACAAGTACTATGAAAATTATAAGGCAGTCTCCACAAAAACATGCTTCCAAGAAAAAAAAATAGACTGTATTATATCAAAATATCCATAGTATTTTTAAATAAATAATCTTCCTGAATCAATTAGATAAATAATCTATTTGCTGTTTTCCCATGGTATGATAAATAACAATAATTTTAATAGATGATATAGATTATCAAATATTTCATTACGTAATGTTAAATTGTTAATAACTAGCATGTTTTTAAATTGTTAGTACATTTTAGTTCTCTTAAATATTGAATGAATAAATTAAAAAAAACTATTGATATAAATTCACGTACCATATAACTTACACATTTAAAGTGTACAATTCAGTATATTTTAGTATATTCACAAGGTTGTGTAACCATCATCACCATCTAATTTTACAGTATTTTCTTCTCCTCTACAAGAAACCCTGTACCCTATCACTTCTCATTCCCCTCTCTTTCCTCTAGCCGAAGGCAACCACTAATTTACTTTATGTGTCTATAGATTTACCTATTCTGCATATTTTATATAAATGGAACTATACACTATATTGCTTTTTGTGTCTGGCTTCTTTCACTTAGCAAACTATTTTTTTAAAGGTTTATCCACACCATAGTATATCAGCACTTCATTCTTTTTTACCACCAAAAATACTTGAGTGTGTGATAATACTGCATTTGATTTATCCATCAATGGTTGGACTGAATAAACTTTTTAAAGTGTTGACGTAAATTACCTTAATCCTTAGCTACAAAAGAGTTTATTGGGGGAATAAAATAAAATCAATTGATTACCAAAATACCCTCTGATCTGGGTTGGTTCAAAAGAGTTTAGGTAATACAAATTTCTAGAAAGAAGATTTTCTCTGTAAGATCTGGGATTCTTTGGTTTCTAAAGTATGTCACTTTACCTCGCAAGCTTGATGTGAGAAGTGATTTAATACAACCTGTTTGTACTAATTTAGGTTCAGATTAGGGGCTGGAGTAGTCCTATCCTTCCTGCTATTTCAGGCTACCCCCGTGCTCCTCTATTATTAATCCTATCGAATTCTCCACTGCTTTGATTTCTGCCTACTTTTGTGTTCCTTCAGTCCACACTAGATTTTGTATTTTTCTATACCCTGCTATGATCTGCTTTTTCCACCCAATGCTGTTTGACCTTCTAGAGAATGTCCCATAATGTGCTGTTTGCTACCTCCAGAAATACTTTACCTTCAATATTAGGCATGGGGAGGCAGTGCCAATGGAAAGTCCTTTTACAGTCTTTGGACAGTTTTTTCCCCCTCTTTTTTCTTTGGCAACTGTTTCAAAAATATTTACACATTTTCAAATGCTCTAATTCTTACATGAAACATAATGAATCACACTCAGCAGAGGACCTCACAATTGAGAAAATTTTACCGATTAAGGAAGAATTTTCCTACCACCATATCTACATTTGAATACTCTTGTATTTTGGTGTCCTTGATCTCTGTTCTTGATTTCTATCTCTTTAAAGATCATGTTCCTTTTCTTGTCCATACTTTCTCTTGTTTCTTCTCTTGTCATCATCCTTCTATCTGCTCCATTTGGTTCTTTTAAAAGAAGTCTAAACAGATTCTATTCTTTTCCTATTCACTCTTCTAATTACTGAGTCTAGGCATCATTTCTTCAAAAGCTACATGTAACCTGCCTTCATCTCCCTCCCTTTTGTCACTCTCTTTACATCTTCCAGGCTGGGCACAGAGCAGCTAGTCTGTGCTTCTGTAACTCTCCCCTGCATACTTTCCCCATCAAATTCTAAGACAAGGATATTTGAACACAGGGATTGTGACTTGTTCATCTCTGAATCCCCAGAGACTTTATCCATTCTTGGCACATAGTTGCTGACCTGAACTTGGGGCTGGGAAAGGGAAGTTGCTAAATCAGAAGAAATGCTTCCCCTTCCTTCAATTAGATTTGTATGGTAAAATGTTATTAATACAAATATTTTAGAAACTGTATGCTGTATGGGATTTTTGTAGAGAATTGTCTGTGTCATCCCTGTCCATGATATGCTTCTATTTATCATAGTTCTGGTGCTGTGTTGCCTGATATTAGACAATAATACCATAGTATTATCATACTTCCAGTAATTTTTTAAAATATTGGCCACAACCTTACTTCTTTAATTTGAATCTAGCATCTTCTAGGCAAGTGGTTTTCAACTGGGGCTTCACATCACCTACCTATGGAGTTATATGAACATAGAGATGACATAGTTATAGAATCCTTTACTTGATATTCTGATATATTCTTGTTGTGTTCTATTTTTTTTTTAAGTTTATTTATTTTGAGAGAGAGAGGGCATGAGTGGGGAAGGGGCAGAGAGAGAGAGAGAGAGAGAGAGAGAGAAGGAAAGAAAGAATCCCAGACAGGCTCTGCACCCCAATGCAGAGCCTGATGCAGGACTCGAACTCATGAATCTTGAGATCATGACCTGAGCCAAAGTCAAACGCTTAACCAACAGAGCCACTCGGGCGCCCCTATTCTTGTTGTGTTCTATGTGCTTGGTGTATTCATGGTATACTATGTCTCACAATTAGTATATATTATATCTAAAATTTTTTCTTTGTAAAGATTATGTTTGGCCATTTTCATAAGTTAAATGTAATAACCACTCTTCTTTGAATATAGGTTAATTATTAATAATTGTGTTTATAGATATTTTGTCTAAAACTTTTTTTGGGGGGTGGGGGCAGTGCCTGGTGGCTCAGTTGGTTAAGCACCTGACTCTTGATCTCTGCTCAGGTCATGATCTCCTGGTTTGTGAGATTGAGCCACATCAGGCTCTGCCTTAACAGGGCAGGACCTGCTTGGGATTCTCTCTCTCCCTCTCTCTCTGCCCTTCCCCTCCCCACTCACATGCTCTCTTTCTCTCTCAAAATAAATAAATAAGCCTAAAAAAATTTTTTTTAAACACTTATTTTTTTTTTGGTTGACTGCATTATCTTGTTTTGCATACAGCAGAAACAACTACATTTCCTTGTCAGTTGTGCTCTTCTTGTTAAGAACTCTCATCGGATGTTTCCCTTTGGAAAATTATCAGTAATAATTCTACCATAGTCATTTTAAGTCTGTCACCTGCAGAGTGTTTTGTTTTTCTCTAATGTTTCCCTGAAAACTCTGACAATCAACTATAGTCCTGAATACTTCATCTCCAACAAAGGACTGTCTCAGTGCTCTGTGAAAAAAGATGATACAGGTCTTTTGGGTCCAGGCTTCTGATGGCATCACTTATACAACTTGGAGAGCATACTGGTGGACTGAGTCAGGATTTCCAGAATTCCAGTCATAAAGCATATGGGCTCATGAGACTGCTAACCCAAGACTGATCAGGACAAGAATAATTACATAGTACTGAATGAACTAATGAGAGATAATTGTGGCTTTTGTTTGGAATATTGGTATTTTAATGTTCTATTTTTTGTATATATAAGGAACTGCTTTCTCTTTTCTCATAAGCTATTTATGACTCATAACAATTTTCTGCTCTTTGAAACAGAAATACATTTATAAATGATCTTTTTCTCCGTCTGGCCCCTCTAGAATTTAGAAACTATTACTGAATATTCTTATTTTAATAGCAATATAATTATTTGCATAGGCTCAAAAAGAATCTTTCTCCCTTGTTACCAGGACATAATTGGAAGAATTGGTTATACAACTGAGACCTTGGCTGGAATATCATATTTGAGAATGATGTTCATTTTCTGTATATGACCAGGCACTTTTAAGGGATTAAAATGTTTATGGAGCAATGCTTACAAAGCCCATGTGGGAAAACTAGCTTGTACCCAGCCTATAGTGTTCTCTGCCTTACAGGTGAGTAAGGAAGATTGCTTCCAGCAAGTTCAGGAATCTTAGGCTATTTTGGGGGTCTTGAGAAGAGAAGAATAACTCCAAATTTATAACTACTGCAGGTGAAATTTAATAGCAGTTTCTTGGCTTGGCTTCTTAGCCTCAAAAGGCCTTTAAAAGTCTAATATGAGATTTTTTAATGAAAATTTCCAGCAAAGTAAATTTAACAAGGCCTAAATAAGTTACCATTATTGCTACACCTGTTTAAATAATCAGGCTAAATCTAATTATACCTGTTTTATTTTGTGTTCAAAAATAATCTTTTTTGGGACATCTGGGTGGCTCAGGTAAGCATCCAACTTTGGCTCAGGTCATGATCTCACAGTTCGTGAGTTCCAGCCCCACATTGGGCTCTTTACTGTCAGCACAGAGCCCACTTCAGATCCTCTGTCTCCCTCTCTCTGCCTCTCCCCTGCTGTTTCTCTCTCTCTCTCTCTCTCTCAAAATAAATAATCGTAAAAAAAAAACCCAAAAATAATCTTTCTTTGTGATTATTTTTGATTAAAAAGTGGGTGACAATAGAGAGAAATTTTTTTTTAACAGCTTTATTGAGATATGATTCACCTACCATACAATCCACCTGTTTATAACGTACCATTCATTGTCTTTTTTTTTTTTAATTTATTTATTTATTTTAATATATGAAATTTACTGTCAAATTGGTTTCCATACAACACCCAGTGCTCATCCCAAAAGGTGCCCTCCTCAATACCCATCACCCACCCTGCCCTCCCTCCCACCCCCCATCAACCCTCAGTTTGTTCTCAGTTTTTAACAGTCACAATAGAGAGAAATTTTATAGTTTAGTGGAAAATTTCATCACTTATAGCATAACTTTCTGGGTTATCAGATTCTAACCTGGTTGATGGTCTTTGAGCTCTCTTCCATACCTCTTTATAAGTTATAGACAACTGATTGATATGCAAACTCTGTCTGTCTGGCAGGGATTTAAATGGCTACCACCCCTGCCCTGTGGAAAAACCAGTTTTAGTACCTACCTGCAAATTGGACTGGATTCAGCTACATTGCTCAAATTGTAAATTCTTACCCAACTTAAAGCTCAAGTTTCCTGTAATATCTGGCTATAGCCATCCACACTGTTTCCAATTTTTCTTCCTTCTGCCTGACTCAGCATCATGGAGAACTAAGACCTGACTGTCCAGCTCCCCAGGACTCAAAGCTGCTTTGAAGCAGACTCATTCCGTAGGATAAAAAGAAGCTCCGCAAGCTGAAGCCCCATGGCCTGATATGAGTCTTGAATTCACTACTGCAGTAGCCCATGCACAATCCAGATTTCTCCCTGGACAAGTCATTGTCTCAACTACTAAGGAAGTCCAGAGAGATGTCTGGTTTAAGCATACTTTATATAAGATGTAACCAAGACTGTAGGCAACATCACCAAGAGCACTTAGGTCCTAGTTTGATAGCATGAAACTGAGCAAATGGTGCTGCATTACCAAAAGATTCTTGGAATCCACTAGACTGGTCATCCTCAGGCTTCAACTCCTGGTTCTTTGTTTTAATACAAACTTTTACACTAACATTTCCCGTTTCCTTTTAAGCATGACCCTTTTAGGATCCTGAAGTCTTTAAAGTCTCCAAGACTCTAACACCATTGACATTTTCCGCCACCTCTCAACGGATGTTTTTATCGAGTTTACAGGAAACAGTGCCAACAAGAATCCCTGAGAGACTATTTCTTAGTCCTTGCTTCATCCCACTCAAGAGGCTTATGATCAGCTTTACGTTGTTCAGGATGAAATATATTCATGTGTCTTGAACAATTGTCATTGTCTTGGCAGTGTTGAACTCTATTTGAGCCCTGTGTTTCTGGAAACCAGCAACAGTAAGGACCCTTCCTTTCCACTCTTTTGTGTTCTAAGAAATAGCTAACCATAAAAGACTACCCTACTGTCACATACTCATTGGTAAGACCCATCTCCATCCTTCCTCAATGGCTTTCTTGTTTATCTGCCTCTATAAAACCCCTAGTCCCATGTCCTTTTCCTTGAGATATCCTTATTAATAAATGTTCTCCCTATTACAGTAGCTTGAATAAAACCATCTCCTTAATTGTCAGATACATTTTGTCTTTCACACAGGGTTAATTGTGTGGGTTTGAGATCAAAACTGTGGTTGAGCTGAAATGCAGTTTTAAAGGGTGAGACAATTATAGCTCTACTGAACCAGAAAGGCATCCTGGTAGCTTAAACATGTTAATTCACCTTTATTCAATTTACCTTTATTAAACACTGTGCAGGTTATTGGATCTGTAGCAAACAGGAGGGGTGGCAGTAAAAATAAAATATTATTATTCATGAAATGAAGTAGACCCTGAGCATCCAAAATGCTGCATATCTGCCATAAGATTAAAAAAAAAGAAATCAAGTACAAAATTTGTTAAGGAACATAGGGGCATCTGGATGGCTCAGTCAGTTAAGCATCCAACTTTGGCTCAGGTCATGATCTCACGGTTTGTGAGTTTGAGCTCCATGTTGGGCTCTTTGCTGTCAGCACAGAGCCAGCTTCAGATCCTCTGGTTCTCCTCTTTCTCTGCCCTTCCCTTGGTTGTGCTCACTCTCAAAAATAAATAACATTAGGGGCGCCTGGGTGGCTCAGTCGGTTAGGCGTCTGACATCGGCTCAGGTCATGATCTCACGGTTGGTGAGTTCGAGCTCCACGTCAGGCTCTGTGCTGACAGCTTGGAACCTGGATCCTGCTATGGATTCTGTGGCCCCCTCTCTCTCTGCCCTTCCCCCCATTCACTCTCTGTGTCTCTCAAAAATGAATAAACGTTAAAAAAATTTTTTTAAAAATAAATAACATTACAAAAGCAAAGAGAACATATATAAACTGGGTACAGTATGTCCTAACCAATTCTATACTATCTTGGTAATTGCCTATGATTAGGTATTATACTAGAGATCGCAATTAAAGCTGATTCATTGATTTTGAGACATTCAATTAAATTCTGCTTTGAATTGGATCATATGAAGAGTCACTATAGATGGAAAACAAGTATGGCTAGAACCTCCAGATATATACGATCACCCTGAAAGTTACCACACAGACCTTTTTGTCTCATCATTGTTATCAATGAAGTAATTCATGCTGCTTGCTTTTATTTGGATTTCTGATCATGCGGCCGTGAATAGGAAAAAAAACAAAACAAAAAACCTGTATGTTTTTAAACTAGAGAGTAGCCAATAGATGGGAATCAGAGCCAGATGCAGGTGCTTTAAGTTTTTGTGGGCTGGCACTGTGTAATATCAGATTCTTGCAAGATAAATAACCCTAGCCAAGCTCTTTTAGACATCCTCCAAGGACAAAGCAAGAAATTAAAGAGTAATGATAGCTCACTAAGCAGCAGAAAACACAGAAGTAGGGTGAGCTTGATGTTACTCATGCAAGTGTCCCAGAGGTGGGACATGAAGTACTGGAATTCAGAAGGCACCCAATGTTTGGTGATAGTCACTACTGCCCTGTCTTCTCAAACAAGATTAAGGAATGATTTGGAAAGTGGGATGTAGCCTGGAGATTGTGGAACCAGTGAGACGGCTCCAGTAAGCATTTCAGCTCCACAGAAACCCAACTGGATATTTGAACTTGAATGAAAAAATAGTCTTATTTGAGAAACACCTGAAAGGTAAGCAAAAATTTTAATGTACCATTCTTGATCAAAGGCTAGGGCAGAGTTTATGGGAAAATGTTTCTGTTGGTTCAACAGAGTAAAAGGAAATGTAGAGTACAACATGAGAAAAAACAAACCATGATACCAAAAGATGTTAAATGAATCAATACAACTCCAGTATGCTAAGTGGTGTTTTATTTATTTATTTATTTATTTATTTATTTATTTATTTATGCTAAGTGGTGTCTAAAGAATAGGAAGAGGTGCAGTATTGTTGAGGAGTTGAGGCAGAAAAAAGGAACCAGTCAGGAATCACTTCTGGATTTCCAATATTTCTGTCTATATCTGTTAAATGTGATAATCCTTGTAGAAAGCATTTTCAAAATTGCATTTAATAGGCTAAAAATAATTTCAGACTTAATTTCCATGGATTAGAAGTAAGAATTTTGTCCTTTGGATTTGTCTAAACTTACAATTCTTAAACTACAGTAGTTGTGATCATTTAAAAAAACATTTCCCTAAACAGCAAAATTAGTCTGCTTTGTTATATTTGTCCCTATATTTAATAACAATAACTAGTCTCAATGAGTCTCTAGGACTGAAATATAGAAATGTTTATTTTAAACATTCAGCTATAAGGCATTTACCATAATAGAATACTATTTTTTCCATATTTACCTTTTAAATTCAGGATATCTATTAGGATATAGTGAAGTTTGGTAAAGTGCATAATTAAAACATACTTTAGAGATCTTTTAAATTGATTAGAAAAGTGAATATCTATTTGTCTTTTGTACTTTGTTAGTCTATTCTATCATAACTTGAGTTCTATTTAAATTCAGCATTGTTATAGACTGTACTTGTACTGCTCTGGGCTATATCTTTAGCATCTAACACAGAACTTGTCACTTGAGCGCCTGAAAAGTATTTGGTGAATGAATATTGCTAAAACAGGAAAGTATAAAAAGGTAACACTTTGAATGCCTTTGGAACACAGAAATCTTGGCTTTTTGTCTTTTTCTTCCCTTCTTTTCTTTCCTTTTTCCTTCCTTTATTTATTTTTTGAGAGTACATATTAGGTGATTAGGAGTACAATTAAAATAATTTTGTGATTAGAATTCCTGTTTACCTAAATATAAACTTTGACTAAATTTGTATGTTATCTAATAAAAATCAGAGAAATTTTTGGCATTTCACTCAATGTTACTAGAATCAGAAACTTTTAAGATACACTAATTGGGGCGCCTGGGTGGCGCAGTCGGTTAAGCGTCCGACTTCAGCCAGGTCACGATCTCGCGGTCTGTGAGTTCGAGCCCCGCATCAGGCTCTGGGCTGATGGCTCGGAGCCTGGAGCCTGTTTCGGATTCTGTGTCTCCCTCTCTCTCTGCCCCTCCCCGTTCATGCTCTGTCTCTCTCTGTCCCAAAAATAAATTAAAAAAAAAAAAAAAAAAAAAAAAAAAGATACACTAACAATTAACCATTCCAAACAGAGCAAATTAGTAGATAAATTTCCAAAACCAATGCTCAGCCATTTTCTCTTGTCTTTTATTTCTCCTTAACTCTGACATATTCCTTCCATTTGCTGGAAGATAGTCAATTGACTTTTTAATGTCTGGTGGCAGAAAACTCATACTTACTTGTACTTAAAATAAGTTGTGCATTCCAAATCTAATCACAAATTAGATTTTTTTTTTTTTAATTATCCCAAATACCTCAAACAACCCATCAAGGAGGGCTTACAAACCCAACAAATCTTTGTAAGTATTTGAATGCTATTTACAAATGTGATAAGTTTAGGGGCACCTGGGTGGCTCAGTGGGTTAAGTGTTGGACTCTTGGTTTTGTCTCAGGTCATGATCTCACTGTTCATGAAATCGAGCCCCACATGCAGCTCTGTGCTGACTGTGCAGAGCCTGCTTGAGATTCTCTTTCCCCCTTTCTCTCTGCTCCTTCCCAGCTCACTCGCACATGGTCTGTCTCTCTCAAATTAAATAAATCAACTTTAAAAAAAGAACAAATAAATATGATAAGTTTAAATATAGGGATTTACTATTCAGTTTTCTTTTAAAATTCAAAATAATGTTTATAAACAAATTAAAGTATTTTATAATTTTCAAGTTAAAATTACAAGTCTAATAATATAAAATTCACTTACACAGTTCAGATTGAATTAATAAATCAAACACTTAAACATTTCATATTAAATTACATGTGTAATTTGTCAGATCATCAGAGATGCAATATTGCGTCCCACTGTTGCCCATGTGGGGAGACCACTGGCTAGAACTTGAGAACTTGACACAGTTAAAGATTTCCAGGGACCTGGATACTACTTACAGGATAACTTCCACTAAAGCCCCAGATTAAAACTTACTTTTACTATAATGTGATTTTCACACCTATGCCATTTGTTTGCCACCTGGTGCATTGTTTTGATAGTTTTCATAACACTTAAAAAAATTTTTTTTTCTTTTTATCTTAGAGAGAGAGAGAGAGAGTACGTGCATGTGCAAGTGGGAGAGAGGGGCAGAGGGAGGGAGAGACCGAGAGAGAGAAAAGAATCTTAAGCAGGCTCCATGCTTAATGCAGAGCCTGACGTGGGCTCCATCCTATGACCCTGGGATCATGAATCAAAAATCAAGAGTTGGATGCTCAACCGACTGAGCCCTTAGGCACCCCTCATCACGGTTTTTAACTGCTATGTTTATATTGTTGAGATTCTCTACTCCTATCAGAAATATAGTAAGTTTCTTTCTACTACATGTATGCCACCAAACTTATTATTTATTTTATTTTTTTATGTGTCTCATTGACTACTTTCTATAGTTGTTTATTGACAAGAGTCACTTATCACTTCAGTAACACATCTAGACTGCCCTGCTGGGCCTTTCAGGTGTAAAGATCTGGAAGAATTGGTTCAGTGCTTTCTGGAGTTGCACCAGGTAATAAGCAGGGATTGCACAATTTGGTGTCAGATTTCTAGCAGCAACTTTTCTCAATTGTTTGGGATTCTTCCTCCTTTCAAGGTACAGGTTAGGACTCTCTTCATAAAAAATGTCCACTTTTGGGGCGCCTGGGTGGCGCAGTCGGTTAAGCGTCCGACTTCAGCCAGGTCACGATCTCGCGGCCCGTGAGTTTGAGCCCCGCGTCAGGCTCTGGGCTGATGGCTCGGAGCCTGGAGCTTGTTTCGGATTCTGTGTCTCCCTCTCTCTCTGCCCCTCCCCCGTTCATGCTCTGTCTCTCTCTGTCCCAAAAATAAATAAAAAACATAAAAAAAAAAAAAAAGTCCACTTTTATCTTCCCAAAGCATAGCTCTTGTAACGGAAGTGTTGGTTGCCTAACCAGCACTCTTTTTTTTTTTTAATCCTCCCAATGCCAGTGGATCTGAATACCATTTAAGGAAGTTAGAGATCCAGTTACCCAAAGGTGAGAGTCATCATAGACACCATGCTATTGGAAGAACAGGTGGATATTTTTCACGCCAAAAATGACCTTATTTTTAAGAGGTTTCCATCTCTTTATTTAATTTCATTTGAACGAGACAGCATTTAAGTGATTACTATCTACAGAATAATTAATTTGTGCAATAGAGATTAAATGTTAATCCTTGTATTGTTTTGAAGTGGGATAATTCTTGTGTGTGTATTTTATAAATTATAAAGTGGTATGACATTTGTAAGGTGTTGTGATGTAAAATTCTAACATTTATTGAGCATTCTCATAGGCTACACATTGCGCTGAGGGTTTATATAGTTTATAACATTAAACTCTGATTGCCAAATCTAGTTGTTCAGTGTAGATCTCCTGGGGATCTACATACATGCAAATTCATGAGCTCCCTATTTACAGATTATGAATCAGAAGGTGTGGCATCAGATCTAGATATTTTCATTATCCTAGTCTCTTAAGGGGATTCCAATATACCATTAGGTTTTAGAACCACTGGTTTGTCTTCAGAATAACCCTGTAAGGTAATTCCTAATTCCATTTTCTTCTTTCACCTAAGGGCCCTAAATGGCCTATAAAAAATTAAGTTTTTTCCCTCCTATGAAAATTTCTATCATTGGTGTGTCGGAATAACAAATTTTAACCAGGAAATGGATTGGAATTCTTTGTCCTCAAAGAGTGTATAGGCTAGTGAAATACCAATGTAAGGAAATAATTATATTAAAGTGTGATAAAGGCTATAAAGGGTCACATTTCAGACCAAACAGTAGTAAAAGAAAAAAAGTGGGGGGGGGGGGGAGGAATCATCTGGAGAGAGTAAAGGTAAGAGAAAGATTTACAGGATGGTGAAAGAGGCCTGAGCACATACAGAGCAAGGATATCTGAACCAGCATATTGAAGGTATAGCAGTAGTTTAACTTGGCTGTGGGGTAAGGCATTTAGTGGAAAGCATGGACATTGAAATCTGACAAACACAGGTTCAGATTCTAGCTCTGCCACTTACTACCTAAGTGATACTGGATACATTTGCTTAGTGCTGTGATCTGAATGTTTGTGTCCCCCACCCACCCCAATATTATATGTTGAAATCCTAACCACCAAAGGTGATGGTTATTAGTAGGTGAGGTGGGGATGATTAGGTCATGAGGTGGAGTATTTATGAATGAGATTCTTTAAAAAATGATCTTGCAGCTCCCTAGCCCCTTCCACCATGCAAGGATACAATAAGAAGTCTGTTGTCTGCAAGAGAGCCCTCACCTGACCAAGTTGGCACCCTGATCTTGAATTTGCATCCTCCAGAACTATGAGAAATAAATTCCTGCTGTTTATTAGCCATTCAGTATATGGTATTTTGTTATAGCAACCCAAATGACTAAGACTCTTCCTTGAACCTCTGCTTTCTCAGCTAGGATAACAGAATTTCATTACCTTTCAGAGTATCTGTCAAGGTTAATGGAAACATTATAAATCAACATATATTAATTTTAACTTTAATATTCTACTGTTACTATGACTACTGCTATAAGTCCTCTTTATGGAAAGCATTTGGTCTTTATTACCATAGCTGCTCTTGGACTGCCACTAAAATAGGGAAAGGGTGGGGTGGGAACAAATTTGCCTTTTTCCAAGACTGCTTTGTCAGTGGGAGCTGGATGAATATGAGGACATGGAGGCAAAGAGATTACCTCTTGGACTATTTCTCATCTAGGTGAAGCATGGTAAGGATATTAGTAATGGCAATGGGGATGGGGGGAAAAAGATTCAGAGGTATTTATCATTTATCATGATATTATGATATAATATACACAGGTATGTTGAAAACAAAACCAAGCATGACACAAAATTAACAAAGGCTATTTTATTCATAACTTTGCAGCAAGGGAACCCTCTGCTACCACTTTAATTTCAGCGGGCTTTCAATGAATGGTGTCAGAAAGGCCTGAGTTTATCATGTAAAATGAGAAATCTGAGACAGCATCTGATTGGCATGGTGAGAATTTTGGAAGCTGGGGAGACTTACCAATTGCTGTCAGGTACATTTGGCAGTTGTTGATTGTCTGTGTAAGGAAGCAAGCAGTTTGGGGTCATTTCAAGAGGAAGGATTGGCTGTTCAATAACTGTTAAAATTGGAGGGTTTCCTGTGACTGGCCATTTCCCAGAGCAAGTTGGAGTTAATGGATTGCTTTTTTGCACTCAGACTGTCATCTCATTTTGGGCCTTATGGGGAGTGGCTGCCATGGCAGGCTGTTTCTCAGTTATTTAATATGAAGATTAGGGGTGCCTGGGTGATTCAGTTGGTTGAGTGTCTGACTTCGGTTCAGGTCATGATCTTCCGATCCGTGAGTTGGAGGCCCGCATCCGGTTCTGTGCTGTTAGCTCAGAGCCTGGAGCCTGCTTCAGGTTCTGTCTCCCTCTCTCTCTGCCCCTCCCCAACTTGTGCTCTGTCTCTCTTAAAATTAAATGAACATTTAAAAAAAACATTAAAAAAATTAAAAAAGAAAAAGTTTGTTCAGGGCACCTGGCTGGCTCAGGTGTAGAGCACATGACTCTTGATCTCAGGGTCATGAATTCAAACTCCACGTTGGGCAAAGAGATTCTTTTTTAAAAAATAATAAAAGAAAAAGAAAGTTTTTTCATTCATTTTGTTGTGGGAGGGAAATCCTCAAAAATTTTGCTAGGTGAAAGAATCCAGTAAGTGTTACTGGACATTGTGGTATCACTGTATGTGCTAAGTCAGGACATTTTTTTTTTTAGGGAAAAATTTCAAGATAGCCACCATTTTCATCACGTGCAGATGTACATGTGACTTACATATTGCTGCAGAGTTAATTCTCAAAATCACACGCAAGACCAATATGAATCTTAAATAATTCATTGGCTCTGTTATGGACTTTTATGTAAAGCTCCAAGGACAAAAATATTTTCAGGTTCAGGTTAGTAGCATGCATGATGCATACATAAACTTCTGGACTAATATGTTATGAAAAGGAATGGAAAAAAACTAGAGTAATTTCAAAATAAGCTTTGAAAAAAAATTAGAACCTCCTTAATCTTACATACACTTTAAATGCTTTCATGTACTTTGTCTAAGTAAAGCAAATTTTTCCATAAAAGAAATCTTGGCTAGAAAATATGCCTGGTAAATCAGTCTTCTAAAAGCTGCTGGAGATAGGAGGAAAAAATTAGTAATGTAACTGCCTATCTAATTCTGGGCACTACATTAGCTTTTTTTTTTTTTTTTTTTTTTGGCAAAAAATTTTGTTTTCACTAATCCTATCTCACCTCATTTCAAGAGGATTCCATTAGTTGGATAAGCAAGAAAATGTTCTTTGCCTCCTTTATGTAACTTAGTGTCTCCACGTAAATAAAATGCCTTAAGGAAGAAGAAATTGCCGAGAAGGTAGGAAGAAAGAGACAAGAACAGGGCTAAAAGGACTTGGTTTTAACAGGCATATACTTGAGAACCTTTAGTCTAAGAACTTCTGGAGGGTGGGGTGGGGTCATCCTGGGATTAATGATGAAGGGATCCTGTCACCTTTGAGTTTGAGTGTTTTCTTACCTGTGGTTCTGCAACAAAGAAGCTATTGTGCTTTAAAAAAGAAGCTTTAACAATGTCAGGGAAGCCAGGCAAAGGGGCCAGCAGGGTGGTTGCTTACTGAAAATTTCAGTAGCATTTTCAAGATAATTGGCTTAATTACATGCCAAACTAAATTGTAATTTTAAGGGCACGACAAATAACAAAGATTTATTCTAAAGCTCTGTAAGTAGGCTTTTGTTCTTTATTTCCTGTAAATAGATCTCTGGTGGAATAACCAGGACCTGAAATGTTTGGGTCAAGACTGTGAGACAGAGGCACTCTGCTTGGGGATGGTTAGAGCTATTTGGATCAAGGAATGTATATAGTCACTCTGAGTGTGATAGGTAGAACTAAATAAAATAAATTCTAATATTGTTAATTTGTGTTTTATACAGTGTTCCAGCTAAAGGCAGGTTAGTGAGTAGTTACAAGTAGGACTTCTCTTTGGAGCCATACTGCTGGGATTTATTGCTTAACTTTCCACTGTGTGTGTGATCAGTAGAACAAGTAAAAACTACCTATAATCCCAGGCCTGAAGAAAATACAAAATATTTACATTAAGGGATGAAAGTAAACCTGTACTCCGTTAACCATTCTACATTTGATTTGTATCCATTGTCAACTTTTTCCTAAAGTCAGACACATCAGTATATAATGAATACATGCATTATGCTGATATTACTGTTTTGCAACTTAAAAAAAAATAGTGATCTAACATGAACCATTTTCTAGGTTAGTACATATAAGCTTACCTCATGACAAAAGATGACTATACTATTTCTTTGTCTTAGTAACTATTGGTCCATTTAATGAGCATTTAGGTTTCCATTATTTCACCACTGTTATGGTAGTAAAGTGAAGATTCTTAGACATAACATATTAATGTTATTATTTCTTTAGGCTAGATTTCAAACTGAGATGATGAATCCAAGAATATGCACTTTTAATTTCATTTTTTATTGAGATATAATTAACATATCAGTTTCAGATGTAAAGCATAATGATTCAGTATTTGTATATATTGCAAAATGATCACAATAAGTGTAGTTAACATTCATCACCATATATAGTTACAACATTTTTTTCTTGTGATGAGAAGTTTTAAGATTTATTCTTAGCAACTTTCAAAAATACAATATAGTATTACTAACTATAGTTACTATGCTGTATATAACATCTCTGGGATTTATTTATAACTACGTGTCTTCCTTTTAACCAACTTCATCCATCTTAATCCCTCCCCAACCCCTGCTTCTGGCAACCACCAATCTGTTTGCATTTATCAATTTGGGTTTATTTTTAAAAAATTTTTTAAACTTTATTTATTTTTGAGAGACAGAGAGACAGAGCATGAGCAGGGGAGGGGTAAAGTGAGGGAGATACAGAATCCTAAGCAGGCTCCAGCTCTGAGCTGTCAGCACAGAGCCTGATGAGGGGCTCAAACCCACAAACCATGAGATCATGACCCAAGCCGAAGTTGGACGCTTAACTGACTGAGCCACCCAGGCGCCCCTTTATTTTTGTTTTTAGATTCCACATATAAGTGAGATCTTATTCCTTCTCTGCCTCAATTATTTCACTTAGCGTAATGCCCTCAAGGTCCATTCATATTGTTGCAAATTGCAGGATTTGCTTTTTTATGGCTGAATAATATTCTATTGTGTATATGTATATATACATTTTTTAATCCATTCATCTGTGTATGGAAACTGACATTGCTTCCATTTCTTGAATATTTTAAATAATCCTGCAATGAATGTGGGTGCATGTATCTTTTTATTTTATTTTATTATTTATTTATTTATTTATTTATTTATTTATTTTTAATTTACATCCAAATTAGTTAGCATATAGTACAACAATGATTTCAGGAGTAGATTCCTTAATGTCCCTTACCCATTTAGCCCATCCCTCCTCCCACAACCCCTCCAGTAACCCTCTGTTTGTTCTCCATATTTATGAGTCTCTTCTGTTTTGTCCCCCTCCCTGTTTTTATATTATTTGTGTTTCCCTTCCCTTATGTTCATCTGTTTTGTCTCTTAAAGTCCTCCTATGAGTGAAGTCATATGATATTTATCCCTCTCTGACTAATTATGACTTAGCATAATACCCTCCAGTTCCATCCACATAGTTGCAAATGGCAAGATTTCATTCTTTTTGATTGCCGAGTAATACTCCATTGTGTATGTGTGTGTGTGTGTGTGTGTGTGTGTGTGTATATATATGTATACATTTTTTAATCCATTCATCTGTGTATGGAAACTGACATTGCTTCCATTTCTTGAATATTTTATTTTATTTTATTTTATTTTTTTTTTTTTTTTAAATTTTTTTTTTTCAACATTTTTTATTTATTTTTGGGACAGAGAGAGACAGAGCATGAACGGGGGAGGGGCAGAGAGAGAGGAAGACACAGAATCGGAAACAGGCTCCAGGCTCCGAGCCATCAGCCCAGAGCCTGACGCGGGGCTCGAACTCACGGACCGCGAGATCGTGACCTGGCTGAAGTCGGACGCTTAACCGACTGCGCCACCCAGGCGCCCCATTTCTTGAATATTTTAAATAATCAATTTTTAATATATATATATATATATATATATATATATATATATATATATATATATACACCACATCTTCTTTATCCATTCATTCATCGAGATGGACATTTGGGCTCTTTCCATACTTTGGCTATCGTTGATAGTGCTGCTATAAACATGGGGGTGCATGTGTCCCTTCAAAACAGCACACCTGTATCCTTGACTAAATACCTAGTAGTGCAACTGCTGGGTCATAGGGTAGTTCTATTTTTAATTTTTTGAGGAACCTCCATACTGTTTTCCAGAGTGGCTGCACCAGCTTGCATTCCCACCAGCAGTGCAAAAGAGATCCTCTTTCTCCGCATCCTCGCCAACACCTGTTGCTGCCGGAGTTGTTTATGTTAGCCATTCTGACAGGTGTAAGGTGGTATCTCATTGTGGTTTTGCATGTATCTTTTTGAGTTAGTGTTTTCACTTCCTATGGATAAATACCCAGAAGCAGAATTGCTGGGTCATCTGGTAGTTTTATTTTTGAGGAACTTTTTGAGGAACCTCCATACAGTTTTGCAAACTGGCATGCCCAACCAACAGTGCATGAGAGTTCTCGCTTCTCCACATCCTTGTCAACACTTATTTCCTGTCTTTTTGATAATAGCTATTCTAATAGGTGTGAAGTGATATCTCATTGCAATTTCGATTTGGATTTCTCTGATGATTAGTGATGCTGAGTACTCAGGGAGGGAGGGGGGGCGAGAGAGAGAGAGAGAGAGAGAGAGAGAGAGAGAGAGAGAGAGAGAGAGAGAGAGAGGAGTCAGGGAAGTCGCACCCAGGTGTGGTGGGGTGGGGTTTTTAAGCTGCAGCGGTTCCAGGTTTAGGTCTGGGTGGGCCTTTTTTCGCGTCAGGTCGTGCTGTCGCTCTGTGATTGGTTGACCTCCAATTCCTTCTGGCAGCTACTAGGGGCTTTTCCTTGGATTGTGCTGGCAAGATGGCCGTCCCCTCTACTGTGGTTCCAAGGACATCCTAAACAATTAGCAATCATGGTCCCCATAGGATGCTAGTTTCTGATGTGACTCTTGAATGTTGCTATTCTTGGAAACATAGAAACACTTCTTTTTCTTTTAATATGTATGATTTTGAATGACTTATCAGCAGTAGCCATTTACCAATTTTTTTGTTTGTTTAAGTAGGCTCCACATTTAACATGGGGCTTAAACTGAGACCAACACTGAGAAGACAGTGGACTAGCATCTCAAAGGCTGTCTCCAAAGTGCTGAAAATTCTTCCAGGTTTATGTAGGGAAAACATGGGGCAAAGGTGGATGGGTGGTGCAGGTCCGCAGTGAAGGTCAAATCAATCATTGTCTTGGAGTCAGTTGTGGGGGAGGGGGGTTGGTAGGGTGGGGCTTGCTGGCTCAGGGCCATCTTTTATTGCTTGAGGGAGTAGTTGTGGTTCCCATCAGGGAATGCATGCCTGCAGGGTCTTTCTTTTACCTGAGCCTAGAGACAAGCTGGAAAGAATGCAACTAGAAAGTTTGAGGTTCAGCCATCACAGGTCATATCCATCCCGAGGGGAAATGGTCCAGAGATTACTTCTTTCCACCCAGGGGAAGATATTAGAGGGGACCAGAAATTGGAACAACTAATTCCTTCTTTATCTGCTTTACTTTCAAAGAAAATGCCTGTTTTAATAATCTGGGGGTTAAAGACTCTTAATTTGCTTAGCCCAATCCAATATCCACACAATACTGAGATCTTTTCAAAAGGTAAATTAGATTTTGTTATTTTCCTGTTTGAAGCCAGTCAGAGACTTCCCATTGCCCTTAAGGTGGAAACTAATACTCCCAAAAGGGACTATAAGGCTTGGTCTATCTTTTTACTTTCATCTTAAAGCCTTTCTCCATTTTGCTCACTTTGCTCTAAACATATTGGGCTTTTTTCAGGTCCTCCAAACTTTAGGCTCTTCCCTCACTCAGAATGCTGCTCTTTTGGTCTGAGCCACTTCACCATGATAGTTGCTCTTTTATACTCAGGCTTCAGTTTAAATTCCAAGTTTAATATGAAGAGGCCTTCAGAGGCATCCTCTTTAATCTTATTAGATCTCCCTCATTCTATTCTTTGTAACCTGTATCTTTCTCTCATTCCATTTTACTCATTTTTTAAAGTAATTATATGCTTATGTATTGGTTTTAAATTGTAATGCCTCCCCTCTTCCCGCTCCTGCCCCTGCCCCTACCCCCAGTTATTCGTCAGAACTCAGCATAGCAACTTGCCTCCATCAGGTCATGATCTCTATCAGGTTCCTGAGTTCAAGCCCCGTGTTAGCATCTGTGCTGACAGCTCAGAGCCTGGAGCCTGCTTCAGATTCTGTGTCTCCCTTTCTCTCTGCCCCTCTCCCACTCTTGCTCTATATCTCTCTCAAAAATAAATAAACCTAAAAAAATAAAACCTTAAAAAAATAAAAAATAAACAACTTTTCTTTTTAATTTTTTTTTTTAAGTAGCCTTCATGCCCAACATGGGGCTTGAACTCACAACCCTGATATTAAGATTTGAGCTGAGATCAAGAGTCTGACACTTAACCAACTGAACCACCCAGGCAACCCTAAAATAGCTTTAGAGCTAAGACCACAAGGACGACTAGGACTTAGCTAGGCAAAGGACACATAGAAAGGGGACACAGAAATGAGTTTTCAGCACAGAGCCTTTGGAAACTTTCAAGGAGGGAAAGACTGTCTGCAATGAGTGTCATGAGTATTGGATCAGAAATTTGCTTTGCTCCTCTTGGTGAAACATAGGAAAATTCCCCTCTTTTTTTGTAAAGGAACTATTTTTCTGATATATTGCCGTATTTATTTATTAAGTCAGAATCATTAGAGGTGTAGAAAAATGAGCTAGATAAAAATCTTAGTGGAATTAGTTTTGGGGTGCTTCTATTATATGCAGGTGTTGGATAAGGTGACTCACTCCCAGACTGTGAGGTTCTGGCTCTGAGAAGTGAGAATGTGGAGAGTACAAATCAGGATGAGTGGGCTGCTGATATGATCTGTTCCTCTGTTGAATGAAGGAAAACAAATCACTTTTAAAAGGGTATTATATTTTGAACTCCAAAACTTTTTCTATGCCTTTTTGTTAGTAAAGTTATTAGCAAATTAAGGATAATAACCCGCAAATAATCATTGACTAATCACAATCTTAAAGGTAAGTATTTTGGCAAGGAAATGTGAAAAAAAATCTTCATAAGCCAATTGTTAAATTGTTTAGCAATATCTTGCTAAAATATTTCATTTTGTAGCTACTTCCAAACCTGAAAAGTCTATTTTCTTATGGAATTAAGTCATCATAAAGGAGAGATGTGGAGGGAAGAACTATGTCACTTCTCTGTGAGCAGGTCCCTGAGATGGGAAGTGAGTCCCACCTCCCCCTTTCTATGGAGGAGAGCCAGATGTAATAGAACTATATGCCAAGGTGTTCGGACACTGGTAAACTGCATCCTAAGTATGGAGGGTTGGAGGGGGATATCCAAGATGAGAATAAAACAAGAGACTTTAGGGGCTTCTGGGTGGCTGTGAAGTAGGTGAGATGATTCATTTTCAGAAATACCAAATAAATGCTGTGCTGTCTAGTTAACAATAATTCACAACCTATTGGAAATATGTACAAACTGCCCCCCACCCAATGGAGTCCCAAACCCTTAGACACTTCACTTCCTGGTTCTTCCTCTCTCCATTTCAACGGGCTTATTTTCATGGGCTTTGCCATGAGCATGCGTCAAAGAACTGAAGTCTCTGCATCACCTAAAGGAATGTACTTTTTGCCTTACATGGGCATAGGCAACTTCCGGGTAAGGCTGTAACCTCTGTAGTACTCAGCCAATGAGGAACCAGGGAAGGGACTTGCATGCCAGGAGATAAATTGCCTGCTGTAACTGCTCCACGTGTGGCTGTCCATCAGACAGCTGCTCTTGCAAGAACATTAATTAAAGCCTCGCTTCGCTGTGCTTCCAGTCTCCGCGTCTCTCCCTTGATTGGGTCAGTGGGCTCATTTCTCACAGTGGTCCAATTGGTTAAGTGTCCCACTTTGGCTCAGGTCATGATCTCATGGCTCATAAGTCTGAGCACCGCCCCCCCCCCCCCCGCACCCGCCCCCACCCCAGGCTCCTTGCTAGCAGTGTGGAGCTTGCTTGCTTGTGATCTCACTGTCCTCTCTCTGCGTCTCCCCTGCTTGTGATTTTTCTCTCTCAAAAATAAATAAATAAAAACTTAACAACAACAACAAAAAACACCAACAAGAGACTTTAGCTCTAGATCTTTCTTTGCCTCTAATTTTCTCCAAGTCAGCTCACTTTCCCTGGAAACAGATGATGAACTTGACATCTGTTCTGATCTCCAGGTTAAACGTTCTGGGAGCCAAGTCAGTGAAACATGAGTCCCTGGAGATCTCTCCAGTACATTGCTAGTTCTGCTTTGTTCTCTAACTATAATTGTGATTTGGAGGTGTTGCAATTTGTGAGTAGGCCAAGGAGGGCAGATGCATTCCTACAGGTTGTGGGGAGGAAAAATAATTTTCTTTGAAAAAGAAATTTTTTTTAAGTTTATTTATTTATGTTGAGTGAGTGCACAGAAGGGGCAGAGACAGAGAGACAGAGAGACAGAGAGAGAGTCCTAAGCAGGCTCTTGCACTGTCAGTGTGGAGCCTGATGCGGGGCTCGAACTCACAACCATGAGATCATGACCTGAGCTGAAGCCAAGAGTCAGAAGCTTAACTGACTGGGCCACTCAGGTGCCCCATAATAATTTTCTTCTTACCCTTCTAGATTTTTTTAAACTTGTTTTATTTTTTATTTTTTAAAATTTACATCCAAATTAGCATATAGTGCAAAAATGATTTCAGGAGTAGATTCCTTAGTGCCCCTAAAAATATGGAATGCTTCCTGAATTTGCGTGTCATCCTTGCGCAAGGGCCATGCTAATCTTCTCTATATCATTCCAATTTTAGTATATGTGCTGCCGAAGGGAGCACTTACCCTTCTAGATTTTTGCCTGAGACATCCCCTATAATAGAAGACAGATTAACAGGAGAAAAACATAAGAAAGTTTAATAACATGTATATCTCCTGTATACATGGGAGATACCCAGGAAAACTGCATTAACTCCCCCAAATGGCACAAGCCACTAACCTAAATAACATCTCCAGCTAAAGATAAAAAGATGTTGTGTTGGGGGGGGGGGGGGGTTGGGGAGCAGTTATGGGAGGTTGCCGACGGGGAGAAGCACAGGAAACAAAGGTAAGGTTGTTATGCAGATTTAAGTCATTGCCTTCTGCATTGACCAGAGCTTCTGGAGATTTAGAGTCATCCTTCTCTTCCTAGTACAGAAGGGAGAACCCCTTACAAATGGAGATTTCCCTGATAAATGTAAATGTTTCTTGCAAAAGGAGAACTTCTATGCAGATTTCAGAGCTTCCCCTGTGTCTGCTGTTTCTTAAAAATAACCAGCTTAAAATAATATACTGAAAGGACATATTTTGGGGTAGTATATTTTGCTCCCCTTCAGTCCCACTTTTGAAACTGTAAAGTTTCACAATCCAGAAGCAAAATTGATAAATTGCTCCATATCTCACTTAACTAGTCTCTCAATCCTAATAGATCAGCTCAGTTAAATAGATGTGTTTCATTTCAGGAGGCAGCGCTGATGGGAGTGGGCTTCCAAAATTAGGTCTATGCTGTGCTAGAAATGAGGTATTTAATAAGAGGAATTTCTATGGAAACAAAAGAAAAATAAAGATTGATGGATGGAGCAAATTATAAACCCAATCAGTCCTGACGGCAGCCAGTTAGTATTTCTAGTTATTGGGCTCGATGCATCTTTTGCAATTTGAAATTCTCTAATGATATTGAAGGGGTTCAGGATAGCACCCCTACCGCCACTTTGAGATGAGGATTATTATTATTTTTGTTTTAAGTTCATCCATTTACTTTGAGAAAGAGAGAGAGAGTGAGAGAGCAGGAGGGGCAGAGAGAGAGAGAATCCCAAGCAGGCTCCGTACCATCAGCAGGGCCCCAAGCAGGCTCCACACCATCAGCAGGGAGCACGACATAGGCTCAAACCCCCAACCTTGAGATCATGACCTGAGTGGAAACCAAGAGTGGACACTTACCCAACTGAGCCATTCAGGCACCCCAGGCATGTGGATTATGTTCAGCTGAAAGCACTTGAGACCCTGCAGGCTAGAGAAACTTTTTGTCCCTCCCTTTGTTAGAATAACAGCTAGTGAGATTCTAACAGGATGCTGGAGGCCAGCAAAGAGGAAGTCATGCCAGCTTTCAGGAAAGTCAGAGGACTGTCCTCAAAGCACTCCACAAAAAGCCAGATCAAACCAGATAGGCTCCAGCTTGTTAGTGCCATGACAGGAAATCCCTGACCAAATAAGGAAGAAGGGGCATGAAACAACTGCTCTTCTTATCACCCTGTGAAATGCATGCCTTTCCTGTGAAATCCCCGACCTCTGTCCCCTTCTCCTTAGTTCAAGATGACGTATATACCTCATTTGCCTGTCTTTGGAATTTCCATGTCTATGTGGATTCCCCAGTCATATGCCTATTAAATTTGATTTTCTTCTGTTAATCTATTTCATGTCAATTTGATTCTTAGTCCAGCTAGAAGAATCATTGAAGAGGCCAGGAATTCTTGCTCCCCAACAATATCATCAACTGTTCAGATAAACTTTCTGAGTGGCCCATACAAACCACAACAGGCATGAAGGTTGTCTAGACATCAACTATTGGGGGAAATTCTCTTTTAAGTTTATATCATCAAGTTGTCCACATTCAGGTTGCAGGGCTTTAGGGAAAAGGGCAGTTTTAGCTCGTAGTGATTCCAACTCAAAAAGATGGGAGAAAACTAAAAATATTAGTTTGGAGAGTTGCAGCCTGATACTTGAGGAAAATAGAATTGAGGATCTGGTCCAGTTTATAGGTAAATAACAACTTCGAAAACAACATGACTAAAATCTAATGTCTACAAAGGTGCAAAAATAATTTCTCTTTATATTCACCCCCATTTTATCAATCATAACCATGGTAAGACTTATTTGTTTGCAAAATAAGTCTCATCTCATTAAACTTGGCCTAATTATTTACGTAAGTGCAGCAAAAATAGTGGCTGACCATATAGCCTCTTTTAAAATTGTTCTATTGGAACTTTTCATAAGGAATCTCAGATTGAACTTTTAAAAGCCTCAAGCCCAGGAAGCCAACCCAATGACTTGTCATCCAACTTCACGTGTAATACCTATAGATTTGGTTAATTCCTTTCTTGTTTGAGGTCCCTAAAATATTATGAGGTTCCTGAGTTTGCCAGGAAGTGGCCTTTATTAGTCACCTGCTAAGGCTGACAGGAGCCCTAAAGAAAGGTAGTAGACCATTTTTCCAAGAGGATTTATTGACTCCATAGTTTCCAATTTTGTGCCATTGCAAGGAGAGCAGAGGGGTGTCTGGTGGCTCAATCAGTTAAGTATCCGACTCTTGATTTCGGCTCAGGTCATGATCTCACAGTTCACGAGTTCAAGCCTGTATTAGGCTCCACGCTGGCAGTGTGGAGCCTGCTTGGAATTCTCTCTCTCCCACTCTCTCTCTGCCCCTCCTCCTCCTCCTCTCTCTCTCTCAAAAGTAAATAAACTTAAAAAGAAAAAAGATTGAGAAAAAACCAATGAGAACAGACTCTTTTTTTTTTAATTTTCTTTAAATCCAAGTTAGTTAATATATAGTGTAATAATGGTTTCAGGAGAAGAAGAACAGATTCTTATTGAAGATATGGAAATAAGTATATTGCCATTCAGTAAGTTTCTAAATTTTAGAGGGATCAGATAGGGAGAAAAAGTAATTGTTTCATCCTTTTTCATAAAGGTATAGCTTTACCAAATTCGTGTAAGTCATTGGAGCTTAAGTGAAAAAGTGTCCATAAATCTGGAAAATCAAAACATTAAAGAACCTGTAATGTTTCAAATAAAAAGTCATAAAAACTATAACCATCCTTATCAGTTTATTCAATCCCATGTTATTAACTGTGGTTCTGCTTGAATCCAGTTTTCCCATTAGTTCTGGAAATGCTTATTTCAGTTTTATGAGCTTAAAAGTTATCAGAAACCTCTGTTTGCCAGAGTTTTTCCCATGAATCTCCTTGAAGATGAAATAAATACTTTTGCAGCAATGCACTTGAAAAGCCTAAGAGTAAAGCAATAGCTGTAAATGGCAAAAGACTTAAAAATGGCCATGATTAAAGATCTGATGAGAGTTCACGAAAATGCAATTGACAAGGAGCTTTGGTTATTTTTCTGACAAAAACCATTTTAAGATAATAATAACTGGAGACTCCTGGGTGGCTCAGTTGGTTAAGTGTCTAACTTTGGCTCAGGTCATGATCTCATGGTTCGTGAGTTTAGGTCCCACATCAGATTCTGTGCTGACAGTGTGGGGCCTGCTTGGGAGTCTCTCTCTCTCTCTCTCTCTCTCTCTCTCTCTCTCTCTCTCTCTCTCCCTCTCCCCTCCCCTCTCGTTCTCTATCTCTCAGAATAAATAAATGATCTTTAATTGGAATTATGACTAATAACATTATCCTAGGACATATCAGATTTCTAGGAATTTTATACAATTTCTGGAACACTTCTATACAAGTTACAAATGCAACATGAAGAAGGCTTAGTATTACTTTTTATTTGACAATGCTTCTCATGTAATTTAACATATAAAATAAGTCTAATTAGTTGAGTATCTGTCTTTTATAAGGAGAGAACAAATCTTTTGAGATGTTCCAAGGACCCTCTAAAAATTTCCAAAGTTAACTTCAGGTCAAAAAGACTTCATTTAGAATTGATTTTGGGAAGTGTGTCAAAAATATTAAAAGGTTTGGACACTTGACTAAATAGGATGAGAGATCATTATGAAACAATAGTCAATTATCCATTTAACCAAAGCAACACAAATTTTAAAGGCAAATACAGAAGGTTATATAACTGTGAGCAAAACTTACCTTCTATAATACTGAGAAGACTCAGTTTTTTAAAGTAATCAAAGACCTGAGTAAGACAACATGAAGCACGAAAAACTATTTTGGTAAGACACAAAACCTTTGCTTTCTAGGTAAATTATTTAAAAGATAAACACTTCACAATCTCTTATTATCAAAAGGAGACCAATAGTCTAAGAAAACATTTTCCTTTTAACAGATGGAAGAATATTAAGTTCTGTTTTACATAAGTACATTATTGATACTAAGATTTATTTTTACAACCCTGATAATAACAATTAAATTTTATCCAGTTTAATTACACAAGATAAAATTTTCTCTTTTTTTCCCCTGTCTCCCTCCCTGTCTTTCTATACCATTATGTCCTTTGTTCTCCTCTTTCCCATTCTGAAATGACTAGTTTTATTTTGGGACAAATTTACTTTCTTTTCCCTTAAACAAAATGCATCATCATACTGTAAAAATTAGTAATGGAAAACGCCAAAACATATCTTACTTTCTTTGCATACAAAGTGGTTTCCTTTTCTTCTAGTCGTTTTAATTACATATATTCATTCAAATTCTTTTTTTTTAATGTTTTATGTATTTTTGAGAGAGAAAGCATGAGTAGGGGAAGGGCAGAGAAAGAGGGGGCCAGAGGATCCAAAGTGGGCTATGCGCTGACAGCAGAGAGCTTGATGTGGGGCTCGAACTAATGAGCTGTGAGATCATGACCTGTGCCAAAACTGGACACTGAACCAACTGAGCCACCCAGGTGCCTCTTAATTCAAATACTTAACCTTTAGAAACTTTAATTTCTAGTGAAAACTAAGAATTAAGCAATTATGAATTGTCACACTAGCATTTTATACATTGGTAAATTTATGAATGTGTCATAATTTCCAGAAACACACTTTTTTTATAGTGCAGTCTTCCAAATTGGCACAAGATGTGTTTACTAACAGACCCAAATTTATCTCTAGTTCCTCTGTAATAGGAAGTCAAAAGTATGACCTATGTTCAGTAATTAATGTTCAATATTTTATCTTATTTGGAAATGATCTAGATATTTGATAAAATTCCATGATTTAATTTTAATTAGCAAAAACTCATAAGGTTTTGAGTTACCAAGAAGATTTTGGAAACTCTTTTTAGGCAGACAAAAAACATAGTTATTGCTGAAAAGTTTTCCTAAAAATTCTTATTACATACATCTTACATACATCTAAATACATACACTTACATACATCTAAATTTTATATCTATCTAAGTCACTTGCTCCCAGGGGTGCCTGGGTGGCTCAGTCAGTTAAGCGCCTGACTCTTGATTTCGGATCAGGTCATGATCTCATGGTTTGTATAATCGAGCCCCACATTGGGCTCTAAGCTCACAGCATGGACCCTGCTTGGGATTCTCTCTCTCTCCTGGTCTCTCTGCCCCTCCCATGCTCATGCTCCCTTTCTCTCCCTCTCAAAATAAATAAATAAACATTAGAAAAAAATCACTTGCTCCCAATATTTGTGTTTACACTATTCATAAAACTTCATGGAACATTAGACAATGTCAGCCATCATCCCAAGCTATTTGTTTTTGCTGATAAATTTTGTAACAAAGATAACATAAGTTTATTTGATCAGTAAACTCAGGTAGAATAAAAGTTGCATGTCATGGGGCGCCTGGGTGGCTCAGTCGGTTAAACGTCTGACTTTGGCTCAGGTCATGATCTCAAGGCTCGTGAGTTCTAGCCTCACGTCGGGCTCTGTGCTGACAGCCTGGAGTCTGCTTCAGATTCTGTGTCCCTCTCACTCTGCCCCTCCCTTGCTCATGCTCTCTCTCTCTCTCTCTCTCTCTCTCAAGAATGAATAAAATATTAAAAAAAAATTTTTTTTTTAAGTTGCATGTCTGCATTATATTAAATGTGATTTTGAAGGCATGCCTATTTCAATTAAACCAGAAAAATTAAATTAACTTTTTATTTAGCAAAGATTATCTCAGATCACATGAACTTGAAAAACATTTTATTTAGCAAAGATTATCTCAGCTCACATGAACTTGAAAAACATTTGAGTTAGTTTCTCTATTTCTGGTAGTTTAGAAATACTTAATTCATATAAATGCTTATTTTAAGCCAGGTAAATAGAGCTTTTTTGCAAATTCATTTTGGCAATACCATTGGATGTAGAAAAATATCACATATCTACAACACATAAGCATACAGGTAGATACAGAGACATTACGGCTACTGTTCTAAAATTTTAGCCATGTGTCAGTTACAGTAAATAATACAAACTTCACTATTTATTTATTTATTTATTTATTTATTTATTTATTTACTTATTTATTTATTTATTTATTTATATTTTAGAGAGCACAAGTTGGGGAGAAGGGCAGAGGGAGAGAGAGAGAAAGATTTTTAAGTTGGCTCCATGCTTAGCGGGGAGCCGAAGGCAGGGCTTTATGCAAGGCTTGATGAGGCACTTGATCCTATGACCCTGGGATCATGACCTGAGCCAAAATCAAGAGTGGGTCACTGAGCCAACTGAGCTACCCAGGTGCCCCAAACCTTGCTACTTTGGTAAAGACTGTTGGATCCAAATTTTGTTTTGGTAGTTGGAATAAGGTAAGTTCACCTGCTCAAATGGCTAAAGCATTATGCTACTATTTATGGAGAATACATTTTTTTATTCACCAAATTTCCAAATACAGTAAAACCTTGGATTGTGAGTAACTTCTACAAGTGTTCCACAAGACGAACAAACATTTCTAATAAATTTTAACTTGATAAACAAGCAATGTCTTGCAATACGAATAGTATGTTATGCTGAACGTCACATGATCACAACTGAGCCAATGGTTCTCCTCTCTCTCTCTCTCTGTGGGATTCTGGGTGATGGTCTCCCATGCTCTGATGTTTGATCTCAGGCCGTGGTGTTTGGCAGAAATCAGTGATTTTTCAGAACATTGAAAAGTGCCCACAACTTTCACTAGTGTGGCACTAGTGTGTTTTTGTTGCTTCAAAGCACTTATGGACAGTCCTTTGCTTTTCCATACAAGAGTAAACTTAGGAATGTTTTGGTTCATTCTAGGTCATTGGATAGGTTCCTTGTTAAAGTTGCACCAAAAGAAAAAGATTCCATTGAGCCAATAGATAGTAGTTATACCTTTAGTGATAGTAAAAGTCATCCTACACAATAACCCTCCTTTCTCTTGTCTCCCTCACATCAGCCATGAAGGTTTTCAAAGGTAAATGTAGGTTAATTTTTTTCTGTATATTTTATATATTCTTTATTATTTTGTGTTATGTTACAGTATTGTAACATACAAGTGCTTTGGATTACAAGCATGTTTCTGGAATGAATTATGCTCTCAAACCAAGGTTTTACTGTAGTTCTTTGGATGGCTCTTAAGTCGTAGAAAATATGGGGTAAAAAATTTACATCACAAAGACATAAAAAGTACCCAAGTTTTCTCCAAGAAAATTTAGGGTATATTTGCCTATATCAGAGGTCTAGAGTAACTACTATGTAAATTTTTCTTTTTCTTTTTTCTTAAATGCAATGTTCTGATCTTTTACAATATTTTCAAACATTTTGAGATGAATAGGAAAGGCTTGAGGATTGAAAAGAATAGTTGAACTTTGAATTGTTTCTAGAGCCAAAGTTCTAGTCTGGTAGAGATTTGCAAGACAAAGACCCTTGTATTCAATTCCCCAAAGAACTAGATTGTAACCTGAAATATCAAAAGGCTGACCCACCCATTTTACTAAATTTACTTCTATATATCATGGAGATTTCCAACTAAGATGAAAATCAAAAGATTTCTACATTCTAGAGCTTTGGGGGTTTAATGCTGTATGCTTTTAAAAAATCTATCTGAAGCATTTAACAAAAGCCATCTTACTGAGTAATTCAACCTTGGGCCAGTTCACCTTAAAGGGGAAAACATTGACCTCTAGGTAATCCCTTTCCTGATAATGTGTAGGAGGGCCTGGGAGAAATTCTAGATATCCATTTTCTATGTGAGAAGGGTTTTCCCCAGGGGACCATCTGGCTTGTCTCAGAACTATAGTATAACCATGGGAAAGAAGAACGCCTTAGCAGCCAATTAAGATCCCTGGGACTGAGGTTGTGAATGTCTACTGATTTTTTTTTTTTTTTTTTTGTCTATTGATCTTTTTTTTTTTTTTTTTTTTTTTTAAATTTTTTTTTTTAAGGTTTATTTATTTTTGAGACAGAGAGAGACAGAACATGAATGGGGGAGGGTCAGAGAGAGGGAGACACAGAATCTGAAACAGGCTCCGGGCTCTGAGCTGTCAGCACAGGGGCCCGATGTGGGGCTCGAACTCACGGACCGCGAGATCGTGACCTGAGCCGAAGTCGGCGCTCAACCGACTGAGCCACCCAGGTGCCCCTGTCTATTGATCTTTTTAAGGAATTCTCTAAGGCTAGCCACCATACTTCTCCAGACACAGGCCTGCCAATCTGGAACACCAAAGGGGTGCTACTAGTATGGGACTATTCTAGCACTAAGGAGACAATGAATGTTGAGATGACAAAGGCCCATTATGTATTGGCACCCATTATGACAAACTCCCCTGAGAGCTGGCACAGTTGAACAAAAAGGATGCTGCTTCTTAGATCCACAGCCTGTTCAGCTGTCTGCTAGATGCATGCTAGTACATGCATCCTCCAGCTGGCAGAGACCAGAGAGAATATTCTCACTGGTTACACACCCAAGCTCTCGACATAAAACAAGATGAGAGAAAAACCTAATTAGATCTATGGTTATCCTCCTTATGACAATGCAAAAAACAGAGACAAAAAACAATGACCATCTCTGGGAAGAAAAGGATCAAAAGAAAACAAGAGTGCTCATGACAAATTTTTACCAAAGTTGCTATCCCAAGGATAAATATAAATATTTGCTCCTGCTAACCTAAATTTGGAAAGGAAAGGTTAAGAAACTTTACCTTCCTCTGTCAACAAGATCGATCCTGGAGAGATGACTTTGGTAAGAATTCTTACCGGGATCCTATCTGTAGGCTCCAGAAAGAGTATGGTGTCTCAGAAAGTTTCTTCGTGGTTGTGAAACTGTGGGAAAGGAAAAAATAATTTTCCCTTTGCCCTTCTAGATTCTTGGCTGGGACATCCCTGTAATAAAAGCAGATTAATACAACAAAACAAAACAAAGTTTAATAACATGTATATCTCCTGCATATACAGGAGATACCTAGGAAAACTGAGTAACTTCCCCTTGATGGCACAAGCCACTACCCTAAATAACATCTCCAGCTAAAGACAAAAAGAAGATGTTGGGGGGGGCGGGTGGCGGGGAGGGGGGGGGAGGGAGGAGTCCAGTTATTGGAGGTGATCAGAAAAAGCACAGTAAACAAGGGTAAGGTTTTTATGCAGATTTAAGTCATTGCCTTCTGCACTGATAAGTTTCTGGAGATTTGGAGTTATCATTTTCTTCCTGGTAGGGAGAGGAAATGTTTCATTTCTCAGGGGTAGATACTTGGAAGTAGAAATGCAAGATGGTAGAGTAAGTTTGTGTTTAATTTTTAAAAATGTTTATTTATTTATTTTGAAATAGAGAAAGAGAGAGAAAGAGAGAGAAAGAGGCAGAGAGAGAGGGAGAGAGAGAGAATCCCAAGTGGGCTCCCTACTATCAGTGCAGAGCCCAATGAAGAGCTCTATCTCAAGAACCATGAGATCATGACTTGAGCTGAAATCAGGAGTCAGACACTTACCCAACTGAGCCACCCATGTGCCCCTATGTTTAATTTTTAAAGAAATGTCTAAACTATCTTTCCAAGTGGCTGCTTGAGGATTCTACTCTAATATAGGATAGGAGTCCTTTATCAGATATATGATTTATGAATATTTTCTCTCACTTTTTGGTTTGTCTTGTAACTTTCCAAGTGGAGTCTTTTGAACTGAAACATTTTAAAATTTGATATTCAATTTATTTTTTTTATTGATTATACTTTTCATGTTTTATCTAAGAAATCTTTCCCTAACCCAAAGTCAGGAAAATTTTCTCATAATTTTTTTTAAAGTTCATTTAATTTTGAGAGAGGGAGAGATGGACAGAGTGTGAGCAGGGGAGGGGCTGAGAGAGAGGGAAACACAGAATCTGAAGTGGGTGCCAGGCTCTGAGCTGTCAGCATAAAGACTGGCTCGGGGCTCAAACCCACAAACCTCGAGATCATGACCTGAGTTGAAGTCTGACACTTAACTGACTGAGCTATCCGGGGGCCTCCATAATATTTTCTTGTAAGAATTTTAGTTTATGCATAGTGAGTCCATGTTTAGGGCCAAGATCCATTTTGAGTAATTTTTGTTAAATCTATGAGTTAATGATCTAAATTCACTGTGGATATCTAGTTTTTGAGGTTATCCTTTCCCCGTTGAATTGTCTTGGTACCTTGGTCTAAAACCAATTTATTATAAATTTAATGGCTTATTTTTGGACTCACCTTAATTCAGTTGATCTATGTGTCTCTCTTCATGCCAACCACATTGCCTTGATTACTGTAGTTTTATAGAAAATTTTGAAATGGAATAAGCTTTCTTTTTCAAAAATTTTCTTTTGCTATTCTGGATCCTTTGCATTTCTGTATACATTTTAGGGTCAACTTGTCAGTGTCTATAAAAAAAAAGAGCTTGCTGGAATTTTGACCAAGATTATGTTGAATCTATATTTCAATTTGGTGAGATCTGTGTCTTTCTAATGACATGGCTGAAATTATGAATTAGTTCTTGTAGTTATATTGTGGATTCTTTGGAATTTTCTGCATATCAGATCATATTGCCTGTGAATAAAGACTTTTTTACTTCTTCCTTTCTCATGTAGATACTCTTCATTTACTTACTTTTCTTAAGTGATGTTTTAATCTGTTCAGATGGGTATAACAAAAATATCATAAACTGAGTGGCTTAAGCAATAATTTATTTCTTACAGTTCTGGAGGCTGGGAAGTCCAAGATCAAGGATGTCAGCAGATTAGATGTCTAGTTAGACTAGTTTCCTGGTTCACATATAGCCATCTTCTCTCTCTGTCTTCACGTGGTGGAAAGGTAAGGTGGCATTCTGGGGTCTTTTATAAGAAGAGTAATCCCCCAAAACTCAACCTTCAAAAGAGCCTCACCTCTAAATACTAGCAGACTGAGGATTAGTTTTCAACATATGAATTTGGGAAACACAAACATTCAGACGACAGCACCTGATTACCCATTACAATGTTGAATAGAAATTTTGGGAACAGATGTCCTTGCTTTCTTCATAGGGGAAAGCATTCAGTCTTTCCCCTAAGAACATACTTGTTTTTCATGAGTTGCATTTATCAGGTTAAAAAAGTTCTTTTTTATTTCTAGCTTTTTGAGAGGTTTTAAAAATTTGTTTGTTTTTTGTTTTTATCATGAATGGATTTTGTCAAGCACATCCTGCATCCATTAAGAGGAACATATGTGCTTTGTTCTTTATTCTACTAATAAGATATCAAATTAATAGTTATTTGGATGTTAAACCAACCTTGCATTCCCAGTTTAAATCCCACTTGGTCATGGTACATTATCCATTTTGTATGTTCCTAATATATTGTTGAGGACTTTTGTGTGTAGATTCATGAGGGATATTGGTTTTCTTTCTTTTTTTTTTTTTTAATATTTAGCTGGCTTTGGTGTCAGGGTACCCTGATACAAAGTGTTTCCTTCTCCTTTGTCTTCTGGAAGAATATGGGAAGGATTGGTATTATTTTTTCTTCTTTAAATGTTTAGTAGAATTCATCAGTGAAGTTGGGCTTGAGTTTTACTTTTGTGGGAAGATTTCAAGTAATTAATTCAATTTATTTTTTTGTAGGTATATTCAAATTTTGATTTTTTCTTGAATTTTAGTAGCAGTATTTTTGTATTTTTTAGGAATTTTTCCAATTCATCTTAGTTGTTAAATTTGCAGTATACTCTTATGTAATTCCCTTATGATAATTTTAAGTTCTGTAAAATCATTAGTGATATCTCCTTTTCATTTCTGACTTCATTAATTTGTTTCTTTTCTTTTTCTTGGTCAGCTTCTCTTCTTTTTAAAATGAAGATAATCCTTATATGATGAACTGTTACTTCATTTTCTATCTTTTTAATTAAAAAAATTTATTTTTATGTTTATTTAATTTATGTTTTAAATTTACATCCAAGTTAGTTTATAGTGCAACAATGATTTCAGGAGTAGATTCCTTAATGCCCCTTACTCATTTAGCCCATCCCCCCTCCCACAACCCCTCCAGTAACTCTGTTTGTTCTCCATATTTAAGAATCTCTTATGTTTTGTCCCCCTCCCTGTTTTTACATTATTTTTGCTTCCCTTCCCTTATGTTCATCTGTTTTGTCTCTTAAAGTCTTCATATGAGTGAAGTCATATAATATTTGTCTTTGTCTGACTAATTTTGCTTAGCATAATACCCTCCAGTTCCATCCACGTAGTTGCAAATGGCAAGATTTCTTTCTTTTTGATTGCTGAGTAATGCTCCATTGTATATATGTACCACATCTTCTTTATCCATTCATCCATCAATGGACATTTTGGCTGTTTCCATACTTGGGCTATTGTTGATAGTGCTGCTATAAACATTGGGGTACATGTGTCCCTTTGAAACAGCACACCTGTATCCCATGGATAAATACCTAGTAGTGCAATTGCTAGGTCATAGGGTAGTTCTATTTTTAATATTTTGAGGAACCTCCATACTGTTTTCCAGGGTGGCTGCACCAGTTTGCATTCCCACCAGCGGTGCAAGAGAGATACTCTTTCTCCACATCCTTGCCAACATCTGTTTTTGCCTGAGTTACGAATGTTAGCCATTCCGACAGGTGTGATGTGGTATCTCATTGTGGTTTTAATTTGTATTTCCCTGATGATGAATGATATTGAGCATTTTTTCATGTGTCAGCTGGACATCTGGATGTCTTCTTTGGAGAGGTGTCTATTCATATGTCTTTTGCCCATTTCTTCACTGGATGATTTGTTTTTTGGGTGTTGAGTTTGATAAGTTCTTTATAGATTTTTGGATACTATCCCTTTATCTGATATGTCGTTTGCAAATATCTTCTCCCATTCCATCAGTTGCTTTTTAGTTTTGCTGATTCAGTCTTGCTGGTTTTCCTTCACTGTGCAGCTTTTTATTTTGATGAGGTCCCAATAGTTCATTTTTGCTTTTGTTTCCCTTGCCTCCAGAGACGTGTTGAATAAGAAGTTGCTGTGGTCAAGGTCAAAGAGGTTTTTGCCTGCTTTCTCCTTGAAGATTTTGATGGCTTTCTGTCTTACATTTAGGTCTTACATCCATTTTGAGTTTATTTTTATGTATGGTGTAAGAAAGTGTTCCAGGTTCATTCTTCTGCATGCGCTGTCCAATTTTCCCAACATCACTTGCTGAAGAGACTGTCTTTTTTTCATTGGATATTCTTTCCTGTTTTGTTGCAGAGTAGTTGGCCATATATTTGTGAGTCCCTTTCTGGGTTCTCTATTCTGTTCCATTGATCTATGTGTCTGTTTTTGTGCCAGTACCATGGTGTTTTGATGAATACAGCTCAAAGTCTAGGATTGTGATGCCTCCAGCTTTGGTTTTCTTTTTCAGGATCGCTTTGGCTATTCAGGATCTCTTCCGGTTCCATATAAATTTTAGAATTGTTTGTTCTAGCTCTTTGAAGCATGCTGGTGTTATTTTGATAGGGATTGTATTGAATGTGTAGATGGTTTTGGGTAGTATCGACATTTTAACAGTATTTGTTCCTCCATGAGCATAGAATGTTTTTCCATTTCTTTTTGCCTTCTTCAATTTCTTTCATAAGCTTTCTATAGTTTTCTGCATACAGATATTTTAACTCTTTGTTTAGGTTTATTCCTAGGTATTTTATCATTTTCAGTGCAATTGTAAATGGGATTAATCCCTTGATTTCTCTTCCTGCTGTTTCATTATTGGTGCGTAGAAATGCAACCATTTTTCTGTACATTGATTTTATATCGTATGACTTTGCTGAATTCATGTATCAGTTCTAACAGTTTTTTGGTGGAGTCTTTTGGGTCTTCCAGGTAAAGAATCATGTCATCTGTGAAGAGTGAAAGTTTCACTTCTTCCTTGCCAATGTAGATCCCTTTTATTTCTTTTTGTTGTCTGATTGCTGAGAGTAGGACTTCCATTACTATGTTGAACAGCAGTGGTGTGAGTAGACATCCCTTTTGTGTTCCTAACCTTAAGGGGAAAGTTCTCAGTTTTTCCCCCACTGAGGATGATATTAGCTGTGGGTCTTTTGTATATAGCCTTTATGATGTTGTTCCTTCTGTCTCTACTTTCTTGAGGGTTTTTATCAAGAAAGGATGCTCTATTTTATCAAGTGCTTTTTCTGCATCTATTGAGAGGATCATGTGGTTCTTATCCTTTCTTTTATTAATGTGATGTTTCACGTTGATTAATTTGCAGATACTGAACCACAGTTACAGCTCAGGAAAAAAATCCCACTTGATCCTGGTGAATAATTCTTGTAATGTATTGTTGGCTTTGGTTTTCTAGTATTTTGTTGATAAGTTTTGCACCAATGTTCATCAGGGATATTTGTCTGTAATTTTCCTTTTTAGTGGGGTCTTTGTCTGGTTTTGGAATTGAGGTAATTTTGGCCTCATATAATGAGTTTGGTAATTTTCCTTCCATTTTTATTTTTTGGAATAGCTTCAAAAGAATAAGTATTAACTCTTTAAATTTTTTGTAGAATTCCTGTGGGAAATCATCCAACCCTGGACTCTTCTTTGTTGGGAGTTTTTTGATTACTGATTCAACATCTTTACTGGTTATGGGTCTGTTCAAATTTTCTATTTCTTTCTGTTTCAGCTTTGGTAGTTCATATATTTCTAGGAATTTTTCCATTTCTTCCAGATTGCCTAATGTTTGGTGTATAATTGCTCATAATATTCTCTTGTTTGTTTGTATTTCTGCAGTGTTGGTTGCGATCTCCTCTCTTTCATTTGTGTTTTTACTTATTTGGCTCCTTTCCTTTTTCTTTTTGATCAGTCTGGCTTGGGGTTTATTAATTTTGTTAATTCTTTCAAAGAACCAGCTCCTGGTTTCATTGATCTGTTTTACTGTTTTTTGTTTTTGTTTTTGATATGATTGATTTCTGCTCTAATCTTTATTATTTCCCTTCTTCTGGTTTGGGGCTTTATTTGCTGTTCTTTTTCCACCTCTTTTAGGTGTAAGTTTAGATTGTGTATTAGAGACATTTCTTCCTTCTTTAGGAAGGCCTGGATTACTATATACTTCCCTCTTATGACCACCTTTGTTGCATTCCAGAGTTTTTGGACTGTCGTGTTTTCATTTTCATTGGCTTCCATGTACTTTTTAATTTCCTCTTTAATTTGTTGGTTAACCCATTCATTCTGTAGTAGGATTTCTTTAATCTCCAATATGTGTGGTTTTTCCAAATTTGTTCTTGTGGTTGGTTTCAAGTTTCATAGAGTTGTGTTCTGAAAATGTGTGTGGTATGATCTTGGTCTTTTTCTACTTGTTGAGGGCTGATTTGTGATCCAGTATGTGATTTGTTCTGGAGAATATTCCATGTGCACTTGAGAAGAATGTTGCTTTAGGATGAAATGTTTGAATATATCTGTTAAGTCCATCTGGTCCAGTGTGTTATTCAGAGCCATTCTTCAAGCCATTCTTTCCTTGTTGATTTTCTGCCTGGATGATCTGTCCATTGTTGTAAGTGGCTATTAAGGTCCCCTTATGGTATTATTATCACTGAGTTTCTTTATGTTTGTGACCATATATATACATATACATATGTATATATATATTTGGGTAAATCAAATTGGGGGTATAAATATTTACAATTGTTAGGTCTTCTTGGTGGAAAGACCCTTTAAGGTTATTTCTATTATTAACTCTTTGAGGAACCTCCATACTGTTTTCCAGAGTGGCTGCACCAGTTTGCATTCCCACCGACAGTGCAAGAGGTTTCCCCTTTCTCTGCATCCTCACCAACACTTGTTGTTACTTGTGTTGTTAATTTTAAGCATTTTGACAAGTTGGAGGTGGTATCTCATTGTGGTTTTGATTTGTATTTCCCTGTTGATGAGTGATGTTGAGCACCTTTTCATGTGTCTGGTAGCCATCTAGATGTCTTCTTTGGAAAAATGTCTATTCATGTCTTCTGCTCATTTGTTATCTGGATTATTTGTTTTTGGGGTGTTGAGTTAAATTCCTTTTAGATTTTGGAGTGGCACATTCTAAAATTTCTAAATATTTCCATATTTTCTCCTGTTTTTGTATCTAATTTAATTTCTTTATGGTCAGAGAGCATATTTTTGTATGCTATCAATCCTTGTAAAGTTATTGATACATGCTTTATGGTCTAACATATGTTCTGTCTTGGATAATATTCTATGTGCACTTGAGAATTATTCTGCTATTGTTGGCTGGAGTGTGCCACAGATGTCAGTTAAGTCAAATTCGTTGATGGTATTATGCAGACCTTCTATATCCATGTTGATTTTTCTGTCTAGTTGCTCTAGCCTTACTGAGAATGGGGTATTGAAGCCTCCACTATTATTCTTGAATTGTCTATTTTCTTCCTTCAATTCTGTTACTTTTTGCTTCATTTATTTTGAGGCTCAGTTGTTGGATGTTTATATTTTTATAACTTTTATGTCTTCCTGATGAATTGACACTTTTATCTTAAAATGCTTCTCTTCATCTCTAGAAATATTTTTTGTCTTAAAGTCTTTTCTTTCTGTTATTAGTATACCCACTACAGACTTCTTCTGATTATTAATTGGATAGCATAGTTTTTCCATCTTTTTGCTTTAAATCTATTTGTGTTTTTGAATCTAAAATGTGTCCTTTGTAGACAGCACACAGATTTCTCTCTCTTTCTCTTTCTCAATACTATTCATATATTGTTTAACCTTTGAAAATATAGAAATTTATTAATTTCATAGGGCCATTGTGAGGATTAAACTGGACATTTGGAAAGCCTATTAAAACACTGATTATGGTTATAATCCTCTCCAGTGTTTCAAATTGAGTAGTTCTGATATGGCCCTTAGAATTTGTATTTTTTAATTATCCTGCTGATGGTAGCCACAGTTCGAGAATCACTTAATTTAAAACACCTGAAATAGTTCTGGGTAACTCATTGTTGCTTGTATTCACTTCCTTTGTCACCCAAAGTCATTCATTCTTTAAATAACCTACTTTGTTAGGATACTTTTGGTGTTGTCTGTAATATATTGATATTCATGTTTCTGAGGTCTATTAATATTGATTGCAAAAGAGAAAATGTATGAAAGATAAATTTCTACCTATTCTGGCATAAGAAATTAATGTAATTTGAACCCTGTAATTCCTCACATCAGACTGTATCACTAAAATTAACAATATTACAGAAGAAATAACTTAATAAATTAATCATAAAATAGGAAAACATTTTTTATTGTGGGAAAAATAATGGTGAATACTACATAGAATGGTGTTAAAGTGTATCAATGTTGCTATTGTGGCTGATTTGATATTTTGACCTTTTATAACTTCAAGAAATAACTTGACATTAATATTGTTTAACATTTGATATAACTAATCCACTTTGAAATATCCCTGAAGAATACAACATTTGTATAAACCTGCACTTTTTATCACTCAGAACTGGGGACCTTCCAGACCTTTGCATGCAAGCTGTTTTTAAAGAAAAAGATAAATCTCTCTTTAATCCAATGCTTTTGAAAGGTTATAAGTAGTTCACTATTTTAAAAAAAAAAGCATTTAAAAAAATAAGTATCTTGGATTAACACATTATTTTCTTGTTACGAGTTGGTACAAAGCCTTGTCATTTTTGTTTTCATTCTACACGGTTATCTATAGCAACAAGCCAATTCTTCAAGAGGGCATTCTTGCTACTTGGTTTTTCAACTGTAAAAATAAACCTAAAGGAAAATATCAACATCTATAATGTATGATGGTGATGCTTGTAATTTTGAGGTAGGATTCACCCAAAATAGAGGTCACAATAATTTTGTTCTAATGTATACACTTAGTACATTTGCTTTCCGGATTCTTATTGCCATTCTTGTTGCCTTTATTTACATTACTAATGTTATTTTCAAGAGATTCAAAGGTTAAGCACACAGATTTAGGATCTAAGATTTGTGGCTAAAACCTTACTCTCTACCAGTTCCTGATTGTGTGGCTTTGGGCAATCAATGGCTTTGTGTCTCATTTTTCTCATATATAAAATAAAGTTAAAACTTCGTAGGGTTGTTTTGAGGATCAAATTAATGTAAATATACCACTTAAACCTGTGTCTAGCATTTTGTTAGTAAGACTATAAGTTTTAGCTGTTACCACTGTTGTTAAAAACAGAAATACTAATAGAACTACCTTATATTTACATAGTGCTTTAGACATTGTGGAAAACATTCGTACTTAATACTGGTAGAAACGCTGTTGTAATTGATAGTGAAGCCATTTGCAGCTATGTATGTGCAATGCGTTTGTGTTAAGTTGCTGTATTTTGACATAATTGTTTGCACAGTATGGTGCTGAAATGCACACAGCAGACAATCCCTCCCTTTCCCTAAGGTTGTAGAGCAATTCCAATCTTTCCTCCCCTCCCCTTTTATCCCCTCCTCTCCCTTCTATTCCCTTTTTTAAAAACATGTTATTAAACATTTTGTTAAGAGCAAGTTTTATTAAATCTAAATAGTTATGGTTCTTTCCATTTTATCTTCTCATTCATTCTTGTATTCCAGAGAAGTGTGAAGGGAATATTATATGCTAAGGAGTATCATTATATAGGAAAGAAGGGCTTTCTTGTTAAGAAATACTGTTGCACAGGATAGAACTAGAATGTATTATGCTAAGCAGAATACATCAGTCAGAGAAAGACAAATATCATATGATTTTACTCATATGTGGAATTTAAGAAAGAAAACAAATGAACAAAGAGGAAGGGCAGGAAAAATAAAATAAAAACAGAGAGGGAGGCAAACCATAAGAGACCCTTAAATACAGAGAACAAACTGAGGGTTGCTGGAGGGGTGTTGGATTGGGGAATGGGCTAAATAGGTGATGGGCATTAAGGAGAGCACTTGTTAGGATGAGCACTGGGTGTTATATTTAAGTTAGGAATCACTAAATTCTATTCCTGGAACCACTAAATAATTAATAAATAAATTAAATTAAAAAAAGAAATACTGTTGCACACTTTATAAACCACTGCATAATCTTAAGAGTGATCTTTTTTTAAAAAAATATATTTTTTAACGTTTATTTATTTATTTTTTTTTTTAAATTTTTTTTTTAACGTTTTTTATTTATTTTTGAGACAGAGAGAGACAGAGCATGAACGGGGGAGGGGCAGAGAGAGAGGGAGACACAGAATCGGAAGCAGGCTCCAGGCTCTGAGCCATCAGCCCAGAGCCTGACGCGGGGCTCGAACTCACGGACCGCGAGATCGTGACCTGAGCTTAAGTCGGCCGCTTAACCGACTGAGCCAGCCAGGCGCCCCTATTTATTTTTGAGACAGAGAGAGACAGAGCATGAACGGGGGAGGGGCAGAGACAGAGGGAGACACAGAATCTGAAACAGGCTCCAGGCTCTGAGCTGTCAGCACAGAGCCCGACGAAGGGCTCGAACTCACGGACCGCGAGATCATGACCTGAGCCAAAGTTGGCTGCTTAACCGACTGAGCCACCCAGGTGCCCCTAGAGTGAGTTATCTTTTAGGAAGTGGTGTTCCCAAATTTACAAAAGTCTCATGGAACAAAATATGCATCATTATTTAACTACCATGGAAATAAGGAAGCAAAAAAGTTTCCAAATAAATAAATAAATAAATGTCTTATTTTATTATTTTTTCAAATCTTTAAGATATTAACTTTGGAAGCATATGCTTTTCTTCATGAACTTACAGATTATTTAAAGGTCTTTGACTCACATTTTGAATAATAGATGGTTAGATACCAAGTCAAATGTGAACTACAAAATTTAAATATATCCCAGGAATATCCATTTCATTTCCCTTAGCTGAAGCTACAGTTAATTTCTATTATTTGACTGACCATTGGATAATTATGTAAGAATTTTAATTTACAGTATTACTTGATGTCCACTAGAGGGGACCAAACCATGAACAGAAGAATATATGCTTCTATTTTCCCAAGTCGTGAAAAACCCAAGCCATTTCAACCTGCCCACCTGAAATTCACAAATTATTCTTCAATATTTTCTACTGTTAGAAGGTCAACTCAATCTTATCAAGATACACAAGCAAATCTATGGAAACAATGAGGAATCAACACCAGACAGTATTTTAGAGGAGACAAAAGGTTGCCTAGAATCTTTGGTAACTTGAAAGTTTAGTTAATTCATAGAAAAACACTAAACAATTTTGAAATTATTCAATTTTTAATATCAAGTTGTACACTTATAAGTTTTTAAAAAACACTTTACTGATTTGACAAGACAAAGGTAAATTTTGACATATGGCTCCATAGTGTAGTAAGTTAATGCATTTTAAGTAAGTTAATTCATGATGAATTTTCAGAAGTAAAGTTTTATTGTTGTTGTTGTTGTTGTTGTTTTTTGGAACGATATCCAACTGTTTTGTCAGTGAATCACTAAGGTCAACAAAGCTTGAAACTTGGTAATTTGTAATTTAAAATACGTTCTTTAAGAAGTATTGTTTTCCAAAATAAAGTCAACGTGTACTTTAGAAATCTAGATTTCAAATTCAATACCTGTTATTACTTGAAATCTCCAATTTGTAAAAGATTTTTGTGATATAAGACAATACATTCTGCATACTAATTTTTTGTTCTTTCCTAAAGCATTTCACATTTTGTGAAATTTAATATTCCAAGAAAAACAGAAAAGATTTTATTTGATGTAAATATAATTTAAGAATCTCATATTGCGATATTTTTAAAAATAAAAAGTAAGCACACAGGTGAGATTCACTTTGTAGGACTATAAATTCTAAACAAATTTTTTTTATATGAGCAGTTTGAATTTTATTGCCAAGTTAGTATAAAAAAATCACACTTATGGAAGATGAAAACATGACTTATTTAAAACAACAACAACTACCAGAAACCAACTACAGTTAAACCACAAAGAACAATCATATATCACATCTATTTCTCTGCAAACACATTAAGGTATTGCAGAAATGAAATGTCCACTAGATGCCACACTTCCTTTGCAGAGTAAAGCAGTACTTTCACTTGGCAAGCTTTATGCAGATGCTATTGTATCTGGTAACAAGACCCTCACACAATTCTTTTCCTTTACATTCTCTCTCTGATGCCCTCCTCCATTAATATGCCTAATGATCCAAAATTTGCATAATAGTGATAGCTTATAAAGTTCTATTATTGAGATCCTTTAGCAGGAGGACAGGGAGCTTATATTTATTGACTTTAAGCATCAAGTCATTTTGGAGCTCTTGGTTTTTTGTGTTTTCTTTTTTTTTTTTTTTTTGGTCTATGGCAGCTAAAGATGATTTCATTTGGCCCTTCTACCATTTAAATTTTTACACGACTTGTTCTTTTTTTCATATATGTTTATTCCTTGTTTCTCTTTTGTAATATATGTGTATTCCCTGTTTCCTCTTTCAAGAAAAAACAGGTAAAAAGCCAGTTTTCTCAAAATACAAAAAAGAGACAAAACTTTTCAAAGAATTATATTGAATAAAACTGTGACCGAATTTTCCTTAGGGGCACTACTATTTTATTTTGTTTTTAGAGATTATTAAAACTGAAAAAATAAAGATCTTTCAATTTTTTTTGACATGTTTGGTAGGCTAATTCAACAATGAAATGAATAACGTTCAGTAAGTAAAGAAGCACAAGGCATTATCTTACAAGCTCACACATTCTGCTATGAGACAAACCCAACAAGACTACTGTGTATTCAGAATACTTATATTTACTGCATCGAGTCACAATTTTTGATGTACCTGTGAATTGTCAATTACAGCCTCTTCATGGGAATGTAATCTGAGATTAGCATTTGGTGATATAAAATGAACAACACACAATCATAAGATAGTGCGAAGCCAGTCCTCTGTCTTCCTCCAGATTATTAGTCTCCCGAGCAATTTTTCTCTAGGATAATTAAAACTGTATACTATTGTGTTTTCCCTATTCTCACAATCTTTTGAGGATCTTTTCACTGGATCTGCAATGAATTTTCATAATCACACTTAGGCTGACTTTAGTTGCTAGAGTTAACTAGGATTTGCCAAATGATCTGCAAATTTTTCTTCTCTAAATATGTTCAGAGGATTAATTTGCAGATAAACTGCTTTTTTTGTTAAATTTTTTTTTTCAACGTTTTTTATTTGTTTTTGGGACAGAGAGAGACAGAGCATGAACGGGGGAGGGGCAGAGAGAGAGGGAGACACAGAATCGGAAACAGGCTCCAGGCTCCGAGCCATCAGCCTAGAACCTGAGGTTCGGGGCTCGAACTCACGGACCGCGAGATCGTGACCTGGCTGAAGTCGGACGCCTAACCGACTGCGCCACCCAGGCGCCCCAGATAAACCGCTTTTAATGTAACTTCTATGAAAGTGTTTTTCTTTCTCTTGAAAACTGACACAAGATTGACTAAGTTTACTGGCCAATTTGTTGAATAAATTAATAAATTTATTGTGGAGAAAAAAGCCCAATCAAACAAATCACCAAACTAAACAACTAAAACAAAAACAACAAATTAATGAAACTACCAGGAAATCTGTATACCAGGTTATCAAAATAAACTCCTGTTATTTGTAATTTTTTGTCAGTAAGTTTTTCCCAGGTGGGTAACATCTATTATTAAAGACTCCATTCATGAGAAATGTACATATACGTGATAATTTTCCAGAGGAAACTAGAAGAAAACATTAGCCAAAATGTGGTTTTGTGAAAAGGTCTCCAGTAAACAAAGCAAGATACTGTATGACACTTTCCAAAAGCTGTTCTAAGAACAGATTGCTGTTCATTTAGTTTCTTTTTTTTTTTCTTAAGTTTATTTATTTATTTTGAAAGAGAAAGAGAGGGCTGAGGGGGCAGAGAGAGAGGGAGAGAGAGAGAGACTCACAAGCAGGCTCTGCCCCATCAGTGCTGAGCCCAATTGAGGGCTCACACTCATGAACCATGAGATCATGACTTGGGCCGAAATTGAGAGTCAGAAGCTTAACTGACTGAGCTACCCAGGTGCCCCTCTAGTTTCTTTATAATTGTCTTTAAAAGTATGTACTGAAAGGGGCGCCTGGGTGGCGCAGTCGGTTAAGCGTCCGACTTCAGCCAGGTCACGATCTCGCGGTCCGTGAGTTCGAGCCCCGCGTCGGGCTCTGGGCTGATGGCTCGGAGCCTGGAGCCTGTTTCCGATTCTGTGTCTCCCTCTCTCTGTGCCCCTCCCCCGTTCATGCTCTGTCTCTCTCTGTCCCAAAAATAAATAAAAAACGTTGAAAAAAAAAAAAATAAAATAAAAGTATGTACTGAAAGCCCAAAGGGCTTTTTATAGGTGAAGGAAACCCAAAGACTGAGTCCTCCCAAAATCGTATTTTTTCATTTGAATGACGTTACATGGTAAGAATACTGTAATTTGTACTGTAATTTATTTTCATTGAATTCTAAGAATAAACAGACTCTGCCCTAATGATAAACTTTACCTTCAGCCCTCCCATTTTCAAGAAAATTGTACCTTTATCAGAAATCACCTAGAAAAAGTTGTCAGGCAATGAACATAATTTAACATCAATAATATGGTTTGCATCATTCTAGACACTGTAGAGAGTAATAAATGAAGCCCTTAAGAATTCCTTTTTCGGGGCGCCTGAGTGGCTCAGTCGGTTGAGCTTCCGACTTCGGCTCAGGTCATGATCTCACGGTCTGTGGGTTTGAGCCCCGCGTCAGGCTCTGTGCTGACAGCTCAGAGCCTGGAGCCTGCTTCAGATTCTGTGTCCCCTCTCTCTCTGACCCTTCCCCATTCATGCTCTGTCTCTCCCTGTCTCAAAAATAAATAAACATTAAAAAAAAAAAAAAAAGAATTCCTTTTCCAAGTTAGAGCTAAGATAAATTGATGCATGCTGATGAAGTTTGGAATGTGTTTAGATTTGGGTCCTGTTAAAAAATTAGATGAAGATTGGGGCTCCTGTATGGCTCAGTTGGTTAAACGTCTGTCTCCTGATTTTGGCTCAGGCTCCTGATTTTGGCTCAGATCACCATCTCACGGTTTGTGAGTTCGAGCCCCACATCAGGCTCCAGGCTCTGCACTGACAGTGTGGAGCCTGCTTGTGTTCTCTCTCTCTCTCTCTCTCTCTCTCTCTCTCTCTCTCTCTCTTCCCCCCCTCCCCCCACTCTCTCTCTCTTTCTAAAATAAATACATAGATTTTAAAAATTAGATCAAGGGTGTAAGGGGACAGCTGGTAGAGTGCTCACCTTAAATAATAAGATCTTAAAAGTCTAAACTCTAATAGTAGAATATGTTTATTGCTCAAATTCTCAAACAGTATAAAGTATTAATAAAATATCTAAACAAAGATCTCAAGTTGGAAAATAAGTTTGTGTTGATACTTTTTCTATAGAGAAAAGTGTGTACTATAGAGGGAGTTTCTTACTTATAATGATTTGAATAATTACAGCTGTTAAAAGAATAGTATTATTTATTTATTTATTATTATTTTTTTAATGTTTTTATTTTTGAGAGAGAGACAGACAGAGTGTAAGCAGGGGAGGGGCAGAGAGAGAGAGGGAGACACAGAATCCAAAACAAGCTCTAGGCTCCAAGCTGTCAGCACAAAGCCCAACGTGGGACTCAAACCCATGAACTGTGAGATCATGACATGAGCTGAAGTTGGACACTCAACAGACTGAGCCACCTAGGCGCCCCTAAAAGAGTAGTATTTAATAACTCCCTTTCAGGCCCTTTCAAAGGAAAGGTGTACCTTTCAAAGGTACAAAAGGAAAAACTTAGACACCCATAAAAGCTTTTATCTGTTTCTTGGTGATAATAAAGGCTTAAATCTTAGGTGCTCAGAAGCCCTTTTGAGTTTCCTGATCAGTGGATATGCTTCTTTGCCTTTTCTTTTTTCTTTTCTTTTTTTAAAAAATGTTTATTTATTTGGGGGAGAGAGAGAGAGAGCAGGGGAAGGACAGAGAGAGAAAGAGACACAGAGCTTGAAGCAGGTTCCAGGCTCTGAGCTGTCAGCACAGAGCCTGACGTGGGGCTCAAACCCATTAATGGTGGGATCGTGACCTGAGCCAAAGTCAGACACTTAACCAGCTGAGACACCCAGGAGTTCCTCTTTGCCTTTTCTTTTCACTGTCCACACCCTTCCTCATCCCCCACCTTGGTCCTCTAGTCTGTAGGATCAATCAAGAGATTTTATATAAACTTCCTGCAATAGTGGTGAAAAAAACAGAAGTTAAAAATATGGGTGGTCCTCAGTGTTACCCCAAAAGAAAACTTCCTCTTCCTTTCAAGACTATCACTAAACTCAGGTTTTGCCTTGGTTGTCTTTGTGACCTATAACACATTTGTCCCAAATAATACCTTGTCATGAAATGGCATTCTCACCAAGTTTTCCAAGAAATGTGTAGGAGAACCTAGATATTGTGTGAAAATGCTCACTTTCCTTAGAGGATCACCGTTACTTTTTTCAAGTTTGTTCTCTCCCCATCCAAGGTCTAATGCTCAAGTTCTTCTTGAACTTGTCCACCTTCAGGAAGGTACTGGCATTAAGCAGAACTTTTCTGCTTCCACAGAAGCCTTTTCTATACTGATCAGAATAACAGGAAGCACTGTGTGAAGGGTGGGGCCCGGATAAGAGGATTCTTGGACATACATTGTCTTGAAAGCATTATTTTTTCTACATTTTATTGATACTATCTTTCCATACTTCTACACTTACAGGGATTCAATTCTGAAAAATTGTATTTTAAACATTTTTACAGATTACTAAAGTAATACATGTAAATAATTTAAATGAGATGTATTACACAAACAATATTTCTGTTCACTATACTTCTTGTTCAGAGATGACAAATATTAATAATTTCATGCTTTGTAAATATACATATATAAATTTTATGTTACGTATATTTTACTACAATATTTTAGTACTACAATAAACATTTATGTGTAACATAAAATTTACCATTTTAGCCATTTTTAAGTGTATGGTTTAATGCTATTAAGTACATTTACACTGCGTGCGGCCACCACCACTATCCATCTCCAGAACTATTTAATCATCTCATACTAAAATTCCATTTTCCATATTAAATTTGATTACATAATAACTCTCCAATTTCCCTTCCTCCTAACCCCTGGTAACCACTGATCTACTTTCTGTATGAATTTGACTATTCTGGGTACCTCATATAAGTGGAACTATACAGTATTTGTCCTTTGTGTGTGGCTTATTTTACTTAGCATAATATCTTCCAGGTTCGTGCATATTGTAGTATGTACCAGATGAAAATGTATTTTAAATAAACCAAAAAGAAAATATCTTTCTCAAATGTGTTTAAGATGAGAACTTGCCCAGAAGGTGACCATTTAATGATATAACCTCTTCTGTTCCTTTCCAGACCTATAATCCAATCATTATTGATTATCTTTTACATTCCTTTACAAATTGAATTGCCATTATAAGTGTAGCTTGTATATAAACTTCCCAATAAACACTGCTTTTAGAAAGCATACTTTCAATAGAGGAAATGCTAGATTACAAGTGAAAAAGGGCCCAAGTTCTGGCTCTAGGTTTTCTAATGATTAATTGATCAGTTTTAGAATTATACATATGTTTATAGATGTACATGGGTGTGTGTGACTACATATATATACACATTATAAAGTATTTGTTATGAATACATTAAATACTCCTGTTATATTCTCCTATCATTTCCCCAATTGTAATTATGTAGTAATTTGTCTATTTTATTTCTTCTGCTAGACTATGAGTCCCAAGAGGAGAAGGTAGACAGACATCTTTCTGTTTTCTTCACTGCTGGGTCCCTGCTCCCAGGGCAGTGCTTGTTATACAGAATGAATACTGGTTACCAGGCCAGGTGCTCTACATATTTATCTCATTTGGTCCTCAAAGTAATTCTGAAGTGTATATTTTATCATGTCCATTTTCTTTTATAGATGAAGGAACAAAGGCTCCACGAGGGTGTCTAATTTGTGTGAGATCATTCAGATAATAGTCTGATTGAAACCTAGGCTTGGCTAACTCCAAAGCTCATACTTTTTCATCATGATGCTTTGAATGAAAAAAATTAAAAATTTTTGAATTAGAAATTAAGATGTTGTGAATCCTAACCAAAAGTTTAAGTAGTTAAAGTGCATTTTTTATAATAGGCTTTGCAATATATTTTTGGACCATATTTTGACTATACATGTATATATTGTTCTTATAATTCTCAGTATTTCAACAAATTAATAAAGCTATAACTCTAAAGGGAAAATATAATTTATTTTCTAGAAAAAAATACAATGCTGGGCCCTAAAATACACTTTTGTTGTGTTGCTACCAATTTATTTTTTAATTTTTGAAAAATTTCCAATCTAGAAAAAAGCCAAGAGAACAGTTCAATGGGCACCCATGTTCTCCTTCTCTAGTTTCGCCATTTAATTATTTTTCTTTATTCTTATTTTTATTTTTTTTTAATTTTAGAGAGAGAGAGTGGGGGAGAGCAGCAGAAGGAGAGAGAGAATCTTAAGCAGTCTCCATGCTTTTGGACTTGATCCCACGACTCTGGGATGATGACCTAAGTTGAAATCAAGAGTTGGATGCTCAACCAACTGAGCCACCTGGCTGTCCTTAATGATTTTTCTATTATTCCTTTGTATTTATTACTTTCCTGTAGCAAAGTGTGTTCCAGCCCCACTTCCACCTCTGCCTCCATTCTGAGTAACACTATGGACTCAAAAATATTCTTCTCCATGGGGTGCTTGGGTGGCTCAGTCCTTTGAGTGTCTGACTTTGGCTCAGGTCATGATCTCGAGGTTTGTGAGTTTGAGCCCCATGTCAGGCTCTGTGCTGACAGCTCAGGACCTGGAGTTTGCTTTGGATACTGTGTCTTCCTCTGTCTCTGCCCCTCCCCTGCTCATGCTCTGTCACCTTCTCTCTCTCAAAAAATAAATAAACATTAAACAAAATTTTAAAAAATTCTTTTCTCTATTTCATTTGTTATAATTATTTCTGATACTCATATTGTGTCAAGTTATGGCCAGTGGGAACCTCTTCAACTGGCACTTGTGTCCTTTTGACATAACTCCATTATTCTTTGGGCGCTTCCTTGCTTTCTGGCACAAAATGTACCAGACCCACCTTCTATCCTCTCCCTGCCATAGATCTGAAATAAGCTATTTGTACAAGGTGGGAGTAAAGATTTGAATTCATTAGGGGTATCTCAGAGCCTTAGACTTCTAATGACTTCAGTGTGCATCTAAATAACTATTAAGAGATTATTATATTAATTTTAGAGAACTATATGTCTTAGGGTACAGACAGAGTTAAATATTCATCTTGATAGTATATATAATCTTCTTTTTAAAATAACCTACGTTTTTAAAAAAAAGTTTATTTTATTTTGAGAGAGAGAGTGTGTACAAGTGAGGGAGGGGCAGAGAGAGAGGGGGAGAGAGAGAATCCCAAGAAGGCTCCACACTGTCAGTGTAGAGCCTGACATGGGGCTCAAACCCATGAACTGTGAGATCACGACCTGAGCTGAAACCAAGAGCCAGATGCTTAACTGACTGAGCTACCCTATATAATTGTTTATATTTAGATTTTATTATCACTTACTCCTTATTGTATTTAAAATTTTAAGAGGTATAAAAATAAAAGATAAATTTAGAAACAAAATAAATTATAGTTATCTGAACTACACTTTTTTCTTCTGATGAGGTGGACAGCGCATATGTGGTGAAGGATGGAGTCTAATGCTATAAGTGAATATGGTTATAAGAATGTAGTGTAGAAACATTCTATAAGGGAAGTAAGCAGCTCTATAGATTTAAAATTGGTCTAATGCATCTAGAAAAATGTAAGCAAGAATGGGACACTATCTTCAAACTTAGGTATGTTGCATTTATAAGGCATCAGATTCAACATGTTCAAAGAGAGTAGAAAACTGGTTGAAAGAAAAAAAAAGAATTCATTAGCAAACATTAATTCTAATATTTATATTGAAGTTATTGATTTTTGATTTTATTACTGATTTTTTTTTTTTTACAAAAGAATTACATTAATGTGAAAACAAGACACTACTAGACTATAAAGTTTGTTATAATGCTGTTAAAACAGAATGGCGAGATATTGGTACAAGGACAGGTAAATACATTTATGGAATTGAATAGGTAGCCTATATCATGAGAATACATGATCTTTATTTTGACTCTTTCTCTCATCACTATTTATGTATTCTATTTATCTTTAATCTATTATTTCTATCCCCCTTCATTTATCTAATCTATGTATTTGTCATGTATCTCTTCTTTGATTTGAGATGACCACAACAAAAATATTAAATATATAAAATTAAGAATTGGGACACCTGGATGGCTCAGTTGGTTAAGCCTCTGACTCTTGATTATGACTCAGGTCATAATCTCACAGTTTGTGAGTTCAAGCCCCATGTTAGGCTCTGCACTGGCAGTGTAGAGCCTGCTTGGGATTCTGTCTCCTTCTTTCTCTGCCTCTCTCCTGCTTGGTCTCTATCTCTCTCTCTCTCTCAAAAATAAATAAATAAACATTAAAAAAAAAATACAATTAAGGGACTCCTTGGTGGCTCAGTTGGTTAAGCATCCAACTTTGGCTCAGGTCATGATCTCATGGTTCCTGGGTCGAGCCCTGCGTTGGGCTCTATGCTGACAGCTCAGAGCCTGGATCCTGCTTTGGATTCTGTGTCTCCCCCTTCCTCTGCCTCCCCACCCCTGCTAATTCTCTGTCTCTTTCTCAAAAATAAATAAACATTAAAAAATAATAAAATTAAGAATTAAAACCAGTTGTAGAAAAATATGAATACAAATTTACAAATGAAGACTCTCCATCCACTATACATAGACAATAAAGGCCCATTTAAGTTTGGCAATATGTTTCATGGCAGTCAAAAGGAAAAGAAAGATAAAGTTAATTTATACAATTTATATTTCTAGTGTAAGAAAGAGTTTTTTTGTTGTTTTGTTTTTGTTTTTGTTTTTATTTTTGTTTTTATTTTCACTTCTTCAAGAAAAGCAAAATATCTCCCAGCAAGTATTAAAAGAAATTCCTCATATGGAGCTTCTTAAAAGGATCATAGAGTATAATTTGGACAATAATTTCACTATTTCTACAAAACATGAAGAAATAATTTTCAAAAGACTGTGTCTTAGATTATTTTTCATTAAAAGCAAGTGACACAACAAAAGCCTAGAAATATTACGTCTTGGTTAAGGTAATTCTTTTTTTTTTTTTTAATTTTTTTTTTTTTAACGTTTATTTATTTTTGAGACAGAGAGAGACAGAGCATGAATAGGGGAGGGTCAGAGAGAGAGGGAGACACAGAATCCGAAACAGGCTCCAGGCTCTGAGCTGTCAGCACAGAGCCCAACGTGGGGCTCGAACTCACGGACCGTGAGATTGTGACCTGAGCCGAAGTCAGACGCCCAACCGACTGAGCCACCCAGGCGCCCCGGTAAAGGTAATTCTTAAGCAGATCAGAGCACAAAACATATTCCACGCCTGTATATTAATCTAGAGAATCATAATTGTCTAAACTAGTGTTTCCTGTATGTGGTAAGCAGAATTCTAAGATGGCCCTCAAGATTCCCATCCTCTGGTGTACACATTCTAATTCATCCCTTCCCCTTGCATGTGAACAGAACTCGGGAATATGATAGGATGTTACTCTTGTGATTATGTTTCATTACATGGCAGAAAGGATTTTGCAAATGTAATTAAGATCCCTAGTCAATTGACTTTGAGTTAATCAAAAGAGAGATTACTTGGGATGAGTCTGACTTAATCAGGTGAACTCTTACAAGAGATGGAAAGGTTTTCCTCCTGGCCTTGAAGAAGCAGACTGCCATGTTGTGGAGTGGGACATATGCCAGGCAGGTAAGGGGTGCCTCTGGGAGCTGAGGATGGCTCCACTTGACAGCAAGGAAAAAAGTAGGACCTCAGTCCTACAACTGCAAGGAGTTAAATTCTTTTAATAACCAGTGAGCCTGGAAAAGGATTCTGAACCTTTGATGAGATTGCAGCCCCAGCCAGCATCTTGATTTCAACCTTGTAACATCTTAAGCAGGGAACTAGGCACAGCATGGAATTCTAAATTACTGAAATGGTGAGATGATGAATGTGTTGTTTTAAGCTGCTAAATTTCTGGTAATATGTAAATAGCAATAGATAACAAATACACCATACCTAGTAAACTCATAGATCAGTAAATTTCCCCCAAATATTTGTCCTGACTTCATATTTTGATTAGGAAATAATCCACACTAACTGAAATAAAAGTTGGAAATTGGTGGCTTTGGCTGGAATTCAGCTCTGGATGTATTTTTTTTTTAGCTTATATTGTTAAAAACTCTTCTAAAAAATTTCAGTTTTCAACATTTTTAAAAGAGAAATTGTGTATTTCTCACTTCTTTTTAAAAACAAAAGGGAATATTAGGTCTCAATTCTACTTGAGACTAATCAGCTAAAGTTGGTAATAGTTTCTTTCTCTTAATGGGACATCTGTTTGCCTTTCACTACATTCTCCTCCACTCTTTGTTTTTTACTGCATCAAGTTATTTCTTTACTTTCACTCATTATCTGCATACTATTATCTGCCTCACTTCCATATTATATATAAGATGAATTACAACACAAATACAATATAAAAAGATATATGTAGGGTGCCTGGGTGGCTCTGTTGGTTAACCATCAGACTGCCTCAGATCATGATCTCATGGTTTATGGGTTTGAGCCCTGCGTTGGGCTCTGCACTGTCAGTGTGGAACCTGCTTGAGATTCTCTGTTTCTCTCTCTCTGCCCCTCCTTAACTTGTGCTTTCTCACTTTCTTTCAAAACAAATAAACTTAAAAAAAGAAGAAGATATATGTTATATACACAATACCCATAAATTTATACATGTATAGATACATGGTACACATGTACTTACACACTTTTTATAAAAATAATTTCATTTCCTTTTCCTTCATTTCACACAGATCTTATTTATTTTAATTAATTAATTATATTTTATTTTTATTGATTACTTATTTTTAAACTTACATCCGAGTTAGTTAGCATATGGTGCAACAATGGTTTGAGGAGTAAATTCCTTAATACCCCTTACACACTTAGACCATCCCCCTCCCACAATCCCTCCAGTAACTCTCTATTTGTTCTCCATATTTAAGAGTTTCTCTCTTATGTTTTGTCCCCCTCCCTGTTTTTATATTATTTTTGCTTCCTTCTCTTATGTTTATCTGTTTTGTAACACAAAGATCTTTTTAAAATGGGAAACAATTATTACTAGGTGGCCCTCAGTTTAGATTGTCCTGCTTCACTGATCCTTTTGGGGCCCTTTTAACACACAGCTGAAATTATATAAAAATGCTACTCAGTGTATTATTATGTATAATCCCGATTTTAAGACTTAATCCCAATTTCAGACTTAATCTGTTCACGGAAGTTAAGAGAAGAAAGATAATACAAATATCATCACTGAAAATTTAATTCTTGTCTGTTTCTCCCTTAAGGGGTCCAAGTTTACTCACCAAGTGGGATAAGTGGTTCTCGGACAAGTTAACTAGCCATATGGTTTACTTAGGGCAGTATAGCCACAATAGACTACAACTTCTGTCACTTAACTTCTGTTACTCCCATGAATGCTTTTGGACAGATGTCAATGAGCATAGGAATCCTGATTTCAGGGCAGCAAATACTCTGTAGTAGATTGCAAAAATGGTTACAAATTATTTCTATCTCTTTATATACCTCTTTTTCCTTTACAGTGTGACTTTGTATAGCCTTCCACAAAGAGATGGACTCTGTTCTTTGATTATTTGAATTAGGTCCATAGGACTTACTTTGAACCATGGGATAGTAGCAAATGTAATAGAAATAGAGATTTTGTTCTTTGGGACTTGCCTCTCTTGTTGCTCTGGGGAATCCTATATTTTGCCACTATGTGAATGAGTCTGTGAATGATCATACTTGCAGCTCACTCACCTTCTTGTTTCCAGCCAGTCTCCATACCAGCTGACCCCAGATATATGTAGGGTGATCAGCTCATCCTGGTTTACCTGGAACTTGTACAGTTTTAGCACTGAAAATCTCATGTCCTCAAAACTACCTCAGTCCCAGACAGGCTGAGATAGTTGGTTATCCCACATACGTAATTGAACCCAGCCAAGACCAGCAGAAGAACTATTATCTGAGCTCCATCCAACTTTCTCACCTACAAAATCATGAGCTAATAATACATGATTGATTTTAAGTGATTGAGTTTTGGCATAGTCAGTTATGCAGCAGAAGCTAAATAATACAGACTTTTAAAAACTTATCTAGTTCATTTAACTCATTTTTGGGATGAGAATGTTGAGATCCAGAAAGATGAAATGACATACCCAAGATCACCTATTCGGTAGGTATAAAGTTCGTCAATAAAAACAAATTGAAGCCAATATTAAGAAATGCCAGGGGAGATTATGCAAGGAATAATATTTGAATAGCAGTTTATCAGAAAAATTTACAGCTGATGAATATCCAATTGTGTATATAAATATGGAAATGCTGTAAAACATAACATTTAAAAGCAAATGTTTTGAAGTCAAGCAGATGAATTCTTCTATATCATTATGGACCTTAGGCAATTTACTTAGCCCATCTAGTCACTAGTTTCTTCATTTGTGAAATGGGCATATTTGAACCCACTGCATAGGTTTAATAATGTGAGAATTAATATGATAATGTAAAGTACTATGTCTAGTGCGTAATACATAGTAAGGACACTACAAAGGGTAGCTATTGTAATGATAAATATGCAGGTCACAGAGTCATTAAAAATACTCAAGTTTATGGTTGTGTCAATATCTGCTTTCAGGCAATCCTAGTAGTGACCTTGAACTGAGTCTTTTCCATTGCTAGTAGTAGATAGAATATAGACTAAGAAGCATAGAGCCTAATTGTAGTTATTTTATGCCTTATTTTTCCTTTTTTTCTGTAATTGCCATAAAAATTTGCAGATACAATATGAGAAAACTGTCTGAGACTGAATAATTTCATTTTTAATAACCTCTGTTCTGTTGATAGCTTTTTGAAAAGAAAAATTCTGTACATATAGACCTTAGTTAAAAACTTTCTCTATCATTTTTATTTGTAAGTATTAGTCATTTTATTAGATGAGAGGGTTTTGGATAATTATAAAGGAATATATCTGAGGGCACTAGATAGAAAAATATTCAACATTTAGCAAAACTAACTTTAAAACTATTTGAAGGGTGAAAGGTAACTCAGAAGCCAAAGGACATTAAAATATTCTGATTGAACCTATGGACACAATGAATGGCAAGCTGGTACAGTTAAGAAGCGGAAATCCATTCAGGTAACCAAAAAAGAAAAAAAAAAAAAAGACACCAGCTGTAAACCCCCAGCTGCAGATAGAAGAAAGAAACATTACAGAAGAAGCATCTTAAACTTCTCCGTACTGTAGTTTTTGTGAATGACCATTGTAGTGTCTCTGGTATGGGAGCACATTAAGAAGAAAAGACAAGATCAACACCGTGACCACACCACAAGCCTCAGGAAAGGCATTGTCAGTTTATTGTTGAAGGCACATTGTTTAACATTTCACCGAGGAAAATATCCATTGGTATTTCAGGGGCAAAGTTGCATCTCCAAAGCTTTTTCTGCTTACAGTTGTCTTCTCATAAATTCTATGGTAAATCAACCCAACTCTCAATAAAGTGATATCTCAGTAGGTATCTAATTTAAATAATCAATATGTAGAATCTACACAGATTTTTTTTTAAATAGAAAGAAATTATGATCTCTGAATTTGACATCAGCATGTTTTCATACTGTGGAATAAGATTGCATTTAAGAAAATTCTAAATGTGATTTCAGCTCAGCAAATAAAGTCTTACTGGAAGGTAATGTGATTAGCCTTTAATTAGTACAAATTAAGTTCTTATATAATCGATATTCTTTAATGAAATTGTTACTAAGTTTAACAAATAAAGATTAAAACAAATAAAGAAGCTCAATACATTTTTATTTTGAACACAGTCATAAAAGAACATTACTTAAACCATGTATATGCAGAATGAAGTATTTGGTGTTTTAAAGGTGCCTAAGTGCGTACTCGTACAGAGGAAAGCTCTCTATTTATCTATAGGACAGGTCTAAGACACAATAGCAGCATTACTAGCTTCTCCAAGTAGCCCCACCAGGGAGCCTTCATCTTTCCCTGGTCAGACTAGAATGAGTTGGTAGTTCAAATTCCATTGCCCATTCAGTCTCCTGAAACTTCAAACGAGGGAGCCAATTATGATGGTGGGTGCTGGGTTGTAGACTTGTGTCCACCATTAATCAGACTGAGTCTGCCTCCAGTTCGTATTACAAACTCCAGTGAGTGACACTCAGGTGGCACGGCTTTCAGTCAGGCCTGCATAGACTGAGTTTGAACTGATGAACTGACATTCTGCAAATGAAAGCTTGTTACTAGTCCCCTGAGTTTATCAAAAGCCACCAATTACTTCCTTGGTGGACTACCTTATGCAGTAGCTAGCATTCACTTTTATATTGCCTTTTAAAGAGCAGGGCCTGGTATTAGTAAAAAAGATAGGAAGTGTAAGGAATTTAGCACAGATGGCTAAAACAACAGCACATTTTGTCTTCTGCGAGAGATAATGTTATTAGGTTAGATAAGACAAGCAAGCAAAAACTGTCTGAAGTTATGCTCTTACTTAAAAACATATTTATTTGACTTAACTAGGTGAAATACATGTTTAAAAATGATTCTGCACACTTGAAAATATTTACCTAAGACAAGAAAAATTGTAAATTTAGAGACTTAAGAGAAATTCCATTTTGATAAAGGATATTGGCATATATGGTGAACATTGTTAGATGATTATAACGCTTATTTGCTGTTGCTAAACAATCTATCTTTTGTAGATTAGTAGTTTTTACCCAGAGATGGTATGCATACCATAGAGGAGCAAAACTAGTATTGAGTCAATGACTTCCCTTTTAAAGGGAATAAAAATAAGAAGAGAATCTCATTCTAAACTCCTCCAACATTTTGTAATAAAACTTTTAAACTTCAAGTTGATTTTTAAATGGAAAAAAAAGGGAAAAGAGACTGAACTCATAGTCCAAATTAAACTAAAGAATAAGTATTTATAATTTTTAACATATTATTCTTATAAAGCCTAATCAGTGATCAAAAGGTTACAATGGTTTGTTTTACGTTTGCCCCCAGAGTGTGTATGTGCATTTTATATACTGATGACTCTTTTAATCTTGTAAGAACCACATCCAGCAATGAATCACATTCTTCGAGTGAATAATTCAGTCCTTGACGCCAACCTCTGAGGGGGAATATTGTGGTCATGCTGTCTGAACAGTGTGGTAGCTATGGCTACCTATATAATTCTTCGCAATGAAAAAAAAGTGACAATGACATTAAATTTAATCAGGTTCCCCTTTTCTGTGGTTCCCACTGGGATGAGCCACTAGTGTCTTGCCTTAAATATTCAAAGGCCTTCCTGAGTAGTTTGCATGTGTTCATATACTGGGACAATGTCCTGCTAATACAGAACAATAGATCTGTCATGTATTTCTCCTGCAAGTAGATGTGAGTCTGAAGTTCCTAAATATAGGATTTAAGGGCTGTCTTCCCCTCAGTGACCATCTTTACTTAAGTCTTAACAAACAACAGTAAGGAAATGTACATAGACACTAAAGTGTAATGAAGTTGATTATTTGAGTTGGAAACTCAAATGAGTTAAAGAACTGTGTTGGCTAAATAATAAAGCTGCCTGGCATTATTTTCAGTCACACTTCAGCTAATATGAAAGACACAGTACAGAATATCACATGGCTATAAAACATTTGAAACACATAGCTTAAGAAATATTTAGGAACAGAAGCCAAAAGTTATGCCCTTGTACCTCAGCAGAACACTTGAGGATAGCACTTTCTTTTAAATCATAGTTGAGAAAATATAAGATATATTTTACACCTATTGTGCATTCCTGGGAGGATAAGCTAACTTTTAATTTTCAAAAAATGGAGAAAATGAAAAGATGTTCTTTATAATCATCTGTGAGTGTTTGCAGTAGATCTGTGCTATTGGTTTAAACTCTCTCTTGATTGCTCATAACTTTGATATTGGAGAAAGTGAAGAAAGAGAAATGCAAATTTATTTCTTCTTTATGTCTTTCTCAGGTAGGCAAAACCAAATAAACAAATTAACAAAAACTATCCAACAAAACACCATTTCTAGGTAAGAACTGCATTTGAAAGTAATTAATTGTACATGACACTTTCTATCACCTAAACAGAGTAACTCTGTCTTGGGTTGTATTTAATCCCTTAGTATTCAATATTAAAAACTGAACCTGACAATCTTTGCGTAGCATTAATTAATATACATTTGTGTGGCATTTGATAAATCTAAGAGCAATATTTAAATGGTATACCAAAGCCATAATATAATAAAAGATGAACTTCACAATTCTATCAGACCTTTGTAGATACTTGCATAATTCTACCTGCTAACTTTCTTCTATTCTATATAAATAAAATAGAGGTAGAAAAGAAGTCTATGGTAAATACTGAAAATTTCTTTGTTTTTCTTCTACCTTCTCTCTTTTATTGAGTCTTAGATTCTATTGAAATCTTAGGGTTCTTTGTCTTGTAGATATGCATGTATAACTCCTATTAACATCAATTTCATTGCATGAAAATTGTTAGTTCTCTGCACAATTGAAAAGAAGATTGATCCCTTTATAGCTTTTATGTTTTCTTTCAGTAGGTAGGTGTTTGAAGATGGACAACTTAAAGTTGTTTCTAATGGCAAGATGATAGTCAAAGAAGTGAGCTTATAAATCTATAAGAAATTTCTCCTCTAATGACATATCATTGACCTCAGAGTCATGGAAGAGTTCAAGGTCAACCAGTGAGACACTCACAGTGGTCAACTATTTTTGACTGACTGACACTTGTTTTTTAACCTTTGAAAATGTGATTTCATGTTTATCAAACTTTGACATAAAGCATTGTGTGCAATATAGAAATAGGGACCTTATGCTATGGCTTTCTAATATAAATTTGACAGACAATATATTGGCATCCTCTTTCGGACAGATCAGTGTCAAGGGGGCAGGAGGTCAGGAATGAACAGTCTTATTGAATAGGTTTCAGTCAGAGAAGACAGGTTCCACAGGAAAACTGCCTTTCCAAATGGTCCCATTTGTAGACCTAAGACATTGCAACTTAACTCTCTCTACTCTTCCTATTGTTTGGCAACAGGGAGTTAGAACAAATCAGTAACCTATGCACATATGCCAAAGATGACATGAGATCATTGTGTAGTGTACAATGAAAAGGAATCCAGAGAGAGTTTTATGTGGGTGCTGGGGCTGATCCTAGAAAAAAAGGTAGTAGGAAAAGTTTGTCCTTATGACTTTTTATGCCATACTACTTTATTTTTCCTCCCTCATGGTTACTCATCTTGAATATTTCTTGCATTTTCACCAGTAAAGTGTTAGCTGGTAAGTGCTTGGTGTCTGAACCTATTCCAGAATATCTGAAAGTGTCTTGAAATCTGTTATTTTGGCCTTCTTAAACTGTATAGTACGTACTTGGCTTTAATGCTCTCATATCTGTCTTTCCTACTCAGTCCTTGTTTTGACTACAGAAACCAACATTTGAAGAAATCATGTGTTTCTTTATCTCATATTTGCCAGTGGGTTTGTTTGCATGGAATCCTTGAATCTGAAGGAGTTTATCAATTAGCAATTGGTTTGCTACTTTAGTAACTTATTGGGTTTTGCATTAGGTTTGGCGATTCTTTGGCACTTCTTACATCTCAAAGAAATCACATTAAAAATTATTTTGTTTTGAAAAAACAACATTTTAGAAAAGTGCCCCTTAAACTCCCCGTGTCTTCTGAGGGAAGATAATAACTCAAGCATAAAGATATTTTAATATATATGACTTCATTATATAGAGATTTCAATGTGGTTTTGGGCTATAATCATGGCTTGTATTAAAATCAGTTGTTATTATTGCTAAATCCTTTGAAAGTAAGTTGGAGACATCATTATATTTTATTCTTTTTTTTTTTTTTTAATTTAAATTTTAGTTAACATACAGTGAATCTTGGTTGCAGGAGTAGAGTTCAGTGATTCATCACTTACATATGACACCCAGCGCTCATCAGAACAAATGCCCTCCTTAATACCCATCACCCATCTAGTCTGTCTCCCACCCATATCCCTCCATCAACCCTTGGTTTGTTCTCTATAATTAAGAGTCTCCATGATATTTTATTCTTTGTCATGTTGGTATGTGTCTCACTCCTACAAAATCTTAATAGTATTTTCCCCAGAATTTAAAATGAATATAATAATAGTTTCTAAAATATAGTCCATATTCAAATTTCCTCAATTATCCCCCAAATACCCTTAATATAGCTATATATCTTTCTTCCCTCCCTTCCTCCCTCTCTTCTTCTCTCTCTCTCCTTACCCTCTTCCTTCCTTCCCTTCCTTCCTTTCAATCCAGAGTCTAATCAAGGATTATACATTGCACATAGTTATTATTAGATTAAAGGAGATTAAAAAGTCTAAATAGTCTCCTTTAGAATATTTCTAGTCCCACTATTTTTATTTTATCAGGATCTTTGTATTTTTGAAGAGTCTAAGCCAAGGTAATTGTCCTGTAGAATGTTCCACAACTGGGATTTTTCTGATTATTTCCTAATGATTAGATTCAGGTTAATGTTTTTTGGTAAGAATACAACATAGGTTATATTGAGGAGATTCACATTGAAATGATAATTTTTAGCTCTATATAATAGGCACATATTCACATATTTTGAATTACCTATTCAAAAATTTAAAAATTCTGTGTCAATTAGAAACAAGAAAAAAATTTATATTTTGTTAATTATGGATAAATAAAACATTTAATATTTTTATTAATTTTTCTTTTATGAATTTATTCATTATTTCTCTTATCCATCAAACAAATTAGCTTATCAATGTACTTTTACCAGTTTTATCAAATTTAGTGCCAATATCTCTGAAAGGACCCTCTTGTCATTTTTAAGTGTGAAATTGAAAATAAAAAACACAGGCTCCATGCTGGGTGTGGAGCCTGCTTCAGATTCTCTCTCTCCCCCTCTCCCCCTCCGCATGCTCTCTTTCTTTCTCTCTTAAAAAGTGGGTGGAGCACGTGGGTGGCTCAGTCGGTTAAGCAACCGACTCTTGGTTGTCAGCTCAGGTCATGATCTCACAGTCGTGATATGGAGCCCTCCTTCAGGCTTGTGCTGGACATGGAGCCTGCTTGAGATTCTCTCTCCCTCTCTCTCTCTACTTCCTCCCCCCTGCCCCCTGGCTTCTGCTCTCTCTCTAAAAAAAAATAAAATAAAAAACCAGTACAAAATAAACTCTCTTTTCTTCTCTCTTATTTTGTAGTTAATAGATGGCTTCTAAGTGGTTCCTTAAACTTCCTGTGCAGTACAACCTGTGTATGCCTGTTATGTGACATCAGCTAGCATTTTGTAGTTTATGCTGGGCTTTATTTTAGCTTTAATCATTAGGCACCTACAAAATGTGTTCATTGATACACACACATCAAACATCTTAGTAATTAAGTATCTTTATGATGAGGAATATCATGAGTTAAAATAGAAAAAAAAAAAATAGAATTTTGCCATACCAACACATGATATAGGTATAGGCAGGTAAATTTTCAGAACTTAAAACTATCTAAAAATTCTTGACGCTAATTAGCAGGTAAGCAAATTTGATGGGTAGGTAGAGGAAGATGGGACGCAACCCACCACATGTTTGGTTGATCCTCGATATAATCTAAGTTATTTAATTTAGGTTTACTGTAGGATATGGAGAGAAGCAGAAAAAGTAGTTTATAGTCTCTATCTTGAAAAGGACATTCCTACTTCTCGGAAGATAAAAAGTTGTGTAACTAGTCTAGTGATGGTTTTAGGGGACCTACAACGTTTAATTGTGTATTAATGTCACCTATTTCATAATAGATGTTAATAGATCATTAGTAGTTAGTAGACATTAGGAAGATGTTCAGTTGAAGTTTGAAAGAGAACAGAGTGTGACATCCAGAGTATCCAAGATGTCTCCCAAAAGTAGCAAATGTTTTGGTGGATCTTGTCCTTAATTTTCTAGGCTCAAACACATCATTTTGTCAACACTTAAAAAATAAGGACATATCTGTAGTCGATTGTTTCCCAATATTTGTTACTTTCCCTGAATAAGGATAATGTATTGCCACCTTCTTGAACTCCGGTGAGGCTAGGTGACTTGCCTTGCTGATATAGTTTCTGGGTAGAATTTTTTCATGTTCTGTTTCTCTGGTGGTACTACAACAACCTATGATGTTCCCGATAGGAGATATTCTGTAAGGCTGGGATTCCAGGGGAGGATCACATGGACCAGATCTGTAGATGCCTGTGTTGTAATCACTAAGGTTTGGGAGGGGGGGTCATTTATCTCAGAATAACTTCTGTTCTGATGGATGAAATCTCTCAAAGATGCTCTAATATTAGCCAAGACTTATGTGTATACCGAGACAAATTTTCCCACATAAAGTAAAAATAGAATCCACGTGGGCCGGAATACTTTTGTGTGCATGACATTACATTCTTACACTGAGATAGAGCTGCAGTGGAAAGTTGAATTATAGACCCATTATCCTTGGTCATGAATTTTTGTTCTTTGAGAGTGGATTTTGTTTCAGGAAATAGCTCTAACCAAAATTATTTGGAACTAAATGTAATGTATTAAAGTGGTTACAATTTACAATTTCAGAAAAATAGCTATGAGTGGGAGAGCAGTTGTCAACTTCCTTCCTGCAAATAGCAGGAATTCTCATCCCTCCTTTTGCCAAAATACTCACAGATTTTAAAAATAAGTTTTGTGATATTTGACATTATTTTAATTAGATCTAAGACGTCCTCATTCTGTAATGTCCTATAATTTTTTTTTCCTGATGATTTACAATGTTGTCCTTCATCTGAGATGTAATTTCCATTCTGGCTAACCAAGTTTTCACAAGGATCAGGGTGACTACTTTAGAATAAGGTATACAATGGAGTCAGACATTTTCTGTACCATTTTTGAAACTATATTTATGAACTTTAAACCACTGACTGATAAGTAAATAATTCTAGCAAACTGTCTTATAGCCACTCAAAAAGGCTAAAAACACAAAATTAAGTCCCATTTTTAATTAAAAAATTGTTTTAATGTTTACTTTTTTTGAAAGAGAGCGCGAGACAGAGTGTGAGTGCCGGAGGGGCAGAGAGTGGGAGGGGCAGAGAGAGGGGAACGTAGACTGCGAAGCAGGCTCTGGGCTCCAAGCTGTCAGCATAGAGCCTGACACGGGACTCGAACTCATGAACTACAAGATCATGACCTGAGCTGAAGTCGGATGCTTAACCGACCCAGCCGCCCAGGCACCACAAGCCTCATTTTAAAAATACAAATAGATTCATAGATTTGTCTCTTTTGATTAGGTAACTTTGTAACATCATAATGATTTTTTGTTTTGTTAGCTGAGTCTCAAACCTATGCTTGTAGAATTCATTTAATGAAAGCAATTTCTTCCCTTTGGAGTATTATTAAGATGGATTTTTGTAATCTTAGTGCAGTCCTTGGATTCACTAGGGGAATTTAAATTTTCAATACCCAATTGAAATTAATATATTAGAAGTATAAACTCAAGTGTTTATTTGCATACTAACTTTTGCTGAAGATACATATGTCCAAAATATTTGATAAAAAAATCTGCCTACCCAGGTTAACAATACCCAGAGCATCAGTCTGAAGGAAAATCCACTCAGTATTCTTTATCCAATCTTCAGTTATAGAAAAAAGTTTGTTAGGTTATAAGCATTTTTTTCCCCATTTAGTGTATACTTGCCAAGTTGGGGGCAATTCAGCATCCCAGTCTGTCTTTAATAGAATTCTTGTGTCCTGGTTGGAGAATCTCCATTGTTTGTATACTTCATGAGAGATTGAACTCACTTCCCACTGTGGAAACTGAGGGGGTCAGGGCATGTGATTTAGACCTGGCCAAACAGACACTTCTTTCTCTCAGGACTTTGGAATTTTGAGTGAAAGACACAAAGGGTGGCAAAAGGTTATTCATTGCATCTGTGATCAAATCTTTCTTGCTTAGGGACCATTGCTGCTGTTTTTTTGGCCTTACCCTTAGAAACCCCCCACTTACTATTTTAAAAAGCTGATTCTTTAGCCCTTGTCAATTCTATGGCTCTTCTGATTTGCTTCTAGTACATTATCTTCTGCTAAAGTTAGTCATAGTCAGTTTCTTTGGCTTGTAACCAAGAAACATTTCTATTGAAGACAATGGGAAGAGTTAAAGTTTTTTAAATTTACATGATAATGAACAAGTAACACTCAGTTTGAAGGTTCAGGAGACTACAGATTTAAAGCAACAAGCAGATTTCAAATTTTTGTCCATCAAATCAGCAAGGATGAAAAAGAGAAAACAAGACATTAAGGAGAGAAGTGGGAAAGCCTCACATGCAGTGTTGATAGGATATAAGTTGAAATATTAATCTATACTACAGTACAATTAATAGTATATATAGTATAGTACATCTGTAGTATAGTATAGTACAGTTTGGTATAAATTAACTTTTAACATGAGCATATCCTTTGATTTAGCAATCCCGCTCCAATTACTGACTTTTAAAAAATAACAGCCCTTCATGCTTTTGCATATTTGCTGTCCAGTTTTCTCAACACCATTTGTTGAGGAGACATTCTTTTTCCCGTTGGATATTTTTTCCTGCTTTGTCAAGGGAAACAAAAACAAAAATAAATTATTGGGACTACCTTGATATAAAAAGCTTTTGCAAAGTAAAGGAAGCAATCATTAAAACTAAAAGGCAACCTACAGAATGGGAGAAGATATTTGCAAATGATATATCTGATAAGGGGTTAATATCCAGAATATATAAAAAACTTACAGGGGCACCTGGGCAGCTCAGTCAGTTAAGTGTCCAACTCCAGCTCAGATCATGATGTGGCAGTTTGTGAGTTCAAGCCCCACATCAGGCTCTCTGTTGTCAGCGTGGAGCCTGCTTCAGGTCCTCTGTCTCTCTTTCTCTGCCTCTCCCCAACTATGCAAACTCCCTCTCTCCCCCTCTCTCTCTCCCTCTCTCTCAAAAATAAACATTAAGAAGAAAAGAACTTATAAAACTCAATACCCCAAAAATAAATGATCCAGTTAAAAAATGAGCAGAGGACATGAATAGACATTTTTCCAAAATGACATACACATGGCCAACAGACACATGGAAAGATACTCAATATCACTCATCATCAGGGAAATGCAAATCAAAACCACAATGAGGGAAGCCTGGGTGGTTTAGTCTCTTAAGTGTCGGGCTTCGACTCAGGTCATGATCTTGAGCCCCAAGTCAGACTCTCTGCTGTCAGCACAGAGCCTGGAGCCCGCTTTGGATCCTCTGTCCCCCTCTCTCTCTGCCCCTCCCCCACTGGTTCTCTCTCTCTCTCTCTCAAAATAAATAAATAAACTTAAAAAAAACTACAATGAGATATCACCTTACAACCTGTCAGAATGGCTAAAATAATAACACATGAAACAACACTATTGGCAAGGATGCAGAGAAAGGGGAATGCTCTTGCACTGTTGGTGGGAATGCAAACTGGTGAAGCCACCTTGGAAAGCAGTATGGAGGTTCCTCAAAAAGTTAAAGTAGGACTTCCCTACAATCCAGTAATTGTACTACTAAGTATTTAGCCAAAGAATACAAAAATATTAATTCAAAGGTATACAGGTACCCTGGTATTTATAGCAGTATTATCTATAATAGCCAAATTACGGAAGCAGCAAGTGTCTAGTATATACATATGTGTGTGTATATGTATAATGGAATATTACTCAGCCATAAAAAGGAACAAATCTTATCATTTGCAATGACATAGATGGAACTAGAGAGTATTATGCTAAGCAAAATAAGTCAGTCAAACCATATCATTTCATTCGTATGTGGAATTTAAGAAACAAAGTAGATGAGGGGCGCCTGGGTGGCGCAGTCGGTTAAGCGTCCGACTTCAGCCAGGTCACGATCTCGCGGTCCGTGAGTTCGAGCCCCGCGTCGGGCTCTGGGCTGATGGCTCGGAGCCTGGAGCCTGTTTCTGATTCTGTGTCTCCCTCTCTCTCTGCCCCTCCCCCGTTCATGCTCTGTCTCTCTCTGTCCCAAAAATAAAGAAAAAAAAAAAAAAGAAAAAAAAAAAAAAAAAAAGAAACAAAGTAGATGAGTAGAGGGACAAAAAAAAAAAAAAAGAGAGAGGCAAACCAAGATATAGACTCTTAACTATAGGGAACAAACTGATGGGGACAAGAAGGGAAGTGGGCATGGGGATGGGCTAAGTAGGTGATGGGGATTAAGGAGTGCACTTGTGATGAGTACCAGGTGTTGTATGGAAGTGTCAAATAACTATATTGTACACATGAAATTAATATTACACTGCATGCTAACTGGAATTTATATAAAAACTGAAAAAAATAGCCCCCGTTAGAAATATATATATGCACAGCGATTCTCACTGAAGCAGTTGGAGAATATAAAATTGACAAAACCCCAAATTTCCGTCAATAAGAAATTGTTTAAATAAATTGTAGTGTATACATACAATGTTGTGTTTAGTAGCAATTAAAATACATAGGAATATATCTGATGACAGAGAAAAATATCCATGACTTTTCTTGATAGACATAATTTTAAAATAATTTCAGATTTATTAAAAAAAAAAAAAAAGTGCTGAGGCACCTGGCTGGTTTGGTCGGTTAAGTAACCAACTCTTGGCTTGGACTCAGGTCATGATCTCATGGCTCATGAGATTGAGCCTGGAGTCGGACTATGCACTGACAGGGCAAAGCCTGCTTGAGATTCTCCCTCCCTCTCTCTCTGCCTCTCCCACTCACTCTCTCAAAGTAAATAAGCATTTTTAAAATTTAAAAAAAAAAAAGTGTTACAATTTATATGACATTTCAAGGGACTCTGGATAGCTGAAATTCTTGAAAAAGAACAAAGTTAAAGGTCTTATACTTCCTAATTTGAAAACTTATTATGAATTTGAAATAACCAAGACGGTGTGGTATTGGCATAAAGACAGACGTATATGTCAATGAAACAGATTAGTCAAAAATAAACACTCACATATATGATCAAATGATTTTCAACAAGGATGCCAAGACCATCCAGTGGGGAAAGGATAGTTTCTTCAACAAATGCTGTTAGGAAAACTGGATATCGACATGCAAAAGAATTAAGTTGGACCTTATTTAATGCCATGTACAGAAATTAACTCAAAGGGATCAGAGACCTAAAACTGAGACCTCAGTTAGTGATAGAATTACCACATTATCCAGCAATTCCAATTCTGGATATATATCCAAAATAATTGAAAGTAGAATCTCAAAGAGATATTTGCACACCTGTGTTTGTAGTAGCACCATTTATAATAGACAAGAGGTACAACAACCCAAATGTCTACTGGTGAATGAATGGATAAAGGTATGTGGATATGAATAGTATATACAATTTAGTCTTTAAAAAATGAAATTCTGACTATTATGGACTGAATAGTCATAATTTCTATGTTCCCTAGAAATTCAAATGTTGAAATCTTAATCCCCAATGTAATAGTATTAGGAGGGCCTTTGGGAGGTACTTAGGTTTTGATGAGGTCATGTGGGTGGAGACTCCATGATAGAGTTATTGTCGTTATAAGAAGAGGAAGAGGCTAGAGCTTTCTGTTCCCATCATATGTGGACATAGCAAGATGTCTGTAAGTCAGAAAGAAAGCTTTCACCAGAAGTGGACAATGCTGGCACTCTGATCTTCCCATTTCCACAACTGTGAGAATTGTCTATGGTTTAAGCTACCCAGTCTATGGTATTTTGTTATAGCAGCCTAAGCTGACTTAAGACACTTAACACACAACAATGTGGATGAAGTTAGAGGACACTGAGTTAAGTGAAAAAAAACAGTCAAAAAAGACAAATATTGTAAGATCCCACTTGCACAAGGTGTTTAGAGTAGTCAAATCCATAGAGATGGAAAGTTGAATGGGCAGTCACCAGGGACAGGAGGGAGGGGGACATGAAGAGTTATTATCTAATGCGTATAGAGTTTTAGTTTTGCAAAATGAAAATGTTCTGAAGATTGGTTGCACAACAACGTGAATAACATCTTAACACTACCCAACTTTACATTTTATTTATTTATTTATTTTTAACATTGATTTATTTTTATTTTTATTTTATTTTATTTATTTTTTTATTTATTTTTGGGACAGAGAGAGAGCATGAACGGGGGAGGGGCAGAGAGAGAGGGAGACACAGAATCGGAAACAGGCTCCAGGCTCCGAGCCATCAGCCCAGAGCCTGACGCGGGGCTCGAACTCACGGACCGCGAGATCGTGACCTGGCTGAAGTCGGACGCTTAACCGACTGCGCCACCCAGGCGCCCCAACATTGATTTATTTTTGAGGCAGAGAGAGACAGAGCATGAATGGGGGAGGGTCAGAGAGTTAGGGAGACACAGAGTCTGAAACAGGCTCCAGGCTCTAAGCTGTCAGCACAGAGCCCGACGCGGGGCTTGAGCTCACGGACCGTGAGATCATGACCTGAGCCGAAGTCAGACGCTTAACCGACTGAGCCACCCAGGCGCCCCAACTGAACTTCACATTTAGAAGTAGTTAAGATGGTAGATTTTATGTTATGTGTTTTTCACCAGAATTAAGAAATGGAACCATATGAATGAGTTCCAAAAAATAAGTCATTTAAATCTAAAGGGAAAAATCAAGAATGTAGTACAAGTAGTTCCTGTATCCCCCTCACCCAGTTTTGCTTATTGTTTAAAAAAATTTTTTTTAAATGTTTATTTTTGAAGGAGAGAGAGAGAGGGAGACAGTGCGAGCAGGGGAGGGGCAGAGAGAGAGGGAGACACAGAATCTGAAGCAGGCTCTGGGCTCGGAGCCGTCAGCACAGAGCCTGATGGGGGCTCGAACTCACAAACCGTGAGATCATGACCTGAGCTGAAGTCGGATGCTCAACCGACTGAGCCACCCAGGCGCCCCACCCAGTTTTGCTTATTGTTAATGTCTTACATTAGTATGGTACCTTTGTCACAAGCAATGAATCCATATTGATACATTATTTTTTTCTCTATCAGTCATTATTTAAAAAAAATTAATTAATTATAATTTTTTAAATGTTTATTTTTTGAGAGAGAGAGAGAGAGAGTGAGACAGAGCACGAATGGGGGAGGGACAGAGAGAGAGGGAGACACAGAATATGAAGCAGGCTCCAGGCTCTGAGCTGTCAGCACAGAGCCCAATGCAGATCTCACGAGCAGTGAGATCATGACCCGAGCTGAAGTCAGACGCCTAACTGACTGAGTCACCCAGGTGCCACTAATTAATTTATTTTTTAATTTACATCCAAGTTAGTTAGCATGTAGTGCAACCATGATTTCAGAAGTAGATTCCAGTGATTCATCCCCTGTGTGTAACACCCAGTGTTCATCCCAACAAGTGTCTTCCTTAATTGCCCCTTGCCCATTTAGCCCATTCCTCCTCCCACAACCCCTGTAGCAACCCTCTGTTTGTTCTCTATACTTAAGAGTCTCTTATGTTTTGTCCCCCTCCCTGTTTTTATATTATTTTTGCTTCCCTTCTCTTATGTTCATCTGTTTTGTATCCTAAATTCCTCATATGAGTGAAGTCATATATTTGTCTTTCTCTAATTTTGCTTAGCATAATACCCTCTAGTTCCATCCACATAGTTGCTGACACATTATTAATAACTAACCTCCACATTATATTCACATTTTACTATTTTTGTCCCTAATGTTCTTTTTCTGTTCCAGGATCCTATTCAGGATACCACATTACACTTAGGTATCATGTTTCCTTAGCATCTTTGGTGTGTGACATTTTTTCACACTTCCTTGTTTTTGAGGGACACTAGTCATATATTTTGTAGAATACACCTCACTTTAAAGTTGTCTGGTGTGGGGCGCCTGGGTGGCTCAGTCGGTTGAGCGTCCGACTTCAGCTCAGGTCATGATCTCGTCGTCCATGAGTTCGAGCCCCGCGTCGGGCTCTGTGCAGGCAGCTCGGAGCCTGGAGCCTGGAGCCTATTTCCGATTCTGTGTCTCCCTCTGTCTCTGCCCCTCCCCCATTCATGCTCTGTCTCTCTTTGTCTCAAAAATAAATAAACGTTTAAAAAAAATTAAATAAAAAAGAATAAAGCCTGGTGTTTTTCTCATGGTTAGACTGGGGTCATGGGTGTTTGGGAGGATGATGATGAAGATGAAGTATGGTTCTCATCATATTAAGTGTATTTGCTATCAACTTGGCTTATCACTGATGATATTAACCTTGATCACCTGATCAAGGGAATGTTTGTCAGGTTTCTTCACTGTAAATACACTTTTATCTCTTTCTTCTTTTACTTTCCGTACTCTACTCTTTGTAAACAAGTGACTAAGTGCAGCCCAAAATCAAGGGGAGGAGGGAGTTAAGCTTCACCTTCTTGAGGAGGAAAGTACCCACAGAAACTATTTTGGAATTCTTTTGTATGGGAGATTTTTCTCTTTCCCTTTAACTTATTTTTTAAGTCATTTATTTATATCAGTATAGACTTATAGATATTAATTATATACTTTGAGTTATAATTCAATACTATGCTATTTATTTTGCTCTTAAATTGTTTAGTTTTAACTATTGGGACTTTTTTTTTTTTTTTTTTTGGTTGGCTCCTGTGTCCCATTATTTAGTTTTTGGATGTTTCTGACACTACAAGATGCTCCAGTATCATGTTGTATTTTCCCTCACCTCGTCTTAGAATTGGTCATTCTACAAAGGATCCCTGATTCCTTTTATTGGAGAATGGTATTAGAAACCAAGTTCTGAAATGTTTGTTGAAAATGTTTGTTGCCACTGGAGTATCATTGCTTCTAAGCCCTGGACAGAACGAAAAAATATTTGTATGTGTACTAACCTGTGTATGTACACATTTGCATCAGTATTGCTTTACCCATCTCTATCTACAGTAACCTAAAACAGTTCATACTGGGGGCTGAGTGGCTCAGTTGGTTAAGTGTCTGACTCTTGATTTTGGCTCAGGTCATGACCTCATGGTTCATGAATCTGAGCACTGCATCAGGCTTCATGGTGACGGCGTGGAGCCTGCTTGGGATTCTGCCTGCCTCTCCCCTGCTTACTCTCTCTCTCTCTCTCAAAAACAGAAAACAAAAAACAAACAAACAAAACCCAGTTCATACTGATGTCTTCAAATCTAATCTAGCATGCAGTGTTCCTTCTTGCCTTCTCCTTTTACATCTCTACATTCTTCTTTTCCAGTAGTGAGAAGCCTCCTCCCACCATCAGCCATACATTTACTAATTTGTTCAATCCCAGCACGTGTGTAACAGTATCAGAATCATTAGCTTTTACTCCAGTATGAAATGACAGTATTTATGTCGTTCCTTTTTGCTTTAGTTTTACAGTGTGAAGGTGTGAAGTTATTAAAAGGTGATTTTCAAGAAAGTGCTTAAACTTTACTCTTAAAAAATGTTTTGAAATTATACAAAATATATACAACTACATTATTATTATGAAAGATTGAGGGAATGTAGAGGATAAGACACAAAACATGGCTAGGAGTTTGGTTTATATCTTTCTTAATTTTTTTTTAATGTTTATTCATTTTTGAGAGACAGAGCATGAGCAGGGAAGGGACAGAGAGAGAGGGAGACACAGAATCAGGAAATAAACATGTCATGCTCTCTCTGACAGCTGTAGGAGAGAATATTCCTTTCTTTTTCTAGCCTCTGGTGTTCGTTGGTAATACCTGGCGTTTTTTGGTTGGTTGATGCAGTGCTCCAGGCACTCGACCATCATGTCCCTACGGATCTTCGCAATATCTTCTCTCTGTGGGTGCCCCTGCTTACACAATGTTTCTCTCTCTTGTAAGGACACCACTCATATTGGATTGGGGGCCATTCGACTTGTGTATGACCTCATCTTAACTAATCTGCAATTAACATTTTTTTTTTTTTCAAATAAGGTCACATTCTGAGGTACTGGGGGGATAGGGCTTTACCACAACTTTTAGGCGGACACAATTCTACCTGTAGCATTGACTTCTCATTTTTTGCTATCAAAGCCATTAAAATGAGAATGATTGTGAGTACTTTTTTGTGTATGTGTGTGATAGTCTTCAGACAGAGTTTCAGAAGAGGAATTATCAGGTCAAATGGTGCGTGCCTTATATTTTTGTAACATTCTGCAAAATTGTCTTTACAAAAAGATTCATTCATTTGCCATCTTCCCGACACTGTGTGAGAGAGCCCGTTCCGCACATGCCTATGAATACTTACTGTTATTGTTTAAAAAAAAAATATTGCCTTTCTATTGGGACAAAACATGATCTTAATAAAGTGGCAGATACAATATTTCCCTTTTTGGCTCTAAAGTAGCTTTGATTGTGTTCTAAATCTTTCAAAGCCTATTTTAACTTTTTTTCCTTCAGAACCCAGAGGGGCAAAAAAAAGCTAACTCTTGGGTCTCAGTATCAGAGGGACCCATTCTTCCTTCTGTCCTCTCATCTGTCATCTGGGCTCTGCTCCAATCTCAAATTCTTTATTTCTTTTCCCAACTAAAAACAAATAAAAGTGGAAAAAATCTCCTGGATACATCAATGGATGCAAAAAGGTGTTGGGGATCCGGTTGATAAATGCTACTTATGCTAGCAATTTCTGAGCTTCAGTTAAACTGGTTAAAAGTTCCACTAATCACCCCTTATTTCCTAGTTAGACTTTTGTAGACTCTTGCAAAAGTGACCACTGTCATCTAAGAACACATCCTCAGAGTTTGGGGAGGGTACAGTAGCAGTTTTTCCAGGGATAGTGACTCCCATGTATGATTTACCATCTCTTGTGAGGCCTCCTGGTACCTGTACCTGTGCTTGATGCATAGAACTCCAGACACAGTTGATGAAACCATGAATAAGCGGAAATTTTTACATCATGGCCACCTACATCAACCTGCTTTCTCCCTCTACCAGGTGAAAGTCTCCTTCTATTTTAAAAGAGAAGCATCCCCATCTTCACCGTGGCAGGCCAAAACTTTACAAAGGTTAACAGATGTCCAGTAGATTTTCAGAGGGTTGCCCTAGAGAACTGAGTATTAACCAGTATGTGAAAGAACTGCCTAAAGCCAGGAGAATAACCCACCAAAAAATTAGGGGGAACAGTAACCAGGGCTCAGATAGGGTCAGGGGTAGAATCTGCTCCCATCAGCTACAGTGGAAAACCTCAAAATCCACAGGGTAGTGGACAGAGGAGTTTAGTACTAGAGTAAACACAGCACTTGTCCCTCCTAACAAATGTTGAAAACAAGACCCAAAAGGATTAAGTAAAACTCAGAAATGTTTATAGGAATACAAAAATATCCAGGAACCAAAAAGCTAACATTCACAATTTCAGGGATAAGTGAAAAATTACCATGCAAAGAAGCAGGCAGATATCATGCATAATGAGGAGAAAAGTCAGTTAATTAAAACTGACCCAGAGTGGCACAGATATTACCACCAGCAGATAAGGACATTAAAATAGTTTTACTGCAATCTATGCCATAGTTTAAAAAGCTAAAGGGAAGATTAAATGTGTTGAGACATAAAAGATTAAAAAAAGCAAATCAAATTTCTAGAGATGAAAACTCTAACGTCCGAGAGAAAAAATACACTGGAGGAGGGGCACTCAGTCAGTTAAGTGTCTGGCTCTTGATTTTGGCTCAGACCATGATCTCATGGTTGTAGAACTGAACCCCACATCAGGCTCTGTGCTGATGGTGCAGATCCTGCTTGGGATTCTCTCTCTCTTTCTCTCTCTCTCTCTGCCCCTACAGCCCTGCCCCTCAAAATAAATAAATAAATAAATAAATAAATAAATAAATAAAAAATAAAAATAAATAAATAAATAAATAAATAAATAAAAACTTAAAAAAATACACTGGAGGGAATATAAACTACATATCGCAGAAGAAAATATTAACAAACCTGCAGACTGAAATAGAAACTATCCAAAATGAAACATAGAGAAAAACTTAAAAAAGGAACAGAGTATTAGTTATGAGAAAAAACTTCAAGAAACCTAATGTGCATGTAATTTAAGTCCCTGAAGGAATTTAGAAAAAATATTTGAAGAAATAATGGCTGAAAAATTCCAAATTTGATGAAGATCATAAACCTATAGATCCAAAAATTTCAATAATCTCTAATCACAAGAAACAGAAAATGGCATCATGGCACATAATAAATTGCTCAAAACCAGTGCTTTTGAAAAGAAAAATATGAAAGGAGCCAGGATGAAAAAACATGTTATGTATATAGAGGAACAAGAATAAGCATGACATCAGATTTCTTTTAAAAAAACAAGTCACATTTAAGAATACAGTGAAGCAACAACTTTAAGGTACCAGAACAAAAAGCTAGAATTCTATATCCAGCAAAATGTTTCTCATCAGCAGATTTGTGGTACAAGAAGTGCTAAAGGAAGTCTTTCAACAAGAAAATGATACCAGATAAAATTGTGCATCTACACAAAGAAATAAAGGCACGGGAAATGCCAATTGCATAGGTAAGCGTATGACTTTTTTTCTGTTATTTAAATTTTTAAAAAGATAATTAACTAAACAAAATTAATAATAGTGTATGTGGGGATAATACATATGTAGGACCAAAATGTAGGACAAAAAGAGCAGAAGGGTTGCCAAGAGAGAAATGGAAATAATACTCTTGCAAGGTTCTGATGCTATATGTGAAGTGACATATTATCACTTGAAGATAGTGATAAGTTAAAATGAGTCCGTGGTGATGGCCCTTAAGCCACCATTAAAATAATCAGGCAAAGATTTATAGCTAATAAATTGGAAAAGGAGAAAAAAAAGGAACCATAGAAAAGGATTAATCCAAAGGACGTCTGAGAAAAGGAAGAGAGAGAGAGCCAAGAATAGGTGGGACAAATAGAAAACAAATATCAATATGGTAGATTTAGACCTAATGCTGCCAATAATCACATTACATACAATTGGTTTAAGGCCATAATGGGACATTATAAAGGTGCAGGTATTGGTTTCCCACAAATATTCTTCCCCTTTCTCAAATAATAAAACTTCTGACTACTACCTGTGTACATGATTGCCCAATAGAGACAACATTTCCCAGCCACCCTTGCAGCCAAATGTAGCCATATGACTACATCCTGGCCAAAGATCCAAAAACACAAGCGTTGTGTACCTTTCTAAGATGTGCCCCGAAAAGGAGTGGTCTTGTGCACTCTGTTTTTTCCCCTTTTCCACAGTTTGGGAGATGGTGAGAGCCATCTTAGCCAACGTGGACCATCTTGTAATCGGATAAAGAAACGACATGTCAAGAACGGCAGGGTTACACTACCAACCCTTGGCTGTATACCTCAGAACTACTTCAGGAGAGAACAATAAACTTCTACCACATACAAGCTGCTTTCTTAATATGGTTTACCCCAAAGCATACTCTGAGATAAGAACTTGTTTGCCATTAATTTATTTGGGAAGTCATCCTAGGAAGCAAAGGCAAGAGAGAAAAGGCAATAAAGGTGCACTGATGTGTGGGTAACTGCTGGAGGCACATCCTATGGGATATGCCCCAAGAAACTCATCTTAAAATAACCCAGCTCTATTCAGGGATTCTGGGACATTTACTGACTAACTCCCTTTCCCACTGGATGGTGTTTCTTTCCTTGGGGATTTACTCTCCAGGGCTGTCACTTTTCCAGGAACTGTCTTCATGTGCCACTTCAGGTGAAGCTATCAGCAGTGTGGGGTAGCATCATGTCTGGGTAATAGAGTATTATTCTTGTGAGTATGTTTTCTCATGTGAAAGTAGCCCAGCTGTCACAATTAAAATGGAAAATTTCTGGGGCACCTGGGTGGCTCAGTCAGTTGAGTATCCAACTTGGGCTCAGGTCATGATCTCATGGCTCATGGGTTTGAGCCCAACATCGGGCTCAGTGCTGACAACTCAGAGCCTGAAGCCTGTTTTGGATTCTGTGTCTGCCCCTCTCTCTCTGCCCCTCCCCTGCTTGCACTCTGTCACTCTCTCTCTCTCTCTCTCTCTCAAAAATAAATAAACATAAAAAATTTAAAAACATGGAAAATTTCTAATAAGGAAATTGTAATTATTTACTATTTTGCTCCAGAGATATTGGACTCAATCTTTTAAAAATAGTGCAGAATCACTACTTTTTTGATATTGCTTTATGGAATAAGAATAAGCATTAAGCACTCAGATTTGTGTAATCAACTAACACTTCACAAATTTGGTGTAAAAGCATTAATTTATGGCCTTTTTAATTTTAGTAATTACCTATTTTCCATTATTTTATTAAAATTTTCAAGGTCTAGCTGGTCATTTCTTTTACTATTTATTATGGATATTCTGGCATCATGAGTTAGGTAATAATACCATAAATACTCAGCTTCTTTACTTGTTTGTCACATCACAAATTCCCAGACACCATACCCTTAAATATTTTTACTAGTCAGCGTAGTATGTGTTTTATGTTGGGGTAATAAGTTATGTGCCCAGTACGTGGCCTCTGGTTTCTCATTTAATGCACAGTAGGTGTAAATTAATATATCACAGCACAGCTTTTCTGAGGGCTATAACTAGACTGTGCCTACAGCTGGTTTGCAGTAGAGAAAAGTCTCTTCTAAAAGAGCTACCACTTTGTGCTCATGTCCAAAATTTAAAGATTGCCTTCTTGGATGTGCCATATGTTTTACAGATTCTACTTTGTAGAACTTTTAAAAAAGGTCTTGGAGAAGCTCAAGAGTTTCAGGTAAGGAATTGTTTGTTTTTACATTGCTAGTAATTGGGAAGTTAATTTTTCATTACTAAGGTTTGACAAATACGTAGTATAGGGAGATACTAACGTAAGATCTGATAGACATTTCAAAGTTATTTTGGGGGGCAGGAAGAATGCTAATAGTTTTTAAAGTTATATTTTGTGAATGTATAAATGGAAATCAGGATATCATTCGAAAATGAATGACTACCATTTAATTTTTAAAAAACATTTCTTTAATGACTACATTTGGATGTACCATTCAAGCCAGCTTTAACACACCTAAGATTTTGGAAATGAGGTTATACAGTTATCCCTTCCATTAAAACAAAGGTTTCAGAATCCAGTACTGCTAGATTCCATCATTACTGCCCAAACCAGATATAAGATATCAGCAACTATAAAGTAAGGTGAAGACTTCCAATGACAAGAATAATTTGAAAGAATACATGATCAGAGTCTTCTGGTGTGACAGCTGATGGTGGATGAAATGGTACTTATTTTCAGGATATGAGTTTTACAGTTATAGAATAATGCTGTAAGATGAAGTTGCAAGAAAAATCATTATTGTATACACTGTTCTTGGGAGTATCAGTCAGTGTAAACTTATATGTAGGGTAATTTGGTAATATTTCTCAAAAAACAAAATGTGCCTTTGGTCTAGCAATTCCATTGCTAAGAGCTTATCTTACTTGAACTAACATACAAAAATAATGTGTACATGGATGCCCATTTCTGCAGATTGTAATGCAAGAACTAGAAGGAACTTAAATATATGTCAACAGGAAATTAAGTAATTTATAGAACAATCATGCGTGTGATGACATTTAACTATTACAAGGAATGAAGTTTATTTTTATGTACCAATGTGGAAATTTTCCAAAATATATTTTTAAGGGAGAAAAGAATGCAGAAAAGCAGGCATATTATGTTCCTCACATGCATAAAACAAATATGTGTGTGTATTTGTATTCTTGTATATATCCCCCAATTTTCTATGATGAAACCCAAGAAACTATAATTTTATAGTTCATTCTGCAGAGTAAGACTTGAGTTTGGAGTATAGAGAGTTATTTATTTCTTGCTTCCTGCCTTCAGTCTATTTGAATTTATAAAAAGAAAGTCATGTGCGTATGTAGTTTTTATAATAAAAAATTACATTAAAAATAAAATTGAACTATTTTTAAAGACCTCCAACTTACTGATAACAAAACTATAGACAAAAATAATAACATAGGTTCATTGGAGGCGCCTGAGTGGCTCAGTCAGTTAAGTATCCGACTTCGGCTCAAGTCATGATCTCACGGTTTGTGAGTTCGAGCCCCGCGTCATCGGGCTCTGGGCTGACATCTCAGAGCCTGGAGCCTGCTTCACATTCTGTGTCTCCCTCTGTCTGCGCCTCTGCTGCTTGCACTCTGTCTCTTGCATTGTCTCAAAAATAAATAAACATTAAAAAAAAAAAAAAAAAAAAAACCACATAGGTTCATTGATATTCTAATCCTAATCTTATTCAAACACACTACCTCCAAGGAATGACTTGGGTAAATTGATTTTTTCAGTGTTTAATATTTATTTTTGAGAGAGAGAGAGAGAGAGCACGAGCCAGGGAGGGGCACAGAGAGAGGGAGACACAGAGTCTGAAGCAGGATCTAGGCTCTGAGCTGACAGCACAGAACCCACTGGGGGACTCGAACCCACAAAGCGTGAGATCATGACCTGAGTGGAAGTAGGACACTTAACCGACTGAGTCACCCAGGCGCCCTGGTAAATTGGTATTTGATGACTTTTAGTTGTCTCTGATTTGACTTCTTTCATTTGGTTTGTTTGCTTTGTTTATTTACTTAATTCTGGTTTTTTGAGAGTAATCATTTTTCCTGATCTTTTTCTTATAAAATAATACTGGTTTACTAAAGAAGTCTATATAAGTTATAACCACATTTTGCAGGCATGGTTTAGTTTTCCAGTGTGTTAAGTTACAAAATAGCCACAGGCAAATTCCATTCTGGCAAATTCTCCATTATGAGTACTAAGGGATTGGAATGGGTTCTGGGGAGAGTTGCTACAGGATTTGCTAGCCATTGTCTCCATGGGGATCATGGGCTCCTATCTTTCTTTACTGAATTTAGTCTCTGAAAATGGGGCCTGAATATGATGTAGAAAGTTCCTCTCCAAGAAGAGTCCTTGCTTTGTTGCTCAAGCTGCATGGGTGTTTTGAGAACCACTTCTAGTCTGGAAGGAGAGGCTTATTTCTTTTATGCAATTTTTATTAGTGAAGTATTTAAAAATACTTTTATTGTCATTTATATTTTGGAAAGTATTGAAAAATATAAAGATACAAGTATCAATCCTTTTATCCATCAGCTAGTCAAACATTTGCAATCACACCCTCCGGGGACAGTTGTTAATATTATATTACTATTGAGTATTTTTGTGCATTTGAAATACATAGTTGCATTAGATGCATCTATCACCTTATACTCTTTTTTATCTAAATTATATGCCTTTCCTCTCATTGTTGAAAACTGTTCCTAAACATAAATTTTCACAGATGCTTAATATTCCATTCTGAATTTACCATATTTTGCTCCATTGGTCTGAATTTGGATATTTAAGTCAATTCCATTTAAAATTTTTATCCATTATAAAGAAGGCTGCTAATAAAACTTTCTATAATAATTCCCACCTATAGTTCTGATGATAATTTTATTTGTTTCTGTTTCCTTTTTAAATTTTTGGGCATATTTTGGAATAAGGCTGCTAAGTTTTTTTTTTTTTTTTTTTTTTTCCTTACTGCAAGTTTCACATATGTATGCAGGCAAACTAGCCATCTCAGATTAAGGGAAGAGTATTATAGAGATGTCAAGGGTCACTTGAACTGTTAGCATCTGTATTTATTTATCTGCATGCATCAAAATAATGAACAAAAAACTCAGGAAAAAAATTGGACTAAAATGGTTGAAATGACCATAGCTCTCATGTACGGTCATTGGTTCATCATAGTTCTCATCAAGTGCTTTATAAACAAAATAAATTTAAGTGTAATCTTGAGTTGCTGTTTAATAAGTTGTTTCACTTCAGATTTCATTTGAAGTGAGAGATTTCTTGCTTAAAATATATGAAGGACCATTAAAAAGGGGATTTGACCATCAAATGACAGCACACAGGGTTAGAGGAAAAGCCTAAGTAAGTCCTGTTTGTGTTATTTACCTCCTAAATCATGTAGAAAATCTGTTTTCTTACAGGGGAATGGAGTTGTTACTCAATTCATGCACAGGTTGATTATCCCCTTTATATGTAAGCAGTCCTCACTTTGTACAGTAGTGTGGGGCAGTAAAAATAATTGTGCAAATGATCTTAAAATCCATAGGGGGAAGAATCATGATTGTTCTGTGATCTTTATTTTTTATTTTTATTTTTTTTTCAACGTTTTTTAATTTACTTTTGGGACAGAGAGAGACATAGCATGAACGGGGGAGGGGCAGAGAGAGAGGGAGACACAGAATCGGAAACAGGCTCCAGGCTCCGAGCCATCAGCCCAGAGCCTGACGCGGGGCTCAAACTCACAGACTGCGAGATCGTGACCTGGCTGAAGTCGGACGCTTACCCGACTGCGCCACCCAGGCGCCCCTGTTCTGTGATCTTTAAATATTTCTTGTCAAAACATTAAAAACACCTTTACTGTTTATATATGTATATGCATGGTTACATGTACATTAAGGACACGCGAAGATAGTAAAAGGAATGTTTGGTACACTGTTATATAAAACATATTAATGTGTTTTATTTGTAAAACTTAGGTGTAGTTTCAACAATGCTTGTCTTCTTGTTGTTTGACTTACAAGAAGGAGTAAGAAACCTTTCTATGTGTTGGCCAATTGTTGTGCTCATTTTCTTAAATGTGTATTTATTTTGAGAGAGAGAGAGAGAGAGAGAGAGAGAGAGAGAGAGAGTGAGCATGTGCACGAGCAGGGGAGGGGCAGAGAGAGAATCCCAAGCAGGGTTTGCACTGTCAGAGCAGAGCTGGACACAGGGCTTGAACCCATGAACCATGAAATCATGGCCTGAGCCAAAATCAAGAGTTGGAGGCTTAACTGACTGAGCCCCCCAGGCACCCCTGTTATATTCCTTTTACGTTTGGATCACCTCCCCACATTCCCAAATTCCCACTCCTATGGTTGCAGTGTTGGAAAATATATTTGAGAATTCCTTTTATGTGGAGCTTTTTTGCTGGATTCATTTCCTCTGGGACATATTTATGCTTTTTATCACAATCATTTTTCCCATTTACATTTGTCTTCATGAAGCAGAACTATCCACTTCACTGCCTGTGCATGAGTTGAGTAACAGATGCTCAGTGATCGATCACCAACAAACTTTGAAAAGAAGTGACATGATTGCTTTCTAATCACGATGCATGTCTTTTAGTTATGTCGTGATTTGTGGACCGAAGACCTAGCAGAGAAGTTAAAACTTCACGTAATGGCACTGAATGTATGTGATAACTGAAAATTGAATTTTTGGAGGACGTGTGTTATTTAACCGATCCGTGGTAACTGAAATTTCTGTATATGCGAATCATGCAAAGCCGGGACTGCCTGTATTCTCTGCTTAAACTGGACTGTCATGATTCTGTCAGAGTTTCTGAGACTGGAGTTAAATGAATTAATATTCATCACAAAACAAAGTGAAAGTCTAATTATCTTGTTTAGTTTGCTGGTGCATGTTATTTTCTGACATGATTCCTGGGTCAAACATTTAAAAAATTTTTTTAACAGAGAGACAGAGAGAGAGAGAGAGAGAGAGAGAGAGAGAGAGAGAGAATGAGAATGAGTGGGAGAGGGGCAGATAGAGAGGAAGACACAAAATCTGAAGCAGGCTCCAGGTTCTGAGCTGCCAGCGCGAAGCCTGTCGCAGGGCTCAAACTCATGAACCGCGGGATCATGACCTGAGCTGAAGTCAGATGCTTAACCGACTGAGTCACCCGGGTGACCCTGGGTCAAACATTTTTATTTGTTTGTGAACTATTACAATTCTCATCTTCTGCATCATTGCTATTATTATTTTGTAAATGTTAAGTATGACCATGTAGCACTCAGAAAATTCTGAACAACACGGAGACATTCTTAATGCATTTGCCATATACATATTACTTAAAAGCAAGGTATAGCATTTTTAAAACCTTATTTTGAAATACAGTAAAACCTTGGATTGCGAGTAACTTGTTCTGTGGGTGTTCTGCAAGACAAGCAAACATTTCTAATAAATTTTAACTTGATAAACAAGTCATGTCTTATAAGTAGTATGTGATGCCTAATGTCACACGATCACGACTACCACAGTGGTTGTTGAAATTCACTTTGATACACAAGTTCTTAGGATTACAAGCATGTTTCCAGAACAAATTATGCTCCAAACCCAGGTTTTACAGTAATCACAGATTCATAGGAAATTTCAAAGGGGAGTACAGGGAGGTTCTGTGTACCTCTCACCCAGTTTTCCTCAGCGGTTACATCTTATGTAACTACAGCACAATATCAACACCTGGAACACACACTGGCACAACGTATGTGTATAGTTCTGTCATTTTATCACCTGTATAGATTGGTGTACCACCCAGGCAAGATGCAGAGCTAGTCTATCACCACAAAGTGCTCCCTCATGCTACTCCTTCAGAGCCACACCCACCTCTTTCCCTCCTCCCACCCATCTTTCACACCTGGCAACCACTGGTCTGTACTTTTGTCCTTTCAGAACTGACCACAATTTTATTTTTTTCATTGCTGAATAGTAATCTGTGTGTGTAATATACGTTTCAATTTTGTCCATATATTAAACAATTATATAAATTGTTCCATATTATTTTATCTTTTTGCAATTCCCAGAGAGCTCAAGGTGATGTTTATGAGACTCATCCATCTTGATCATTGCTGATCTATTTTATAAATAACCTATAGTGATAGTTTTAAGCATCCAATTCGAGAATCTTTTAACTCTTAAAATCTATTTATACTATAGCCATTACTAGAGTATTTTTATTGATTTATAGTATTTTATATTTAATTTTTGATTTACTTTTCACTTGTTTCTCTTTTTTGCTTTCTTTTGGAAAGACTTGATTTATAATTTTATTTCTCTCATTTTATTTGAAGTAATACATTTTTTTCTGTTCTTCCAATGAATACCTCACCTTTTTAAATATGCATAGTTGTATCAAAAAATCTTTAAGTTAAGGGGTGCTGGGGGGCTCAATCAGTTAAGCATCCAACTTCAGCTCAGGTCACAATCTCACAGTTTGTGAGTTTGAGCCCTGCATTGGGCTCTGTGCTGACAGCCCAGAGCCTAGAGCCTGCTACAGATTCTGCGTCTCCCTCTCTCTCTCTGCCCCTACCCTGCTTGCACTGTTTCTCTCCTTTCTCTCTCTCTCAAAAATAAACATAATTAAAAAAAATCTTTAAGTTAGTACATATCTTTACATTTTTTGCAAACTTGTAGGATACCTTCCTTGGATCACGACCTCGAATTTTTATGTGAGTATTCTATTTCCATCACTGGTTTTTGCTAACTCCCACTCTGGTAGTCTTTACTGTCATTGCTTCCACTGATTTAAATTTCAGTGTCTTTTTTCTCCGTTCTTTCCTGAAATCTTCTGTAGTTTATTATTACTGTAATTGATTTATTCTTCTTACTGTGATTTATTTATTACTAAAATTTTTTGGTGTGATTTGCAAGTGACAAAAAATGATCTAGTCTATGAGAATATATTTACATCATCTTTTCTCTCTTAATTTTTTTATTATGGAAATTTCAAACATATAGAAAAGTAACTAAAGAACTACATACACCCATATGTCTATCACCTAGACTAAAAATTTTGTTAAGTTTTTGCCATATGTGCACTCTCTATCTATACACACTCATGCGCGCGCACACACACACACACACACACATATGCACGTTAGCTAAACAACCTAAAAATAAATTCACAGATATCTTGATACTTGATCCCCAAATGCAAATAGCTTAGTAGGCTTCTCTAAACTAAAGAGAGCTCTAATACATATAAAATGTCATTAACATATATAAAAATTTTAGCAACCATTCTCTAATATCAACTAGTACTGAGTATATATTCAGGTTTTGTCAATCGTTCCAAATTTTTCAATCTCTTTTTTCAAACTGGGATCCAACCAAAATCTACACATTGCATGTATCTGTTATATCTCTTAAATCTTCTTAATCTAGCAAAGGGTCTATGCCTTCACTATTTTCATGACATTCATTTTTGAGAATGACCCACTCATTGAATTTGCTTGATTACTTCTTTATGGTGTCAATTAACTTATTCCTCTATTTTTTGTATTTCCTATTACCTGTTTGTGTATACCTTTGAGTGATATTGGAGCTGGTATAGAATTCAAGGCTGACAGTTATTTTTCATTTGTTAACAGTCTAATTTATATTCCTTTGCAGACAATCTGTCTTCTCTCTGATTCCTTTTAATATTTTTTTCTGCTTTGATATTCTATAGTTCCAGCAAGAGGTATTTTGGAGTAGATTATTTTTCATATTTCCTCTTCCCTTACCTCTTTCACTCTGCTATCCCTGGGTAGTTTCTTCAGAACTATCCTCCAGTTCTCTAATCTAAATCTCAGCAACTCCATGTAGTTTGTTATTAATTCATCCTCAATTTTTAAAATTTCAATCTTGAATTCCAAAATTCTTCTTTTTATTTCTTTTCTTTCTTTTTTTTTTTTTTTTTACAGAAGCTCTATTCCTTTTTTCCTATATCTTGATTTTTAAAATCATGTTCTGTTCTTTCCTTATAGTTTTGGCTCTTTTTATTATTTCCTTAATAACTTAAAATATACTTATTTTATAGTTTATTTAACATATTTTCTAAAGATTTTAAGTAATTTCTACGTTCAACATGGAGCTCAAAGTCACAACTCTGAAATCAAGATTCATATGCTTCACCAACTGAGCCAGCTATAGGCCCCTCTCATGTTATTTATTTATTTATTTAATTTTGTGTTTTATTTTTTCAGGTAAACAAATATGTTTATTTACAAACATATTGAGTTATGTTGAATTCAAGAATTTGATCCATTTTTCAAAGAAACTGCACCTCTTAAAATGCTCCTTTTCACATCTGTTTAATGGATTCATTGCGACATCCTTATTTCTTAAGCAGTCGGTGTCTTACTATAAAAAAAAAAAAAAAGGTGGGGCGCCTGGGTGGCTCGGTCGGTTAAGGGTCCGACTTCAGCTCAGGTCATGATCTCACAGACCGTGAGTTCGAGCCCCGCGTCAGGCTCTGGGCTGATGGCTCAGAGCCTGGAGCCTGCTTCCGATTCTGTGTCTCCCTCTCTGTCTGCCCCTCCCCCGTTCATGCTCTGTCTCTCTCTGTCTCAAAAATAAACGTAAAAAAAAAAAAATTAAAAAAAAAAAAAAAGGTGCAGCAAATCCAGATCCAAAGTATGCAGTCATCATAATTCATAACTGCCTCTTGTTTTCCACTGAAAATGGCACACTCTTCCCTGGGCCCTCCACATGGTGGCTCCTTGGGACCACAGAGGTTGTGAGATGCTCTGTCCCAACATAGTGCTGTTGGGACTTCTGCGAAAGGCGCAGAGACCCAAAATGGTAGAAATTCATCTTATTTGATTTTCTGAAGCTTTTGGGTTCTAATCCCCCCGTTGGTTGTATTGCTTACTGTATTAGGCTTGGAATTTGGGGTTCAGGTCAGCTTTATTGATGATTGTGTGTATATTTGTCCAGGGCCAGAGAATAATGCTGAAGGAAAACAACCGTCAATCTAGATTTCTACAGTGTTGATGCAGAGTAGCCTTGCATTTTCCTCTATCAGGTTTTTCAAATTTAAGAGTTGGGAATACATCTTCATGCTGATATTTTTCCTATTCCATAAGATAACATAAACTGAATCTTCACTTTCTCAAATGGATTTTTACTTTTAGAATCCTGTTAGAGCCTTTGGAAGAGATGGTGTCTCTTTTTTTTTTTTATCTCTGGAACTTTGGGGTGGAAAGGTTGTCTTACATTGAAGGGGCAACCCCTTGGGGCCCTAACTTCAGGAAATGTCTTGTTTCCACCTCTTTATAGTATGTGCATTCAAGGCCACATCTCTTGTCCCCATGTGGAAATTGAAACCTTTGCTTCTGGGCCCTAGGTCATACAACTGCACTACTTCTCTCTGACTGATTTCCTTTGTCTCGTAAGTTGCTTGTTTGGGCTCCTCCCTGGCACCTAGATGTTTACGTTTCTTTCATTTGACCTCAGCTATGTATGTTTGTCTTTCTGTTATAGTTGTACTTAGCATTTTAATATTTTTAGTATCTTTAAATTTTATTTTATCTTAAGGCTACTGTGTTCAAAGTCAGCCAAATATTAATTGTAAGTATATGGAAACATTGAGATTGTCAAAAATTTTATTGTTCACTGATACGCTTGGTATTTCAGAATAAAACGTTTAAAGGGTGATACGAAACTTATTTTCATATATACTATAAACTGGGAAAATATGGGAATGTAAAATAAATTGGGAAAACAAGTGCCATGGATGTTAACACTCAGATGTTGAATTCACAAAAATAAAGGTCTTGCCATACTATTTTCATTGTTAAAGTGATTTAATTATATTTTCAATTGTAAATCAATCCAGTTTCTTATAAATAAGGGTTGGGCTGGGAAGTGGGAGGTCATAATAGGGAGCAGTATAGTTACAGGTAGCTTATCATAACTTTGAGTTTCAGTTATTTCTTCCTTTGACAATTAAGGGAATAGTTCATTTTTGATGTTAGAGACGTATGTCTAGTGGAAAGACATTCCAGGGGAGACACAGGTACATGAAGAAAAAGCAAGAGCACAGTGCATGTAAACAATATCATTTCCAAAGAAACATGAGTTCAGAATAAAGTTGCTTCCTCAAATGGAACAATATTTCAACCTCTGTCATTACACAATAAGATGGGTCAAGAGGGATAACAAATGACCCAATCTTTTTAAAAATCTTGTTGAGGGGTGCATGGCTGGCTCAGTTGGTGGAACATCTGACGCTTGATCTTGGGGTTGTGAGTTCGAGCCACTCACTGAGTGTAGAGATTACTTACAAATTTTTTTCTTTAAAGTTTATTTATTTTTCAGAGAGAGAGAGCAAGCAAGTGAGTGGGGTTGGGTAGAGAGATAGGGAGGCACATAATCCGAAGCAGCCTCCGTGCTCTGAGCGGTCAGCAAAGAGCCTAACGTGGGACTCAAACTCTGAAACCATAAGCTCATGACCTGAGCCGAAGTCAGGCGCTTAACTGACTGAGCCATCCAGGTGCCCCATAAAAAAAATAAAATCTTAAAAAAAAAAAAAAAAAGGATCTTGTTGAAGAAAAAGTTAGACATTTTTCAAATGAAAATATTTATACTGAGAAAAGATCTTGAATTGTGTAGCTAAGAATTTAACATCTATTTTAAAATTTTTGTTTTAAAGTAAACTCTATCTCTGACGTGGGGCTAGAACTCATGACCCCAAGATCAAGAGTCTTATGCTCCACTGACTGAGCTAGCCAGATGCCCCAAAATGAGAGTAATTTTATTTATTTAATATTGTTTTTTAAGTAAACTTTACACCCCACATGGGGCTCAAATTCATGACCCCGATGGGGTGACTGGGTGGCTCAATTGATTAAGCCTCCGACTTTGGCTCAGGTCATGATCTCATGGTCCATGAGTTTGAGCCCCATGTCCAGCTCTGTGCTGACAGCTCAGAGCCTGGAGTCTGGTTCAGATTCTGTCTCCCTCCCTCTCTCTCTGCCCCTCCCCTGTTTTCTCTCTCTCTCTCTCAAAGATAAATAAAATATTTTTAAAAATTTTTAAAAAGATTCATGACCCTGAGATCAAGAGTCACATGCTCTACTGACTGAGCCACCCAGGCGCCCTTAATGGCATCTAATTAATTAATTAATTAATTAATTTTCAACGGCATCTATTTTAAAATTAGAGTCACTCTGCATTCGAGCTCTGCTACTACCTCTGTCTCTTTTGGGAAAATAACATAAATTCTCTCTCAGTTTACTTATCTATAAAAAGACAGTAATAATAAACTCCCATGTTGCTACTGGGAATTAAAATGGCACGCTCATAAAAAAATAAAGTGACATATTCATAAAATATCCTGTGTACAACACTTCGCACAGTGCCTGCATACAATGGTCACTAGCTCAATAGCTACTACTGTGAAATCAGCACAGAGATTTCTGAATCACTAGAGGTGAAAAAGGCTCCAGGAGACTAGAAATGTGAGAAGCTTATCTCTTAACTAGCTAGCTCAAATTCTGGGATTTCTTAGGCACAACAAATAGAAAGATGATATTATTCTTATAGCTTGAAAATATTGTGGTGGGAATTTTCTTATTATGAGAATTGCAATTTACAGAAAACTAAGCCTTATTTGAGAAGGAAAGAGAAATACTGCTTTTTGTGAATAAGCCTCTATGGGTGCTCTATGTTAATGTGTTTGTTCTGGTAGAAATACTTTTATTGTTACCTACTTGGGATAAAGATTGTAAAGAGAAAGTTTTCAGGCAACCATAAATCTTTTTTTCCCTTGGGTCAAAAAGTTTCAATAATTTTTGAAAGAAATTTTGATAATTTTTGTAATGATTAGAAAGCATACTGCCTATGAGTAAAGAAGTCTATTCTTTGCTTTTAATTTGCCTACCCATTTTTCTAAGCAAATTTGTTTAGGGAAAAAAAAGTCTGTTCTAGACTTGGAAAAAAACTTATAACTATCTTACTCTTTTGAAAAGGCAGTGGTGACATTGAGTCACCTGAGCTCCATCTCTGGGCAACAGTGACAAATGGTCACTTGCAGTGCAAAGATCAAGTGCTGAGAGTGTGAGGTCAGCTGCTTTACACGACACCTAATGGGACTGTCATTTCTCAGGATCCCCAGCCAAAGGCAGGGTGGCGACATGGTGTACCCATCACTAAGGTGCCATGTCTGGCATCTAAATGGAGCTCAGTAATTCCAGTGGAGCCAAGTTATTAGAGATCTAATTGCCATTGTCTAATAAATTCTTTTGAGGTCTTTGTGTTGGTTCACTTAAATATTCAATGTATCTGGCTTGAAGCAGTTATTAAAAATGTAATTGTTTTGTAAATTTTTATCTTTCAATTCCAAAACACCCTCATGAATTAATAAACAGTGTTCAGATAAAATAAGAATATTCATCAATAATGCAAGATTTTCTGTGTCATTGGGGGGTGTAACCTTACTACGCTGTTGATCAGAAACTCTGGGGAAATAACATATCTCTTGTAATACACTTCCATCTTGGATATTCTAGATCATGTTTAGCTGGAGAGTTTTTACTCTGAATGAAAATGTTTTTATTCATATCTTATTACCAGTAGAGTTTATTTGAACTCATCATCATCCTAAGTTTATTTTCAGTTATTACTTTCTGGCTTGCCTCTCCAAAGCTAGCTATGAATACACAGTGGACTTCAAAATAGCAAGGCTATTTTGTTTTAAAGTGAGCAATGATAGTCTTGTCCCCAGCTAGGGAAATAGAACATAAAGCTTCCCAAGGCATTTACATGTTTCCCAAAAGACTGACCCATAGTCAACAAATGGGGAAATATAAAAACTTCTCCAAAGGGATGGGTGCTTCCTTAAGTGAACTGATTGACAGCTCGGGGCTTGCCCAGTGACACTGTCATCTGAGGGACCCTACACTTTTTTTCCCAGGTTTTCTGAAGTCTCTCGGGTATCATAAGGGGACAGACCCCTGTGGTACTGCCAGGGCCCTCTCTGTCAGAGGGCTAAGACCTGGACTAATTCATTGCAGTGCAGTTTAATTAAACTGCACCAGAGTTGTTTCCCTGGTAAAATAAGTGTGGGAAGAGAATGTGTGTCAAAAGGGACATGCCCCTTACTGTGTGTGCTTTATTGTTACACCGCAGCTAATATATTGTGGGAATTCCCATGGAGTCAATGATAAACTGTATTATCGAGCTCCATAAAATAGGCATTCTACTAGTGCAGGTTACTGTAGCTCACAATTCTATTAATCCTTCTAATTTATTATATTATAGCTGTATGTGAGGTCTCATAAATTTATTATACCCCTTTCATCTAAAAAAACCCCACCATGCTTGTTTCTCCTCTCAAATAAAACCTTTTATTATTTGCTGTGTCTGTCTCTAAAAATGTAATAGCCCCTTGTAAGAAAATATAATTACTGGCTGAGAAATGTAAACTGTATTTGACATGTCTTCTACTCTAAAATTAAAAAATTCTATTAAACCTTGCTATATGTGTATGAATACTGGTACATGAAGACCCATCAGCTTTTTGTTTCCAGTTTTCTGGCAACAACTTCCTATAAATGACATCTTTAGTATTTTTACTGTTTTCATCATTTTGTTTATGATGTAGGAATTTACTTATAGTATTCTCTCCTCTTTATCATTTACACCAGAAGTCAGCAGAAGGGCAGACATAACATCTGCTTTGTTCACGTCTATATCTCCAATGCCAAGTACGATGCCTGGCATATATTAGAGGCTCAATAAATAGATGTTAAATGAGGAGGTGAATGAAATAGAAAATTCTGTGAGTGCCTGTGCAAATCTTCATAGGATTTTTACCTATTAACATGTTTACTAATAACAGCTTATTTTTTATCAGTTGCTATTACACAAAGATTTGGCTTACTGCTTAAAAGGATATCTAAAATATGCAGGAAAAATATGCAGGCATAAGTTTATTAAGTTATGAAATTTCAGTTGCTACTTTCAGATTACATTTTCACTTAGTTTTAGAAACCTTGATGCCTCAAAATAAGCTACACCTTGTACATTGAAAGTAAGCTAGAGATTCTGTGGGCTGGCCCTCGTGTGATATGAAGAAATGTAAATGGAGAGACACTTCATATCCATTGCTGATCAGATTCATACCTGTCCTGTTTGTAAATGAGATGAGATGAGCTTAGAAATATTTTAATAAATAATTGAATACATATTTGAATAAATAGATGTTTATTTATTTATTGAGAGAGAGAGAGAGAGAATGAGTGGGGAGGGGCAGAGAGAGAGGGAGAAAGAGAAAGAGAGAGAGAGAAAGAGAGAGAATCCCAAATAGGCTCCATGGCCAGGGATGGGCCCAGCACAGGTCATGATCTCAGGACTGTGAGATCATGACCTAAGCCAAAATCAAGGGTAGGATGCTTATCTGACTGAGCCACCCAGGCACCCCAGAAATATTTGAATTTCAATCAGGCACCTTCATTTTGTTATCCTGAAGTAAAAACCTAAGTGATGATGGACACAGGACTGGACATAGAATAGATCTCTATCTACTCTAAGGTACTATCTCAGATCCCAGGTGAACAGTGAAAATTACCAAAAGTCTTTTCAGCAACTCTTGCTTAGAGCAATGTGTATGAAGGGCAGTGATGGATAGTTTCAGTACAGGTGGTCAGACATCAGAAAAGGAATGAAGACAATTGGTACCATGAGCATTTTATTAGAAACTCAAGAGACCAAATCAAGCTTGGAAATGGAATTGCTGTTTCATTGAAAAACATTTCTGTTATGACACACTTTCGTAACAATAATGAGTTTGGCTAATGTTCTAATGGCTAAATTCCCCATGTTTCTGTTTTGCAAATGAAAACAAATCTTCCATTTGATATCATTGTTTTTCCCATCATAAGAAGTAAAAAAAAAAAAAGTCTTAGAACAAATGTAATGAATATGCTCTGAACGGATAACCTGGGTGGTCCCAGTGACACCTCTTATGGTCCTGGATGCCAGGGCAAATGTATAGGCAGTATCTTGTCATGACTGAGATCAAACTTGTTTAGTGCTTACTGAGAGTTATGTGGCATAGTGGAAGGGCAGGATTTTTAGAATGTCATCACTTGTGGATTTGAATCTTATTAGTTCTACCACTTAATAACTGCACATGCAAGAAAATTACTCAGTCTGTCTAAGCCTTCATAATAGAATTTTAATGAAAATTATACTCGATAGCGTATGCCATGTGCTTAGTGTAGTTCCCAGCACATAGTACCTTCTCAATAAGTAATCGTAATTATTCACCATTATTATCTTTGCCCCCAAGATAAGGATTGTAAAGGATAGTATGGCAAATCTTCCCGCAAAGATTTCTGTAGGAAAGGTTTCCTACTATTGGATTATTAATTACCTTTTCACTTGAATTTACATACTACATCTCTAAAGAGCAATGAATTAAATTGTAGATTATAAGGCGAGCAACCCTGCTATTAATCTACTCTGAGGTTTTGACGAGCTTCACTCTTCACTTGCTGTACTTTCAAAATAGACCAACTACTTCTCCATAAAGCACATGAGAGGTAGCTGTTTAGGTCATTACTTCTTTTTTTTTTTCTTAGTTTTTTTTTTTTTTTTTAAAGTAGCTGCCACTTGAACTCATGACCCTGAAATTCAAGACCTGAGCTGAGATGGAGAGTCAGACTCTTAACCAACTGAGGCACCCAGGTGCCCCTCCACTTTTAATTTGCGTATATATACATTTAGATACTGCACTAAGGAAAATGTACTCTACTTATTCTCAAACTACAGAATTAATGTTCTCAGGGATATAAAACTGAGCTTCTAGAACTTTACAGCCACTGTATCAAGTGTGGTACCTGCATTATTTTATTGAATCTTTACAATAAATCTAAGAGGAGGGTACAGTTATTATCTCTGACTGATGGATTAGGACACTGAAGGTTAGAAAAGCTGTGTAACTTGCTCTATCTAGATCATACATGTGGCAAATGGTAAAGCAGGGATTGAAGAGGTAGTAATCACTCCAAGTCTGTGTTTCTGACTCTGCCTTGTAGTATCTGCCTCCTGCATCCCACCCCACGCAGGCTCTTTCTATTTCACTGGACAGTATCTAGTCAATACAAGCTTCTGGCCAACTCACGGAAGATATAAAGCTTAGAAGAGGTTGATCAGCCTTGGGAATAGCACGGGGGGAGGGGGGGGTCAAATTCTTTAGAACCACTGTCTTAATGTTTACTTGAAGATGAGATTTCTTACTCTTGGAAGCACATGCACACTTAAGTTCTTGCTGTCGTATAGCCTGCTGTAAATCAAATATTGAACATGAGTGATTTCTTATACATTTTGAAGGGATGCTTTCACTCTTTAAAAAAAAACAAAGTGGAGTCTAATAATACATAAATAAAACAAATAAGAAAACACATTGATGACTTTATAGACTCCTTTTAATAAAAAAATAAAAAATGACATTTAATCTCTATAATTTGAAAGCATAGATGGTTTCTGTATGGACAAAACTAACGTAGTCTTTATAAAATAGTGTTTTCAATTCTGGTACAAAAAATACTACCAATATGATAAAGATGTGAAATTAGAAGTTTTTTCTAATGCTGTTTTTCATTTTGATGATAGAAAAATAGAATTAGTATAAATATATATTTAAGGATTTTAACTCAGTAACAATGCAAATTATCATTCTGGTTGTTTAGAAATGTCAGTAAGAACTCAATTGTTCCTGCACTGATATAAAAGAGCATTTTTTGACAGTGATTGACATCAGCGATTTGCATACTGTGTCACTGAGAAGTGAGCAAAACTTTTTTCCTATTTCAGTACATATTTTATGAAGTTTAGTAGATTTATATAAGGTATTATGTGGAGTAATTCGAGTTTTAAAAATTTATTGCGTACTAGAGTAGATGCTATTGGAATTAGTATATTGAAGATAGTTTGCTAAAGTAATTTCAAAATATGGCATTTTCCTAGCTTTGAAGTGAAATGAGATTGATAAATATCAAATTAGTATTTTTACTTTAATCTTAAAATTCGTTTCTATGTACCATTAAGGTATAACATTTGGTATGGGAGAGCTTTAAATCATATGAATTGTTACAAGGGAGAAATCATGCTATGTCACGGTAAAATAGCACACTGTAGAAAGACCAATAATTCTCAGAAATGAAAGAGACATTGTTTTAACACTATTTCTTTATTTGCGAAAATAACTATTTTGCTTTCAATACATAATAAGTCAACATAAAGGCATTCCCTACACTTTGCCAATTCAAAGAGACCCACCTCATTTGGTACCTGCCGTTCTGTTATTTTATATCTGAGCTAGCCTTTGACTTGTTGTATGTTGCTCTGTTCTTAGGTGGCATCACAGTTGTAATTTAGGTGCCTGCATTCTTAGGACTTTTCATGTGATTTATGTGAAACCTGTGTACAATCTTTTGCCTTCTTCTGGTACGTAACCCAGAGTAAGAGTGAGCATCTGGAGATAGAAGGCCTGGTAGAAGAACAGCTTGACCTTTGACCTGCTTGTGACATACTGTATAAAGATTTTGGGAAATGCTGTCTAGGATAATCCATCATCGAGCAATTTAGTATAACCTTGCTGACCCTGTTCTCCCAGCACAAGTGTAATCCTGGTGCAGCCAGTGTTTGAAAACATTTGTATTTATGGAATAAAGACATGTAGCCCACAGAGCAATAAAAACACAAATTTGTGAGTCTGCCAGAGAAAGTAAGGAGTAGATATGTGAAAACGCTGCTTAGTGTAAAAGCTGCTCTGTAGCTGTTGAAAAGTCTACAGACAACAGACACTGGGAACAACTTTTCCACGCCGATGAATGAGGCCTTGCAAGTGAGAACAAATGCTATTTTTCTCTTGATTGTCAGCACAAGTGTGACACTCATTTACATCTCTAAATGTACTTTGTAGTTGCAATAACTTCCTATGTTGATGTGAAAAATATTCAGAACAAATTAAAAAAAAATGAATGTAGGTTGAATTAAGTGAAAGAGAGAAACAAGAACCAGGCCAGGAATAGAAACTTTTGTGTGTGAAAGGCAAACAGTGAGAAGAGGTGGCTCTAACTAAGATCCCTGGGAAAAAGGCACAGGATTTACACGACCTGAGGAAAAACCAGAATATTCAATTTCGGCTGCCTTAGTTCAACCCGCCTTTAAATCTCACCTGATTGACTGAAACTGCTTTCATTTGTATTTGGCATCCAGCTTGACTGCCCTCCAAATAATACCTCAACCTGCAGCAGAATGCATCTTTCTAAAGGCCTACTTCTCAGCTTTGAAATCAAAGCAAAACAAAAACTAGCAAAACATAAAAACTCTTTAGTGCTTCACCGTTAGCCTGTCTGCTGCTGTCCCACCTCATGGTTTTCCGTGATCTTCCGGCTACAGCCTCGCTTTCTCTATTGCTACCTCACGCTCCAGCCATATTAAACTCGTAATTCTCCAAAAATGCCCTCTTTCTCTTTCACACCCAAATCTTGCCTTCTCTCAGCCTGGACCTTCTATCCCACCTTCTTATCCTTCAGGTCTTGGCCTCACACTTCACTTTCCTAAAAGGCCTCACCACTCCCCACCCCCCCCGCCCCCCCATGCCCATTGGGTTAGATACCTTATGTGTACTTCCAGTGTTTGTGTGGGTAGTATTGTCTCTACTTTACCGAAGAGGAAATGGAAAACCCGAGAGCCTTACTTGCCTGCAGAGTTTTACACGCCTGTAAAATGTCAGGACCAGACTTTAAATTCAAGGCTTCTGGCTTCCATCTAGAGCCCATTTCTTCAATCCACAGCGACTTCTCATATGCTTCACTTTACCTGGTCAAATATGGGTTTAGGTAGAATTGTTTTCAGTTCCCTGAAAGGCATATGGGGCTTCATCCCGCTATTTTTTTTTACACATTTCTTTATACATTTCCTACCCATAGGTTAGCTTTGTGTTGGTGTCCACCCAGGAAATCTTACTTATTTGTCAAGACCCAGTTGCAGATTGTGAAGCATTATTCTTACATCCACCCTCTTCTTCAGGCTTACTGTGTTACTTAGTCCTCACCATTGTTGTGGGGCTTCAGGATTTCAACTGAACTGTGCTATTATATGTTTATCTCTCCTGTTAGACAGTGAGTTTTTTGTGGCAAAGATTTACTTAAATCATTTCTATTTCTGCTAGCACCCAGTACACTGCCCAATACATGGCAGATTCAGTATTTTAAATTGCGTCATAGGGGGGCTCCTGGGTGGCTCAATCAGTTAAATGTCCGACTTTGGCTCAGGTCATGATCTCATGTTTCACAGGTTTGAGCCCTGCATCGGGCTCTGTGCTGACAGCTCAGAGCCTGGAGCCTGCTTTGGGTTCTGTGTCTCCCTCTCTCTCTGCCCTTCCCCTACTTGCATTCTGTCTCTGTCTCTCTCCCAAAATTAAAAATTAAAAAAATATAAATTGCATCATGGAAGCACATGTTGATGATATCTGCATGTTCGCTTCTCATGCTTTCCCTTCAAGACATCATGTAAATCACCCAGCTTATAATTGTAGACTGTCATTGGGTTGTAAGGTATGACTTCTCTTTGTCTAAAACAGGACCTTACGAGACTTGTCATAGCTTCCAGTTCCAAGACCTTGTCCCAGGAACTAGGTTTTTACACAGGTTCTCTCTGGTGCATAGGGGTTTGATTACCGATATTTCTGTCTTCATACATTGATAAAATGAGATTTCAGGGATTAATAGAGGTCTCTCCTGTCTCTATTACACACACACACACACACACACACACACACACACACACACACACATTCACTGACATAGTCTCTCCAAACTCTTCTTCAGTCTGGGGAAATGAGAGCTGTATGACTAGAGGAAGAAGGTAGAGAATGAAGAAGAGCCTTTTAAGTGTCTTTACAGGGTAGGACAAGTTAACCAGAGTAACCAAGTTTTTTTTGCGACTGAGCAACGGGATATAAGAATTTTCCTTTCTCCTGTCTGCTCTTCCCAATTTCCCATCTCTGTTTTTGAGATTGCCCTCCAATTAGGCAATGGAGTCAGAGGGAGCTGCACTGGTGGAGAAACCACTGCAGCAGCTCTAGTGTCACGTGAGGAACATTTTCTCTCTGGACACAGATGCACACGACTGCTCTCAATCCATGCTTTGCAATGTGCTTTAGTGGCTTCCTTGTTGCACTAGTTTAAAATCAAGTTGTCATGGGGCGCCTGGGTGGCTCAGTCGGTTGAGCGTCCGACTTCGGCTCAGGTCACGATCTCGAGGTCCGCGAGTTCGAGCCCTGCGTCGGGCTCTGGGCTGATGGCTCAGAGCCTGGAGCCTGCTTCCGATTCTGTGTCTCCCTCTCTCTCTGCCCCTCCCCTGTTCATGCTCTGTCTCTCTCTGTCTCGAAAATAAATAAACGCTTAAAAAAAATAAAAAATAAAATCAAGTTGTCATTGTGTATGATGACATGAAAACGTTATGGCTTTGAGTCCTAAGTAATCACAAAATTTCCACTGAAGTATTCTTTCAAATCTCCCTTTCCTGTTTTTTTCTTTATCTGTTCACTATTGCCAGTGGAGAATAACACAATAAATCTTTGACGTTTCCTTGGAATGTGTGGAAATGACATGGATTAGGAGCCAGAGAATCTTCAGTTAGAATCCTTCCTCCACCTTTTATAAGTGATGTACCCTTGGATAAAGTGCATCCTCATTCTGAAGCAGTTTTCTTATCTGTAAAATGGACTTAATACCATCCTCCTCACAGCTGTGGATGAAAGGAAGCAAAGATGACAGTGTTGATTTCTTGTGGGTCTAGTTCAACAAGTTCTCTTTCTTTCCTTTCCTTTCTCCTCTTTCTTCTCTACCTCTTGATTCAATTGTTAATGGGTGGTGCAAGTCCCAAACTACAGGGCATAAAGGATGGGAGAAATACAAGGTAGCTACATAATAGCTCTATTGCTCTCTAGAAGTGGGTAGCAGATATGGAGAATGGTGGGGAATATGTTTTGACATTCTCTGTAAAGCTCATCATTATAAACTTTATAACAAGATTGTTTTTCTTAATTAAAATTTTTTTATAGTTTGTGAAACTTCAGTTATAGTTCACTTTGTCCTTTGGAAATCACTAACCCAAAGAGAGGCATCTGAATTCCTTTTTAGACCCTAAATCAGTGTTTCTTAACCTTAGCTGATTAGCACATTAGAATTACTTGGACTAGGGGCGCCTGGGTGGCTCAGTTGGTCAAGCATCAGACTTCAGGTCAGGTCACGATCTCACGGTCCGTGAGTTCGAGCCCCGCGTCAGGCTCTGGGCTGATGGCTCAGAGCCTGGAGCCTGCTTCCGATTCTGTGTCTCCCTCTCTCTCTGCCCCTCCCCCGTCCATGCTCTGTCTCTCTCTGTCTCAAAAATAAATAAACTTAAAAAAAAAAATTTAGAATTACTTGGACTAGTTGCAACAGTTACTTTAAAAAAATTTTTAATGTTTATTTATGTTTTTGAGAGAAAGAGACAGAGCTCGAGTGAGGGAGGGGCGCAGAGAGAGGGAGACACAGAATCTGAAGCAGGCTTCAGGCTCTGAGCTGTCAGCACAGAGTCTGACATGCAGCTCGAACCCATGAACCATGAGATCATAACCTAAGCAGACATTGGATACTTAACTGACTGAGCCACCCAAGCATCCCTAACAATTACTTTTTAAATAATAAAAATATTTTAAAGCTTCTGAAAACATACAGATTTGGGGGTCCCAATCTGGATTTACTAAGTTTCGATCTCTGGGGATGAGGCTTTGGCATCAGTATTAGAACAAAATTCTCTCAGTTATTGCAGTGATGGTTACAAACCTTGGCCTAAATCATAATGTCACTGTGATGTTCATGCATGTTTGATTGGCGTCATAAAATATGATAATAGTTGTGTAAAGGGACTTTTTTAGAAAGAACATAAACCAGGGGGAAATTAAATTGACAGAATGTAGAAAGGATAAATATTATTTAAAAACATCATCTATGACGATGACAAAATAGGATTTCCAAAGCTCCCAAAATACTATAAACATGATCGATTCCAAAGGGAAAAGGAATCATTCTCTTTCTTGTGAACCCAGGTGGAGTGGCATTGGGAGGTTGCTGATTAGATTCAGTGAAGGGTTGAAATGCGCATTTTCTCTTTTAATTAGGGAAATCAATAATAGAATCTAAATTTCTGAGAATAAGAAACTAAAAATAAAAACAAGATATGCTATATTCGAGGAAGCAGCTAAAGGAGTGTATTTATTGGTCTAAATTGAAATTTTAACCCCTTGGAAACTCCTGCCATCTATTTAGTCAGAAATGGAAAAGAGCTATCAGATAACAGAGCCTATCCTCCTGAGAGCCTCCTGGATTGTGTCTCGTGCCCAGATAGAGGATAACGCTCTCCTCCCAGCCTAGAGGCCATCGTCCTAAGTACTCCCTTGGCAGGCATCCTGGAAAATTGTAGTGTTGGAAGGGCTAAGTTACTCTTCTCAGACATCTCTATTGGACATGATAAAGAAAAAAAAAAAAAAAACTCAAAGCACAAACTGTATACAATCCAATGTACATTTTAAAGGATGTACTAGTATTTACATAGTGGGTCAGATTTTCATTCTGTGAGATTCAAAAGAAGAAAAGAACTCTTTGAGTTGAGAATCTAGCTTATTGTTTTTAGTGATGGCGTTTAGAGACAAGTGATCCAACAGCCACTACTTTTGAAGATCGTGATTTTATAAGCAATGGAAGTTTCAAGTGTCGGTAGCCCATGTTGCACTGGTTTAAGGTGATTGTTGATAGTTATTTCAAAGTCCTCTAACACTGTTATTTGTAGAAAATAAATCTGATATAAGACTTTGATAAAAACAGAGAACTTCTTAGTTGACATCTATTGTCAATGCATTGACAATAAAAGGCAAAACAAAAAGAACTCAGCCTTTTTCTGGGATTCAGCTGACTGACATATCTTCAAAGTGAGGCTTGCCAAATAAATATGATTATTAGGTTACTGCATTTCCTCAAAGAACAAGTCTAAATTGTCTCAATGATAAAAGTCTTTGATATGGGGGCACCTGGGTGGCTCAATCAGTTAAGCATCTGACTTCGGCTCAGGTCATGATCTCATGGCTCGTGGGTTTGAACCCCGATTCGGGCTTTGTGCTGACAGCTCAGAGCCTGGAGCCTGCTTCAGATTCGGTGTCTCCTTCTCTCACTACCCCTCCCCCGCTTGCACTCTGTCTCTGTCTCTCATAAATAAATAAATGTTAAAAAAAATTTGGAAAAAAGTCTTGATAGATCACACAGTTTTATTAACTTATTTTGGATTAGTTTAACTTTATTTTCTTTTTTTACATAGAAACCTCATCATGAATACCAATTATTAAAAAAAGCAGTTCCTTACAAGCTTATTTAATTTTATTTTATTTTGCCAAACAGGTATAGTTGGGAAGATTTCAATAATCTTGGGATTGTACAAAGTAATTTGTACAAAATAAATTATATCCTTTCTACAACTAGTTGTTCCTGAAACAAAGTTTATACATTTTTGTTTTAGAAAGATGCTGACCCTCAGTTAAAATTTTATTTACAGAAATGTAAATTTAAAAATCTCCCTGTAAGACATTTTCCATGCTTAAAAGTTTTGATAACTTTTAATCTTTCTCTCCTTCACTCTTGCTCAGTATATAACTTAGGTTTGATGGCCAAATGCTCTTGTCACCTCAAAGGGGCTTGCCTGCTGCTCGTTCTTGAGAGCTCTATTGGTTCTACTGAGCCATGACTCAGAGGTCATTTGTCATTTGGTAAGGACTCTGCTGTCCTCCCTAGAGAGAGAGAGAGAGGCATCTGTCCTGAAGAGTGAGTTTCTTGCCTGTCTGCCCTGTCAGAATTCAGAAATACAGTGGCTGTAACTTCTGTTCCAGAGAGGATACCTGGAAAAGAGTGTCACACACAATTAGCATTGGATCAAGTTTCCTTGTCACAGCCCTGGATTTTAGTTTGGGTGAAGGTTGTTGCTGCATAGCCAGAATCTGGGCAATTTAGAGCCCTCTGAAGGAAAATACTTCAATTTATAAAAGATGGGTGGGGCGCCTGGGTGGCTCAGTTTATTAAGCGTCTGACTGGCTCAGGTCATGATCTCCTGGTTTGTGAGATTAAGCCCCAAATTGGGCTCACTGCTGTCAGTGCAGAGCCCGCTTGGGATCCTCTGTCGCCCCCTCCCCCCCCCCACTCCATCCTCTCCTGCTTACATGTGCACACTTTCTTTCAAAAATAAATAAACATTAAACAAGTGTATGGTCATAAATTCCTACTAAAATGGTGATTAGTTTTATTAGATATATTTTTCTATAATTCATAAATTTGGTACAGTGTCACTCCACAGTTAATAACTTTATTACTTTTTCATTAGAAAAGTGATTATTTACTTCAAAGTGCACTTTAATTAATTGATTTATATTATCCCTCATTTCAGAAAGAATTCCAAGTGGCTTACAAGAAATGTTACAATGAGATAAATAAAATACAAACATGAATGGAAAAGAGAGAGGAAAAGAAGATGAAGTACAAGGAAAAGAAGCTGTAATGCACGTAGAATAATCTACATATAAATTTAAGGTAACACTTTATTCAGTCCTAAATAAAATTAGAAAATCATATTTTCCTTATGAAACAAAACTGATTCAGAACTATTTTTATTAAAATAATTCATATTTTAAATTAGATGATATCACTCTGTATGTTTAATAAAAGTATATATAATTAAAATGATCTTTAGTCTGTCATGCTTTTCCAAAGTGTAGAGAAAGTCACAGCATAGAAGATATATCATATTGACTTAAGGTTACCAGAATTTTCTTATTTTATTTTTTTTAAGTAATTGCTATACCCAGTGTGGGGCTTGAACTCACCACCCCAAGATCAAGTATACGTGCTTTCCTGACTGAGCCAACCAGTTGTCCCTTACCAGAATTTTCTTAATGAGTATGTTAACTATAGTCATGGTCAAAAATATCTGAGAACATGGAACCATTCTGTATTATAAATACTTTCAGTATTCCAATGCATTTTTCATGTTGAAATGAAAATATATGGTTTCAATATATATATATTGTTCTATATTTCGTACTGATTGTTTTACATGTGCACATATTTTGAATAACAAAATTCTTCTGTCAGCGAAGAATTAAGAAGAAAATGTGATGCCACCACCATAGCAATATCTTTGGGAGCACTTTACAAATTTAAATCTTCCTCACAAATAAAGACAAAAACAAATATAAAAAATAAAATTACAACCAAATGACATAAAAATTATGTTTCTGGCTGTACACATTACTTTTAGGTTTTAAAATTTATTTTATAAAAATAAATAATTCTAGTTTTCACTAATGTCAAGAAACAAGAATAAAACTCTCCCCCAGTGGGGAATTTTAATGGAAACAATTTTAAAAGAAAGAAAGAATGAGGTTTAATTTTTTTTTCTTGCCAGATAGCTAATCTACTTATTCCCTTAGTTTAAAATTTTTGACATCACATACTTTGTTCTTTTTTTAAAGAATTTTTAATGTTTATTTTTGAGAGAGAGAGAGAGAGAGAGTGAGAGTGGGGGAGGGCAGAGAGAGAGAGGAGACACAGAATCTGAAGCAGGCTCCAGGCTCTGAGCTGTCAGCACAGAGCCAGATGTGGGGCTCAAACTCATGGACCACAAGATCATGAACTGAACCAAAGTCAGACACTAAACTGAGCCACCCAGGTGCCCCAATTTAAAACAAAAATTTTTAAATGTTTATTGTTTTTTTTTAAATGTTTATTTTTCAGAGAGAGAGAGAGAGGGAGGGAGAGTTGAATTGCAAGCTGGGGAGGAGCAGAGAGAGAGGGAAACACAGAATCTGAAGCAGGCTCCAAGTTGTCAGCACAGAGCCCCATGCGGGGCTGGAACTCACGAACCATGAGATCATGACCTGAGCCAAAGTCAGACACTAAACAGACTGAGCCACTCAGGTGCCCCCACACTTTGTTCTTTTAAATAAAACATAATTAAAAGTAGGTCTAGTCACAATAAATGAGAGAAATACATGTGTATTGAATTCTACACATGAGTTATTTCATTGTTTCTGGGTACAATGAGTAATAAGAAACTCTTATGGCACAAATCTTGCACCTATATATGAGGGCTGTACAATTCAAAGCATTTAAGTATTGTAGTGGATGACTGCCTTAAAAAATAAGAAAAAGGGAAAACATAGGTTAGAGGACTGCTAATAAAAAAACAAACCCATAGTATCTATTTCTATAAGAATAGTCCTTCTGCAAAGGGAGAAAACCTGTTTGAAGTCTCAAAGGAAGTCATGCAAGATGGGTGCATGACTGTGGGGGAAAGAAAGCGTGGTGTCTACATGAAATAAGCATTTAAGGGAGAATATGAAATGTAATGGGAGCCAGCTCTAGCTACCGCAGGAAATTCTAAGATCAGCACTGGGCCCGATACTGAATGACCGGCTAAGGAGAAGAAAGGACTTGCTTTAAAGAGCCACCTTCAGCTTCAGTTACCTTATTCCTAGAGTTTATACGTCAAAATAAACTAGGTTCTTGTAGGGACGTGGGAATCAGTATAAAATAAATATCCTTCATATTAGGGACTGAACAACTTTAAATTCTGTTTCATAGAAAGCTCTGGAAGTTCTACATGCGTGCATATGTGTGTGTGTGTGTGTGTGTGTTAAACCACTATTCCTATGCACAGACATTATAATATCATAAGGAATTCTTTGTGAAATGTTGGATAAAGAATAGGGATAGTTAAAGTGGAAAAAGTGCAAGGTTCCCAGGAAAATTTGCCTTCTGATTGAGAGGAAAATGAATTCATTTATTTTTGGTAAGCAAATATCTTTCAAATGTCTCATCAGGGTTGCATTCAGGAAGTAAAATGAGAAAATGTTGATTTCACCAGTATAAAAAAAGAACAGTAGTGTCACTAGCTCCTCATTTCATGACGAAGGCCAAACCTAAGTGACAGGCATTTGAGAAGATGGGCTCTGAACATGACCTTGTACCACACACACTGTATGGCAGAGGAAGAACCACATTTCACTAGACATATTAATTTTAAGCAGAGGTGAACCCCCTTCCCCCATCAGTTCAGCATAAGCACACAAAAAAATGTCTATAGTTATTTTTATGTTATAGAATATTAACTTGACAATGTAAATGTTAGGACAAATAGTTACTCCATACAATGCTTCACTGCTATGGCACCATTAAATGCATGGTTTACTCCAACTACAGAAACCTTCGTGAGTCGTGATTTATCATTTAAATATATCTTCAAAGATGTTGATTTCAGTTCACTGTTTCTTTATGTGGTGAAGATTGAGGAAAAAGGATTTGTGACATTCAAAAACACTATCTGCATGTTTGGTAAACTTGGGAAATCAGAAAACCACACAGAAGGCTTAACTTCTGTTAAGCCCCAGGCATGCTTTGGGCCTCTGCATTTTCATCCGAAAGTTCTCATTTGGTCTACTTAGCCATCATACACTCACAGGAACACAACTGAATACAAACAAGCAGCAAAAGCTACTAGACATAAACCTCCTCTCGTTGTTTCCACCCTCCTGCCTGAGCTGGCAAGAGCCTTCTGGGAGGGTGGGGGTGGGGGTGGTGGCCACTCCATCCTTGGTGGGGAAAAGCCAGGGAAGGAGTGCGTGGCAGGGGGCGGTGTCTGACATAGTTCTTAGCAGTACGGGATGATGGTCTGAGGGAATGTTTGAGGTGGGGAATACAGCTATGTTACTAGGACAGGCCACATTAATTCTCACCGGCAGACAGTCTTCCACTGTGAGTGTGAATAAAAACCAAATATGGGATATGTTTTTGATTATCAGGATGCAAGAGGAGTTAAGGGGCAAAAGCACCTAGTAGTAATTCAGTTAAAGTGAGGGAGCCTGGTGAAGCAAGAGGGAAAGTGAATATTTCACCTGATTCTAACACATTTAATTTGTCTTTCAACTACTACACAAAGATAATTATTTCAGACAATAGAACATTCTGTTTCAGTCTCTGGTTAGGCCCTGCCATTGGATTTTTTTCCTCCCCCCTAGGCTTAACAAGAATCAGTCATAGCAGTAATTTCCTCTGAAAAAGAAATCCTATCAGGCCCATGTCTGGGTCTGTGGAGTTGACGGATTGCTTCTTTTTTTATAGAGCCAAATCATTTTTGTAGGAATCAGTTTTCAAGTGTATAAATTTCAGTTTGGAAATTATTTCTCGCAATATTTGCTTTCAGTAATTCTTTTTTTAACATTAATTAGCTGAATAAATCCACCAAGGAACACAAAGTGTTTCTGCAAAATAATACGATAATTTGGATTGAAAATGTGATTGGATACTGGGAAGAAATAAAAGAAACAAAAGGACCACAAAAGGAATAACTCTGTTATAGCTATTCAAATATGGGATGAAATATACTTATACTTCCTTCTGTTTGATCTAATATATCTAATTTTTCATCCCATTTTCCCTTTCTATCCCTCTATCCTCTCTCAATTTAGACAGTGTCTCCTCTGTTTATTTGTTACAAAGATTTCAGTTGTGACTCACAGTTAGAGTAAATGCTGACAGTTTACCCAAAAACTTTCAATAACTGAGATAAATTTCAACACTAACAAAAAGTAAGCCTTTTCCTGCTACTATGTTTTTGATCAACATGAAAGGTGCAGTCAGGCCTCTTTTGTATAGGCCAACAGATTTTCATTGCTGTGATATTTATATTTTGGTCATTTGTATTTTTATTAGGCATTTGTAAGTACAAAAATTCGATCAAATGGAAAAATGGACCATGTTCATATAAATGTATATATCCTTAACTAGGCTACGAAAAATGGTCTTTGCCTCCTTGAGGGGAAGTTTAACAATATTTTACATCAAGAATAACTTTAGTTCAATTATCAGTCAGGGGTGCTCTTTGAGTTGTTTGGTGGTAACAGAGTTTAATAGTGCAGATACATTACCCATTACATCCCACCATCAGAGGCATTGGGAATGCACAAAAAGAGCTGTGTGTGATCAAGCAGAGAGAACACTGGCACTGGAATTCCCTGATCTTGGTTTGGGTTCTGGTTTGCCACTTAAAACTGGTAAGGTCTTGTTGGAGTAAGCCAGTTTGTCCCTCTGGGCTCCACTTTTCTTAGGTGTTTAGTGGGGATAATCACTTATACGTTATAGGTATTTTGTGTGGGATTAGGTATCACAATGCACATCACTGGATTGTTATGAATTTTACTATGTGGGAGTTGAATCTGTGCCTCCGTGCGCATCTACCCCAAAGAACTCTTCCCAAGGCAAATAAGAACACAGTGGGATTGTGAGTGAACTCCGATGTTGAAAGTGGATTATCAAAATGGAAACGTGAAGTTCTAAAGTGTAGCTTTTGGAGCTTTGCCTCTAAGCTTAGCAGCAATGACAGATATAATAGTAATAACAAAGACCAAAAAATTATAGGAACTAATGATATTTTAGGGGCACCTGACTCAGTCAGTTAACCGTCTGACTTCAGCTCAGGTTGTGATCTTGCAGTTTGTGGGTTTGAGCCCCATGTTGAGCTCTGTGCTGACAGTTCAGAGCCCGGAGCCTGCTTCAGATTCTGTGTCTTCCTCTCTCTCTCTGCCCTCTCCTGCTCATACTCTGTCTCTCTCTCTCTCAAAAAATAAACATTAAAAAATATTTAAAATGGTATATTTTTAAAATAAATTACTGCCTTTGAAAGAAAGTCTAACTTTTTTCCGTATACATCTATAAACAAAAGCTGGTAAGGAACATCTGATTTGAACTGAATTCTTCTTAAGTTTCCCCTTATAGGAAATTGTGTTTGAAGTTCCTTAAAAAAGGAAAGCTCAGGGTGCCTGGCTGGTTCAGTCGGTGGAGCATGTAGCTCTCCATCTTGGGTTGCGAGTTCGAGCCACATGTTGGATGTAGAGATTACTTAAAAGTAAAAAAATCTTTGAAAAAAGGAAGGCTCAGTTCTAAGTCTTACATAGAAAACATGTCAATAACTTCTCCCTCCCTCTCTCTCTCTCTCTCTCTCTCTCTATATATATATATATATATATATATATGTATTTTTAAAAAAAAAATTTTTTTTTTTAACGTTTATTTATTTTTGGGACAGAGAGAGACAGAGCATGAACGGGGGAGGGGCAGAGAGAGAGGGAGACACAGAATCGGAAACAGGGTCCAGGTTCCAAGCCATCAGCCCAGAGCCTGACGCGGGGCTCGAACTCACGGACTGTGAGATCGTGACCTGAGCTGAAGTCGGATGCTTAACCGACTGAGCCACCCAGGCGCCCCAAGTATTTTTTTTTTTTTGAGAGAGAGAGAGAGAGGGGGCGCAAGTGAGCAAGGGGAAGAGAGAGTGAATCCAAGGAAGGGCAGAGGGAGACAGAGAGAGAGGGAGAGGGAAAGAAAGAGAGAGAGAGAGAGAGAGAGAGAGAGAGAGAGAGAGAGTAGGGCTCACCTGAAGTGAGCCCCAAAACGGGGCTCGCGTTCACCTGAAGCGGGGCTTAAGCACACACAGTGTGGGACTCGAACTTAACAAACTGTTAGATCAAGACCTGAGCCAAAGTCAGATGCTTAAAGACTGAGATACCCAGGTGCCCCAAAACATGTCAATAACTTCTATAAAATTATCACTTCCTCCTTTTAGCACTTATTAAATTGAATTATAATTGTTTTCACATGCCCGACATTTCTACCAGACTGTGAATTGTATTGACCAGAGATATGAATGGTAGGAAGAAGGAAGGAAAAAGGAAGATTCCCCTTCCTCATTAATTTAAGGAACATCTGATTTGAACTGAATTCTTCTTAAGTTTCCCCTTATAGGAAATGATGTTCACTTAATTTATAGAGTACTTTTTAAGTGTCAGGGTTTGGGTGTGTAAAGTAACAGCAAAAAAATGACTCTGGTTTCAGAGAATCTAGTCTAGCAGGACATACTGGTAAATGAAATAGGAGGCAGCTAGTTCAAGTGCTGGCAGATGAACATATATAGAGGGTGTTTGGAGAGTGGCACTTATAAAGGACTTTGCTGGGAGGTAAAATTTGAGATAACTACCACGTGGGCTGAAATGAAGTTGGGGAGTTATAGTCTAACCAAGGGAAAAAGTGGTCTGAAAACACAGAAGCTACATCTGTGCTAGATCTAGATCAAGACCATCAGGTCTATCTAGATCAAGCTATGGAGTCTGAATTTTATATTTAGAGTTTCAAGAAGGTACTAAAGGAATTTGAGTTCAGGAGTGACATGATTGAAATTGAACGGTCTAAAAAATTAGTCTTCCATCAGAGGGAGTAATAGATGGAAGGAGGTGGGAATTGGGGAGGTGAGAGGGAAGATAAGGGGGCTGAATCTGGGCTACGCAATGATTAGACTAAGAAATGAAGTAAGGAGATAGTAGTAGAAATGGGGAATGTATACAGATTTGAGTGATTAATGAGGTAGAAAAATATGGGATAATTGGGATGATTGATAAGTGATTTAAAAGAGTCCAGGATGGCTACTAAGAGTTTTGCTTGAACAAGTATGTCACGGTGCCAGTAATTAAAGAGGTTTTAGGGAAAAGATAGTTGAATTTGGGACATATTGACAAATTGAGTCGGAGGGGCCCCTGGGTGGCTCAGTGGGTTAAGCATCTGACTCCTGGTTTGGGCTCAGATCATGATCTCACGGTCGGTGAATTTGAGCCCTCAGTCGGGTCCCGGGCTGACAGCGCAGAGCCTGCTTGGAATTCTCTCTCTCTCCCTCTCTCTCTGCCGCTCCCCTGGTCATTCTCCCTTCCAAAATAAATAAATAAACTTAAGCAAACAAACCGAGTGTGAGATGCTCATAGGACATCCAGGAGATGTGTAGCAGGCAGTGGAATGTGTGAATCTACCGTTGAACCATCCAATAGCAATATAATGCAAACCGTGTATATAATTTAAATTTTTCTAATAGTCAGTAGGGATATTTATGTATAGATTTTGTGTCGATATATTTTCATTCCTATGGGATAAAAGCCCAGGAGAGTAATTTCTGGGTAACTGTATATTTGGTTTTTAAAGACATTGCCAAACTGTTTTCTAGAGTGGCTGCACCATTTTGCCTTGCCATCAGCAACGTACGAGAGTTTCAATTAATCAGCATCATTGCCTACACTGGGTATGGTCACTTTAAAAAAAATTTTTTTTTGTTTTAACTATTTATTTTTGAGAGACTGAGCACAAGCAGGGGGGGTGGGCAGAGAGAGAGAGGGAGACACAATCTGAAGCAGGCCCCAGGCTCTGAGCTGTCAGCACAGAGCCCTATGTGGGGCTTGAACCCATGAACTGCAAGATCACGACCTGAGCCAAAGTTGGATACTTAACCGACTGAGCCACCCAGGCACTCCTTGTTTTGTTTTTTAAGCCATTTTGTTGTGTGTGTAGTGATATCTTATTACAGATTTAATTTACATTCCCTTAACGACTAATGATGTTGACTGTCTTCTTGTGTGCCTGGTTGCCAACATGCAACTTCTTTGGCCAAATGTTCACATTTTTGGCATACTTTGGGGGTGCGGGATTTTGTGTTTTTATTCTTCAGTTTTGAGAATTTTATAAATTCTGGATACGAATCCTTTGTTATATATGTGATTTGCAAATATTTTTTGCCAGTTTGTAGATTGTCTTTTCATTGTTCAACTAGTCTTTCACGGGGTTAAAGTTTTACATTTTGATGAGGTCTATTAATTTAGTCTTTTATGGATTGTGCCTTTGGTGTAATATATAATAACTCCTTACCTAATTTTAGGTCATGAGGATTGTCTCCTGTGTTTCTGCTAAATTTTATAGTTTTATGTTTTATACAAATTTCTATTTGTGATGTATGTTTTACATTTAGATGTAGATCTAAGCTAATTTTTGAGGTTTAGATTGAGGTTCATTTTCTGCATGTGTATGTTCAATGGTTTAAACACCATTTTTTGGAGAGCACCTGGGTAGCTCAATTGGTTAAGCTTCCAACTTCAGCTTAGGCCATGATCTCCCGGTTCTTGGGTTTGAGCCCTGCATTGGGCTCTGTGCTGACAGCTCAGAGCCTGGAGCCTGCTTCAGATTCTGTTCTCTCTCTGTCCCTCTCCTGCTTGCACTCTGTCTCTCTCTCGCTCAAAAACAATAAACATTTAAAAAAAATAATAAACACCATTTTTTAAGGATTTGCCATGTTATCTTCTTCTTCTTTTTTTTTTTTTACATATTTTTGTTTAAATTCTAGTTAATTAACATATGATGTAATATTGATTTCAGGAATAGAATTTAATGATTCCTCACTTAAATAAAACACCCTGTATTCATCCTAACAAAGTGCCCATTTAGCCCATCTCCCACCCACCTCCCTCCATCAACCCTCAGTTTGTTCTCTATCATTGCGTCTCTTATGGTTTGCCTTCCCTTCTCTCTTTTCTCCCCCCTTTCCATATGTTCATGTGTTTTGTTTCTTAAATTGCACATATGAGTGAAAGCATATGGCATTTGCCTTTCTCTGACTTATTTTGCTTAGCATAATACATTTTAACTCCATCCATGACATTACAAATGGCCAAGATTTCATTCTTTTTGATGGCTGAGTAGTATTCCATTGTATATATATGTACCACATCTTCTTTATCCATTCACTAGTCAATGGACATTTGGGCTCTTTCCATAGTTCGACTATTGTTCAAAATGTTGCTGTAAACATCAGGGTGTGTGTACCCCTTCAAATCTGTATTTTTATATCCTTTGGGTAAATACCAGGTAGTGCACTTATTTTTAACTTTTTGAGGAACCTCCATACTGTTTTCCAGAGTGGCTGTGCCAGTTTGCATTCCCACCAACAATGTAAGAGGATTCCCCTTTCTATGCATCCTTGCCAACATCTTCAATGCCATTTTTTGAAAATACTATTCTATTCCATGATTTGCCTTTGTACTGTAAAAAAAAAGTTAAGTATATTTGATGTTTTTCTCTTTCTGGACTCTCTCTCTATTTTTAAAGTTTATTTTGAGAGAGGGAGAGAGAGTACATGGGAGAGCTGGGGAGTGGCAGAGAGAGACAATCCCAAGGAGGCTTTGTGCTGCCAGGATGAGTGTGAGGCTCAGTCTCACGAACCTTGAGATCATGACCTGAACCAAAAGCAGGAGTCAGATGCTTAACCCATTGAGCCACCCAGAGGTCCCTGGACTCTATATTTTCTATGTTTTTCTTCAGTTTTATTTATTTAAGTAATCTCTACACCCCACGTGAGGCTCTAACTCATGACCCAGAGATCAAGAATTCTATTGAAAATGTCTGTCATTTCACCAATACCATACTTCCCTGATAACTGTAGCTTCATAGTAAGTGTTAAAATTGGATGGTGTGATTCTTCCAAATATATTCTTAAAAAAATTATTTAGATTTTTCTGGGTACTTGTTATATTTGGCTTTTCAATATCTACAAAAGTCCTTATGGGATATTGACTAGAATTCTGTTAAACATATATGTCAATTAAGGGAGAACATCTAAATCGATGTCTTACATATATATTGAATCTTCCAATCCATAAACAAGATATGTCTCTTTATTTGTTTTGGCCTTTGATTTTTTCTGTAGCATTTGTAGTTTTCATCATATGGATCCTAATTATGCTTTATTAGGTTTATGCTTAAGTATTTTTTTTTTTGAAGATACCATGAATGGTATTGTTTTTTTTTTTTAATTTAGTTTTTAATTATTCATTGCTGGTACATAGAAAAAAGACTGATTTATTTAATTAAATAGTTCATTTTAATATAATTGTAGATTCACATGCAACAGTAGGAAATAATACATGTATCCTTACTTAGTTTCATTGTGTATGGATATACACATATTTATCCATTCATCTGTTGACAAACATTTGGATTAGTTCCACTTCTTTACCATGGTGAACAATACTGCTAATTACTATTTGTTTACAAGATTTGTGGGAACATATATTTTTATTTTTCCTGGGTATGTACCTAGGATTGAAATTGCTGAATCTCATGGCAACTATGTATTTCACTTCTGAAGAACTGCCAAACTCTTTTCCACAGGCGGCTAAGGCATTTTACATTCCTGTGAACAGAGTGCAAGTGTTCTAATTTCCTCATATCCATACCAACACTTGTTATTTTCCACCCTTTGATTCCAGTCATCCATCCTGGGTGTGAAGTAATATCTTATTGTGGCTTTGATTTAAATTTCCCTAATGATTAATGATGTTGAACATTTGTCCTGTACTTGTTGCCATTTATATGTATTCTTTGAAGAAATTTCCTCCAAGTCCTTTGCCTATTTTTTAATTGAGTTGTTTGTCTTTTTGTTGTTGAGTTGTAACATATTTATATCTTCTGGATATTAAGTCCTTATTAGGTATAAAATTTACAAATATTTTCTGTACATTGCCTTTTCACTTTATTGATAATATCCTTTGTTGCACAAAAGTTTTTTTTTTTTTATTTTGATGAAGTCCAGTTTATCTCTTTTTTCGTTTGTTGCTCATGCTTTTGGTGTTAAATCTAAGAATTTATATTCATTGCTAAATCTGAATTCATAAAGACTTACTCCTATTAAAAGATTTGCTCCTTTTATTTTTTTATTTTTAAGTTTATTTATTTATCTTTGAGAGAGAGAGAGAGAGAGAGAGAGCATGTGCAAGAGCAGGGGAGGGGCAGAGAGAGAGGGGGGAGAAAGAAATCCTAAGCAGGCTCTGCTCTGTCAGTGCAGAGCCCCATGAGGGCTTGAACTCACGAACTGTGAGATCATGACCTGAGCTGAAATCAAGAGTCAGATCCTTAACCAAGAGCCACCTTGGCACCCCAACATTTACTCATTTTAAAAGAAACTTCTAGTTTCATTGTTCATTTTGAGCTAATTTTTTGCATATGGAGTGAGATTCAAGTCCAGTTTCATTCTTTTCCATGTAGTTAGCCGATTATCCCAGCACAATTTGTTGAAGAGACTATTCTCTCCCTGTTGAATGGTCTTGTCAAAAATCTGGACACTCAATTCTTATATTTCTATATGAATTTGAGGATCACCTTTTTCATTTCTTAAAAAAAAGCCATTGGGATTTTAACAGATTTTACTGAATCTATAGATCAATTTGGGCAGTATTGCTGTATCAAAAAATGTTAAGTATTGCAATCTACAGACACAGACGTCTTCCATATATTTATGTTTTTAAAAATTACTTTCAATAATATTTTTGTTGGTTTAGTGTACAGGACTTGTGCTCTCCTTCTAGTCTCTTGTTTAAGTTTATTCCTAAGTATTGTATTTGTTTTGATATTTTTGCAAATGGAATTATTTTCTTAATTTCATTTTTGGATTGTTCATGGCTAGTGATGGAAACATAACTGATTTATGTGTCTTGAATCCTACAACTTTGCTGACCTGGTTTCTGAGCTCTAATAATTGTTCTGTGGATTTTTTTCTTTCTTAAAAATTCCCAGGATAGTTAACATACCGTGTTGCTTTCAGGTGTGCAATATAGTGATTCAACAATTCCATACAGCATTACTCAGTGCTCATCATGAGAAGTGTACTTTTAATCCCCCTTGCCTATTTCACCCATCTTCCAACCCACCATCTATTTTGTAGATTTATTTATTTATTTATTTATTTATTTATTTATTTATTTATTTTATTTTTTTAATATGAAATTTATGGTCAAATTGGTTTCATACAACACCCAGTGCTTATCCCAACAGTTGCCCTCCTCAATGCCCATCACCCACTTTTCCCTCCCTCCAACCACCCCATCAACCCTCAGTTTATTCTCAGTTTTTAAGAGTCTCTTATGGTTTGGCTCCCTCCCTCTCTAACTTTTTTTTTTCCTTCCCCTCCCCCATGGTCTTCTGTTAAGTTTCTCAGGATCCACATAAGAGTGAAAATATATGGTATCTCTCTTTCTCTGTATGACTTATTTCACTTAGCATAACACTCTCCAGTTCCATTGTAGAATTTTTTAAGTGATTGTCTATATGTAAGATCCTGTCATCTTTGAATGAAAATAGATGCCTTTTTTAAAATTGCCTAATTGTTCTGGCTAAAATCTGTCATAAGATGTTTACTGGAAATAGTGAGAATGGATATCCATTTCTTGTTCCTGATAAAGGGAGAAGATATCCAATCTTTCACCATTAGGTATAATGAGAGTTGTGTAATTTTTTGTAGACGAACTTTATAAGGTTGAGAAATTTCCTTTTAATTTCTGTTTGTGAGTTTTTGTAATCCATAATGAAAAGAACTTTGCCAGATGCTTTTACTACATCTATTGAGATGATCGTGTGCTTTTATTTCTTTATTCTACTAATATGGTGTATTATGTTAATTGATTTTCACATGTTAAACCAACTTTGTATTCCTGAGCTACATCCCACTTCTCCTGGTGTGTAATCTTCTTTTTTTTTTTAAAAATTTTTTTTTTTTTTTCAACGTTTTTTATTTATTTTTGGGACAGAGAGAGACAAAGCATGAACGGGGCAGGGGCAGAGAGAGAGGGAGACACAGAATCGGAAACAGGCTCCAGGCTCTGAGCCATCAGCCCAGAGCCTGACGCGGGGCTCGAACTCACGGACCGCGAGATCGTGACCTGGCTGAAGTCGGACGCTTAACCGACTGCGCCACCCAGGCGCCCCCTGGTGTGTAATCTTCTTAATGTGCTACTGGCTTCAGTTTGTTAGTATTTTGTTGATGATTTTTGGCTCTATATGCGTAAGGGATTTGATCTATAGTTTTCTTATGATGTCTTGGGGGTCAGAATAATACAGTCCTAATATAATGAACTAGAAAGGGTTTTTCCTCCTCTACTACATTGCGGATGAGTTTAAGAAGGATTGGTTATTAATTCTTCTTTAAATATTTGATAAAGTTTACCAGTAAGCCATCTGTTCCTGGGCTTTTTTTTATTGGAAATTTTTTGATTAATGATTTAATCTCTTTGCTCATAATAGGTCTTTTTATATTTTCTATTTGTTCTGTATGTTTTTAAGAATTTGTTCATTCATCCAGATTATCTAATTTATTACCATACATTCATTGTATTTATTTTCTTAAATTAAAAAAAAATTTATGTTTATTCATTTTTGAGAGACAGATAGAGACAGAGCATGAGTGGGGGAGGGGCAGAGAGAGAGGGAGACACGAAATCCAAAGCAAGCTCCAGGCTCTGAACTGTCAGCACAGAGCCCAACACAGGGATTGAACTCACGAACTGTGAGAACGTGATCTGAGCTAAAGTTGGATGCTTAACTGAATGAGCCACCCAGGCACCCCTCATTGTGTTTATTTTCAATTCTTTTTATTTCTGTAAGTTCAGTAGTAATGTCCTCACTTTCATTCCCAACTTTAATTTGAGTCTTATCTCTTTTTTTTTTTTATTGGTCTAGCCGAAGGTTTGTCAATTTTGTTAAGGTATTCAAAGAGCCAACTTTTAGTTTCATTGATTTTCTACATTATTTTTCTGTTCTCTATTCATGAGGGAAATGGTTCCATAGTGTTTCTTGTAATATCTTTTTTTGGTTCTTGTATCAGATAGTTCTGGGCTCATTAAATCAGTTAGGAGAGAGAGGCAAACCAAGAAATAGACTCTTAACTATAGAGAACAAACTGATGGTTACTAGAAGGGAGCTGGGTGTGGGGAATGGGCTAAATAGGTGGGGATTAAGGAGGGCACTTGTGATGAGCTCCAGATGATGTGATATATGGAAATGTTGAATCACTATATTGTAGACCTGAAACTAATATTACACAGTGTGCTAACTAACTGGAATTTAAATTAAAAAATCAGTTAGGAAATGGTACCCCTTTTATTTTCGATAAGAGTCTGTAATGTGGACAGTTGTATACGGTATATCTCAAAGCCTTTGGTATTCAGCTTAAGATCAGATCCATACATGTGCAGTTCAAGATAAAGTCTAGGAGTTCATGCACAAATCTATTGGGTTACTCTCCTGACTTCCTTCTCCTTATCCAGCTCCACAACACAATCAGTTTCTAGAGTTCACTTCTCTTGGTCACTTTGTAAAAATACTGGGTTTTAGTTATGTGTACCACTGCATATTTCCACACCTATGTCTGCTCTCATGGCCAAGGGAGAGAATGAGAAAAAAAATGCGGAGCATTTCCCCCACTCTTTTACCAGTGGAGATGCCCTTTTTATTTCCTTGGACCAGAAACTGATAGCTTCTCTTGAAATTCTATTTGCCCCCAGTGTGCAGTTCTTTTTTTTTTTTTTCCCCCAGTTTTATTTATTTGAGTAATCTCTACACCCCATGTGGGGCTCTAACTCACAACCCAGAGATCAAGAGTTGAATGTTCTTCTGACTCAGCCAGCCAGGCACCTCGCCCCTCAGTGTGCAGTTCTAGGTTTCTGGCTACATATCCATGACAGGAGAAACCAGAGGAAAAAAGAAGTAGAAAACTCATCTCTAGTTCAGTGGTACTTTGAGTTCTGATTTCTTCGGCTGCTCATTCATCTGCCCAAGGTTATTAGTTGCTTGAGTAAGCTTACATCACCTAGAATGGAACCAGACTCCTTTTCACTTATTTTAATTATTTTGTTTCTGATAATTCTTTACAGTGGTAGTGATGAAGAGGATGGCTGCAGGTTAGAGAGAAGCAGATGTGGGAAGAGGAAATAAAGAACCTTTGCTCCCTTTTCTTCCTATTCCAAATTCCACTGACTTTTATTCTACATTTAAAAGAGGCCCTTGCAAAGCCAGCATGTATATAAGACAATCTAATTTATGTTTTAGAAATATTTTTTTCTTTTGTTGTATTGAGAAGGTACAGCTAGGGGAAGGAAAACCAAGAGTGAAAGAAGGTGAGATTTTCCCTGGTTCTTGTTTGAAAGAGAAGTTACATTTGGGTATAAGATTATTTTGGTCTCTATTTTGACCCTATCATTCTGATCCTAAGAATGTTTGACTGTATTTCGTCAAAAACAAAGACATAAATAAATTTGCAATGTAAGTATTTTCTGAAGCAAACTCAAATAAGCCAAATTAATTACTTTATCTTTTTTTTTAAATGGAGATGTTAAATGTGTCCTTTATTTACATTTCAACTTTATTATGCTGAAATTATTTCATAGACATAAGTCTTTTCCTTATAAAGTATACAGAGAAGGTTTGTTTCTTCTTTTTAGGTTCTGATATCATTTTTTTTTTAAAGTAGGCTTCATGCCCAGCACAGAGCCCAATGTGGGGCTTGAACTCATGCCTGTGAGATCATGACCTGAGTTGTGATCAAGAGTTGGGTGCTTAACTGACTGAGCCACCTAGGCACCCCTGATAGCAATTTTTTGAGAACCATTTTGTTAAGAATTAAGTTGGAGCAGAGGACTAGCTAATCTAATTATTTCCCTATGATTTTTAAAATTTGGTATGATTTATACTATTTGTTTTAGATAGTATAGTACTTAAATTGTGGTGAAACTTGCCATTTTAACTACTTTAAAGGTACAACTTAGTGAAATTTAGTACATTAATAATGTTGTGGACCATTACAAACTATATCAGTTATTTTAGGGGCCTGGGTGGCTCAGTCAGCTCAGAGTCTGACTCTTGATTTTCGCTCAGGTCATGGTCTCACAGTGTGAGACCAAGCCCCACTTTGGGCTTCTTGCTGGACATGCAAACTGCTTGGGATTCCTTGTCTTCCTCTGCCTTTGCCCCTCTCTTGCTTTGTGCATGCACTGTCTCACTTTTTCTCTCTCTCACAAGAAAAAAAAAGATATCAATTTTAGTAATAAACTTTCTCTATTCAATAATTTTTTACCAAATTAAATTGTTTAAGATTTATAGATCAAATTTTTCTTTTGTACAGATTAATCATTATTAGTTTAACTCTGTGTTTATTATCATTATTATCTAGAGTGTAGTATTTTAAAATTAATAAAAGACAGTTTATGGTTATTTTGTAAGTAACCCATGAAAAATTGTGAGCCAGTTGCTCTGGATTGTTTTCACTTTTTCTATTTCTGGTATCTGGCCTATTACAGTGTTATACTAATTCTTTACTAGTGATGATTGAATGCAGAGACTACTAAAGTGGCCATGATCTTAAGGAAGGATATAGCAGATACTGGGGCTAAAATAGTAAGATTAAAATATCTTTGGGGCACCTGGGTGGCTTAGTAGGTTGGGCGTCCGACTTCAACTCAGGTCACGATCTCGCAGTCCGTGAGTTCGAGCCCTGCGTCCGGCTCTGGGCTGACAGCTCAGAGCCTGGAGCCCGCTTCAGATTCTGTGTGTCTCTCTCTCTCTGACCCTCCCCCGTTCATGCTCTGTCTCAAAAATAAATAAACGTTAAAAAAAAATTAAAAAAAAAAATCTTTGAAGTCAATGACATAGACTAAAACTCTAAGGGAAATAATGGCTTCAAAACATTTTGGTTTTGGTTTCAGCACCATGTTGGTAAGGTATTATCAATCTTGGGGTTTATCTCCTGTGAAAACTAGCATTTCGTAGTTTTGGAGTCTAGCTGCAAACTGCAGTAGCTCTGGAGAATTTATAGTAGTTGGAGTAAAGATAACAAAGATTATCAAGTACTGAGGCTTAACTTTTATTGTTTTGTAAATTATCGCATACACAATTTTGTATTTTTAAAAATTTTTTTCTTTCTTTCTTTCTTTCTTTCTTTCTTTCTTTCTTTCTTTCTTTCTACTTATTTATTTTTTAAATTTACATCCAAGTTAGTTAGCTTATTGCAACAGTGATTTCAGGAGTAGATTTCTTAATGTTCCTTACCCATTTAGCCCCCCCCCCCCCACACCCCCTCCAGTAACCCTCTGTTTGTTCACCATATTTAAGAGTCTCTTATGTTTTGTCCCCTCCCTGTTTTTATATTATTTATGCTTCTCTTCCCTTACGTTCATCTGTTTTGTCTCTTAAAATCCTCATATGAGTGAAGTCATATATTTGTCTTTCTCTGACTAATTTCACTTAGCATAATACCCTCTAGTTTCATCTACATAGTTGCAAATGACAAGATTTCATTCTTCTTGATTGCTGAGTAATACTCCATTGTGTGTATGTGTGTGTGTGTGTGTGTGTGTATGTACACATATATATACATATACGTATACATATATATGTGTGTGTATATATATATATATATATGTATCACATCTTCTATATCCACTCCATCCATCAGTGTAAATATTGGGGTGCATGTGCCCCTTCAAAACAGCATACCTGTATCCCTTAAATAAAGACCTAGTAGTGCAATTTTTGGTAGTTCTATTTATTTTTTGAGGAACCTCCATACTGTTTTCTAGAGTGGCTGCACCAGTTTGCATTCCTACCAGCAGTACAAAAGAGATCCTCTTTCTCCACATCCCTGCCAAATCTGTTGTTGCCTGAGTTGTTAATGTAGCCATTCTGACAGGTGTGAGGTGGTATCTCATTGTGATTTTGATTTGTATTTCTCTGATGATGAGTGATGTTGAGCATTGTTTCATGTGTCAGCTGGCCATCTGGATGTCTTCTTTGGAGAAGTGCCTATTCATGTCTTTTGCCCATTTCTTCACTGGATTATTCGTTTTTTGGAGGTTGAGTTTGATAAGTTCTTTATAGATTTTTGGATACTAACCCTTTACCTGATGTGTCATTTGCAAATATCTTCTCCCATTCTGTCAGTTGCCTTTTAGTTTTGCTGATTGTTTCCTTCACTGTGCAGAAGCTTTTTATTTTGATGAGGTCCCAGTAGTTCATTTTTGCTTTTGTTTCCCTTGCCTCTGGAGACATGTTGAGTAAGAAGTTGCTGTGGCCATGTATTTTAATATATATAAAACAATGGTGTACATATTTATTTTAATTAAAAAAAAAGTTTTACAATGTATGTTTTTATTGCAGTGCATCTTCTTGGGAATCCTGAAGTAAAGTCTTATGTCACAACCCAAACACTGTATTTCAAGACTCAATCCTAAAACAGAAAGGACAACATTATCTAATAATCTTGATATTTAATATTTATGTTTTATTCAGCCATAAAAACTGAGAACCAATGTTTATTTACTCATTCAACAAATAATTCTGATCATCTTTTGTTTGTAAAGATATCTGCTTAAAATAAGTTGAACAGGAGAGTGAATGAGACAGCATTCAAGATCCATGTTGTCATAACGCTCATATTTTGAAGGGAAGAAGACAGACAGTAAATTAAAGCTAAAATTTTAGATAATAGTAAATTCTATAAGAGAAATAAAACAATCATTTGATAATAGTGGCTGGAGAGGATATTCACATTAGATTAGGTGTCTAGAGATGACATTTCTTGATATAGAGCTGAAACCTGGAAAGAATGCTGGGAAGAAGGAAAGCAACTTCAAAAGCTTTGAATTGGGAAGAGGTTTGGTGAACTTGAGGAATACAAAGAAGGCCAGCTTGTAGGGCTGGATCATAGAGAGAAATAGGAAGAGTGAGATGTGCTGAGGTAGGAGAAATAGACTGGTAGAGATCATAAGAGGCCATTTAGGCAAGAAAAAGATATTTGTGAATGGTTCTAAATGCAAAGGGAAGTCACTGGTGGGTTTCAAGGGACTTACCATTATCTGTTTTACATTGTAGAAAGATTGCTCTATAGGGAACAGAGTTTAGGGGTTCTAGAGAAAAAAGAAAGGGCTACTGTAGTACTATCAGCAAAAGATGACAATGACATGGGCACAGGTGGTAACAGCAGAGCTGGAGAGAAGGGACAGATAAAGAGGGTCTTTTTGAGGAAAGTAAAGCTGGCCAGTTGAAGAAGTATGTGTTTAGGTGATGTAGAATGGATAAAGGATAGAAGGAAGTCAAGGATGTCTTAGAGGAATTTTGCTTGAACAAATGGTTGGAAGAGATGCCCATAAATTTAGGCATCTCTTGATAAGTTTGTTGTGAAGGGGTCAGAAAAATGAAGTAATAATTGGAAGGTAATGTAAGTTCAAAGGAGGTGTTGTTGGTTGTTGTTTTTTTTTTTTTTTTTGAGGGCAAAACAAAGACTAAGTACTTTATTTTTTAAAATTTTATTTTTATTTTTATTTTTTTTAATTTACACCCAAATTACTTAGCATATAGTGCCACAATGATTTCAGGAGTAGATTCCTTAATGCCCCTTACCCATTTAGCCCATGCCCCCTCCCACAACCCCTCCAGTAACCCTCAGTTTGTTCTCCATATTTATGAGTTTCTTATGTTTTGTCCCCCTCCCTGTTTTTATATTATTTTTGTTTCCCTTCCCTTATGTTCATCTGTTTTGTCTCTTAAAGTCCTCATATGAGTGAAGTCATATGATATTTGTCTTTCTCTGACTGACTAATTTCACTTAGCATAATACCCTCCAGTTCTATCCACATAGTTGCAAATGGCAAGATTCCATTCTTTTTGATTGTGGAGTAATACTCCATTGTGTATATATATATACACACACACCACATCTTCTTTATCCATTCATCCATCGATGGACATTTGGGCTCTTTCCATACTTTAGCTATTATTGATAGTGCTGCTATAAACATGGGGGTGCATGTGTCCCTTCGAAACAGCACACCTGTATCCCTTGGATAAATGCCTAGTAGTGCAATTGCTGGGTAGTAGGGTAGTTCCATTTTTAGTTTTTTGAGGACCCTCCAGACTGTTTTCCAGAGTGGCTTGTATTCCCGAGGAGGTGTTGTTTTTTAATGGTATATTTGTATGTTTGTTGGATTATCCAGTAGAGAGAAAGAGTCTAGTGACTTATGGAGAATCACAGGGTAATTGCCAGCTTGAATTTCTTGAATATGGGAAGAGGGGATGAAATCCAGAAAGTAAGGGGAGGGGCTGGCATTTTAAGCATTGGGGAACTTTTTTTTCCTCCATTGAATTAGAGGAAGGCAGAGAATGTGAGTGTAGATGTAGATAAGTTAATAAAGTTGGTGTTAGGAAGTTGAGGGAGTTCCCATCTGATTGCTACTGTTTTGTCAGGGAAGAATGAAATGAGTTCATGAGCTGTGGAGGGGAGGGGGGCTTGCAGAGTAAGAAGATCTGAAATTTGCCTCAAATGGGAAATGCAGTAGGATTCCTGGGCACTGGTGAGTGCTCTTCATAAATTTAGAGAAAGACCCATCTGCATGACTGTTGATTTTCTTCAAGAACATTCAGCCACAGAGGTGCAGAGAAAGTGGGCAAATTGAGTTTACCCAGCATCGGGGTGTAATTAAATGGGAAAGAGGGAGAGGGACAAAAAAAAGAGTTAAAGGCAAATTGATGGTCACAGTCATCCATGGAATGTAGCCTGGGAGAGGTAAGAAATGAGGATGTGAGATGATGGAAATGGAAAACCCTTTGCTTTTCTCCACTCAGTTGAATAATCGCTGGCACTGGAGATGGAAAAGGAGAACAGCAGGGAAGGGAGGCATGCCTAAAACGTGGGAGCTTGACACTGAGATGTTTTTTGCTGTGGTATATTTATTAGTGATGTCAAGGTCAGAGTGACAGCATTGATGAATCGGTTTCAACAGAGGAAAACACTGGGGAGAAGATCTAAGAACTGAGAAGGTAAAGGATTAAGAAAGCCAGTGCTTTCCATAAAATGCCCCCAGTGAAAAAATACTCTGGGCAGTTCTGTCCAAAACTGAAACAGTCACTCTGGCCACACAACCAAATGATCTCTTCTCCCATCATTTACCCCAATGATTTTGATCATTGAACTCAAAGTTGGCGGCTTTACCCGGGCTTGGAGCAGTGCTGTTTGAAGTGTGTGCACCTCGTGTGCTCAGAGCATGTTGCTTCCTTATAACCAGTCCCTCAAGTCAGCATTCCCAGGGAAAAGTTTACCAGCTATAGCCCTCAAGACCTAACCACAACAGAGTTAATTTTAAAATTTCAAACCCCAGCACAAGATGTGCTGTATAAAAATAAGGAATTGGGTGCCGATCTCCAGCTTTTCTCTAGGAGAATTACTTAAGTATTTAACTTAACACATTCTCATTTGAGTAACTGCCAGGCTACGGTAGGTTGTAGCAAGGGGTATTTATTACAGCATGCCTTGAATAGTACTTGAAAAGAAGGTTTTGTCAGCATTTACAGTATGTGAAGGTCAGTAAAGTTATCTGACGTTTTTGAAAACTCTTGAGATTCTTTGTTCTGTCTCCCAGTGTAATGCAGAAAAATAAAACAATAATTAGAATCTGGGGAGTTATGTATGTAGTGACAGTTGTTGGAAAAATATAAATATTGTTCCCCTGTTTACCAGTAAGGGTACATCATTTCACAGTGCTTTATCCTAACAGGAAGGATTGCAGGCATGGAGGGAACAGCACATGTTTATGGCAGGCCCACCGTGGGCTGGGCATGAACAAAGCTAAAGACCCTGCCCCTGGGGCTGTACATTTTGGTGGGAGAAGGCAGACAATACAAAATACATATTCAGTATGTTAAAGTGGGTAGTTGCTATGAGAAAAGGAAGGAGAGTAAGAAGAAAAGGTGTGAGGTGGGGAGGGGGTGGTGTCTTTTCCCTAGGTCTTCTGGGTAGGCCCCTGATCAGGGGCATTTGAGAAGAGACGTGAAGGAAGTGAGAGAGAATACAGGCTCTAGATGGGACCTCAGGAGCTAGCATTTTCATGTCCACATCTACCAGCTTCTGCCTGGGCTTCTCGCCTTTCTTCAAACGTGCCCTGCTGTCCCACCTAGAACTTTTCAGCTTGGCTCCCAGAGCTCTGCCTGGCTCTTGCTGATCCTGCAGCAACTCCAAATCCTGTAGGGAGTCATTCCTGACTCTCTGTACCAGGAGTGAAATGGAATTCTCCCCACTTTGCCCCTCTTTTGTACCCCTATAGAGTTCTATTATGACATTTATAAAGTGCTATTAGTTTTTGTGTTTACGTACCTTTCCTCTAATGCTAGGCAGCAGGGCCCTTGAGAGTAGGCATCGCATCCTATTCATCCTCAGTGCTCATCACGGCGTCTGACGTACTACAGGTGCCACAATTGTGTGTGTTGGAAAAAATGATATTTAAAGAATACAAAGGAATGAGCTATCAAACCGTGAAAAGACCCGGAAGAATCTTAAATGCATACTGCTTAGTGGAAGAAACCAGTCTGAAAAGGCTACCTGCTATATGATTCCAGCTATACAGTACTTTGGAAAAGACAAACTACAGAGACAGTGAAAATCTCGGTGGTTGCTGGGGACTGGGTGCGGTCAGGGGAGGAAGGGGAGGAATGAATCAGTAGGTGAAGCACAGGAAACTTTTACAGCGGTGACTCTACTCTGTATGGTATTATAATGATGGATACATGTCATTATTCATTTGTTAAAACCCACAGAACTATCCAACACCAAGAGTGAACACTAATGTAAATTATGGACTATAGTTAACAATAATAATAATAATGTGTTAATATTGTTTCATCAGTTTTAACGAATCAACCCCATTAATGCAAGATGTTAAAAGTAAAGGAAGCTGTGTGTGGGGGGTGGGTTGGGGAACAGGGAGTTGATATAAAGAATCTTATATATTATCTACTCAATTATTCTGTAAACCTAAAACTTTAAAGTTCGTACATTGTTAAAAAATAACATTTGGCAGTGAAAGTAAGGATTGATGTACCTTAGTAGATTGACTAGTTTTTAAGGGTTCTTTTTAAAAAGGAATGCTTGCACCTGTGTTAGTTATAATGGTATGAAATACTTGATGGAATTCATAAGAATCAACCTTCCTTCCTGACTCCTTTCTTACCCTATTGTGTATAGTTGAAGGAGCCAGATGAGCAGAGTGTCAGTGCGCTGCATGGACAACATTACATTCAGGCAGACATGGGCGTGAGTCCTGTCTAGCGGTGAGATCGTGCTGAGCCTCAGTGTCCCCACTGCATGAAGATCCCACTACTGACCTCAGAGTGTCGTGGTGAGGATTCACTGAGACACATGACTATATGGAGCACAGAAATTGGGGTAAAGAAGATGACTAAAACATGCCAGTTTGCTTTATTTTCCCTTTCAAGAGCGCATACAAGTAAAGCAAAAGTCTGAATAGGTGATGGGAGAAATTATGAAGAACACAAAAGACTGCTCACACGTTGGTCTAGCACCGAATTCAAGTTTTAACCTTAAATCTGACGACTAGCCCTGGTTTCTGTTAGGTTCTGTTAGTTTCCTTTTGAACAGGCACCTACACTGCTCTTTGACACATTTTTAAATCTTTTTTAAAAACGTTTTTTATTTATATCTGAAAGAGAGAGAGGTGGGGGGGGGAGCGGCAGAGAGAGAGAGAGGGAGACACAGACTCCAAAGCAGGCTTCAGGCTCTGAGCTGTCAGCGCAGAGCCCAAAGTGGGGCTCGACCTCACGAACTGCGAGATCATGACCTGAGCTGAAGTCGGACACTCAACTGACTGAGCGATCCAGGCACCCTGACACATTTTTATCTCTTTTGAAATAACTTCTACATAATGACAGGTGAAGTGACTTTTCTCATGTTGGGTTTTCTCAGGTAATAGGTGATGTCATATGTCAGAAGTGAGAAGGTGAGGAGGTAGAATCAGCCAGTTAAGAAATGTGGGGAAAGCTTGGAAGTGCCTCAGTAAGGAACAGGGCATTGATAACAATATATCATACTTCATAATTATTTGGCCACATGTCTCAGTTTCCTTACAGAGGGAAAATGACCACACCATGTGTTGCTTATCTTTGCATTTGTCTCTTCCATCAAGAGGCAGTGTAATTTTGAGTAGTACATGCTCAATAAATATTTATTGAGTTGAGAATAGATATAGCTCTTCAGGAAAAAGCAGTCCTTTTTATAAGAAAAAAAAGGAAGCTTGTCTATTAGACTCTCATTTATCTATACATCAAAGACTGGGACATATTTAACTGGGACAAACACAGGACATATTTAACACATGTGCGTGCACATGCACACACACACACACACACACACACACACGGGAAAACAAAACATTAATCTGGGAACATACTTTCCACGTTTCTTTCTCAGCTTCTTAGTTTGGACAGCTGGGCCAAACATCTGTAGGTTTAAAAGCAGTTCAAAGCAGGGTACAAAGAAAAGAAATGCACTTAAAATATCTCAGCTTGACTCTCATCACTCTGTACAAGGTTCAAATGTGATTTGGACCCCAACACGCCAAGCTAAGCTTTGTGTGAGGAAGTAAATGTCAGACTGAAATGGGAAACTGAAGGAGGTCATTCTCTCATTGTTGAGCTTCTCCTTCTTGTCAAACCACTGGGCTGTACGTTGTCGCTCTTGTTTGTTACTGATAGCCTATCACAAAGCCCCTTCTGTTAGGATGCTGTACCTGAAACTCCCACTAGCCAGCAGAGCATAAACACCAAGGTGGAGCCACCTTCCCCAAACCTCTCTCACACAATAGCTACTGCTGTCACAGCAGGACAATTGAGTGGATCTTATGGTGGTATATTTTTTCCCATCATATGCATGACAGAAAGTCTAATGGACCTCGTTCATTTCTTGAGTAGCTTTTAAGTCCCTATAAAATGGCTTGTTATCGGTTCTATCAGTGTTCCCAAGATGTCTACCTGGATGTTAGGGAGCCCTGACAGTAGCTGTATTTTCAGTCCTCCAGTCAGCAAGGAGAAGACAGTAATTAGCTGAAAAGTTAGAGAGGAAGACTATTTGTACCCCAGAAGGAACAGCTAAATACTAATGGCACGGTGTGATAAATAAAATTCACAACCTTTAAAGTGGAAGGATTAAATGGGCTATGTTAATTTATACAAGGATTAACAAAAAATTTCGATCACTGCCCTTAATAATAAAAATGTTAAAACTTGATATGACTTTATAGCCAATCTTGGGATATATTCTTCTCTACTTACACCTTGGTATTGTACTGGGAACAAATATTAAAAAAATGGAGAAGAGCAGTAAAATAACATCAGAAAGACACTGTTTTTAAAATTACCACTCAGAACACCTCTGTCAATTTTCTAAGACTTAAATTTTGGCTTAAATGGTAAAGACTTTTTGCATGCAGAAGGAAAAAAAGCGTATCTGATGCTGATATTGCCATCTATCTAGTAGGGGTTTCTGTAGAATATAAACTATTTTTGGCTTCTAGTAATATGTTGGCTCCTTGAAATATTTCCTGAAATTCCTAACTGCTCCCCGACTCCCAGATGGCAAATACTACCTCGGGCTCCTTGCTAAGTATGAGGGCTTACGACTTTCCTGTTCAAATTGCTGGAGTTAATTCTCAGTTCACATAAGTAATTGCTCAAACTAACTTCTATGAGTCTGGGCAATTAATCTTGGGCAGTCTGTGGTGCTCTGTCATCTTGAGGGGGATGTGTTTAAGTTGGATGGGGTCACATAGTCTAAGGCACTGCAGTAGTGTGCATCTGACCAAGGATTCATTTGTGTTGAAGGCATCTTCTCATTCCCCGATATAGGTTGCTAACCACTTAGATGTCCCTTGTTTCTCATCTCAAGGCCCCTGTTGATTTGTGTGACACTCCCCATTACTTTCCAGTATGTTTTGCCAGGTGCAAATACTTCTGGTACTTTTAAACTGCATGAGAGTGCAAATCTATGAAGCTGTTTGTGGCCTCTCTTCTTAAATGATTTGTGCAGCATTTATTCTCTGTCTTCACAGGGATCTGCCCAGGCACAGAGTTCTCACCACCACCCATGGACCACTGCCTTCATAATCTTGTCTCTCTCTCTCTCTCTCTCTCTCTCTCTCTCTCTCTCTCAAATTGAAGTATAGTTCACACATGATGTTACATTAATTTCAGGTGTACAGCCTAGTGATTGATTCAACAAGTCTGTATGTTATGCTATGCTTACCACAAGTGTAGAAACCACCTGTCACCATACAGTGTTATTACAATACCATTGACTGTATTCCCTATGCACTCATAACCCTCTCCTATGTTTCATCCCCTTGTGAGGAATCTTTTTAAAGTCTTGGGAGACAGTCCTTCCTGTTTTGTCTTGGAGGCATCTTAGCATTGTCTCCAGGGATTAGATTTTAGGAAATCAAAGTAAGATTTATTAGTAACAATTTTTTCATCACGACCTAATCTCTCTTCGGGAATAGCAGAGAACTGAGAGCAGACCATCTGCCTTGACGGGGAAAGGGAACAAGAGAAACAAGTAAGTGGGGCCAAAAGTCATTTATAGCTGAAAAATATTATTCTTCCAGTAGTGCTACATTGCTTTTTACTCAGAATAATGATCATCCATATAGTGTATAATCTGTATAATGTTCATGGACCAATTTTGTCTATTTCCTCATACAAAATCTAGCAATTCAAGAGGACAAACTCATATATCCCTATCAGACTTTATTTTCCTTGATGTCAGGAACAACTTGAATCATTCTATAATGGTGATGGGCACGTGGAAAATGCCTCTGTTGTATAGCTGGAGATGATGCTGAAATATTATTTCTTAGATTTGTAAGTGGAAATTATGATTAGACATCTGTGACACCAGGCTGCATGATTGTGTATAAAGAACAATTCACCAATGTTGTATGACTTCAGGTAATGAGCCAAGGAACCATCGAGGCATATAGCATAGAACTGTAAGTTGAGCTTTGACTAGAACTGTGTTTCTCAGTGTGGTCTCCAGACCAACATTATGAGGAACTTACTAGAAATGCAAGTATCCCAGAAACGCTGAATTTATAACTCTGAGAATAGGGTCTCTATTTCTGTGTTTTAACAAGCCCCCTTTGTAATTCTGTTGCAAGTCAGAGTTTGAGAGCCCCTGGACCAGAGGATGTTTAGCTTGAATCAAATGAGTGATCTCAGGTACGTAGCTTCACTCTTGGCTCTCAGTTTTCTCCTTTAGAATTAAGAATTATTCCATACTTGATCTGGTGGGAAGAGCATCCTTTGTCTTACTCTGCTTAGAACAAGGTACAAACATAGGCCCCGGCTAGTTTTGCTCGGTTTATTGGTTGTAACATATGTCCTTGATCTTATCATTTGCCTGAGAAGAATGGGAGCATGTCTCCGTGTAGTGCACATTCCCTAGGAGGCAAAATGCAAGATGGATAGGGGTGCAGTTTCTCTGGGAAGCAGCCTGGTGTCGAACCACCAGCTCTGTCTCTTACTGGGTGATGTTCATGAAGTTTTCACCTTCTCATTTCCCTCAACTGTAAAATTAAAATCATGCTGTAATCCTCCCTAACTCAGAGAGGTAGAATGGGATGATGTCATGTGAGAACGAGGCTGTACAGGTTAGGTGCTTACAGGAAGACCTAGCACTGGTTGGTGCCAAATAGATGTTAGCAAATGCTGGGTTGAGTGCAGGCCGGGCTCTGCTATAAGGCCTAGAGTTTGGACAGACACCATCTCCCCACTGAAGGAGCTAATAGGAAGAATCAGACACGTAAATTTATAATCCCCAAAGGTATTAGACTCTACAGTGGCACCTGGGAAAAACAAGGACATCATAATGGGACAAGGGGTCTTGAAAGGACAGCTCAAGTACGTTGAGAAGATCCATCACCATGACGGATGGACAGTCAACTGAGTGATCTTGATATAATTGTAATGAAAACACCAATAACTAATACCAGTTGACAGTATTTACCAGGCCCTGTTCATGATCTCAGTCAGTCTTTGCAGAAGCATATGAGACAGGTATTTGCATTATCATCATTTTACAAACTAAGAAATTGGGACTTAATGAGGCAAGGAAACCTGACTACAAAGGTGGGGTTTCTGACTCTGAGATCCAGATTTCTCAGGATTTACTTATTATTTAAATAAAACTCACATAAAATGTTTTCAACTCTTCTAACAATTTAATTCTTTATGTTTCACAAGTTTTAAATAAGAGATAACAATTCTAAAGCAATGCAATGATTTGCCCTAGGACATGCCCGGCCACCCCCCCCCCCCCCCCCCCCCGCGTTCCTCCCCTTGCAATAGTTGAAGACTCTGGCTTTTCTTTGATCTCCCTTCCATCGTTGCTTCACTGAACTAACCAAACTGCCGTCTTCTTATTTATAACAAAAGAAAAGAAAAGTCAGAAGGTGATACAGAAAGAGCACTGTTTTGAACGAAGCACTTTATAAAGGGGGCGGGGGAATACTTCAGAACTGGCACAGAGTGACATCTAAGGTTGTGTGGAGGTGCTGAGCTGCACAAATCCCAGCAAGCCAGAGAACGCCCTCCTCTGAGAGTTGGTGTTCTTCATCTCTTTTTAAAATATATTTTAAATTTTTTAATGTTTATTTTTGAGACAGAGCATGTGTGGGGGAGGGGCGCGCGCGCGCGCGCGCGCGCGCGCGTGCACACACACACACACACACACACACACACACAGAATCCCAAGCAGGCTCCAGGCTCTGAGCTGTCAGCACAGAGCCCTACGCAGGACTCCAACTCACAAACTATGAGATCATGACCTGAGCCAAAGTCAGATGCTTAACGGACTGAGCCACCCAGGAACTCATCTTCACCCCTTTTCTTGTACGACTTTAACTCAGTTATTCAAAACTTTTCCTTGCTAATTCTGCTGGAGTTCAGACAGCTTCTCAATCTGATTCAGAGTCCCAGTTTATTGAGAAAAGTGTAAAGAATCAATTATTCATCACTGTATAATAAAGAATCAATTTAGGGGTGCCTGAGTGGCTCAGTTGGTTAAGCATCCAACTTTGGCTCAGGTCATGATCTCACGGTTGGTGGGTTCGAGCCTCGCGTCAGGCTGTGTGCTGACAGCTCAGAGCCTGGAGCCTGCTTCCGATTCTGTGTCTCCCTCTCTCCCTGCCCCTCCCCCACTCACACTCTGTCGGTCTCTCTCTCTCAAAAATAAACATTAAATTTTTTTAAAGTCAATTTACTATACCAATAGTTTTAGCTAAATAATTCCATATGTACAGGAAATATACTTTTAAAAGATAAAATTAGAAAAAATAGATCATCTTGTCAGAAAGGAAAAAAATAGTTTTATTTGACATATCTTTTAGATGAAATGATCTTTTACCAGGCTTTCGTTAAAGCCTTTAGTGGAGAACATACAAGGCAAAAGAATCAGTCAAGGTTTATAGCTCCTAGTGATGTATTGAAATGTATTAGAAAGTAGATGCCGCCCTTTACAAGGGAAGACTAATGCTGATTGGCTTCCCTGTTGTGCCCCCAGCTGAGAAATAGATAAACACTTTGTATATTTTCCCTTGGTTTTGAGACTGATACAATACATAGGTCAGTAAAGTCGACAACATTTAAATTGTTAAAAGATTTTTTTTCTGAGTCTTCTGGGAATGGTAAAACAGGATACAGTCTTTTATTCCCATTTCCCTTCATGAAATGTACTCTCTTCTTTTTGGAACACACGATAGTTGCTGTGCATACAGATAGGTCCTAACAATGCTTCTCTGACATTTAAGCATTTCACCTTCTTTGCAGTACAGCCTGTTTGTCCTTTTAAACTTGGCCACTGGGCCAAATGCAAAGGAACCACTGTGTGACTTTTTGCTTATCTTCTGTACCCAAGCCTGCAAAGTTAGTGCTTGAGTGTGTCAGGTATCACCTGGGGACTTAAGGACGAGGCTTTTTACAGTTAACCCAATCCCATGACCTGTACCACACTGCCTTTGATTTGAAGGCAGTTTAGTTAACTACCAAGACTGCCTACTACATTAATCGGAATCAGGTTCATTTGAGATGTGGGCACACAATAATTCCTGGTTTTCTGCATAATGGCTTTGGGCATACTCAATTACATGCTGGAGTGTCTGCCAGTGGGAAACAGCAATGTTTTTCTTCTTGTACGTGCTGCTCCATTCACAGTGTTGTTTTTTTTTTTTTAACTTTTTATTGGAAATAATTTTAAAATTTTAGAAAAGTTGTAAGAAGCAGTATAGATCAAATAACATCCTGATATTCATTACCCAGATTCACTTATTATCTCTCTCTTATTTCATTTGATTTATCATTGACTCAAATTCTCTCTCTCTCTCTCTCTGTCTCTCTCTCTCTCTTCATGCATATATTTTGAATCATATCAGGGTAAGCTACATATATCATGGTCCTTTACCCCTTAATACTTCTGTGAATATTTCTCAGTAGGATATTCTCTTATATAGCTACAGTTCAGTTAACAATTTTAGTTAACAATTTTAGTAAATTAAGATTGATAGAATACCTTTGTTAACTCTATTATCCTTATAATTTCAATTTTAGGAGCTGGATCCAATACCTTTTCCCACTCTAGGTAAGGGTCCACTCTGGAGTGTGGTATTGTATTTAGTTGTCATGTCTTTGTAGTCTTTTTAAATCCAGAACATTTCCATAATCTTTGTTTGTCTTTTGTGCCACTGACAGTTTTGAAGACTACAGTCTCCCATCCGTTTTTATTTCAGAACGTTTGTTCCTCATTTAGCATATATCTGATACCAACTGATGCTTATATTCTCATTATGTATTTTTGTTTGGAATGTTACATAGGTGATATTATGGCTTTCTCAGGATATCTCATCCAAATTCACACAATGTCTATGTACTTTTCATTGACGGTGTTTAGATCACCCAATCAATATACTGTTTGATTTCTCCATGTATAAATGTCACTTTTCTTTTGTAGCTAATAATCAATCTATGGAAAGACATTTTAAGAGCAGGCGCATGTGCTCTTCACCAAAACTTTTCCCCAGATATATTCTCCATTAGCGATTCATGTCTGATCCAGTCTTTACTCTGATGATTGCAAATGCTGACTTTCCAACTCTTGTACTTTCTCCTCATTTGCCAGTTGGCACTTAACATTTTAATCTAATCTACACTACTCCCTTTTCTCCTATTTATTTATCTACTTCTTATTGATATGAACTCATGAACTCCAATTTTTTTGGAATTGTTCATCATGCTAGTTAGTGTACTTAATTATTTTGTGCTCAAGTTGTCCTTGATGTGACTAGTAGAATACCTTCAAGCTTTCTCCTGAGTCTTGTAACACGCTTTATTTATTTATTTATTTATTTATTTAGAACAGCCTCACTGCTGGTCTAATAAGATATTCTAGGCTTATCTTGCATACTTCCTATCCCATTTCTGGACCCAGCCATTTCTCCAAGGAGTCCTGATTCTTTTTAGTGGGAAACAGTATTAGACACCAAGATCTGGATACTAGGTATACGAAGAGGGCCATTTTAAAGACTCATAAGGTGGATGATATCTTAAGGTTTCACTTAATCGAGATATGGTATCATTAAATCATTTCAACTTGATTATTCTAAATGTTCAGAAAAGACTTAAAGCTTAGATTTTAAAATACTGAAGTGGAAATAAATGTATAGCTAATTTACAATGCTTTTTGATTATTTTGTTTAACACTTTATAAAGCAGCATAAGAGAAAGAGTTCAGCAGTAACACCCCAGATTTGATTGATTGTAATGGTATAGCCAGGGGAGCTCAGTTTTCAGGTGGTATTGCACAATTATCAATTCGTTTGTGGTAGTGTCCATTCACGTCTAGCACACAGAAAACATGACCATCTTCAGAAGGAAAGGTATCCACAAGAGCGTGCCCTGCATGGCTCACAGGAGTGGCATATCAACAGCACAGGACTCCTATAGCCTGTCCTACAGTGTTGAAAATGCACACAGGCAAACAGGATTCTTTCAGGGTTATTTCACCAACTCCTTGGTCTGATTTGACTTTCAAATACACACTGCCTTTTTTTTCTGGCCGAAGGTCTTAATTTGATTCTCAAAAAAAGTCTTCTTCAGTAGTAGATTTCCTTCTCCAGAGAGACATGTCAGTAGCTTCCTAGAAGAATTTGGCTTATTTTCAGTTTGAATGTTTTATTAAAGAGAATGATAAATAAAGGGGCTTTCTACCTCAGGTAATAAACCAGAGTTCTCATATCTGCATTATGACAATGTCTTGCCTTGTATTAATACTGTTGATCATTTAAGTAAATTCGTACTAATTTACATTACAACAAAATTATAAATGCTGCCTTGGGTAAACCAAGATAGATACTGGTTTAAATATGAAGTGTTATGTTATAAATACTATAACATGGATAGAGTACAAAGAGCAAGAAACAATTTTCTGTGCAACATAATACAAAATTGATGATTTAAACTACAACACCTCAAATATGAATACATACAAAACCACAATTGATATACACACCCAAAATGTCTCAGAAAACAGAATTTTTTAGCCTTCTACCATGTGGAAAATTTTCCTTCAATAAATAGTTGAGCTCTCCAATGGGCTGTAAGTCACTGGAAAAAAAAAAATCAGGACACATAATATACTATATCATGAAAGGAGTCTAGAAAATGAGGTGATGTGTGCTTGAGTTTCTTAATCCTACTGGGATTGATTTGGGGGACCATCTCACAATAGCCTAAGAAATCAAGGATTATCTCAACTAAAACTGTAAAATTGTATTAAATATTAATGAGAAATACGTATCTGAGAAATAACTCAGAATTGTGTAAGTTTTACAAGAAACATGATTTAAATATCAAAGATCTTGAGTCTCAAAATCTCAGTAAATCCCCTGTAATGACTTTGATGTATTTTAAAAAATAAATTGATATTAGAAGCTTTTAGGATTCTTGTTTACTGAATGTTTTTTAATCACCACTCATTTAGCATTTTATTTTTTTTTTAATTTTTTTAATGTTTATTTTTATTTTTGAGACAGAGAGAGACAGAGCATGAATGGGGGAGGGTCAGAGAGAGAGGGAGACACAGAATCTGAAACAGGCTCCAGGCTCTGAGCTGTCAGCACAGAGCCCGACGCGGGGCTTGAACTCACGGACTGCGAGATCACGACCTGAGCCGAAGTCGGATGCTTAACCGACTGAGCCACCCAGGCGCCCCTCATTTAGCATTTTAAAATAAAATTTTTGCCATAGGAGTAGGTTTTGTTTTTTTTGTTTGTTTGTTTTTGTTTTTTTGTTTTGGTTATTGTTCAATAACAATTTAAGTTTTACTTCAGTGATGATCTTTTCCCCTACACACATTATGACTGATAAGATATATGAGACAGCTATCACAGATTATGGCATTTTCCAAAGATGGCTATAAAATGTCATCCATTCAACTGCTATTTCACTATCAAGAGGTGGTTATCTATTTCTCCATCTTCTTAAATCCAGGCAGTCTTCACGGCTTCTTTGGCCACTAGAACATGGTAAAATGATGCAGTTACAGTTCCTGTTGGAGCCCTTAACTGGCCTGGCAGTTCTTGCTTTCTGCCCCTTAGAAACCATCCATCATGTAAGAAGTGTAACTATCCTGAGACACCATGCTATGGAAACCCATATCTCATGGAGCAGCCCTGAAGGATGAGAACTGAGAGAGAGAGAGACACACACAGAGAGAGAGAGAGACAGAGAGAGAGAGAGAGAGAGAGAGAGAGAAGAAAGAAGGAAGGAAGGAAGGAAGGAAAAAAAGAAAGTTTCTGCAAGGTACCAAAAATATAAATAAAGAAGTTATCCTGAAAGAGATCCTCCAGCCCCAGTCACAACAATAGCCATAGCTGAAGCCATGTGAATCGCAGATAAACTACCTTGCCTTTTCCAGATTTCTTTTTTTAAATTTGAGCCTAAATCAAGAGTCAGACACTCAACCGACTGAGCCCCCCAGGTGCCCCCCAAATTTCTGACCTATGAAATTGTGAGAAAAACATAAACATTATTTTAAATGACTAAGTTTTCAGTTAACTTCTTAAGTAATAATAGATAAACAAAACGTAGTGAGCAAATTTAAACTTAATAAGGAGCCTCAAAACTGTAAAGTTTGTTTTGCCCTTTCCCTGATGTCATGGTGCAAGGCAATGTGCTGGGTGCTGGTGATAAAAATTGAGAAGATAAGTGTTACCTGGCCTTTGCTATCCAGTAAGAGATACACATAAACAATTATCTACAATAAATGTGACAAATGTAATAATAAAGTGATATGAGAATATAGAAGGAATAATTAATTATTCTTCCATCAGAAATCAAGCATTACAATGGCAGGGAATTTTTACCTGCTTGGTTCAGATGAAATACAAAGGTATCTGGTCCATAATAGATGTTCAAAAATATATGTTGAATAAATAAATGGCTGAACTAAAGAAGGAGGCGATGGGCATGTGAATGGTAAGGTTTAGAAATGACCCCTGAAACAATGGAGAAAAAAGATAATATTTTAGCCATATCTTGAAGAACACCTAGAGTTTTGTTAGGAGGAGTAGCAGAAGACCGTAGATAGAATAAGGGCTGGTAACTAGAATAGTCTACCATATACCATCATATGCCACCACGTAGCTGGCAACTTAAGCTGTGGGAGTAGTGAGAATGGTCTGGTATTCATAAGTCAGGCCTTAATTTGAAAAGTCTTGGCATCTCACTCAAAATTACCTTAAGAAATTAATCTTAAGACGTATTGGGGTGAGATTAATTCCCAGACTGAGGTAATCCTCTAACACATCCAGAATCCGATATGTCTCTCAGACCCAAGAGTAGTAGATCCAGAATTGGTTCTTTGAAGCAACTGGCCACATTTCATTGAAATTTAAGGTCCTTGGACTTGTTTTATGATCAGCATAAGTTGTTAGGCTGGGAATAAGTAGAAACTTCACCCTGCTTATCAACTTCCATTGAGATACAAGGTAGTGTAATAGTTACATTTCATTTTGTATTTGAGAAAGTCAGGAAGACCATTAGTCTTAATGGCTAGAAATTCTTAGTCTGCATTAATTGGCTATAATTTGTAGAAGTTGGAACTCTTCTATCTGTCCTCATGCATTAATTCATTGATTTACTTACTCATATTAGCCATGCAATATCTGAAAACATGGCAAAGTATTGTCAGTTCTTTAGGTAAATGTTTCAATCTGTATTAAAATAATAATAATAATAATAATAATATAGAAAATTAAGTTATTCAACCCATTAAAGATCTCTTGATCTTTTAATGGATCTTAGACAAGCTTATCCTTCATTATGTTCTTGAGAACATACTACATGCCATATTCAAGTGCTTTGGAAGAGCAAGTACTGAGGAAGTGGGAGAAAAAAAAGTGAAAAACTTAGATTGTGTCTACAGCCAATTTAAAGGAAAATAGTAGACTCAGTTTAAGCCCAAATAAATACATGTAATCACAAATGAAATAAATAAAAACATTTTAATGACTTACAAGCAACTTACAATGACTTACAAATGACTATCTTGGTTTAATAACTTAAACCAAGATAGTGTTGACTTTTAGCTATTTCTGTGTTGCTCATAGAATTGTCTTAGGAGGGAAGAGTGACTTCTGAGATTGTGATGGCAGTTTACCTGGAAATAGTGAATTGACTATCTAGTTCTGCCACTTTATAGGAAGTGGGTAAGGCCCAAAAGGGACACACCGGTCCAGAAGCAAAGATGTTTCCAAATAAAACCCAAGGACAAGGTTGGCCAATTAATACCAAATGTTAAGAGGAAATTAATAAACATTTAATAAGATATTTATTGCAAATTTTTGTTCAAGCTTCACTGTTGAAAGAGTATGCTTTTCCTATTAAAAAAAATTCTGGCAAGCTGTCTTTGCTATCAATTGTCTCTTTCTGACAGTAGTCATATTCTCTCCTCTACTTTACTTAAAAGCACTGAAGACCCAGGTACATCGAATTGTAGTTTTCTTATGGGCCAAGATTTAGTAAAAAATTGATGGTACTTAAGCCCTAATAATGAAACATTCTTAAGTATTGTTGCTAAAATGTCCTTCAAGCAAGACGTGGAAGGCAATACACACATGATGTCAGATCATAGCAGATAATCACTAACATTAAATTTTATATCACTCCTATGAATGGCTATTATAGTCAGCAGGTGACTTTGTTCAATTCTTAAATGGGTCTAGACTATAGAACCAACTGCCTTATGAAAGTGATAGCTGTTTAGGGTGGTTACTCATTCATTGATTTTTGGTATGAGTCCCACTACTGTTAAGCAACAGGTGTTGGTTCATAATCTCTGCACAAGAGTAAACATTCTAATTTGGTTTTATCACAGTCAGTGGGTTCTGTGGTTGGGTAAAACTTTATAATATTCATCATACTAACTGGAAGGCATTGGAGCATTTCTGAACATATTTTTTCCAATCAGAATAGCTAACATTTCTTGGGTACATATTATTTGCCATGATAGTAGGCATTTATAAATGGTATCTGATTTAATCTTTATAGCAACCTGTAAACATTATTGTTCTCTCTGTTTTGTAGAAGAGAAACTGAGGCAGAGTCATACAACTATTAACTAGACGAGCAGAATTTCAAAGTCAGGTTTGACTCCAGAGTACCTGTTCTTTTAACCACTGTGGTGACATCAACCAAAGGACAAACATCAGTGTGGTGTTTGTTATGACATGAGAGCTACATATGATATGATGCTTCTGGTTGGATATTGGATTTTTGTGATACAATTAATACAAGTTGAATGGATAGGGGGAGAAAATGAGAGTTCCTAGTTGTAATTTGACATCTTACAACTACAAACAAGCTAACCTTGATAGACCTGCAAGCACATGTTGGGTTCACCTATTCTAATCACATTTACAATTGTTGCAAATAATGGAATGCCAAAAAACTCACCAAATATTAATACTAATACCAATACTAATACTAAATGCTAGTACTAAATAACTAATGAAGTTAGTTTTTTTCCTGCCCAGGCAAGAGTATAAAAAATATGAATCAGAATTTTGCCTTTCAATGAACAGTATTAGTATGAAGAAGAACATGTTCCAAAAAAGAAAAACAGCAGCACAATTCGAATGTCTGAAAAAGATTATCTGGTAAATGGGAAATTTAAAGGGAAATAATCTTAACATAAAGGTCAACTGTAAAGACATTTAGGAAGCTGGTTATAAAATTAAAAGCATTATAAACATGAATTAAATATTTCCCAACTCCAGCTACATAAGTATAAATGCATGTATGATCTGATTTATTATAAAAGCTTACACAGTATGACACCAATAAAACCATTCTATATCAAAAGGGACAAACCCTAGTACTTCCCCCATATGGCATGTGTTACAGGCAGTTTCATGCACCTGTTGTGGGTGTGTTTTGCAGCGCTTAAAAAAAATAATAACGTATTGAAAAGCCAGTATGGATACAAATTATCTAGAACTTAAAATCTCTTTGCATACATATGTCTGGTATAAATCAAGATAACGTAAACCAAAACCAGAATGCTAGACAAAAGGCAAAAAAGGGTATAGGTTTTGAAAGAATTGGAGGAGCAGTTCTATTAGTATCATATAGAAATTTATGATTTTATGTATGCAAATATGAGACATTAACAGATGATGAAAAATTTTGATAATACTCGATAGTTCCATTTGCCCTTCATGGGAAACACAAATGCTTGGATTTAGATTAAAATGTGTAACAATAAGCCTTTGCAATACATTCAGGAAATTAACATCTTTTTATATGTAAAAAACTAATATATCAAAACATCATTAAACTAAGCACACTGCCAACAATGACCAGTACTACTCCACAATAAATTCTACTGCCATTTCTGACATGACCTAGACCGGAAATTCAACTTCTCAAATGTTCGTTTTAGTCATAAGAAGGTGGAATAAAATTGCTTATTTCTCTACTGGAGATGTTAAAGAGAATTTATTACCATTTTTCTAAAATGTTATGAATGTCCTGTTTTTAACAGAATTTGAAGACTGATTTATTTATAAATATAAATAACAAAAATTTACTATTTTTCTCTAGGTTCAGATTTGAAGAGTCTCTTTGAAAGTGGGAGAGGACAGATCTTACACAGACTTTTCAGCTATGGGAGAATTATTTGAAACGCTAACCCTCCTCCCCAAAATAAAACTCTTGTCATTTTTTCTCCCACTCTCTTGCTCTTTGGGGACTGTTTCTCTTTTAATTTATTGCTCTGTGTTCTAAAAAGTGGAGAGAGATTACAAACACGTTTAAAAAATGTATTAAATATAACTTATGGTAAATTAGTAATACCTCTTGAAGAACCCTGCTAAAATCTCTCCCATGGTGCTTCCTTTGGGGGAAGATAACTCAATTCTGGTGATTTAAAGGTTCTGTCTAGTTCTTTTAAACATTCCTTTGATGTTGTATTGCTCTGCTTGTAATAGACTGTTATTGCCCTATATTGAGTTTACAGAGTGAAGGTAAATCTTTGGTGATGTGATTGTACCACCCCAAACTCAATATTGTTCACAGGGCCTTTATAACTCTCAGCTACACTGTGGCAGAACAGCACACATTTTCATTTTTACCTTTTTAGACTTATTCTTTGTTCTGAAGCTGAAACTATGAATGCTCACATACACTCCACGGTGCTTGCTCTGTGAAGTGGTAACTCATAAGCAGAAAGAAACCTTGTCAGGTGGGTTTTTTTCTTTTTCTGAAATTGTCCATTTTATTGTTGATCTTTTTCATTACGTTCCATTAGGTACTCTACTATGTTATTGAAAAACACCACTACTGGGAACAGCTCAGTTAGAATATCTATCAAAGTTTCTAGTTTGAAATGTTTTCTAAGGATATAGAACGGCCCTATGAGAGGAGATTCCCCTGAGGAGCCCTAGCGTACCTTGAAATGGATGAACATGATTTCCCCTGGTGGCAGATGTCACACATAAGACTTACATGATCAGAGGTATTAACGTAGACAATTCAATATTAACATTTGCCTGTTTGAATGAAAGTAGAAACTTTATATAGTGGCTTGTGTTACTTTTTGCTTCTTTTGTGATGTTTCTTGCAAAAAAAAAGAGCTAATATATTTCACTGGTACAGCATTCAGCTTTGTTTAAAACTGCTTGGAGAGCAAGACAAACACTAAGGCTACTTTTTAGGCACTCATTTCACTTATTGACATGTGCCCTGTTAGTATCCTTTTTCCTGTCATGTTAAAGGGTATGATCACACAGTTTTTTTTTTTTTATGTGAAGTTTATTGTCAAATTGGTTTTCATACAACACCCAGTGCTCATCCCAACAGGTGCCCTCCTCAATGCACATCACCCACTTTCCCCTCCCTCCCACCCCCCATCAACCCTCAGTTTAGTCTCAGTTTTTAAGATAATCATCAAGACAGCATGGTATTGGCACAAAAACAGACACATAGACCAAGGGAATAGGATGGAGAACCCAGAACTGGACCCACAAAAGTATGGCCAACTAATCTTTGACAAAGCAGGAAAGAATGTCCAATGGAAAAAAGACAGTCTCTTTAACAAATGGTGCTGGGAGAACTGGACAGCAACATGCAGAAGAATGAAACTAGACCACTTTCTCACAGCATTCACAAAAATAAACTCAAAATGGATAAAGGATCTGAATGTGAGACAGGAAACCATTAAAACCCTAGAGGAGAAAGCAGGAAAGGACCTCTCTGACCTCAGCTGCAGCAATTTCTTACGTGACACCTCCAAAGGCAAGGGAATTAAAAGCAAAAATGAACTATTGGGACCTCAGGAAGATAAAAAGCTTCTGCACTGCAAAGGAAACAACCAACAAAACTAAAAGTCAACCAACGGAATGGGAAAAGTTATTTGCAAATGACATATCGGACAAAGAGCTATTATCCAAAATCTATAAAGAACTCACCAAACTCCACACCCAAAAAACAAATAATCCAGTGAAGAAATGAGCAAAAAACATGATCACACAGTTTTTGAGAAATAATTTGTTGATACTCAATTTTTAAAAAATAAAAAATATCCACAAATGTAAGAGGAGATTCTGTATATCACAGTAGGCTGGATTTTATTGTATTTTTTTAATGTTTATTTTTGAGAAAGAGAGGCAGTGCCAGCAAGGGAGGAGCAAAGAGAGAGGGAGACACAGAATCTGAGGCAGGCTCCAGGATCTGAGCTGTCAGCACAGAGCCCAACGTGGGGCTCGAACTCACAAACTGTGAGATCATGACCTGAGCCAAAGTCAGATGCTTAACTTACTGAGCCACCCAGGTGCCCCTAACAATTACTTTTTAGATAATAAAATTATTTTAAAGCATCTGAAAACATACAGATGCTGGGGTCCCAATCTGGACTTACTAAGTTAGGATCTCTGGGGATGAGGCCTTGGCATCAGTATTAGAACAAAATTCTCTCAATTATTGCAGCGATGGTTACAAATGTTGGCCTAAATCATAATGTCACTGTGATGTTCATTCATGTTTGATTGGCGTCATAAAATATGGTAATAGGTGTGATCAGGACCTGAGTTGAAATTGGATGCTTAACCAACTGAGCCATCCAAGCTCCCCAAGTAGACTGGATTGTAAATAACCAGAAGCATTCAGTATATTATTCTGCTAGGGTAGCTAATAATTGTTACTCCAGATAAGTCAAAATTATTCCTCTGTGACAAATGCTTTTCATTATCATTTCCCCATTCGTTAAAGTAAAGGAAAGCAGTTGTCTTCAGTCTCAGAGGTTGATAAAGATTGGTTGCACCAGTAAATGTCCACAGCATTTGCATTTCTTGTGGTCTTCCTTCAGTTTTCTCCTTCTTGTTACTTCTTTTCACTCTTAGGCCTCTTGCAAATGAAAGTCTTCAGAGCTCTACAGTTCTTTAGGAAAGAATTAAAGGCACACAATTCGTACGAAGAAAGTTTCTGAGGTAATGCTTAATATGCATAATTTTAGAGCATATATTATTCAGTGAGAATGAGGTTCATGATTGAAACTAGAATTGTTTGGATGGGACCTCAGGAAGCATCTCCTAAAGGCTGCAAATACATGGTCATTGGGCCATATATGGATGATAGATATGTTTTACTGAAATTACACATGGCTTGTGCTTGCTTAGGCAGCACATATACTAAATTGTACATGGCTTTAGTTTCGTTTTTGTTTTGGGATTTTTTTTTGAATTTTTAAAAATTAGGTGCTAACATTTATTTATTTTTAGTTTTTATTTATTAATTTTTATTTTATTTAAGAGAGAGAGAGAGCAGGGAAGAGGATCTGAGGAAGGGGGAGAGAGGAAGAGAGAGAGAGAGAGAGAGAGAGAGGGAGAGAGAGAATCTCAAGCAGTTTCTATCCTCATTGCAGAGCTCGACATGGGGCTTGATCCCACAACCCTGGGATCACGACCTGAGCCAAAATCAAGAGTCAGACGCTCAACCGACTGAGCCACCCAGGGACCCCTAGATGCTAACATTTTAAAATAGGGGTTTTGCCTTAGAATATGTTTTTTTCACCTTCTTTTGAACAATTGGAAACTTTAAATAACCCTGGGCCAACATTCTCATCGGGGATGCTACCGGGAGGTGGCTTGCACATTAGTCTTTTGTGGGCTGAAGTCCCCACATGGGCTGCTTCCTTTGCAATACTGCCCACCCCTGTATCATCTGCATTCATGGTATCTGTTTCTAGTCTAATTCTAGCAAGTTCTTCACCCTTTTCACTTTGCTCATTCTGGAAAATCGTCTCACCATGTGCCTCACTCCATTTCCATCTGTCAGAATCCTTACACCTCAAAGAGCATTTCCTCCCCATGACTCTCTTCAATCACTCATCATCATCTTCTAGAAATCTCTCCTGCTCTAATTCTTCCTCTGCCTTTTGTTAATTGCACGCAATCTGCCTTGAGTTATATTGCTTGTATTTTCATTTTGCCTCTTAATAATTGTAAGCACTTGAAAGGCAGGGACTATCTCTGTACCCCACACAATGACTTCCTGCACAATGCCTGGCACCTAGTATGTTCTCCATAGGTATAGAGTAATACAGATACAGATATATAGTAATTTAGCATATGGTTTTTATCTGTTAAATCATTGAAGTCAGTATTTATGAAATTAAAATTTCCTATCCAAGTGGTCAAAGAAGTAAAAGTGGGAGGAAAAAAGGAGCAAAATTTTCTAAAAGGGTAACGGCGAGTGGATTATACTGTAACTATCATTCACCTCAGTAATTGTAGCATGAGCTGTTAAATCACAGCTCAAATGTTTTTGGACAGTATCACTGGGACAGAATTTGCCTCAATCCCACCTCCTACCTACACGTTATCTATTAGCAATTTAGCATTATTTCCACTTGTATGTTCTTCTTTGTTTGGGGATGGTAGGACACTCGGAAACTACATTCCCAGAATCTCTGACGCATGTTCTGGGGTTGGTTCCACTAGGAGCTACGTTCATATCAGATCTGCAAGGTGGAAGGGAAGCGGAAGCCATGTTCTCCTTTCATAGGCAGCAGCAGGCAGACGTGCGGGCTTTTGCAAATGTGAGATTTTGCAGCAGTCTTCTCAGCCTTTTTTTCCTAAGAATTACCTGTTTCCTGATTGAAATATCTAGAGCAGTTTCTGCTTTCCTATTTTCCTGATGAAACTCCTACTGGTACATTTAAATTTTTTAAAAATGTTTATTTATATTTTGAGAGAGAGAGAGAGAGAGAGAGAGAGAAGAGAGCGGGGGAGGGGCAGAGAGAGATGGAGACAGTATCTGAAGCAGGTCCAAACTCTGAGCTGTGAGCACAGAGCTGGACGCAGGCTCCAACACACGAAGCCTGAGCTCATGACCTGAGCCAAAGTCGGACCTTTAACCAACAGAGCCACCGAAGCGCTCCCCTACTGATACATTTTGAGAAGGAAATAGGCACAGGGTACCATTTAGTAAATCTATTTCTGAGTTTGACATGGTCAAATATTTAAAATCAGAGTTTCACCAACTAGAAAATGATCTGAATGAATATTTCCAGAATAAAAGGTATAGATCCTCCCCATAAAAGAAGCAGAAAGGTGAAGATACTGCAAGTTTTAATTAGGTCACTTATAAGAAGAATATATATACTTTTTATACAGGAGACTATTTGCAAGGTAAAATATTGTTCTGAAAAGATAACTTAGGCCATGTTTCACTGACAAAAATATTTGACAGGTACAGAGAGAAAACCATAAATAGTTCGTACCTCAACCTAGATTCAATGGTTAGCAGAATGTTCTGTATATCATAGTATTTAGTAAATATTTACTGACTTCACTATAGAGAAAAAAGAAAAAGTGCCTTCCTTCCTTTCAGCAAAATCTGGTGTGTCTGAACAATATTTCTCACGTTAGGTAATTTAAAAGATGCTTATTATTTGGCTTATGGAGCATAATCAATGATCTGAGCACTACTTCATCTAGAAATGGCCTTGGTTCCTGTTTATTAGGTAAGGAAAATGGCATATTACGATTTCCTTTTGCTTTAGGTTAGCTAGAATTTCAGCAAAATTGCTACTGCCAACTTATTTTAATTAGCGTGAAACACAGTATGTAATTTTACTGTGGCTGAGTCAGAGGCTAGTCCATTGAGGTCCACTATGATGAGTTAGAGAGTCATACTCCCGTGAGCCCACTCCTCAAAATCGCCCCCAGTCTACAAGACTGAGCTGTCTGGATTGGAATTCAAAGTAATTCTTCTTTGAAAGGATGAATTTAGTTAGTTACAGCTGATTGCATGCCTTTTCTCTGCTACATTTCTAATTGTGCTTGGTTCTTGGCACAAAGAACCTGCTAGATTTCTAGCATCAGACACGTTGACTCCTTATTCTCACAGGTGAATGGATGCAAGTTGACTTTGCACAGGTTAAAGGTTTTCTGTTAGATGCTGCTTTGTCCGGGTTAACATGATCTGTCAGCCATTTCACTTTGCTTTTGACACAGTTTTTTCAAGGTAAACTAAAAACATTGAGACAGAGGTCTCATATAGAATAGTAAAGATGAGAGTTGTTTTAAAAAAAGAAAAGAATAAACCAATAATATACAATAAACATATTTGGATGCGTGGTGAAAGTAATTGGTAACTTGAGGTATTGTATGCATATTTGTGACAATTAGCTAATTTTTTAGAACAAAGTGGCACTAGACATAAATCTCTTTCTCATCATCCCTATAGAAACCTACTGGAAAATGAACATGTAGAACTAAGAGCAGTGGAACAGAATCTTTACGTACCTCAGTCCAAGTAAAAAGAAATCTGGAAAATGCAATTGAATAAAAAAACCTTATAAAACTAAATTGTTGCAACTAGATTTTCTTTCAATTTTCAGGGAACCAGTGAGTATTATTACATAATAGGATTTTATATTAAGAGAAATATGCAGGCTGTCTCTAGTGATCAGTCGTGAGTCATAGCCTTGTGGTTTTTGCACACAAGCCACTGTTATCACTTAAAAATCTAGAAAATAAAAGTCCTAAAATTTGATTCTAATTTGTTAAAAATAAAAACGCTCTTCTTACCAAAATAAGAATATATACTAATATATTCTACTATATAAAAATTATGTGCATATAAACATGTATCTACTAATAAAACATGTTATAAACATGTATTTACTAATATAAATATTTTGCCAAAGTAGAAACTTTATTTCTGACAATCAAATGATTTAAAAATATATATAAAATATATTTATTAGTGGTAAATTCCAAACAATTAGAAGTGTATAAAACACAATCCCTTTTCTTAATCCCTTACTAGGGCTATAAATAATGCCAATAATTTGGCATGTATTCTCCTAGTTTTCTCCCATATATTTTTTAGACATACATATGTATACAGATTTTTTAAAGTTTCAAATGGGATAACACTAATCATACTATTCTATGACTTGCTTTTCCCCCCACAATAATGTATTGTGGACACCTTTCTATGCAAATATATAAGGACTAGAAACTTATTTATTTTATTTTTTTAAGTACGCTCCATGCCCAGGGTGGGGCTTGAACTCACCCCTGGGATCGAGTCACATGCTCTATTGACTGAGCCAGCCAGGTGCCCCAGGACTGTAAAATAATTTTATAAATAAAATAACCAAGAAGTTAAAATAATTACATATTATTTTATTTATTATATTTTGCATTTCATATATTTGATGTACTTTAAACTATTTGTAAGTTATTGGTAAATTGGGTCCTTTATTTATAAATTGTTGAAAACACTTTCTTGAAAATGTATTCATGGTAATGAAAGTAGGTTTAAAACTTTTCATATTTTTACTTAGTTTAAAAATATATATTGGGGCATCTGGGTGGCTCAGTTGGTTAAGGGTCAACTCTTGATTTTGGCTTAGGTCATGATCTTGGGTTTGTGGGATCAAGCCCTGCATTGGGCTCTGTGCTGATGGCCCAGAGCCTGCTTCAGATTCTCTCTCTCCCTCTCTCTTTGCCCTTCTCCCCCAACATTCTTATTCTCTCTCTGAAAACAAATAAACATTTAAAAAATATATCAATTAAGTATTTAATTATTTATAGAGGTATCCTGTGATTCAACAAATGTAAGTTTAATGTAATCTCTAATGATGCTTTATGCTGATCTGTAAAGAAATCATTCATAAGGTTGCATAACCTGAAAGTCTTGAGTCAAAAGTCCATTCATCTTCATGCCTCAGTGAAAAACGGATTGCACTATGAGTTATATGGAGGATAAAAGGAACTAAGATTTTAGGAATAACTTCACTTGGAGAGTTGCACAAGAATGAGAGTAATGTTTTAAGAAATGTAGAACCAACCAGATGTTTGGAAATTATATGGCTTGAGATTTTTTTTTTCTTCTGACTTAGTGTTTTCTGTGTGAGATAAGATAGAAGTGAGGGCAGACCACCCTCAAGATTACTATGGCATATAGGTTCTGTTGGAATAGAACATCTTCTATATTTTTGAAGGGCCTAACTGAAAATTTAATTGCTTAGGAGAGAGAGGTGATGAATTAACGGTATGACCAGGATTACATTGCTAAGTTCAAAGGTCAATGCTTATTCCTCATTTGCTTGACCTTTTAGCATGATTTGAAACAGCTTTTTTTTTTTTTAACATTAGTGACTTAAACTTTTTAAATTTTTTATTTTTCCTAGCTTCATTGAGATATAATCGACATATAACACTGTGCAAGTTAAACAAAATTTTTTAATGTTTTAGTTTTGAGAGAGACAGAGACAGAGCATGAGCAGGGGAGGGGCAGAGAGGGAGGGAGACACAGAATCTAAAGCAGGCTCCAGGCTCAAGCTGCCAGCACAGAGCCCGACGTGGGGGTTGAACTCACAAACCATGAGATCATGGCCCGAGCCGAAGTTGGAAGCTTCACCGGCTAGGCCACCCAGGTACCCCAATGTTGTACAAGCTTAAAGTGTGCAATGTGTTGATCTGATACACTTACATGTTGCAAACTGATTAACAGCTTAACTTTAGCTAACACCCCATCCATCGCGACACATACTTACCATTTCTTCTTTGTGGTGAAACCATTTAAGATCTGCTCTTTTAGCAACTTTCATGTAAATAATACTAAATACTACTAACTATGGTTATTACACTGTACATTAGATCCCCAGGACTTACTCAGCTTATAACTTGAAGTTTGTACACTTTGACCAGCATCTCCCATTTTCCCTTACCTCCAAGCCCCTCATAACCACCAGCCTAGTCTCTTGAGAATGTTTTCTATTAAGAGATTTTTAAATATGTAAATCAATGCTACTCTTCTCACTATTTTTTGTCTTGGAAAAATACAACTCATTTTTATTAAAATAATTATATATGTTCATGTATAAGGGGTTTATTGTTATATTTAAATGAATGAATAAATACTTTAAATGTTTCTCAGTTTTAATTTCTAGGATTGTAAATATGGATAGATATAGCTCACATAATCAAAAGAGCTTTGGGATCATCATTGCTTTTTAAGAGCATAAAGAGGTACTGAGACCAAAGTCATTGTGAAATGCTAGACTAAATTAAAGGAGAAAATAGATTAAAATAAGATAGAAGGATAAAACAATCATTTTACTATTAAACCTGGGGGAAACGCCAAGAATAAGAGCAGAACACTTTTACTTCAAAGGCAACATTTTTAACATGCCAATCAAATTTAAAGATTTTGATTTAATATGTAAAACTGTTAAAAAAAGATAATTTCAAACAGAAAATGTAAATTAAATATGGAAAACTGATTAAACTATCGTTAAAATAAAAAACAGAGACCAGCCTTGAAAGTTGCCTGAGGAGACAAAACCAGTTTAGTCATAGAAGCAAAGCTTAATTTTGTTTATTTTGCAAGGCTAACTTATTACGGGTCATTTCTTGCTTATCCTTCTGAAAATCGTAAGCAAAACAAACTGTTTTCCAAGGTTGGTATGAGGTAACCACTGATCAATTCCCTGTCCTTTAAGAAAATCCTACCATAATCAATCACTATGAAGAATAAACAGTCACTGCTTTATCACTATATAAGTTGCTTTATAACCAATGTACCTAAGCCTCATTCCATGCTTTGATTTGAGTATGCTACTGCTTTGTAAATTGTCTTTTCAGTGTGTATCAATCAATCAATTTCTACTAATTAATACTTTGGTGAGTCATGGTTTTAATATTTGTTATTTCTGAATTTTTGACAATAGTATACTCTTTAAAAGTTTTGTTTAATGTTTTTATAAACTTATTTTTGAGAGAGAGCACGTGTGGGAGCAGGGGAGGGACAGGGAGAGAGGGGAACAGAAGATCTGAAGCAGGCTCTGTGCTGATAGCAGCAAGCCCGATGTGGGGCTTGAACTCACAAACTGTGAGATCATGACCTGAGCCGAAGTTGGACACTCAACTGACTGAGCCACCCAGGTGCTCCAACAATAGTATACTCTTTAAGTAGTGCCCCCTTCCACCCATGTTTAAAAAAATCTCCTGAAGCATTTATAGAAAACCTACATTTAAGTCGTTAGACTTAATTGTAATTAAATCCTGAAAAAATAAAACAAACGCAAAATAAAAATCAAAGCCTAATAATTCAGAAAAATAAAAAGCAAGCAAAAAAAAAAGATTAGAAATGGATGCATTCTTTAAAAAGTTCTTATGAATAAATAAATCCCAAAATATAAGTAAAAGTCAATTTAACTATGTCTCTCAGTGGAAATAAATGAGGAAGAGAAAATCAGACAGAGGGTTAGTTTTATTAGGAAGAACAAAATATCAGAATTTAGAGAAGCTGAATTAATGCATTGCAAATTAATGCCATATAATAAATTCTATTATGTACAAGACCCCGTGTTATGATCTTCATGGAAACCTTAGATGAATTGTAAAGAGCACTGTGGTCAAGATATTCAGAGTTTAAAATAAAAAACATATCCAAAGTGATTTTGATGATAAAATCAAGTGTATTATTTTTCTGGAGAGAAAGCGTGTGTGTGAGCCAGGGTGGGGGTGGGGGGTTGGGGAAGAGCAAAGGAGAAGAATTTTAAGCAGGATCTATGCTCGATGTGGAGCCTGAAGCAGGGGCTTGATCCCACAGCCATGGGATCACGACCTGGGCTGAAATCAAGAATCGGATGCTTAACAGACTGAGCCACCCAGGTTCCCCTAAGTGTAATTTTTTGAAGTGATAAAATTTGTCACAGGATATAAAATAATGAAAGAAAATTTTAATTCTTCTGAAGTTTTTAATTACATTGATAACTACATATGTTTCAAATGTAGACAGACATAAGCCTTGGCAACAACATCCATTGATATATCTATTCAATTCAATGCATCACAATTCAAATCTACTCATTCATTTCTGTATATAGTCAGGGAATCATTTAGTTATATAGGGAATATGTACTGAATATCTACTATGTGCCAGGTAATTTGCAGGTGCTGAGAATCAAAATAGATCAAACTGGCCCTCATAGAACTTAGAATCTACGGTAGAGAAAAGATAGTAATCCAATCACAGGAATAAACAGATACTTCCAAAAACTGTCACTGGCTTTGAATGAGCATCACAGATTGTTACTGGAGTCGGGTTTTCTGGTCCTACAAGAATAGAAAAGAAGCCAGACCCAAAAGTCAAAGGCACAGGCAAGGCTTTATTGGGTGTCCAGCTCTCGCTGAAGGGACACACAGCACTAACAGAGAGGTCAGTTAGGCTGGGCTCAGGAAGAGATGGGAGGCCTTGCTCATATAAAGTTCCCTTTTAGGTGCCCGCTCCAACCAATACACTAATGAGGGAAAGGGGAAAAAAAATGCCTCATCCGGATTGATTAGAAGGGCCTCGTCCTTATTCGTAGACATTGTCAGGCAACCCAGGCAGCTCCCTGGCGCTCTTTGGAGCCAGGGTCCTGTTTTAAGTCCAGCTCATATATGAGGCCACATTCAGGCCACATCCTGGTTGTGCTCTGTAAGAATACAGTTTAACAATAACGGCCAAGAAAAAGCACCCTAGGTGCATAACATTTTTCATTTGGGGCTTGTTCCCATGGTCAGTAACTGTTAGTGTGAAGTAGAGGACAGGAGGATCCCATGTAGTCGGGATTCTAAGAAGGCTTCTGTGAGAATGTACTATTTGAACAAGTCTTTGAGGGTGTGGAGAAGAGGGGGAAAGGAAGATGTCATGGATGATGGAGAAGATGAGGAACTGAGAGGCCCGGGTATTGAATTTGCCTGATATATTGGCAAGGATTAGAGTGCGCAAGACCAACAGCCAGATGTCAAAGTTCAGTGACTGAGAAGGAGGGCTCAGAAGATGGACTAGTTGAATGGCGTGAGCCTGAAAACTGCCAGGCTTTGTTACGGTTTCATTTTTTTTTTTTTTTCCTCTTTCTGAGCTTTTCATTTTATTATTTATTTATTTATTTATTTTTCTTTCTGAGTTTTTTTTTTTGACTTTTTGATTTCACTGTTTATTAGCTTGACTCTTTTTTTATCAATATATGAAATTTATTGTCAAATTGGTTTCCATACAACACCCAGTGCTCATCCCAAAAGGTGCCCTCCTCAATACCCATCACCCACCCTCCCCTCCCTCCCACCCCCCATCAACCCTCAGTTTGTTCTCAGTTTTTAAGAGTCTCTTATCGTTTTGTTTTTAAAAAGTAGAAGAAGAATGGTCTAAAAGTTTTATCAAGGGAGAAAGGGATGAAAGTCTAATTCTCAGGTATAATAGGTGTGAAAGATTAAAAAGCCACAGCTAGTTGTGGTGGCCATGAGAATGTGCCTTGCAGACCTCAGACTCCAGGGAAGTTCATGAACCAAGGGCCCCAGCTGCTGGCTCTGGCATGCTTCCCCCATGCTGCCCAGCACATCCTGAGGGGGCAGGAATACCAAGGCAAGACAACGCTGGGGAGACACGGGTCCACTTTGATGGCTGCTTTTGCCTCAAGGACTCCTGGATGGGGCACAACGGTCTAGTATGCCTCCTTTTCTCCCCACTTCGCTCGTGTCCAAATTATATCACATTCCCATGACTCTCCCAGCCTTTTCTGGCCCTTTCCCCATTTTCTCTTACACAGGCATTTTCCCTAAGAGAATCCCATCATAGGTCTGCTTCCCAGGAGAAGACAGACACAACAGACTCCAGGAAGAGGTACTTCAGTTCAGCTACCATCTATTGCCACAATGGTTTACCTCAGAGTAGGAATGGCAAAATCCCAGAGGAAAGTAGGGTCTTACCCTAGGAAAGGAAGGTTGGCATTTTACAGCTCCCTCTGCCCTCCCCCCAACACACTCTACTTTGTCCTTAATATTATTTTCTCTTTTCAATATTGACTAGTTAAATCTTTGTGATAGATGGGCCCTAGTCCACAGATAAACAGCTGAGAACTACAGATTTTCCCACCTACCTATTAAAAAGCAAGAAGTTAAGGTATGCTAGAATGATGTATATCTATTTTACTTCTTAAAATCTATGGTGATATATTTTTTAAATGTAATACTATTCTGATTGCAGGGATTGTTTTTGAAAACTATATGTCACATACTGCCTGCCTTAACACATATTAATTTATTTTACTTTTATAATCTCTTATAGTAAAAGACTAAAGCTTTCCTAAGCTTTTATTGTCAGAGGCCAAATAATTTAAATTTCTATAGTCCTTGAATAATTATTTCATTTATAAAATTTTCAAATCTTTATTTTGAGAGAAATGGAGAAAGAACACTTGGTGATCTTCTTGTCCTAGGAAGATCAATGCCCCATCTAGTGCAACATTAGACAAGAGGTTTCCATGACCATGTTTGTAGAGTTCAGATGTCAAGAACATGACCCATTAGGTGAACTGCAAGAATAAAGCATAGAGGAACACCAACAGCCATCATTCAAACCAAGTCATTTATAGTTCTCTTCTATAACACACCTGCTTGCCAGATGAAATTCCGCTGCTCCATGAAGTACCCTAATTTGCATGGACTTTCAGTGACCTATCTGTGAGCACATAGGAAGCACACACCTGCCTACAAGGCTGGGTCCTTTTTTTATATGTCATTGCTTACTACAGGGAAGTATAATAGAGCAAGACAACATAGATTAAAAATTACAGATATTAAAGAGGAAATAGGAATAGCAAGTGATCAGATTAAGTAATTATAGTGTGATAGAGAAGGGACAAGACAGAACCAACAGTCAAAAAAAAAATGATTTATATCCAGGAAATTCTCTGTGGGCTATGACAGTTTCTTTCATGGAGTTAAAACACAGCAAGCTATAACTCTTTCATTTATTGGTCTTGCAAAATAATGAACTCAATTTTCTTGGACAAAATTTGAGGACAATGGAACTTGAGCCTCTAAATGGACAGTTGGCTAATGGATTATGATAGAACCAAAGTCCACAGAGAGACACTGAGTGCAGGCAGCTCCCAGAGCTTCGGGCAATCCACAAGGATACCCCTTCTTGCTCTCTGATGGTATCTTCAAATCTTGGCTGAGAAATATTAAGGTGGTAGGTATGTATTTTCAGTGAATTTTTGGACAGGCAGATTTAGGAAGTCATTGAAACAAGATTGGTTCTCCTATATAATAGGAATATAAATGGGAATTTCACCATGGGAAGGTAGGTAAAACAGATGGGGGGAGTCAGGAGACGTGGGTTCTGATCTTTGCTGAAAACGAGATGTGTTGCTATGGGGAAACTACAACTACACCTTTTGTCATCACTTGTAAAATAAAAATTTTAGATTGATCTTTAAAAGTTCTTTTCAAGCCCTAAAATGTTATAATGCATGATATATTTTCTATCTCCTGAGGAATGATTTCTTCTAAATGTTAATTTCATTGCAGTATTCTTCCCTGTTAGAAATTTCCAGACTAAAACGAATATGCAATGCTGCTCATTGTTAAAACATTCCAAGGAGTAGATCAAAGTGATTTTGAAGAAAATACATCATACTACCTCATACAGATATACCAAAATAAAAATAAGAATTAATATGGTTAACTAGAATAAAACAGATTATACCTGTCATTGTTATGGAGTCATCCTAAAGAAAATCTCACACAATCTGTTTTTGTTTTTGCATTTTCTTTCTAAAGTATTTTTCCTGCAGGTGAATTGCCTTAAACCTATGATGCATCACAGTTGAAAGATCATTACTGATGCTACAATCAGGAATAAAGTCTTAGCCACAGGAAATCAACTTCTCATGCATTGAAAACTGCAGTTCAGACTATCTTGGCTTTCTTGCTCCTCCGTTAGTGATTTTTCTTTCAATGTCTCAGCTAGTCATACATCTGCAAACTCCAGCATCAATTTTCTTTTTGTCTTTGCTTTGATCTGTGCCATAGGCCAGTGAAAAGGAAGGTTCTCATTCTCGAATACAGTGGCACTAAGCTCATTCTGGCTTCTGGAGGGGTTTGGCTACCAGAGGCACAGCAGGAAATAAATGGACAGGAGGAGAAGAAGGTCGGGTTATTTCTTCCCTCTCCTCTGGCTTTTGCTCTGTGGTTGTGTCCGTCTCACATGGATGAGCTCTCACTTAGTCCGGAAACATAGCTTCTTCCATTTGCCCTAAGTCTTACAGTGGTTAACGGTTTCCTGCTGTTGCTAGTTCCTGGCTGACTCACCATCTTTTCCTTTGAAAAATAGTACCTTTATTCAATTCTCTTTAGGATCCCAATGAATGTGTCTCCTGCTGACTAGTATGCCATCTTTCAAGAGTTTCTAAAGTCTTCCTATTACACATCTAGGAAAAGTACCTTTATCCCCCAAGAAGTGTACTTTGATTTTAAGGAAAAGTTTAATTTTAAAAGCTCTCATGAATTTTTTAAGACTAAAGATGTTACATAAAGGAAACAGATCTCTTCGGAGTAGTAGTAAGCTTTTTACTTCTGTCCGTAATCAGGACAACATGCTCAGGGCCAATCCTGAAAGAGTTGACAATGGAGCAGTCTCTATTATGTCTTTTTCTTTCTCTTAGACTTTCCTTCTCACCCTACTGAATAATAAGTCAATCTCTTTTGCACCCCTCCCTCCAAAAAAAGAAAAAAGAAACCTACCCAAATCTTTTTGGATACATTCATTCTTATCAGTGCCACTTTATACCTGAGACAGCAACTATTTCTATTTTGTGATTTTTTTTTTCAGACTCCTTAACGTTCATGTGGCAATCGCTGGTATGAGATTGACTTTCCAGTGTTACCGTACAACACATCATAAGGCATCCACAAAAGACCAAAGATACTAGAATAAGCCAACTGATAACTGAGCTTTGATATACTGAGCTGCCATCATCTCTCTTTTCACTTAACGAATTCTTTGAAAGGAAGTTGGAAATAAAAGGCAAGGAGCAAAATGCCCAGTTGCCCAACAGAGATTTCTTTAAACTAAAGATCACCTAACACATTTGTTTCTCCTTCCTTTTTTCTTGTTAACTATGTCTGATCCTGCCCTACAGGTGCTGGTTGATACATTTTACCTGTGCTGGCTTCTCTTTTTTCTTCTACCTGTAACTCTTCCTGGATTCAGGATATTTGTGAAAAGATTTTATCAAATAACTGCATTCTTGGATTGAGTCTTAGAATCTCTAATCATAGAGCAAAACTGAAAGGCAATTAAATTTTGTAAACCCTATGAAATTACAGCATTGTGACATATGGCAGGGGCGATTATATGTAGCAAGAAAACTGTTTTCCTTTTGATAGACAAAGTTTGGTCATGTGCACATACTCCAAACTGTGGAACTTGCTACTGGGAAAACAGAACATCTCAAAAATCAATGCCTGTGGTATGCTACCTGAGTTTCCTCCCCTCCCCTACACCACTCCTTTTGCTTTCCCCCCCTTTTTTAAGGGTTAAACTGGGTGGTTTTCAGAGTTTTACAAGAGAACTATTAGTGAAAAACAATCTGATACATTCAACTTACTAAGGCCCTACTCTTTCCCTCTAATCTTTCAGCAGGACCCAAGGGAGGCTAAAGTTTAGATCAGTCTATTCTCCACAAGAACTTTGATTCACTATTAAATTCCGTCTAATGAAGATGACTTTGGCATCCCACGGCCATCAGCGGGCTATGTGTGGGACAATGCAAAACCCACCTTGTATAGAGGAACATTGTTCTTTCTTCTTAGTTACCCTAGTTGAATAGACTCTCATGGAAATTCACATGCGCAAGAGACCTGTGAAATCACAAGAGTATTAATCTCTAGGGTGCCTTGGTGAGTCAAGTTAAGGAAATAACTATTTTGCTTAAGTACACACTTGTTCATGTCTTACAGCATGTCATGTTTATGATAAGAGCAAACAGCTGAGATAGAAACATGGAGGGGGAGGGAGGAAGAAAGAGGGTTTTTTTTTTCAATGATAAAAGTTAAGATAATAACAAAAAATAATGTAACAATTTAAGAGTATGCACTAATCATATTGAATCTAATTTTCTTGCCTTGCAGATAAGAAACTACAGCAAAAAAGAGAGTGCTACAGGTTTGAGGCTTCTGGAGCTCACTTTAATGCTTAAGGAATTTCTGATATGTCAATCATACATACTGAAAAAGTCACAAATTATGAGACAAATTTTGATTTTGAAATTAAGCTATTCTAGTTAATAAAATTCTATCGTTACGATGTTTATTTACTTCTCTTTACTATTAACTTCACATAGCACATTAAAAATTAGTCAAAATTAGACACATGTAACTATGTAAATAACAGTGTTTCTGTGGTAATGATCCAAGCTAGTGCCAGAGACAAAGATCTGTATTTTTAAAAAGCATTATAGCATTGGGGCACCTGGGTGGCTCAGTCGGTTAAGCGTCCGACTTCGGCTCAGGTCGTGATCTTATGGCTTGTAGGTTTGAGTCCCACATCACGCTCTGTGCTGACAGCGCAGAGCCTGGAGCCTGCTTCAGATTCTGTGTCTCCCTCTCTATCTCTGCTCCTCCCCCACTTGTGCTCTGTCCCTCAAAAATAAATAAACATTACCAAAAAGCATTATAGCATAATGGTTGTATGTATGGGCTCTTAAATTCCACCATATACTACTGTGTAATTTGTACACACTACTTAAGCTCCTTGGGTCTCAGTTTACTCATTTATTTATTTTTAATGTTTTTATTTATTTTTGAGACAGAGAGAGACAGAGCATGAGCAGGGGAGGGGCAGAGGGAGAGGGAGACACAGAATCCGAAGCAGGCCCCAGGCTCCCAGCGGGCAGCACAGAGCCCAACGCGGGGCTTGAACTCACCGCAAGATCATGACCTGAGCCCAAGTCAGATGCCCAACCGAGTGAGCCATCCAGGTGTCCCATCAGTTTACTCATTTATAAAATTATAATTATTTCTCTATAAAACTACTGCCTGAGTTGTACGGTAATGTGAAAATTCACTGAGATAATACATAGAAAGCACTTAGAAGAATATTTGAAACATGAAGTATTATATGCATTACTATTATTAATATTTGATTCATCAGACACCATTCATGCAACAACTGCAAGGCAATCAAAAAGAAACATGTAGCATATTAGAGATCAAATACATTAGTTAGCTTGCAGCAAAATGTTAACTCCTTTTTTAAATGTTTATTTATTTTATTTTGAGAAAGAGAGCGAGCATGAGTGGGGGAGGGGCAGAGGGAGAGGATGAGAGAATTTTTTTCAATTTTTCAAATGTTTATTTATTTATTTTGAGAGAGAGAGAAAGAGAGAGAGAGAGAGTGAGTGCAGGAGAGAGGCAGAGAGAGAGAGAGGGAAAGAGAGAATCCCAAACAGGCTACATGCAGAGCCTGATATGGGGCTCAGACTCATAAACCGTGAGATCATGACCTGAGCCAAAATCAAGAGTCAGATGCTTAACCGACTGAGCCACCCAGGCACCCTTAGGATGAGAGAATCTTAAGCAGGTTCCACACTCAGTGCAAAGCCCAACGTGGGGCCTGAGGGAGGGCTGCATCTCACAGCCACGACATCGCGCCAGCTGATATCAAGAGTCGGATGCTTAGCCAACTGAGCCACCCAGGCGTCCCACAAAATGTTATTTCCTAATAATTCTCTTTTATTAAACTAGTTAGAAAACATATCTATATCTATATCTGTATCTATGATATATCATAATTACTTTATCCGTTCATCCATCCATGGACACTTAAGTTGTTTCCATATCTTGGCTGTTGTAAATAATGCTGCAATGAACGTGGGGTGCATATATCTTTTTGAGTTAGTGTTTTCATTTTTAGCGGGTAAATACCCAGGAGTAGAATTGATGGGTCATATAGTATTTTATTTTTAATTTGGGCGGGAACTTCAGAATGTTTTCCACAGTGGCTGCACCTTCGCATTTCCACCAAGAGTGCACAAGAGTTTGCTCCCTTTTCTGCACATCCTTACTAATATAACCATGGGTGAAAGAAGAACTCATCAGTGAATTTAGGAACTATGTTAAACTAATAATGAAAACACAAAGTTACAAAAACTTATGCAGTGCAGCTAACACAGTGCTTGGAGGGAAATTTATAGATTTAAAGTATTTGTATGAAAAAAGAAGAAAGGTATAATATTGATGAAATTAGAGAAACAATTGGGGAATTTAACAATGTTAACAGCTAGTTGTTTGAAAAGATCAACAGAATGGATAAGCCCCTAACAAGAGAGATCAAGAAATACAGAGAAAGAACATAAATTATATGTATATCAGGAATAAAGAAGGAATATCACTACAGATCTATAAAGACATTAAAGGAATGATAAGAGAATATATGGGCAACTTTATGCCAATACATCTAACAACTTGGATGAAGTGGATAAATTTTTTGAAAAATAAAACTTACCAAAACTTATACAAGATAAAACAGAAAATCTGAAGAGCCATATATATATATATATATACGTATATATATATATATGTATATATATATATATATACGTATATATATATATATATACATATATATATATATATTTTTTAAATTTTTGAGACAGAGAGAGAGCACAGGGGAGGGGCAGAGAGAGAGGGAGAGGGAGAATCCCAAGCAGACTCTGCACCACTAGCACAGAGCCCGACATGGTGCTTGAACTCACAAACTGTGAGATCATGACCTGAACCGAAATCATGTTTAACCGACTGAGCCCTGCAGGCGTCCCTGAAGAGCTCTGTATTTTTATAAATTTATTAATTGATTATAAGAATAACATTTTCCCTCTTTGTACTTCATGCCTGATATTTTAACAGAGAGTCTTAACGAATTTTGTATGTGCCATGGCCATGGACCCTTTCTGTCCATTTGGGCTGCTATAACAAAATACCAGAGCCTGGGTAGCCTCTAAACAACAGAAATTTATTTCTCATGGTTCTGGAGGCTGGAAGTCAAAGATCACAATACAATATGATAGGGTGAGGACTCTCTTTTGGGTCACAGCTTTCCCATTGTACCCTCACATTATGGAAAGGGCTCTCTCTGGGGTCTCTTTTATAAAGGTACTGATTCCACTCATGAGGGCTTTACCCTCATAACCTAATTGCCTGCCAAAGGTCCTACTTCCTGATACTATCACACTGGGCATTAGGATTTCAACCTATGAATTTTAGGGGGGGGACACAGTTACTCAGATGATGGCACCTTCTTTGGCAGTGAAGAGAAGCTATCCTTTTCAGAATAATGCATAAAATGCATTTATGCATAAAGAAAAATATACAAGATTACAGTGAAAAATTATTATATTGAAATGCAATTATCAAAATATTTGTGATAGGATTTTATGTGCCTTTTTTAAAGTTTATTTATTTATTTTGAGAGAGACAGAGACAGCGTGAGTGGGAAAGGGCAGAGAGAGAGGGAGACAGAGAATCTCAAGCAGGCTCCACACTGTCAGTGTGGAACCCGACACAGGGCTCAAACCCATGAATCTGTGAGATTGTGACGAGCCAAAACCAAGAGTCAGTTGTTTAACCAATCGACTGAGACACCCAGGTTCCCCTGTGCTTTCTTATTGACACCTTAAATAATCATATCTATTAGTAGATCTAGTAACTATCATTATTTCATAGTAGTGTTGAGTGTAAATGTTTTTTGAGATAGCTGATATAATAGTAATAGAATATAAAAGTATCTAGGATTGCTATTGGTGTTTTATACCTGATTTTGATAGATTTGTTTTCTTTGTCAATTATTACTTAGATATGATGTTCACTATTAATGCTCCAAATATACAAATTATATAAATAAAGGTCTTATCCACAGTGGTGCTTAGTGGTAATAATTACTTTTTTACTCTAGCTTTTTGATTTGCCCCTAAAATAGTGGTGGAAATCAGGTCTGCTTAAGATTACTAAGCTTTTGTGGGAGTTCCAGAATGTTGCATCTGGGGATTGCACTTTATATCACATATAGAATTTAGGCCTTTTTAAAAAGCAGGAACAGATTTGGGTTCTGGAATAGGAAAGTTGGGTGAATTAGGTATATCAGGTTGCTATTATTTGCACTTTGCAAAGAAATCTTTGAGGGGCGCCTGGGTGGCTCAGTCGGTTAAGCCGCCGACTTCGGCTCAGGTCACGATCTCGAGGTCCGTGAGTTCAAGCCCCGCGTCGGGCTCTGTGCTGACAGCTCAGAGCCTGGAGCCTGTTTCAGATTCTGTGTCTCCCTCTCTCTGACCCTCCCCCGTTCATGCTCTGTCTCTCTCTGTCTCAAAAATAAATAAACGTTAAAAAAAAAAAATTAAAAAGAAATCTTTGAATGAGGAATGATGGAGGATGGATGAAACTGAAGAGGAAGACAAAAGATAGAAAAGATGGAAAATGGTACAGGAGAAACACAAAACGTGGGTCAGTCAAAGGTTGCTTCTTCTAACATCTTATTCCAATGAAAGAAGCTCTAGAATAGGATTTTTGGAATACACCAAAGGGAAATGTGCTCCTCTTACTATAATTAGTTTTATAATGTATTTAATCCAGAGATTTCCTTTGTACAGCTATGTGGGGTCCTTGTGTCCCCCAGATACCCTCTTTTGAAGAAAGTCAGTTTTTCTCTTTTTCAGATTGTCGGGTGAGTTGAAATCTATCCAGGGCCTGGGACTGAATGCTTGTAAGGAAGTCAGAGAAAAAAGGTGCAGCACTGAGGGGCACCTGGGTGGCTCAGTCAGTGGAGCATCTGACTTAGGCCCAGGTCATGAGCTCATGGTTCATGAGTTTGAGCCCTGCAACGGGTTCTGTCTGGGAGCCTGGAGCCTGCTTTGCATTTTGTGTTTCTGTCTGTCTCTGCACTCCCCCCCCCCCACCCCTGTCCCACCCCACTTGTGTTCCATCTCTGTCTCTCTCTCTTTCAAAAATAAATAAACAGGGGCGCCTGGGTGGCGCAGTCGGTTAAGCGTCCGGCTTCAGCCAGGTCACGATCTCACGGTCCGTGAGTTCGAGCCCCGCGTCAGGCTCTGGGCTGATGGCTCAGAGCCTGGAGCCTGTTTCCGATTCTGTGTCTCCCTCTCTCTGTCCCTCCCCCGTTCATGCTCTGTCTCTCTCTGTCCCAAAAATAAATAAACGTTGAAAAAAAAAAATTTAAAAAAAAAAAAAATAAATAAATAAACATTTGGGGCACCTGGGTGGCTCAGTCGGTTGAGCATCCGACTTCGACTCAGGTCATGATCTCACGCTTTGTGGGTTCAAGCCCTGTGTTGGGCTCTGTGGTGAAAGCTCGGAACCTGGAGCCTGCTTCGAATTCTGTGTCTCTGTCTCTCTCTGCCCCTTCCCCCACTTATGCTCTATCTCTCTATCAAAAATAAATAAAATGTAAAAAAAAAATTAAAAAAAACAAAAATAAACATTAAAAATTAAAAAAAAAAGATTCAGCATTGATGGACTGTATTTGAAAATAAAGGAGACTAAATAATAAGATGAAAGATGTAGCTGAACAAAGGTTCAGTGAAAAATACTTGGAACTGATTTTCTAGTAGCTTAGGGGAAAAGGAAGAGATGAGATAGAATCAGGTAGAAGGTCCTACCAGGTCTTGATGCCCTCTGGCTGGGCATAACTGTATGCAGAGGTATAGCCACATGACCCTCTTCATTGAATTGAGTCTGTAGATACCTTCACACATAGGAATTTTCCTAGGTTGAGATATATATGCTAACAAAAGATTACACAACCTATTAAAGAGAGTTTGGGGCTATCACTGAAAGTGAAGGTGAGAATATAAAAAATAAAGAACGTAGGCTCTATAATTTAGGGAGAGAAAAATAGAAAGTTTAAATGAAGGCAAAATAAGTAGCAAATGAACAGGGGAGTTTTCAGAAGTTATCTTTTTTTTTTTTTTCTCCTTAGATTTGCTTTATGAAGCACATAGAAGAAATCTAAGGTGATTTCTCTCTTTTCCTCCATCACCTCTGTCATATCCTATTGGCTAGAAGCAAGCCACGGGTCCCATTCACATTCAGGGAGAGGTGATTTACAGAATGTTAACATGGGGGGCTCCTCAAGTGTGTCTGCTGTAATTGGCCTCCTGGCCTCGAATAATTCATGTCCCTCTCACATTTAAAATACATCCACTCTCTTCCAAGTTCTCAAGAATCTACTCCTGAAATCATTGTTGCACTATATGCTAATTAATTTGGATGTAAATTAAAAAAAAAAAATAAAACAAGATAAAAAAAAAAAAAGAATCTCATCCCATGATGGCTTTAGCTCAAAGTCCAGGGAAATCATGTGCAGGTGTGGCTGAGGTTCCCAAGTGTGGTTCACTAAGTACAGTTCTTGGGGCACAATTCTTCTCCATCTGTGGAACCGTGAAACTAAAGACAACCCAGTTAACCGCCTCTGACAATCCAAACATACAATGGAGGCATGAGCATATGGTAACAATTGAAGATATTCTAGTTCCAAAAAAAAAGGGAAGTCGAGGTGAAAAGAGTCACTGGTTGAAGGAGGCTTGACATCCAGCTGGCCAAACTCCAGCCAGAGTTCTTCCACTAGGCTTTAAGGCTTGGGGTTTCCAGGCGTCCATGGCTCGTGGCTCCATCCTCTGGTTTTGTGGTCCTGCCCTTTGAATAAATCTTTCTTCATGATGGGTAGCACATGTTTGTAGCTGAGTTGTTTTATTATCCTACTTCATGGCAATAGGATTTAGGGAGTCTCACAGCCTTTTTTAGTTTTGTGCTCTCTGTCTCTTTTGGTCCAAGCTGCAAGTATTTCTGCTCAAATACTTTTCTTAAGAACTTTGGGGGGTCTTCTCTGGATCTCAGAGGGGTTCTTTTCACTAAGTACAAGTCATACCTACAGATATTTTTCTTTTTTTTCTTTTTTAAAATTTTTTGATGTTTATTTATTTCTGAGACAGAGAGAGACAGAGCATGAGTGGGGGAGGGGCAGAGAGAGAGGGAGACACAGAATCCAAAGCAGGCTCCAGGCTCTGAGCTGTCAGCACAGAGCCCGACGCGGGGCTCGAACTCACAGACTGTGAGATCATGACCTGAGCCGAGGCCGGACGCTCAACTGACTGAGCCACCCAGGCGCCCCTCTACAGATATTTTTCAAATAACCTTTTCTCTACCTCTTATTTATATGGCTAAGGGACAATGGCCTTAAGCTTCCTAGAGATCTTATGGTCAGATGGCGAGGGTCTGTATGGGATGCTTGTCATTTCTTGCAACAGCCTTTTGCATGACTGAATACTCGGAATTTTTTGACCTGAGGTTTTTAGCAAAAGGTAGTGGAGTCAGAACCTTAGCTTTTTTTCTAGAACATGCTTTCCTGACAGTGAAAATGTCAGCTACTTTTGCAATCTGAAGAGGTTGAAAATTTCCCAAATCACCCAGACCTGGCTTCTTTTTGTTTACACTTCTTACTTCAATCTGTTTCTTTCCTCTTGCATTTTACTATAAGCAGTAACAAGAAACCAGCTAGCACCTTCAACACTCTGTTGGAAACTCTTCCTTACTATATAACCAAATTTACTACTTACAAGTCCTGCTTTCCATATAAAGGCAGAGACGTTATCGCTAACCACTACATAACACAGATCCCTTTTCTCCAGTTTCTAAGGACATGGCTCACTACTTCCTCTGAGCCCTCTGCAGCAGTGTCCTTGAAGTCCATATTTCTATTAACAGAGTGTTCACAGTGATTTAGGCTTTCCCTAGCATGCTCCTCAAAATTCCTCCAGCCTCTACCCCACTGCCCAGTTCCAATGCCGCTCTGCTGGTTTAAGGATTTGTTACGGCAGCATTGTAATTCCAGGTATCAATCTTCCCTACCGCATAACAAATTATGACAAGCTCATAGCTCAAAAGAATACATATCTATTAGTTCATAGTTTCCATGGGTTAGGAGTCCAGGTACAGCATAGCTGGGGTCTCTGCTCCAGGGTCTCACCAAGTTGGAATCCGTCTGTTGACCAGCACTGCAGTCTTATCAGGGGCTCAAGTAAGTGAAGATCTGCTCCAAGCTCCCTCAGGTTGCTGACAGGATTCTTGTTCTTATGCCTGTGGGACCGACATCCCTATTTTCCTACTGTTGGCTGGGGCTGCTTTCAGTTCCAAGGGGCCACCCACAGTTCTTGGCCCTCCAGCCCTCTTTTCAGGCCCCCTCACAAAAGGATAGCTTACTTCTCAAGGCTAGAGGACAGCCTCTCTACTCTCTCTCTCTCTCTCTCTCTCTCTCCAATAACATTATTTACCCCATTATTTGGGTGACACTAATACAACCAGTCCCAGAATATCATAAAACAGAATGGATTGCTTTCTTTTTTGCTACTAATTCATTTTTTGAAAAACCAAAATAGATATGCATCCATTAACTATTAAAAAATGAATATGCAATTTAAGCATGCTGTTTATTTATTAATAAATAATGACAAGAAGACAAGAATAACTTAACTATATTATTTCAGTTGGTAATAGATTAACTATTAATTATATTATTTCAGTTGATAGTATATTATTCAACAGAAGAAATCTGTTAGAAACTAAGAGATGCTTCTGGACATCATGACCAGTTATATGACTCCTTCTGACCATTTACAACGAAGGACTCTGTTTGCTCATCTTTACACATAATGTCGTTAATGCGCTGAGTCAATTGCTATTGCTGTTGGTGAAGAAAAATCCAGCTCTATCCACAGGGAGCCTATCTTTAAATAGTTCTCGCTAACAGCAACTCACCTTCAATTTTGTTACTTTTTATTCTTTCTTACATTTTCAGTCTCCATCAGACTGTGTTAGTTCTCGGCACCAGTTTATCCAATTAATCCAATTTGAGGGACTGAGATGATTCTGAATGGAGCAACAATTCCCCCTTGAAAATTGATGTATTTATGGTTTGCCTTTAATTCTGGGGTGCCTCTTTCCCAGGTCAGGACCTGGGCTTACCTGGGCTACTACAATTGGTACACATTTAAAAAATTCTCAAACACCCATTTGTCTCTGCTGCAGACTGTTTTCTCCGTTGCCAACATAGTTGTCTTTCTTAAAAACAACAGCAACCACCACCAAGACTTTTTAGTCTCCTGCCATGAAAACTCTTTCACAGGTTCATTAAGCATCTATGTAGTAAACTCTAGACTTAAAGCATGAAAGACCTCCCAGCTTCACTCTACCTAGTTTTGGTCACTTTCTCACCTGCATATGCTACATCAAATCTCTCATTATTCTTTGCTTACTGCAAATATTTTCATGATTACCTTGCTTCGTTGTTGCTTATCAGGGTCCACCAACTTCTATTCTTTCTGCCACCAGGGAAAAGCTTATTTGTCCTACAAGACCCTTCTTAAATTGTTGCCACTTTTGTGATATGTTCCTCGATCATTTTTCCTATCAAGGCACAAATACTTTCCTCTTTACTCCCATATCATCCTAGATATTTGGCATTGTACTTTTCACAGTTTGTTGTAAATACTTCTGAGTCTATCGCCCGATGGCAAGCACTGTGTGTGTGTGCGTGCGTGTGTGCGCACATGTGTATTTATTTATTTATTCTGTTATTATTCTGCTATTCCCTGACACAAAACACAGGACTTTGAAGGTTTGTGGAGGGATTAAGTAAAACATGTCTCTAGATCTAGAGAAGACTCTCCAATGCTGCTAGAATAAGATTTAAAAATAGCTGTTCTTGGGGCTTGGTCCCTTAGTTGGCTTAGACACTGACTTCCGCTCGGGTCATGATCTCACGGCTCATGAATTTGAGTCTTGCATCGGGGACCTTTGTCCCCCTCTCTCTCTGCCCCTCCCCCACTCATGCTCTCTCTCAAACATAAATGAACGTTAAAAAAAAAACTGTTCTCTATCTTTAGCATACAATAAATTTAATGTCACCCACGATGGGACAAATTGATACTACACGCCTCCCGATATGATACACTGAGAAGGACACAACATCACTCCTGTGGTATTCTTACCAACAATGAATAAGCTGAATTTAATCATGAGAAAACATTAGGGAAATTGCAAATGAGTAACGTTCTAAGAAACAACTGGCTAGCATTCTTACAAGTGTCAAGGTCATGAAAGACAAGGAAAGACCAAGGAACTGTTTCAGATTGCCAGAGAATAAAGTGACATGACAACTAAATGCATCATGTGATGGTGGATTAGATCCTGAATGAGAAAGAGAACGTTTGTGGGTAAATTGGCAAAATTTGAGTAAGTACTATCAATTAGACTATAGTCTAGGCTAATATTAAAGCTAATTTCTAACGTTAATTTATTGATTTTGTGAGTTATATAACATTTATGGAATAATGGGTGAAAGGGGTATGGGAATCTTTGTCCTACTTTTGCAACTGTTTTGTAAGTTTATTGTTATTTCAAAGTGAAAGTTGTAAAAATTCTAAAATTAAAAATTAACAGAAATTTAACAAAAAAGTAGCTCTTGCACTTGGCTTATTCTCCTCAGCCAGTCTATAATGGCTTATGGGAAATATAATATCTGTCAGTTATTATGCTAAGTTGGATGCAGACATAGTCTCTGTGCTTTTGGAGCTTGCATTCTGGTGGGGGAAGACATTTATTTAAAAATGACAATACAAACAGATTTTTTTTTTGCACTAAAAGTTTGTCAACATGAAGTAAGCCACTGGGGCAAATTTAAAAATGTTGCAATTTTGGTTCTAGTGTTGTAAGTTTAAATCCTCATATGCCAATTTTAAAATTGTAAGTCTAACTACCAATTGACTCTATATTCTATTCATTACCCCCTATTTGCCTCCTTTTTTTGTGTGTTACAAGGGAATCTCCCCCAGATAAGCAACTAAGAGATGAGATTGGCTTTCTCTTGTCTTTGCATCTTCCCCAGGTTTGCCCCTAGTACACAATAAATGTTAAATGAATATTTGTTTATTTAAAAAAAAGTTTTTAACGTTTATTTATTTTTTTAATAGAGAGAGACAGAGTGCAAGCCAAGGATGGGCAGAGAGAGAGAGGGAGACACAGAATCTGAAGCAGGTTCCAGGCTTTGAGCTGTCAGCACAGAGCTGGATTCAGGGTTCCAGCTCGTGAACTGTGAGATCATGACTGTGCCGAAGTTGGCCCCTTAACCACTGAGCCACCCAGGTGCCCCGAATATTTATTATATATTAATTTAAACTGCTTGACATTTGTTAAGTATTTTGAAAGTATTTTTAAATATTTTGAAATTCACATAACAAAAATAGAGAGTCTTCAAGGCTCCATAAAATGGGTACAAATTTTCAAAATAAGAAACAATTTTCAAATTTGCATAGTGTATATATATTGCTGTAGACATTAGACAATATTAAATGTTGATTGTATATATACTTAAGTTCTATTTAAATTATAAATCATTTTTAAAAATCGAATATCACAAGAACAGACACTCAGATCAATGGAACAGAATAGAGAACCCACAAATGGACCCACAAATTTATGGTCAACTAATCTTTGATAAAGCAGGAAAGAATATCCAATGGAATAAAGACAGTCTCTTCAGCAAGTGGTGCTGGAAAAACTGGACAGTGACATGCAGTAGAATGAACCTGGACCACTTTCTTACACCATACACAAAAATAAACTCAAAATGGATGAAAGACCTCAATGTAAGACAGGAAGCCATCAAAATCCTTGAGGAGAAAGCAGGCAAAGACCTCTTTGATCTTGCCTGCAACAACTTCTTACTCAACATGTCTCTGGAGGCAAGGGAAACAAAAGCAAAAATGAACTACTGGGACCTCATCAAAATAAAAAGCTTCTGCACAGCGAAGGAAACAATCAGCAAAACTAAAAGGCAGCCGACGGAATGGGAGAAGATACTTGCAAATGACATATCAGATAAAGGGTTAGTATCCAAAATCTATAAAGAACTTATCAAACTCAATACCCAAAAAACAAATAATCCAGTGAAGAAATGGGCAAAAGACGTGAATAGACACTTGTCCAAGGAAGACATCTAGACGGCCAACCGACACATGAAAAAATGCTCAACGTCACTCATCATCAGGGAAATACAAATCAAAACCAAAATGAAATACCACCTTACACCTGTCAGAATGGCTAACATTAACAACTCAGGCAACAACAGACGTTGGCGAGGATGTGGAGAAAGAGGATCTCTTTTGCATTGTTGGTGGCAATGCAAGCTGGTGCAGCCACTCTGGAAAACAGTATGGAAGTTCCTCAAAAAACTAAAAATAGAACTACCCTATGACCCAGCAATTGCGCTACTAGGCATTTATCCACGGGGTACAGGTGTGCTGTTTCGAAGGGACACATGCACCCCCATGTTTATAGCAGCACTATCAACAATAGCCAAAGTATGGAAAGAGCCCAAATGCCCATCGATGTATGAATGGATAAAGAAGATGTGGATCTGGTTCCGGAAGATGGCGGCGTAGGAGGACGCTGGGCTCACCGCGCGTCCTGCTGATCACTTAGATACCACCTACACCTGCCTAAAGAACCCAGAAAACCGCCAGAGGATTAGCAGAACGGAGTCTCCGGAGCCAAGCGCAGACGAGAGGCCCACGGAAGAGGGTAGGAAGGGCGGCGAGGCGGTGCGCGCTCCACGGACTGGCGGGAGGGAGCCGGGGCGGAGGGGCGGCTCGCCGGCCAAGCAGAGCCCCCGAGTCGGGCTGGCAAAAGCGGAGGGGCCGGACGGACTGTGTTCCGACAGCAAGCGCGACTTAGCGTCTGGGAGGTCAGAAGTTAACAGCTCTGCTCAGAAAGCGGGAAGGCTGGAGGACAAAGGGAGGGAGAGCTGCTGAGCCCCCTGACGGCAGAGCTCAGCTTGGCGGGGAACAAAGGCGCTCGTCAGCGCCATCGCCCCCGCCCATCCCCCAGCCAAAATCCCAAAGAGAACCAGTTCCTGCCAGGGAACTTGCTCGCTCCGCGCAAACACCCAACTCTGTGCTTCTGCGGAGCCAAACCTCCGGCAGCGGATCTGACTCCCTCCCGCTGCCACAGGGCCCCTCCTGAAGTGGATCACCTAAGGAGAAGCGAGCTAAGCCTGCCCCTCCCGCCCCCGTGCACCTTGCCTACCCACCCCAGCTAATACGCCAGCTCCCCAGCACCACAAGCCTGGCAGTGTGCAAGTAGACCAGACGGGCCACACCACCCCACAGTGAATCCCGCCCCTAGGAGAGGGGAAGAGAAGGCACACACCAGTCTGACTGTGGCCCCAGCGGTGGGCTGGGGGCAGACATCAGGTCGGACTGCGGCCCCGCCCACCAACTCCAGTTATACACCACAGCACGGGGGAAGTGCCCTGCGGGTCCTCACCACTCCAGGGACTGTCCAAAATGACCAAACGGAAGAATTCCCCTCAGAAGAATCTCCAGGAAATAACAACAGCTAATGAACTGATCAAAAAGGATTTAAATAATATAACAGAAAGTGAATTTAGAATAATAGTCATAAAATTAATCGCTGGGCTTGAAAACAGTATACAGGACAGCAGAGAATCTCTTGCTACAGAGATCAAGGGACTAAGGAACAGTCACGAGGAGCTGAAAAACGCTTTAAACGAAATGCAAAACAAAATGGAAACCACGACGGCTCGGATTGAAGAGGCAGAGGAGAGAATAGGTGAACTAGAAGATAAAGTTATGGAGAAAGAGGAAGCTGAAAGAAAGAGAGATAAAAAAATCCAGGAGTATGAGGGGAAAATTAGAGAACTAAGTGATACACTAAAAAGAAATAATATACGCATAATTGGTATCCCAGAGGAGGAAGAGAGAGGGAAAGGTGCTGAAGGGGTACTTGAAGAAATTATAGCTGAGAACTTCCCTGAACTGGGGAAGGAAAAAGGCATTGAAATCCAAGAGGCACAGAGAACTCCCTTCAGACGTAACTTGAATCGATCTTCTGCACGACATATCATAGTGAAACTGGCAAAATACAAGGATAAAGAGAAAATTCTGAAAGCAGCAAGGGATAAACGTGCCCTCACATATAAAGGGAGACCTATAAGACTCGTGACTGATCTCTCCTTTGAAACTTGGCAGGCCAGAAAGGCTTGGCACGATATCTTCAGTGTGCTAAACAGAAAAAATATGCAGCCGAGAATCCTTTATCCAGCAAGTCTGTCATTTAGAATAGAAGGAGAGATAAAGGTCTTCCCAAACAAACAAAAACTGAAGGAATTTGTCACCATGAAACCAGCCCTACAAGAGATCCTAAGGGGGATCCTGTGAGACAAAGTACCAGAGACATCACTACAAGCATAAAACATACAGACATCACAATGACTCTAAACCCGTATCTTTCTATAATAACACTGAATGTAAATGGATTAAATGCGCCAACCAAAAGACATAGGGTATCAGAATGGATAAAAAAACAAGACCCATCTATTTGCTGTCTACAAGAGACTCATTTTAGGTCTGAGGACACCTTTAGATTGAGAGTGAGGGGATGCAGAACTATTTATCATGCTACTGGAAGCCAAAAGAAAGCTGGAGTAGCCATACTTATATCAGACAAACTAGACTTTAAATTAAAGGCTGTAACAAGAGATGAAGAAGGGCATTATATAATAATTACAGGGTCTATCCATCAGGAAGAGCTAACAATTATAAATGTCTATGCGCCAAATACCGGAGCCCCCAGATATATAAAACAGTTACTCATAAACATAAGCAACCTTATTGATAAGAATGTGGTCATTGCAGGGGACTTTAACACACCACTTACAGAAATGGATAGATCATCTAGACACACAGTCAATAAAGAAACAAGGGCCCTGAATGATACATTGGATCAGATGGACTTGACAGATATATTTAGAACTCTGCATCCCAAAGCAACAGAATATACTTTCTTCTCGAGTGCACATGGAACATTCTCCAAGATAGATCATATACTGGGTCACAAAACAGCCCTTCATAAGTTTACAAGAATTGAAATTATACCATGCATACTTTCAGACCACAATGCTATGAAGCTTGAAATCAACCACAGGAAAAAGTCTGGAAAACCTCCAAAAGCATGGAGGTTAAAGAACACCCTACTAACGAATGAGTGGGTCAACCAGGCAATTAGAGAAGAAATTAAAAAATATATGGAAACAAACGAAAATGAAAATACAACAATCCAAACGCTTTGGGATGCAGCGAAGGCAGTCCTGAGAGGAAAATACATTGCAATCCAGGCCTATCTCAAGAAACAAGAAAAATCCCAAATACAAAATCTAACAGCACACCTAAAGGAAATAGAAGCAGAACAGCAAAGGCAGCCTAAACCCAGCAGAAGAAGAGAAATCATAAAGATCAGAGCAGAAATAAACAATATAGAATCTAAAAAAACTGTAGAGCAGATCAACGAAACCAAGAGTTGGTTTTTTGAAAAAATAAACAAAATTGACAAACCTCTAGCCAGGCTTCTCAAAAAGAAAAGGGAGATGACCCAAATAGATAAAATCATGAATGAAAATGGAATGATTACAACCAATCCCTCAGAGATACAAACAATTATCAGGGAATACTATGAAAAATTATATGCCAACAAATTGGACAACCTTGAAGAAATGGACAAATTCCTAAACACCCACACGCTTCCAAAACTCAATCAGGAGGAAATAGAAAGCTTGAACAGACCCATAACCAGCGAAGAAATTGAATCGGTTATCAAAAATCTCCCAACAAATAAGAGTCCAGGACCAGATGGCTTCCCAGGGGAGTTCTACCAGACGTTTAAAGCAGAGATAATACCTATCCTTCTCAAGCTATTCCAAGAAATAGAAAGGGAAGGAAAACTTCCAGACTCATTCTATGAAGCCAGTATTACTTTGATTCCTAAACCAGACAGAGACCCAGTAAAAAAAGAGAACTACAGGCCAATATCCCTGATGAATATGGATGCAAAAATTCTCAATAAGATACTAGCAAATCGAATTCAACAGCATATAAAAAGAATTATTCACCATGATCAAGTGGGATTCATTCCTGGGATGCAGGGCTGGTTCAACATTCGCAAATCGATCAACGTGATACATCACATTAACAAAAAAAAAGAGAAGAACCATATGATCCTGTCAATCGATGCAGAAAAGGCACTTGACAAAATACAGCAAGCTTTCTTAATAAAAACCCTTGAGAAAGTCGGGATAGAAGGAACATACTTAAAGATCATAAAAGCCATTTATGAAAAGCCCACAGCTAACATCATCCTCAATGGGGAAAAACTGAGAGCTTTTTCCCTGAGATCAGGAACACGACAGGGATGCCCACTCTCACCACTGCTGTTTAATATAGTGCTGGAAGTTCTAGCATCAGCAATCAGACAACAAAAGGAAATCAAAGGCATCCAAATTGGCAAAGATGAAGTCAAGCTTTCGCTTTTTGCAGATGACATGATATTATACATGGAAAATCCGATAGACTCCACCAAAAGTCTGCTAGAACTGATACATGAATTCAGCAAAGTTGCCGGATACAAAATCAATGTACAGAAATCAGTTGCATTCTTATACACTAACAATGAAGCAACAGAAAGACAAATAAAGAAACTGATCCCATTCACAATTGCACCAAGAAGCATAAAATACCTAGGAATAAATCTAACCAAAGATGTAAAAGATCTGTATGCTGAAAACTATAGAAAGCTTATGCAGGTAATTGAAGAAGATATAAAGAAATGGAAAGACATTCCCTGCTCATGGATTGGAAGAATAAATATTGTCAAAATGTCAATACTACCCAAAGCTATCTACACATTCAATGCAATCCCAATCAAAATTGCACCAGCATTCTTCTCGAAACTAGAACAAGCAATCCTAAAATTCATATGGAACCACAAAAGGCCCCGAATAGCCAAAGTAATTTTGAAGAAGAAGACCAAAGCAGGAGGCATCACAATCCCAGACTTTAGCCTCTACTACAAAGCTGTCATCATCAAGACAGCATGGTATTGGCATAAAAACAGACACATAGACCAATGGAATCGAATAGAAACCCCAGAACTAGACCCACAAACGTATGGCCAACTCATTTTTGACAAAGCAGGAAAGAACATCCAATGGAAAAAAGACAGTCTCTTTAACAAATGGTGCTGGGAGAACTGGACAGCAACATGCAGAAGGTTGAAACTAGACCACTTTCTCACACCATGCACAAAAATAAACTCAAAATGGATAAAGGACCTGAATGTGAGACAGGAAACCATCAAAACCTTAGAGGAGAAAGCAGGAAAATACCTCTCTGACCTCAGCCGTAGCAATCTCTTACTCGGCACATCCCCAAAGGCAAGGGAATTAAAAGCAAAAGTGAACTATTGGGACCTTATGAAGATAAAAAGCTTCTGCACAGCAAAGGAAACAACCAACAAAACTAAAAGGCAACCAACGGAATGGGAAAAGATATTTGCAAATGACACATCGGACAAAGGGCTAGTATCCAAAATCTATAAAGAGCTCATCAAACTCCACACCCGAAAAACAAATAACCCAGTGAAGAAATGGGCAGAAAACATGAATAGACACTTCTCTAAAGAAGACATCCGGATGGCCAACAGGCACATGAAAAGATGTTCAACGTCGCTCCTCATCAGGGAAATACAAATCAAAACCACACTCAGATACCACCTCACGCCAGTCAGAGTGGCCAAAATGAAGAAATCAGGAGACTATAGATGCTGGAGAGGATGTGGAGAGATGGGAACCCTCTTGCACTGTTGGTGGGAATGCAAATTGGTGCAGCCGCTCTGGAAAGCAGTGTGGAGGTTCCTCAGAAAATTAAAAATAGACCTACCCTATGACCCAGCAATAGCACTGCTAGGAATTTATCCAAGGGATACAGGAGTACTGATGCATAGGGGCACTTGTACCCCAATGTTTATAGCAGCACTCTCAACAATCGCCAAATTATGGAAAGAGCCTAAATGTCCATCAACTGACGAATGGATAAAGAAATTGTGGTTTATATACACAATGGAATACTACGTGGCAATGAGAAAGAATGAAATATGGCCTTTTGTAGCAACGTGGATGGAACTGGAGAGTGTGATGCTAAGTGAAATAAGCCATACAGAGAAAGACAGATACCATATGGTTTCACTCTTATGTGGATCCTGAGAAACGTAACAGAAACCCATGGGGGAGGGGAAGGGAAAAAAAAAAAAAAAAGAGGTTAGAGTGGGAGAGAGCCAAAGCATAAGAGACTGTTAAAAACTGAGAACAAACTGAGGGTTGATGGGGGGTGGGAGGGAGGGCAGGGTGGGTGATGGGTATTGAGGAGGGCACCTTTTGGGATGAGCACTGGGTGTTGTATGGAAACCAATTTGACAGTAAATTTCATATATTAAAAAATAAATAAAAAAAAAAAAAAAAAAAAAAAGAAGATGTGGTATACATATATACAATGGAGTATTACTCGGCAATCAAAAAGAATGAAATCTTGCCATTTGCAACTACGTGCATGGAACTGGAGGGTATTATGCTAAGTGAAATTAGTTAGTCAGAGAAAGACAAATATCATATGACTTCACTCATATGAGGACTTTAAGAGACAAAACAGATGAACATAAGGGAAGGGAAACAAAAATAATATAAAAACAGGAGGGGGACAAAACAGAAGAGGCTCATAAATATGGAGAACAAACTGAGGGTTACTGAGGGGTTGTGGGAGGGGGGATGGGCTAAATGGGTAAGGGGCATTAAGGAATCTACTCCTAAAATCATTGTTTCACTATATGTTAACTCATTTGGATGTAAATTTAAAAAAATAAAAAGTAAAATAAAAAAAAGAATATTTACATTACAAAAAAAATCGAATATCAAGTGATAAGACTGTGTCCATTATCTTTGACAGACATTATTCTTTCCTTTTCACCGAAGGGGGTTCATTGGCCAAATAATTTGATTTTGTTTACTGTCAGTAAGTTAGTACAATGGTTTTGGAAAAAAGTGTTTTGACATTCAAAGTTCAAAAAACATAATGAAATATTTGCCCTTATGTTTGATTTTCTGGTCCAAGTAATAAATTACACTATAAATATAGGATTTCTTCAACCTGAATGGATAAACTTCTTTTTTTGCTCTTTATGGACCTCAAAGTACAAACTCTTATGGATGAACATGTTAGTCTCCCTATGATGATCTAAATCTTCACATTTTAAACTTTGGATCAATTGTTCACTGCGCAAAAAATGTTTCCTTCACCTTTCATTAAGCTTTCAAAATCCTTGTTATGAATAGAGTTTTTCTCTCTCTCAGGGCTTTTTAATTTTTAATCACTTGTTTCAAATGCTGATCATATTTCTGAGAAATTACTTTATGTAAAAAATGGAGCAAGATAGAGTTGCCACATACCTTTTTATCTTTTCTGCAAAATTATTTGGGCCTACAGTTGTGGTGACAAGGTTGCTTCTAATAGGTTCTGTTGCCATGGAAGCAGGCTGTTGAAAAGGGCAAGACTCAAGGCCTCCAAATCTTTGCATCTATATTCACAAATATACAAATCTTAGTTTTAGGTGGCAAAATATAGCAAGTGACACTTGTTGACCATGAAATACTTTTCAAGAACAAAATTTGTAGATGCTAATATAGCTAAGTTGACCTTATATATAACCAGGATTCTTTTACACCATAATTTGGTGGTTTGAAACAAAATTTTAAAAATATTTTTGGTAAATAGAGAAATTACTGTTTAAGCTCTGAAATGAAACTAAAACAAGGAAGGGGAGGAAAGAAAGAAGGAAGAAATAGAGAAAAAATAGCCAACTGTTTATTCTCTAAGCACACACAGCAAGTATGGGTGTGTGCTCCATAAAAATAAGATCAATATCTCTCATGCTTTTGTTCTGTATTCTCATTGTTTACTCTAGTGTATCACACATAATAGGTGCTCAATAAGTATTTGTTGAGTGAATGAAGACCTAGGAATGGATGGCAATGTTGGTAGCAAAGAGATTTGACTAACCATCATGTGGAGACTCTGAGGGAGAAAGTAGTAGCCCTCAGAGTGTCATGTACATGAAACCAGCCAGACTCAGCTGGATCCTCCTATTAGGATGAGAAATGTGTTTGGGCAACTGACCCACAACAGGAGCTACAGTACAACACACAATGCACAGTGTTCAAGAACTATTGGCCATATTTGGGCTTGGTCCAAGCAAATAGTCAATAATAAGAGACTAAAATGTAGTAATATAATCATCCAACATGTGGTTAGGCTATAGGGCTACTTGGAAATCCAGAAAGACAGTCAATTCATGGGCAATCTAACACCTGTTAACAGAGTGCATGCCACAGGAATGGTATATGCAGTCACGGGAGGATTTCTATAGGAAGGTAGGTGTCTTTTCCTAACTATCGCAGGGCTATTTAGGGGTTCATTTTTGACACTTTGACTCTTTTCCAGACCACAGACATACATTTTTAAAAATAGACCAAAGGAGAAACTGCATAATCTCTTTAAAATTTTTAAAACATTTTACTTTGAAATTATTTTAGACAAAGGTACAAAAATCTTGTAGAGTTCCTACATAACCTTTGCCCAGCTTCACTTAATGGTAACATCATACATAAACATAGTACCGTGATCTAAACCAAGAAGTAACAGTGTTAACTAAACCAAAACCTTATTCAAATTTCCTCATTTTCTCCACCGATACCCTTTCTCTGTTCCAATGGTCTATTCTGGGATCCCGCATTGCATTTAGTTCTCACATCTCCTTAGTCTCCTCTAACCTGAAGTCACAAGTTCTTAAAGAAAAGCTTTACTTTTCATCAGAATAACATGTTAAAAGTTAAATTTTCAACTACTATTATTGGTGTTTCTTGGGTCCTCTTCCATTTTCAGAACACAGCCAAGAAAAGGAACTGAGAGTCTGTGTTTAACTGAAGAGAAGACTTGCAGTCTTTTTTCCTGGGCTTCTCCAAAAATCACTTTTTATATTGTTCAGCTTTGTAGTTTCTGCAGACTTTTGGGGGGGATCATTCAAAAATCACTAGGCCCTTTATTTATTAGTTAAACAATTAGTGCAACAATTGTGAACTGGTATAGAAGAAAGTAGAGGAGTAGAATGGTGAACAAACCAGGTGGGGTTCATTCAGCAGGACATTCTGGAAATATGCATTAGAAATTGAGATTACAAGTATCATCCAAAGGACAGAGATGAGGATACAGAGCTCATTGGCTCCAGTGCCAGCCAAGTATCATAAATAAGTGGTGGGTGCGAGAACCAGGGCTTGTATGATGATAAAAAAGCACAGCTTGTGATGAAAATGCAAGTGTCACTCTACCTGAGAGTCAGGAATGAAACGGGGTGTGGTGACCACATCGGAAGAGGGCAGCTGGTATTTACCTCATCTGGAATTTATAACTAGCATGTGAGCTCCGTGTTGCAGGATCCGCAGAAGTTTTTTTTCGAGAGCACTTCTTTTTTTTTTTTTTTTTTCTCCAAGAGAATTTTATGTGAAAATTCTTATCTTTAAATGTTAGTAACTAATTGGCCTCTGTGGACCAATTCAAGAGTTTCTCTCGAAAGTCCTTCTGCTCTTGAATTGCCCTAGTATTCCAAGGCCATTTTTTTTGGTCAATCAGGGGCCAGTCTTCTTCCAAATGCCATATAGAGAAAAATGCTGTAGTCTGATCGGTCTTCTCCTGCTTTCCCTTCTTCCTGCCATGGAATGGTCACTGTTAAAGATGGGTGCTGATCCAGAAATTCTCAGGTCATGGTTGTCACATGGAGCTTCAACATTACAGCTCTCCCCATGTCATGTTCCCACACTCCGCCATTGCTCTCTAATGTGCAGGAACCATGCTGATCTAACTATGCCCAGTGGAGCTGTCAGTGTCCTCCAGGAACTCTTCCCGTGACACTTTTTTTTGACAAAGCCTTTGGCCATTTTATGGAACTCCAGTCTTTGGCCTAAGATCCTGCTTTTCTCAGGGTAAATTTATTTTACTTGTGTCCTCCATGGATCCTACAGCTCAAACATACTCTGCCACGGTGGTTTACTCTAAACCAGCTAGACTCCTCAACTTTGAATTTTGAGAAGTTTCAGTAAAACTTCCATTTCCTCCCCCAAGGAAGCTGAAACCTCCCCTCACAAATTCATCTACCTCTTCCTTGTAACCAGCTCTACTGAGATGGCTTTGGCTAAGACACTAAGTAAACACAGAGTCTGGTTACAACTGTCCTGGAGGATGAAAGGTAGTGGTCACATTGTTTTTGCATAATTCAGTGGTGCCATTCAAATGCCTCAGCCCAAAACAAAGAAGGTCTGGTCAAATGTGACCCACAGCTCTCATTCTTAGACATAGGAGAGGCTTTCCTAAATTTAAATTTTTTCCCTCACCTAGCACTTGACATAATCTTCACCTTAGTAGATACCCTGTTACCCTAATTTGAACAGCATGATAAACTTAAAGCCATTTTTTTATTTTTAATTTTTTTATTGTTTTTATTTATTTTTGAGAGAGAGAGAAACAGAGCATGAGCAGGGAAGGGGGCAGAGAGAGACAGAGACACAGAATCCGAATCAGGCTCCAGGCTCTGAGCTGTCAGCACAGAGCCCAATGCAGGATTCAAACTGTGAGATAATGACCTGAGTCGAAGTTGGATGCTTAACCGACTGAGCCACTCAGGCATCCTTTATAGCCATTTTTCAATAGGAAGTCAATATAGGAACTAAAAAATGAAGAAATACAGAATTGTTACTTAAATATAATAATTTGGCAGAAAAATCTTACTCTCCCATTCTGAAGTTGAAATTGGAATTGGAACTGAAAATAAGCAAATTCATAACAAATCTTTGGTAGGTAATAAGTGCAATTCATATACCTGTTTTGATATATGTACTCCAATATCTGCAAGAAAATCTCAACAACCGCCTATATATTACCTGTGTAGATACAGCTTTGTTACTTGTTAGATCTTTCACTTAACCTTCTGCACAAAGTGAGCAGCCAAAGAATGTTGCAGCCCTCCGTGAGTCTGCAATGACTCGTCCTTTGTCGATTTTTAGCGAGAAGTAGCCTGGATACCAATTATGGCAAGGGTATAAACGATTCTGTTTGTGAGAGTCTGTGTTTCAAAGGTTCTTCAGTACTGAATTTCCTCCTTGATCAGGAACAATACTTTATTTTGTTTTTCTTCTCTTCTACTTTTTCCCAAGGGACCTAAGAATTGTTTCGAACTTGTACTATGTATTAACTTTCTGGGTAGATGGTAACAAGTTCAGGAGCTCTGAGAGAGACAGCAAGTAGGAAAAAGCTCCCAGACTGGTGGGAGAGAAGCAGGGAATTTGCTTTTATCTTCTGACCACTGAGAGACTCCCCCTACTCACCAGTAAATGGAGAAAATAATATTGGCTCTGTGGACCTTACAAGACCGTGTGAGAAATAAATGAGATAAAAGATGATTATTTGAGGGTAGCCTGGGTGGCTTGGTTGGCTGACTTCAGCTTAGGTATGATCTCACCATTCATGAAATGGAGCCCTGATTCAGGTTCTGTGCCGACAGCTCAGAGCCTGGAGCCCGCCTCATATTCTGTGTCTCCCTATCTCTCTCACCCTCCCCGACGCGCACTCTGTGTCTCTGTCTCTCAAAAAATAAATAAACATTAAAAAAAAATATTTGAGGAGTACCTGGGCGGCTCAGTAGGTTGAGCCTCCAGCTCTTGATTTGGCTCAAGTATCACAGTTCATGAGTTCGAGCCTCGTGTCATGTTCTGTGGTGACAGAACGGAACCTGCTTGGGATTCTCTCTCTCCCTCTCTCTCTGACCCTCCCCCACTCGTGCACACGTACATGCACACTCTCTCTCTCTCTCTCTCAAAATAAAATAAAATAATTATCTGAAAACTCCAGAAAGTACAAATACAAATATGGGTACAGGGTAGAAAACTTTATAAGTTTCATGGTTAAAAAGTTATTGCTAATCTAATTAAAAGGTCAATAGGGGTTTTTTATTAGTATACTCATAATTTTATCAACGACAGGAAAAACATCATATGATATGGTTAAATTGTTCATGCAGATGGCCTTGCTATTTATATATACTCTTTAAGAAAGCCATAAAATACTACTCTTTAACATGGTAAACATGGGCCAATGGGTGTTGATATGAGGCAACTTTATTACCTCTTTCCTCAGAATGAAAACTTGTTGAAAAAATAATTGCAACATGAAACAATGCTCTGGATAAAATAGATCCTGTACACAAATTTCAATTTGCAGCTTACATCCCTCAGTCTTGTGCCTCATTTTAGGCATGAAATTCTGTAATTTTTGTGAACCTCTGGAGGTTCACATCTGTGTTTGTATGCCGATGTTTTGAGAACCTGTTTTTGAAAAGTTGACTGGTGTGGTGGGTTTGAAAAGACCATGAAGGATCACTGATCCATTAAGCAAAAAACTAATTTTACCACCCATATGGTGTTGTCCCAACTTTCTTAATGGAAAACAAATAAATGTTCAGAGCATATTACCTTAGAGGCTCTCCAAGGTGTCTTCATGTAGCTAAGCTTCTTTAGAAATGCTTGGTCTCCCATCCAAGTACTAACCAGGTCCAACCCTGCTTAGCTTCTGATAAGATATGGCATGTCCAGGGTGGTAGAGAGAGGGAAACCAAGAAACAGATTCTTAACTATAGAGAACAAACATGGTCACCAAACGGGAGATGGGTGGGGGGGATGGGTTAAACAGGTGATGGGGATTAAGGAGGGCATTGGTGTGATGGGCACTAGGTGTTGTATGGAAGGGTTGAATCACTATATCATACACCTGAAACTAATCTTACACTGTATATTAACTGGAGTTTAAATAAAGATGAGAGAAACGCTTGGGATTTTTGTTTTGATATTTCGCATTAATAAGCTGGCATCCCTTAAAGAACTGAAGTCAGGGCCATTTGAGCTCAGTTACCTGTAAGAACTAATCTTCAAGATTTAATAAAGGATATTATGAAGGATGATGGGCCAAGATGATTCCCATGATGAAAATCAGTGTAATGATACTAAGGGCAAACCATTCAAGTCCAATATGGGTTCAGGCACTTCAATGGATTCCCAACCTTTATTACCACTTCCTAAAAGAGCTTATTGCCAAAGTTTTACCAATGACCAATAATTAATTCTACTGGCGTTTGGAATAGGTAGTTCATTGATTTAAATGATTGGATAAAAATGTGGAGTATACAAAATGGTTCATTTTATTTTTTTAACTTTATTTTTTTTAAACATTCATTTGTTTTTTTGAGACAGAGAGAGACAGAGCATGAGTGGGGATGGGGCAGAGAGAGAGGGAGACACAGAATTGGAAGCAGGCTCCAGGCTCTGAGCTGTCAGCACAGAGCCCGATGCGGGGCTCGAACTCACAGACCACGAGATCATGACCTGAGCCGAAGTCTGACGTTTAACTGACTGAGCCACCCAGGTGCTCCAAAATGGCTCATTTTAAAATATATTCAGACATTTTACAATTCAAACCATCTAAATCTTCTCCCTGAAATAAAGATATCTATATCTATATCATCTATATCTATATCTATATCTATCTATGGCTCTAAAGTGAGATTTAACTGTGTCCAAAAAGCAGTAATAAAAAAGGTCATATCATACACATAGCATGGTCTTTTGTGTCCACAGAAAGACACACAAACACAAGCACATATACATACTTTCACTTGCCATGTTATATAGTTCCTAGCATGGTATGTCCATACTGTCTTTGTAAGAGTTTTTTAAAAAAACATGGAATTGAAGAATGACCCAAAGTGAAAAATACAAACTCAGAGGAAAAAATTTTGAAAGTATTTTTCTTCTTTTAATAGGTTAATTTAGACTTTTGTTAACATGACAGGCATTTTTGAGTCATTCTTTTAAAACATTACATTATACTTTACGATATTTTTATGGCTTTACAGTTGTTTGGTTTGTCTTCATTATTTTATTTTATTTTATTTTATTTTATTTTATTTTATTTTATTTTTTATTTCAGAGAGAAAGAGAGAGAGTGAGAATGGGGGAGAGAGCAGAGGGAGGGAGGGAGAGAGAGAGAGAGAGAGAGAGAAAATCTTAAGCTCTATGCTCAACATGAGCCTGACCCAGGGCTCAATCTCACGACCTTGGAAGCATGACTTGAGCTGCAATCAAGAGTCAGTTGCTCAACAGACTAGCCACCAAGGCTTCCCTGCTTTCATTATTTTGATTGTGTGTGTACGTTGAAGGTTTACATTTGTGTTTTGTTTGCTGCATTTGTAACCATTACTTTACATAACACTCTTAATCCTCTACTACTTTAGATAGTATCTGTTAACTTCCTTCTATGAGTAATAAACATACTAGGTATTTCCTTTTCCTTCCCATTCTTTTCCCCGTACTCTTTCCCACTCAATTTTGATTGATTATAAGATCTTTCTTTTTTTTAATTTAAAAAAAAAATTTTTTTTAACGTTTATTTATTTTTGAGACAGAGAGAGACAGAGCATGAACGGGGGAGGGGCAGAGAGAGAGGGAGACACAGAATCAGAAACAGGCTCCAGGCTCCGAGCCATCAGCCCAGAGCCTGACGCGGGGCTCGAACTCACGGACCACGAGATCGTGACCTGAGCCGAAGTCGGACGCTCAACCGACTGAGCCACCCAGGCGCCCCGATTATAAGATCTTTCTTAGTGTTTTACATGTTTTTGTGGCTGTATTATATTATCTTTGAGCTTAAGGTAATACATTTTAAATTCCACCTATATAAGATGAGGTTATCTGTGTGCTTTAATTTTTTCCCCCAAATTCTCAACTGCTTCATTTCATTATTTTTTTTTGTAGGACATGTCATTTCCATATTGCTTATACCATTTTCACTTGATTCTATAACCATAACACCACACCTGTGTGAGAGCAATGACATCTTGATCCTATAGTTATATAGAATTAATATTCATGGTCATATTTCCCACATTCATCTCTTATTTGGATGAGGCTCTTAACCTAATTCATTTTTTTCTTTTTCAAAATTATTTGCTTTTATACTTGCATGACAGAATGACCAGGTGTAGTTGTTTTCTTAGGTGGCATTGAAGACAGTCTGATTTTCTTTTTCTCCTTTACTGGCTTTTGTGAGATAGTCCCAATTTATGCCTATTGTCCAGGCATAATTTTTTTTTTTTTTTTAAATTTTTTTTTTTTCAACGTTTTTTATTTATTTTTGGGACAGAGAGAGACAAAGCATGAACGGGGCAGGGGCAGAGAGAGAGGGAGACACAGAATCGGAAACAGGCTCCAGGCTCCGAGCCATCAGCCCAGAGCCTGACGCGGGGCTCGAACTCACGGACCGCGAGATCGTGACCTGGCTGAAGTCGGACGCTTAACCGACTGCGCCACCCAGGCGCCCCCCAGGCATAATTTTTAATAACATTGCCTTAATCTCAAAAGGTTGGGAGTTATGTTATATGACTAACCTACTTATGAGTGATTTGATGTTAATGCTGAGATGTCAAAATAAATATTTCGTTATGTTTCAAGTCTGGTAATTTTATTAGAATATGACTCAGTTTGGCTATTTTATATAATTTTTCCTGCTATGATATGATGTGCTCTTTCAATAAGTAGATAAAGATTTCTTTTCCTTCCCCTTGATCTCTCCCTTCCTCTCTTCCCTCTCTTCCTTCTTTTCCCTCTTCTTTGCCATCCTTTTTACTTTTTATATTTAGTTCTCTCACTCCAGTCCACTAGACACTTTACTGAATTTTTAGGAGTGACTATTCTCTGTGGTGATATTTCCAGTTTGTCTTTGTTTCTGTGATATTCTTTCAGTTTATTCTTGGATTCTGTCAGCTCTTATTATATCATCCCTTTCTTCAGCTCCCTGCTCTGCGTGATATACGTGTTGCATTATCATTATTATTTTAATTCATGGCAAAGTAATAGGTCACATTACTATTTGGTCTGTGGCTTTGTTGTTCTTGTTGTTGTTAGTTTTATCTGCCATTTCAAATCTCTTTTCTTTTCCTCTCCTCATCTCCACACTTGATCACCTAACAAAGATACTGGTTTCTCTTGGATTATGATGTATAGAAAATTTGTGTATTGGGAAAGGCAGGGCTGTATTTCAGACTAGAAGAAATTTTCATTACTTTCAAAAAAATTTTTTTTCAATTTTTTTTCAATATATGAAGTTTATTGTCAAATTGGTTTCCATACAACACCCAGTGCTCAACCCAAAAGGTGCCCTCCTCAATACCCATCCCCCACCCTCCCCACCCTCCCACCCCCCATCAACCCTCAGTTTGTTCTCAGTTTTTAACAGTCTCTTATGCTTTGGCTCTCTCCCACTCTAATCTCTTTTTTTTTTTTTTTCCTTCCCATCCCCCATGGGTTTCTGTTACGTTTCTCAGGATCCACATAAGAGTGAAACCATATGGTATCTGTCTTTCTCTGTATGGCTTATTTCACTTAGCATCACACTCTCCAGTTCCATCCATGTTGCTACAAAAGGCCATATTTCATTCTTTCTCATTGCCACGTAGTATTCCATTGTGTATATAAACCACAATTTCTTTATCCATTCGTCAGTTGATGGACATTTAGGCTCTTTCCATAATTTGGCGATTGTTGAGAGTGCTGCTATAAACATTGGGGTACAAGTGCCCCTATGCATCAGTACTCCTGTATCCCTTGGGTAAATTCCCAGCAGTGCTATTGCTGGGTCATAGGGTAGGTCTATTTTTAATTTTCTGAGGAACCTCCACACTGCTTTCCAGAGCGGCTGAACCAATTTGTATTCCCACCAACAGTGTAAGAGGGTTCCCGTTTCTCCACATCCTCTCCAGCATCTATAGTCTCCTGATTTGTTCATTTTGGCCACTCCGACTGGCGTGAGGTGATATCTGAGTGTGGTTTTGATTTGTATTTCCCTGATGAGGAGCGACATTGAGCATCTTTTCATGTGCCTGTTGGCCATCCGGATGTCTTCTTCAGAGAAGTGTCTATTCATGTTTTCTGCCCATTTCTTCACTGGGTTATTTGTTTTTCGGGTGTGGAGTTTGGTGAGCTCTTTTTTTTTTTTTTTTTTTTTTTTTTTTATTTATTTTTTAATATATGAAATTTACTGTCAAATTGGTTTCCATACAACACCCAGTGCTCATCCCAAAAGGTGCCCTCCTCAATACCCACCACCCACCCTACCCTCCCTCCCACCCCCCATCAACCCTCAGTTTGTTCTCAGTTTTCAACAGTCTCTTATGCTTTGGCTCTCTCCCACTCTAACCTCTTTTTTTTTTTTTTTTCCCTTCCCCTCCCCCATGGGTTTCTGTTACGTTTCTCAGGATCCACATAAGAGTGAAACCATATGGTATCTGTCTTTCTCTGTATGGCTTATTTCACTTAGCATCACACTCTCCAGTTCCATCCACGTTGCTACAAAAGGCCATATTTCATTCTTTCTCATTGCCACATAGTATTCCATTGTGTATATAAACCACAATTTCTTTATCCATTCATCAGTTGATGGACATTTAGGCTCTTTCCATAATTTGGCGATTGTTGAGAGTGCTGCTATAAACATTGGGGTACAAGTGCCCCTATGCATCAGTACTCCTGTATCCCTTGGATAAATTCCTAGCAGTGCTATTGCTGGGTCATAGGGTAGGTCTATTTTTAATTTTCTGAGGAACCTCCACACTGCTTTCCAGAGCGGCTGCACCAATTTGCATTCCCACCAACAGTGCAAGAGGGTTCCCGTCTCTCCACATCCTCTCCAGCATCTATAGTCTCCTGATTTCTTCATTTTGGCCACTCTGACTGGTGTGAGGTGGTATCTGAGTGTGGTTTTGATTTGTATTTCCCTGATGAGGAGCGACGTTGAACATCTTTTCATGTGCCTGTTGGCCATCTGGATGTCTTCTTTAGAGAAGTGTCTATTCATGTTTTCTGCCCATTTCTTCACTGGGTTATTTGTTTTTCGGGTGTGGAGTTTGATGAGCTCTTTATAGATTTTGGATACTAGCCCTTTGTCCGATGTGTCATTTGCAAATATCTTTTCCCATTCCGTTGGTTGCCTTTTAGTTTTGTTGGTTGTTTCCTTTGCTGTGCAGAAGCTTTTTATCTTCATAAGGTCCCAGTAATTCACTTTTGCTTTTAATTCCCTTGCCTTTGGGGATGTGCCGAGTAAGAGGGTGAGCTCTTTATAGACTTTGGATACTAGTCCTTTGTCCGATATGTCATTTGCAAATATCTTTTCCCATTCCATTGGTTGCCTTTTAGTTTTGTTGGTTGTTTCCTTTGCTGTGCAGAAGATTTTTATCTTCATAAGGTCCCAGTAGTTCATTTTTGCTTTTAATTCCCTTGCCTTTGGGGATGTGTCAAGTAAGAAATTGCTATGGCTGAGGTCAGAGAGGTCCTTTCCTGCTCTCTCTCCTCTAGGGTTTTAATGGTTTCCCGTCTCACATTCAGGTCCTTTATCCATTTTGAGTTTATTTTTGTGAAGGGTGTGAGAAAGTGGTCTAGTTTCATCCTTCTGCATGTTGCTGTCCAGTTCTCCCAGCACCATTTGTTAAAGAGACTGTCTTTTTTCCATTGGATGTTCTTTCCTGCTTTGTCAAAGATTAGTTGGCCATACGTTTGTGGGTCTAGTTCCAGGGTTTCTATTCTATTCCATTGGTCTATTTGTCTGTTTTTGTGCCAATACCATGCTGTCTTGATGATGACAGCTTTGTAGTAGAGGCTAAAGTCTGGGATTGTGATGCCTCCTGCTTTGGTCTTCTTCTTCAAAATTACTTTGGCTATTCGGGGCCTTTTGTGGTTCCATATGAATTTTAGGATTGCTTGTTCTAGTTTCGAGAAGAATGCTGGTGCAATTTTGATTGGGATTGCATTGAATGTGTAGATAGCTTTGGGTAGTATTGACATTTTGACAATATTTATTCTTCCAATCCATGAGCAGGGAATGTCTTTCCATTTCTTTATATCTTCTTCAATTTCCTTCATAAGCTTTCTATAGTTTTCAGCATACAGATCTTTTACATCTTTGGTTAGATTTCTTCCTAGGTATTTTATGCTTCTTGGTGCAATTGTGAATGGGATCAGTTTCTTTATTTGTCTTTCTGTTGCTTCATTATTAGTGTATAAGAATGCAACTGATTTCTGTACATTGATTTTGTATCCTGCAACTTTGCTGAATTCATGTATCAGTTCTAGCAGACTTTTGGTGGAGTCTATCAGATTTTCCATGTATAATATCACGTCATCTGCAAAAAGTGAAAGCTTGACTTCATCTTTGCCAATTTTGATGCCTTTGATTTCCTTTTGTTGTCTGATTGCTGATGCTAGAACTTCCAACACTATGTTAAACAACAGCTGTGAGAGTGGACATCCCTGTCGTATTCCTGATCTCAGGGAAAAAGCTCTCAGTTTTTCCTCATTGAGGGTGATGTTAGCTGTGGGTTTTTCATAAGTGGCTTTTATGATGTGTAAGTATGTTCCTTCTATCCCGACTTTCTCAAGGGTTTTTATTAAGAAAGCTTGCTGTATTTTGTCAAGTGCCTTTTCTGCATCGATTGACAGGATCATATGGTTCTTATCTTTTCTTTTATTAATGTGATGTATCACGTTGATTGATTTGCGAATGTTGAACCAGCCCTGCATCCCAGGAATGAATCCCACTTGATCATGGTGAATAATTCTTTTTATATGCTGTTGAATTCGATTTGCTAGTATCTTATTGAGAATTTTTGCATCCATATTCATCAGGGATATTGGCTTGTAGTTCTCTTTTTTTACTGAGTCTCTGTCTGGTTTAGGAATCAAAGTAATACTGGCTTCATAGAATGAGTCTGGAAGTTTTCCTTCCCTTTCTATTTCTTGGAATAGCTTGAGAAGGATAGGTATTATCTCTGCTTTAAACGTCTGGTAGAACTCCCCTGGGAAGCCATCTGGTCCAGGACTCTTATTTGTTGGGAGATTTTTGATGACTGATTCAATTTCTTCGTTGGTTATGGGTCTGTTCAAGCTTTCTATTTCCTCCTGATTGAGTTTTGGAAGTGTGTGGGTGTTTAGGAATTTGTCCATTTCTTCCAGGTTGTCCAGTTTGTTGGCATATAATTTTTCATAGTATTCCCTGATAATTGCTTGTATCTCTGAGGGATTGGTTGTAATAATTCCATTTTAATTCATGATTTTATCTATTTGGGTCATCTCCCTTTTCTTTTTTGAGAAGCCTGGCTAGAGGTTTGTCAATTTTGTTTATTTTTTCAAAAAAACAACTCTTGGTTTCGTTGATCTGCTCTACAGATTTTTTAGATTCTATATTGTTTATTTCTGCTCTGATCTTTATTATTTATCTTCTTCTGCTGGGTTTAGGCTGTCTTTGCTGTTCTGCTTCTATTTCCTTTAGGTGTGCTGTTAGATTTTGTATTTGGGATTTTTCTTGTTTCTGGAGATAGGCCTGGATTGCAATGTATTTTCCTCTCAGGACTGCCTTCGCTGCATCCCAAAGCGTTTGGATTGTTGTATTTTCATTTTCGTTTGTTTCCATATATTTTTTAATTTCTTCTCTAATTGCTTGGTTGACCCATTCATTCTTTAGTAGGGTGTTCTTTAACCTCCCTGCTTTTGGAGGTTTTCCAGACTTTTTCCTGTGGTTGATTTCAAGCTTCATAGCATTGTGGTCTGAAAGTATGCATGGTATAATTTCAATTCTTGTATACTTATGAAGGGCTGTTTTGTGACCCAGTATGTGATCTATCTTGGAGAATGTTCCATGTGCACTCGAGAAGAAAGTATATTCTGTTGCTTTTGGATTCAAAGTTCTAAATACATCTGTCAAGTCCATCTGATCCAATGTATCATTCAGGGCCCTTGTTTCTTTATTGACAGTGTGTCTAGATGATCTATTCATTTCTGTAAGTGGAGTGTTAAAGTCCCCTGCAATGACCACATTCTTATCAATAAGGTTGCTTATGTTTGTGAGTAATTATTTTATATATTTGAGGGCTCCTGTATTCAGCGCAGAGACAATTATAATTGTTAGCTTTCCCTGATGGATAGACCATGTGATTATTATATAATGCCCTTCTTCATCTCTTGTTACAGCCTTTAATTTAAAGTCTAGTTTGTCTGATATAAGTATGGCTACTCCAGCTTTCTTTTGGCTTCCAGTGGCATGATAAATAGTTCTCCATCTTCTCACTCTCAATCTGAAGGTGTCCTCAGGTCTAAAATGAGTCTCTTGTAGACAGCAAATAGATGGGTTTTGTTTTTTATCCATTCTGCTACCCTATGTCTTTTGGTTGGCGCATTTAGTCCATTTACATTCAGTGTTATTATAGAAAGATATGGGTTTAGAGTCATTGTGATGTCCGTAGGTTTCATGCTTGTAGCGATGTCTCTGGTACTTTTTCTCACAGGATCCCCCTTAGGATCTCTTGTAGGGCTGGTTTAGTGGTGATGAATTCCTCCAGTTTTTGTTTGTTTGGGAAGACCTTTATCTCTCCTTCTATTCTAAATGACAGAGTTGCTGGATAAAGGATTCTCGGCTGCATATTTTTTTCTGTTCAGCACATTAAAGATCTCCTGCCATTCCTTTCTGGCCTGCCAAGTTTCAGTAGAGAGATCGGTCACGAGTCTTATAGTTCTCCCTTTATATGTTAGAGCACGTTTATCTCTAGCTGCTTTCAGAATTTTCTCTTTATCCTTGTATTTTGCCAGTTTCACTATGATATGTCGTGCAGAAGATCGATTCAAGTTACGTCTGAAGGGAGTTCTCTGTGCCTCTGGGATTTCAATGCCTTTTTCCTTCCCCAGATCCAGGAAGTTCTCAGCTATTATTTCTTCAAGTACACCTTCAGGACCTTTCCCTCTCTCTTCCTCCTCTGGAATACCAATTATGCGTAGATTATTTCTCTTTAGTGCATCACTTAGTTCTCTAATTTTCCCCTCATACTCCTGGATTTTTTTATCTCTCTTTTTTCAGCTTCTTCTTTTTCCATAATTTTATCTTCTAGTTCAATTATTCTCTCCTCTGCTTCTTCAGTCTGAGCCGTAGTTGTCTCCATTTTCTTCTGCAACTCGTTGATAGCATTTTTTAGCTCCTCCTGGCTGTTCCTTAGTCCCTTGATCTCTGTAGCAAGAGATTCTCTGCTGTCCTTTATACTGTTTTCAAGCCCAGCGATTAATTTTATGACTATTATTCTAAATTCACTTTCTGTTACATTGTTTAAATCATTTTTGCTCAGTTTGTTAACTGTTGTTATTTCCTGGACGTTTTTCTGAGGGGAATTCTTCCGTTTCCTCATTTTGGATAGTCCCTGGAGTGGTGTGGGACTGCGGGGCATTTCCCCTGTGCTCTCTTGAATAACTTGCGTTGGTGGACGGGGCCAAAGTCAGACCTGATGTCTGCCCCCAGCCCACTGCTGGAGCCACAGTCAGACTGGGTGTGCCTTCTCTTCCCCTCTCCTAGGGGCGGGGTTCACTGTGGGGTGGCGTGGCCCGTCTGGGCTACTTGCACACTGCCAGACTTGTGGTGCTGGGAATCTGGCGTATTAGCTGGGGTGGATCGGCAAGGTGCACAGGGGCGGGAGGGGCAGGCTCAGCTCGCTTTTCCTTCAGAGATCCGCTTCAGGAGGGGCCCTGTGGCACCGGGAGGGCGTCAGACCCGAGGGAGGGATGGATCCACAGAAGCACATTGTTGGGTGTTTGCACGGTGCAAGCAAGTTCCCTGGCAGGAACCGGTTCCCTTTGGGATTTTGCCTGGGGGATGGCGAGGGAGATGGCGCTGGCGGGCACCTTTGTTCCCCGCCCAGCTGAGCTCTGTCGTCTGGGGCTCAACAACTCTCCCTCCCGTTGTCCTCCAGCCCTCCCGTTCTCGGAGCAGAGCTGTTAGCTTATAACCTTCCAGATGTCAAGTCCCGCTTGCTGTCGGAATACACTCCATCCGGCCCCTCCGCTTTTGCAAGCCAGACTCTGGGGTTCTGCTTGGCCGGCGGGCTGCCCCTCCGCCCTGGCTCCCTCCCGCCAGTCCATGGAGCGTGCCCCGCCTCGCTGCCCTTCCTACCCTCTTCCGTGGGCCTCTCGTCTGCGCTTGGCTCCAGAGACTCCGTTCTGCTAGTCTTCTGGTGGTTTTCTGGGTTAGTTAGGCAGGTGTAGGTGGAATCTAAGTGATCAGCAGGACGCGCGGTGAGCTCAGTGTCCTCCTACACCGCCATCTTCCCAGGATCTTCACTTTTTTTAAAATTTTAAATGTTTTCTTTATTTTTGAGAGAGACGGAGTAAGAGTGGGGGAGGGGCAGAGAGAGAGGGAGTCACAGAATCCAAAGCGGACTCCAGGCTCTGAGCTGTCAGCACAGAGCCTGATGTGGGTCTCAAACTGTGAGATCATGACCTGAGCTGAAGTTGGATGCTTAACCAACTGAGCCACCCAGGGACCCTGAAGAAATTTTCATTATAAGCAAAGTCTGTAAATTTGAGATCTCGTAGCCATTTCCTTCCTTGCCAGCCTATGGAGAGGGAGGAAAGGTAAAGCTATGCAAAGGTTGCTTTCTGATAATTTGCCTTATCTAATTGGTCCCTCATTCAGTTAGTTGTTCCTCTTCTGCTTCTGGCACTGAATCGGTATCAGGATGCTCTTGTCACCAGCTATCACTCCCTTTTCCCACTATTACAGAAAAGGATCTGATTTTGGATCTTGGAGTATGCATTCTAGCTTCGAGAAAGTTCTTCAGGACCAACACTGTTAAGAGCACGGCATCGGCTTCTCTTCTCTGAAGTTCCTTGCTTGCTTGATTGTCATGCTTCTGGCAGCCTTTCTATCAGTTTTTTGATTTGGAGTTCCTGCTAATAGGTTCGTAAAAATGGATTTTCTCTTTCTCATCCTTCCCGTTACTTTTGAGCAATTTATAGGGGAAGAAGGAATGACAAACTTTTGCTACTATCTTCAAACAGAAAGTCCTTTCCAATACATTTAATACGAAGTACTTGGATTCTAGTTTGGTTATAATTCTGTTATGAATTTTATTTTGATATTTTGTTTAGTGCATTAATTTTTAGAAATGAGTTTTTAAAATTTCCACATGTACAGGATCCTTTTTTGGCATGTGTGGGTGTGTTTGTGTGTGTATGTTGGCTTGTTTAGAGAGGCTGACTTTAGTTTTTATTTTTAACGTATTACCTTTTGGATTTGTTGAAGCTGCCTTTTTATGATTATGTTTGTTGTTTATACATAAAATACAAAAATTAGAAACATTTTAGTGCCTACTAAAAGAAATGGTTAATATATGCTGCCAGACATCCAGATGATGGACCATTATGCAGACATTTAAAAAAATATCACAATTTCAAAAAATATTTAGTGACAGATAACATGTTCTCATTTAGAGAATTGTCAACTTATAGTATAATTCTAATTTAAAGGATGGAATTCATCAATATGTATGTGTACATTTAATTTTTTTTGAGTTTTTACTTAAATTCCAGTTAATTAACATGCAATGTAATATTAATTTCAACTGTACAATAGTGATTCCATACAACACCCAGTGCTCTGGGTGCCTGGGTAGCTCAGTCAGTTAGTGTCTGACTCTTAATTTTGGCTCAGGTCATGATCTCACTGATTGATACAAAACTAGTATTTTTGTATTCTTTGGGTAATGTATGTGTACATTTAGAAAGCCACAACATTGTGTTCATCTTCTTCTATATGCTTTTTCTCGATTTTCTTTATTTTCCTAATTCTCAACACTAAACATGTTAACAAAATTTAATCATGTTTGTAAGAGTTAAGCTAAATTTTCTAAGGATAGGGGCGCCTGGGTGGCTCAGTCAGTTAAGCGTCCGACTTCAGCTCAGGTCACGATCTTGCGGTCCATGAGTTAGAGCCCCGCGTCGGGCTCTGGGCTGATGGCTCAGAGCCTGGAGCCTGCTTCCGATTCTGTGTCTCCCTCTCTCTCTGCCCCTCCCCTGTTCATGCTCTGTCTCTCTCTCTCTGTCTCAAAAATAAATAAAGATTAAAAAAAAATTTTTTTTAAATAAAAAAAATAAATTTTCTAAGGATAATGAAGCATGATTTTAGTTGGTCTAAGTTTTCTAGGGGCACCTGGCTGGCTCAGTCAGTTGAGCATGTGACTCTTGACTTGAGGTTATAAATTTGAGCCCCACATTGGGTGTAGAGATCACTTAAAAATAAAATTAAGAAAAGATTTTCTAGTCTAGCACATGGACAGTTTTTACAAATATTCCTAGTATTAAAAAAATACTATACATACGTTAGGTTCAGCTTAATAATTATCTTATTAAAATCACCATATTTTATAGTCCAGTTGATTTCTGAATGACAGGTAGTCAACTCTTTCACTATAATCGTAAGCTCAGCAATTTCTCTTTGAGATTCTTTTTTTTTTTGTTTTCTATATTTTGAAGCTACATTATTAGGTAAATAAATCTCAGTGGTTGATGTTTAAGTAGATTTGAATTTACATTGGAAGTTTTTCTTCAAAGCAGAGGGATAGCCAGATCGGTAGGTGGAAGTCACAAAAGCATCTGCTAAATTATGACCAAAAACACTTATATGAAGCATGAGCTTATAATCTTAGATGCAGGTAAGTAGCAAAAGTCTTCATATTTTCCCAGGTTTTCACTATTATAAACAATTCTTAAATGAAAATCTTCTGAGGTCTTTGTGGGCTCCCCCCACCCCTTGCTCTAAATTCCTAGGATTTTAATGTTTATTTATTTTTGAGAGAGACAGACATAATGTGAGGGGGTTAGGGGCAGAATGAGAGGGAGACACAGAATCGGAAGCAGGCTCCAGGCTCCGAGCTGTCAGCATAGAGCCCCACACGGGGCTCGAACTCACGAACCGTGAGATCATGACCTGAGCAGAAGTCGGACACCCAACCGACTGAACCACCCAGGTGCCCCTAAATTCCTAGGATTAATATTGCTGGCTTGGGATGCCTGGGTGGCTCAGTCTCAGTTAAGCATCCGACCTCGGCTTAGGTCATGATCTTAGGGTTCGTGAGTTTGAGCTCCCCCTCGGGCTCTATGTTGACAGCTCGGAGCCTGGAGCCTGCTTCGGATTCTGTGTCTCCCTCTCTCTCTGTCCTTCCCTGCTCACACGCTGTGTCTCTGTCTCTTTCTCTCAAAAATAAGTAAACATTAAAAAAAAAAATTGCTGGCTCAAATGACACAATTATTTTTAATTTCGATAAGCATTGCCAAGTTGTTTTTCAGAAAGATTATATCAGATAACCTTCCACTGTGAACATGTGAATGTGTTCATTTCGGCTCACCTTTGCTTGCATTGAATACTATCATTCTGGGATATTTGTTTGTTTGAATTACGAAAACTAGTAACTCACTGAATCAGAGGAAGCCAGTGGCCACCAAAATCCCTCCCTCCCTCCTTCTGCAGCATGAATCCATACTTTCCCTCTTCTGCTTCCCTTTCCCTCTTCTCTGCTGCAGGCCTCATTCCCCAGCCTTGTTTACAGCTAGGCATCACCTTACAGCTAGATTCTCAGCATTGTGAGCAGAAGAACATGTGCCACTTATGGATCTTGGCCTTAAAACATTGCCTGCTTTCTCATATTTTATCTCCATGTGTCTGAGCTGGAATATTACATAAGTCTCTGCTGATCTGTTTGGGAATGGCAGAACCGGACGAGGGAAGGAAATGGGGTTCCCGAATGACAGCGTGAAACAAAACCACTTGGTTGACCCATGACTGTGATGAAAGAGAAAAACTAACTTCTATGTTCTCCAAATCACTGTATTTTGGGGCCTGTTGGTTATAGCAGCCTAGCTTTCAGCCTGATTTATAGATTCATTTTATTTTGAGTTATTTGCTGAATGTATATTGCAAAGTTCTTTTTTTGCACTAAATGGGTTTGAAATCACTCCATGTACAGTTAAAGCTAATAGTCCTTTGTTGCATATGATTTCATTTGCCTTCAAATTCTGCTTAGGCAATTAAATTTCTCAAACATATCAGCATTATGACCCATGCATTCTTTCAGTTAACTCCATAAAATGTTATATGCTAATATGTATAACACCATTAATGAGAGTCCTTAAACTAATATTCTTTCTGCTTCTGCCACTAACTCATCTGTAAAATTAATTTCCAAGGTCTCTCTTAGTCCTATAATCCCATAATTCAAAATAGCTTTCATACTTGGAAACTAATAAGGACACAAAAATCTAAGAACTACAGCTTTAGGCCACGGGAAAAAATAGTTACGTGTTATAGGTTATCTAGCTGTTTTTGCCCTTTCCATCGTTTTGCTTTCTTGAGACATTAACTACCTCTTCCTATCTCTTCCAAAACCCTCAAATTAGTTCAAAGGTCAGAAAAATATGAAACAACGGACAAAATAATTGGAGATGGAACTGTAGCACAGGGCAAATTTCAATAAATTTTTGGAAGGTGGAAATTGGAGAAAGAAATAATAACTGAGCCAGCTGGGTTACCATCTAAGTAATTATAGTTGGGGGCCTACAAATATAGCTAATTACCATGCAGAACCTATAAGAGATCCATCAATTGAAGGCACCAGGTATTATGGAGGATATTAATAAACCCTTTCTCATATCTCAAGAGAGGAGACTTTTATTCAAGACTAATAGACCTGTCATTTGAGTATAGGTGTGAAGTGTAGGCTGAAAACATAGTATTTAGTGAAAGTCTTCAAACTGAACTATGGGATCCCTAGTCATCTCTTTTATTCCTAGACTTTCTGAAGAAATGTGTATAGGAAACTCTGAATGACCCTAAAGAAAATATCCTGAGGTAGTGAAATCTGAATTTCTTCCCACAAAAAGTGCCTAACATAATGAAAACCCAAATCATGGCATATCATTATAAACTTTCAGAATAAGAATAAAGAAGAAAATCCTAAAGTCTTCCTGACGTTCAAACAGGTCATGAAATAAAAGATCAGGAATAAGAATGGCATTAGACACCTCAAGAGCAAAAGTGAAATATAAAGAAAATAGTGTCGGACGCTCACAATTAAAGAAACATAAATTCTAACTCAGCTAAGTGTGAGGATAAAGATATTTGCAAACTTTCAGAGTCTCTTTCCCCCATCCCCCAGGAACCGACGGGAGGATATGTTCCATTAAAATGAAGGAGTAGACCAAGAAAAAGGAAGAAGCAGAATCCTGAAAAGAGGGGAAGATACTGTACATGGAATTATCAGGAAGATGGTTGTGGACCAGCTCTTGAGAGCAGCCAGTTTGCATTGGAGCAGGCAAACGGGAGAACCGGACTGATATCGCCAGGATACGTTCTCTGAAGTACTAGGAAATTCAGAAAAAAACACCTTTTTTTGCTAGGTCTGCTGGAATCTTCGGAAAAAACTGGAGATAGGCGCATAACAGACCAATCCAAAAAAATAAATGAAAAGTAAGGTATTAAGTGGGGGGAAGAGTCATATGAGACACTAATGTACTTGTAGTATACTTGGCAACAAACAACATTTACGTGGACACAATACTGTAAACTCTGACTACTGATTTCATCAAATGATTGTAGTTTAAGTATATTGGAAAGGAGGGATGGGGTGGGATATGTGTCTATGAGATTACTGAATCTTCAACTGCCTCAAATCCTATTTTATTTTTAAACAATGAATGTAGAATTCCAGAATAAAATAAAAATTAATTAGAAACATGGATATTCATACTTTGTATTGAACTTCCAAAAATTTATTTGAAATGATCTTTTTAAAACTGCTATCAAAAAATAATAATAATTTGAAACTGCTGTCTATGCCTTCAAAATTGATCATTGCCATGCTGATCCAATTGTAAGAGCAAGAGAAATGCAGCTACGTTTTTAAGGTATCATAAATAGACATTAAACTTTCAAAAGTATTCATTTTTGGTCAAACTCCAGTTCTTGTTTTTTTCCCCAAAACTTTATCAGTGTTTCCATATCCTTTACCCACTTGTTTTCAGTGAGTGTTGAAACAACTAAAAATTCCATGGATCCTTGATAACAGTCCTCCTTATCTTACACAAAATGGAAAATACATGAACTGATGAATAAGGGTCCACTCTAAACAGAATAAAAGGATGTTATGTACCACATTTTTATTTGGGCTGTAGTTTTATGTCTTGAAGCAGTCATATTAAATTCCTTTCTCTTTCTTCTAACCATTTGTTCTCCAGAGGTCTTGTCATGCTCTCTGAATAGAATATCCTTCTTACTATTCATTTCTTCATCCATATTTGTGCCTCTATCAAACATCCAGTTAAAAGAAATCTTCTTCATCAAGTCCACTTGAATACTTCTACTCCACACTGATCATTCCATTATTCCATTTCTCTTACGGCTGACGTTTTGTGTTACATTAATTTGTACCTGTTTTCATGTCATCTTTGCATGTGTTGTTATATCTTTTCATCTGCATTTTGTTCCCCTATTATATTGTAAATTTCCTGAGAATGAGGACAATGTCTTTAACTTCATTTGCATATCTCCATGACATCCACTAGAGAATGCCATTTGAAGACAGCGCTCATTAAATCACATTTTCACTGACAAAATCATGTCTAGCTTTGGAAAATATGGTTTATGAAGCACTTGATATCGTTGTTATATTTATTTTCTCTTAAAAAGTCTTTAGGAAATATACAGATAAAATATAATATAGATGATACATGCTTACTGGCTTCAAACAAACCTTGCAACCCAACGTACTGAAATAAAATTTTTAAAAAAGTTTCAGATGGCATGTAAGAAAATACTATTGGTTGATATATATAAATGCACAAGTTGGACAAATAATATTAATTAATTAATTCCAAGAATATCTCAAATAAACAACATAATTTTACATTATATTCTTTTCCCCCCATCTTAAACAGTAGTCACCCTGACTTTATATATTTATATAAAAATGTATGCTACGAATGAGAGAATTTCTAATGGAATTTGGCTTTCTGTAGTATCCAAAATACAATGTCTTTAGCTTGTTTTTTATTTTAAGTTTATTTATTTTTTTAGTAATTTCTATACCCAACATGGGGCTCAAACTCACGATCCCAAGATCAGGAGTCACACACTCTTACAAATTTCTTTAAATGCTTATTTATTTTTGAGAGAGAGAGAGAGAGAGAGAGAGAGAGCACGTGCAGGGAAGAGAGAGGGAGACAGGATCTGAAGCAGGCTCTGTGCTGAGAGCAGAGAGCCTTATGCAGAGCTCGAACTCATGAACCATGAGATCATGACTTGAGCTGAAGTCGAACACTTAATCAACTGAGCCAGCCAGTTGCCCCAAGAGTCACATACTCTTTAGCTTGATTATTTTATAAACCTGCCTCAACCTCTTTTTTTAATCCCATCAAAATTGTGTTAAATTTTCAGTTCCAGAATCTGCTGATGGTTTCCTAAACATAGAATCTTAAAATATCAAAGCTGAAAGAGTTCATGAAGTTCGAACAATTTCCAAATAAGATTCTAGGCCCCACTCCTGGCAGTTATCAATTAGGAAGTCAGGCCTAGAAGGCTATTATTTTAACAAGTAGGCTACTTATTCCTTGATGTATTGGCGAATCAATGATTTAGTCTAGTTTCTTCATTACAGACATAAATAAATGAGAGCAATATACATATGTATGTGCGTGTGCGCATATATGCTTTATGTATTATAAATGTCATGCTGGGATTCCTGGGTGTCTCAAGTCAGTTAAGCATCTGACTTCGGCTCAGGTCATGATCTCACAGTTCATGGGTTCCAGTGCCTCAGTGGGCTCTGTGCTGACAGCTCAGAGTCTGGAGCCTGCTTCCGATTCTGTGTCCCCCTTTCTCTCTGCCCCTCCTCTACTCATGCTCTGTCTCTATCTCTCTCTCTCAAAAATAGAATAAACATTAAAAAAATTTTTTTTTGAATGACATGCTATTCCTCAAGTATAGCATTCCAATTCTTAATGCCTCTCTAGACTCCATCCCATGTCACCATGGCATACTTTCACCTATATCCCTTGGGCAGTCCCATCTTCAAAGGACCTGGGTAGTCTTCTCTTTTCCTTTGTGTCAGATCAATCTTTTTTTTTTTTTTTTTTTTTCTTTTAGAGAAGGAGAGCAAGCAGGGGAGGAGTGGAGAGAGAGAGAGAGAGAGAGAGAGAGAGAGAGAGAGAAAGAATCTTAAGCAGACTGCATGCCCAGCTTGAAGCTTGACATGTTGGGGGGTGGGGGTGCAGTGTGAATGCACAAACCTAAGATCGTGATCAGAGCTGAAATCAAGAGTAGGATGCTTAACTGACTGAGCCACCCAAGCAACCCTGTGTCAGTTCAATTTTTATGGTATATAACTATCCTGATGGCTTCCACTATCTCACATTCATGCAGTCATCTTTCTTTACTAAGTTCCTTGTTGGACCATTTACCTGACACTGAATCAGATAGCACCAGCATTAAGATTATTGGCGGATGATATTGAATTCTAGTCTGGCTTGTGCTCCCTTCAAGACTATTAGAAATTTTACCAGTGTGAAAAATTCTACCACTGAGAAAACACATCTTATTAATGGCAATAAATCTTTGCTTATTTTGGGAAAGTGTTTTAACTATCAGAAAGCCACGTCAATGATCTGATATGATCTAGAAATATCGTGATATCTCACTTTCTTAGAAAAATGATTCTCAAACTTTATGAACGAATAAGTCACTGCAGTTGAAATCTCTATGTTTGGTCTGATGGTATTTTAATGCATACACTCACTGCATTGTCACTTAGCTTTTGACGTGATACTCTCTCTCATTAAATTTTAAATCTCCACATCCCCATAGCATCTATGTATCATTTGCATAATAAATGATTAAAATAGTTGAATAAAATAATTAAATTTATCAAAGACTGCTACCTAACTTCTGATTTTAAAATCTCTTGTTAAAAAGCACTTAAAGTGGGAGAGTTTGATCTGAAATCTACCATAGAAAATCCTTTCTCTTTTGTTTAAACCAAGAATAAAAGGTAAGAAAAGGTAAAACATGTCATTCTCAAAAACAAAACCCCCCAATATGTAAAGAATGGGTTCATTCAGCTACCATCAACTTCAGTTCACATAACTACATATATGAAACTGGCAAATTAAATTGCTTTCTCTCTCTCTCTCTGTTTTGTTTTGTTTTGTTTTTACAAAATCAATTGCACCAGATTTTGGGATTTAGAAACAATAGTCACTTATGAATGATTAATAGCTTTTAGAATAAATGCTCTGGCCCCACCTGGCTTTAGATTTTAACTAAAAAATCAGAGAGGCTTGTTCTTCGGGGAAGAGCTCTGACAGAAACAGTTGTAGAGGACACTTTCCCTGTTGCCATGTTGCTAATCAACTTACATCTTTTATATAAGCATCTAAATGCCATGTATGACTCTGAATCACCAAAGTATTCAATTGCAGATTCCATCTGACAAGGATCCAGGATTTTAAGCCTGTTGTAGCAGGCAGTAGAAGACAGTGGACTTCAGACCCTCATTCCCATGCCTTCTCTTGCAGTAAATATTTCTGGAGATGCACACATTTTCAGATCTCTAGGACTCATTTAGACCAGTGACAGTCATAGTTTTACTAAGAATTTCTTCTTTTGGATTAAGGCTCAAAGTGCCATTTGCTGTAATCACAAACCTTATTTTCCTCAGTTTATGAACATATGGCTCTATCAGTGTAACTTAATACATTTATGAATTTTCTGCATATCAGTCGAAATGCATATAGAGAAAAAAAAGCCAGAAAAGTTACAGTTCTATATACTTTTTTTAATTTGCTTTGGTTCTTCATTAAAATGGAAAGGTATCCATTTTGTTCACTGTTTTTATTACTATCAGGAGATATCTACTCTCTAATTTACTAAAGAACTTCTTTGCTTATAATCACTTTATTAGTTCCTATGGACAATATCTCTAAGATATAGGCTGGTATTGTTATCTTAATTTTATGGTTACTACATTTAATCTATTTTATGCTTATCTCTGGTCTCAAGTTTAGGGCAATATACATCCTGGCAAAAAGTATCTGCAACTTTCCCACATTCCTGGGATGTAACCCAAGTACTTTGTCCCGTATTTGACAGTAGCAGCTTCCTGTGAACCACACTTATCTCCATGGGCATGTTGATTTCTGCAGGTCCTCTAGGTGTGAAGTTATAGCACACATTACCTCAAGTCAACATTAGCAACGGCTGTGGTTGAAAGTACCCCAAGTGGGATTTTATTCTTCAGCATTCCATGATGAGGAGAGTCCTCACATGCATGCCTGCCGCTGTCAGAAACTTTCAACCTTGGGTCCCCCGCCTCCCCTAATTTCTTCCCCATCCTCTGACATAGAGTTTCTCAGCTGTTCATAAACAAATGTGATGTTCTAAAATGTGGAGCAGAGCAGAAAAAGGAAAGGTAGAGAAGCAGCATGGAAAAGGGTTCAGAGCACACCCTCTGTAGCCAGATGGCCTGGGTGGTATCAGACTCTGCCATTAATAAGCAGGTATTTGGGGAAAGCTGTTTTGCCTTATTGTGTCTCAGTTTCTCCATCTGTAAAAGGGGGGGATTAAAACAGAGTTTATCTTATAGAGGTGTTCTCAAGATTATATAAGTTAACATTTGTAAAGCACTTAACATGATGGCTAGCACAGAGAGTGATATATAAATAGAGCAACAACAGGTCTTCTGGGTGACTGTAATGGACAATGGAGAAAAACTGATTACAGTTGTAGGATTTTATACCTCCTTAAGAATTTGAAACATTTTTTTTTTTTTTTTTTAATTTTTTTCAACGTTTTTTATTTATTTTTGGGACAGAGAGAGACAGAGCATGAACGGGGGAGGGGCAGAGAGAGAGGGAGACACAGAATCGGAAACAGGCTCCAGGCTCCGAGCCATCAGCCCAGAGCCTGACGCGGGGCTCGAACTCACGGACCGCGAGATCGTGACCTGGCTGAAGTCGGACGCTCAACCGACTGCGCCACCCAGGCGCCCCAAGAATTTGAAACATTTTAATACCAAAATCTGTATAGAGAAATCAAGGCTCCTATGTTACATATACCTCTTTCCTTTGGTGCTTTAGCCCATTAATTAGACAGTGGCAAAGAGATCATAATGGTTAAGTTTGATATGTTGGAATGGTTGCTATAAGAGACAAATACTCTTCTTGCCTGGAGATAACTAAGACCGTCTTATAAATAAGTACGAAAATAATACTTACTACTTGCTCTAGGAATCTTCTGGGCAATTCTACAAAATTCTCTGCCTGTAAATTCCTATAAATAAGTTGCTAACAATTTGCTAATAAGTGAGTCATTATGCATATCAGCGGTCTTTACCTACACCCGGGGAACACCCTTTTCCAAAAACTCCCTCTTTGCTCAGGTGTGGCAAAGGATGAAACATTTGTCCAAACAGCTAATTAACATTCTGTCTTTCAGACATTTTGCAACCATTTAAAGCAGGCTTCTAAAACCAGTAAATCTCTAGACAAGTATTTTATGAATAAAAAAGTGACACCACATCAGTGTCAAAAGCCAGAGGGCTTAGTCTGTCCTAAAGGATCTGCTTGTGTGAAAACAAACAAGCTATGGTTAAATTTAATCTCTGATGGGAAAAAAGCAGAGCTATGAAGCAAATGAAGTTGGAAGATATGTTTCAAATAATCAAAAGCAAAATATTGTGTTTGGATTCATGAAAAAGAAATCTTCAAAATGTAAATTTCGATTCTTTTCAGGGCCAAGTCCATTTTACCCTTACTATTTCATTTTCCATATGCATGTTCCTGAAAATACTAGAAATACTAAAGGTATCTGACTAGTTACTGTTTTTTCACTTTTAAAACAGGCATGCAAATATTTTTTTGTAATTTGAATTTGCAGCACGGTTGTAACAAAATCCTCAGTTGTACATTTATCTGCAGTGAAGAGGAAGGCAACTAATATCATCTAATTTATATTTTAAATTTCTTGGTGGTGCTTTGAAAGACAATATACATATGTATAGTATATGAACATATATATATGTAATATATGAACATATATATACATGCATGTATGTATATATGTACATACAAGTATGTGTGTGTGTATATATATATACATATATATATATGAATATATGAACATCCTCACTGATTTAGTGTAGACATCGTAAGCTGGGGGATGAAATCACTTAGCCAGTCCAATAAAGATATCCATACTCGGGGCGCCTGGGTGGCGCAGTCGTTTGAGCGTCCGACTTCAGCCAGGTCACGATCTCGCGGTCCGTGAGTTCGAGCCCCGCGTCAGGCTCTGGGCTGATGGCTCGGAGCCTGGAGCCTGTTTCCGATTCTGTGTCTCCCTCTCTCTCTGACCCTCCCCCGTTCATGCTCTGTCTCTCTCTGTCCCAAAAATAAATAAAAAACGTTGAAAAAAAATTAAAAAAAAAAAAGATATCCATACTCTAGAACAGTGACCAGTACTTGATGCTACATGCCTCAGTTTAGTCCTCAGAGATCAGAAGCTTGGTAAATCCATCTGTTAGAAATGTACACATTAAAAGAGATTACATGAAGGATTGGCCTACTGCCACGACAGGTCAGAGAGATTCCATAATGGCAGGACGTTAAGCTGAATTATTAGGGGTATCAAGCCTCTGCTGCTTTTTGACCTGAGTCCATGGGCAACTAAACCAATGGTAGTATCATAAGATTATCAAGGGAAGGCAACTTCTGGGAATGAGTCTGATTTTGCATACCTAGAAAATCATCACACTCAAAGACACTAAAAAAAAAAAAAAACCTTCTGTTTTTGTGAAAGAAGCTAGGAGAAGCCTAATTTCCAACTGGCTATTAAAAAAAAGTGCTTACATATATGCTGTTTATATTTAAGTGAGAGGCTCAAACTAGAATTCAAACACTCGAAGTAGAAAGAAGCTACAGTAAAACCTCATAAGTTATAAACAAACAATTCTTTCAAAATACAACTCTTTATTTAGGTGATAGAAAATATAAGTAATGGAAGATATCAAAACGGTATTTGGAAACCTCATTGGTTAGTTGCATATTGGAATATACTATGCAAAGGTAATCTACACTTGATAGGAAGAGTGTTCAGTGTAGATGTTTGTTCAATTTCTGGCATAAGGGAAAATTTTGATGATTTTTCTGTGGCAGCCATAAGATTTACTGAAAAAAAAAGATGGCTTATGGAAATCTAAAATGCTCATCTTTCTTACAAATAAGCCATTTTAAAAGGTAAATCTATGAGAATGTGTGCCTTTATTTAAATGCATGTATTATAAAATATCAGTATATTTCTTTAATCAAAATGGTACAATCTTAGTCTTGTGAGAGTGGTTTCTTTTAAATTACAGGTATATCAATTGCAGCTATGAAGTTAACTTGCTGTTCTATTTACCTACCTGTGCCACAAAGCTAAATATTATCAGAGTATGGCAATTATTCAGAAGAAAATCATTTTTGTTGATGTGAAATTTAATTGCTGAAATTGAAGAACCCAAATCACTAGGTGTGTTTTATGCTATCAAACTACAGATGCTCTCTGTATCATACCCTGCAGCGACTTTTTAGGCATTCCATATGGCTAAGCAGTTCCATTAACAAGTACATACAAAAAATTGTGGGGTGAAGTAAAACTGAATAATTCAGACGATTTATGTGCGATAAGTATCACTCAAGAAATTTTATGATATTATTTCAATTAAATAATTGCATGGTGCATTTTAATTCCAGCTATAAAAGTCTTTGGACGATTGTAATTTTGAAATTAGGTTAAGAAACATAAAAGTCCAAAGTTCCAGAGATTTTTTTTTTTCAGTCTTAGGCTGGTAAATAAGCTCCAGTTTTAAGTTATGCAGGTAGATACTTGTTAATAAAAATAGAACATGGTATGAAACATATAATTTTATATAATGAAGAGTTACATAAATTCAGATAATTGTGCCAGTTTCTGGAATACAATCTGTGAAATAAAAAATCTGAAGAGATAGATACACATGGAGTCAGAAGTCCTGGTACGTTCGGAAAAGAACACAGGACTTGGAAAGCAGAGGAACTGAGGTTTCAAATCTGTTCACTCGCTTGGAATGAAAGCTTGAGCCAACTATGTAGCCTCTTCAAGCCTACATTTATTTATTGCAGAAATTTGGGAAATTGGCTACCTGAACTTTCAGTTCCATTCAGCTTTATGATTCTCTAGTTCTGTTCACCTCTTATTTCATATTTGTGTCTCATCGAGAGAAAGAGTGAGTATCGGAACGATAAAGTCCTGTTAGATGCGAGGCTGGCATAAAGAAACATAATGCTTAGAATGCACTTAATTATTGCTAGCCTGGACAGATTTCTTCCCAGATTCCAGAACTATTATGAATGAATGACCTTTGGATAAAAGTAAAAAACATGCATGACACCAGGTAAATAATCTTCCATTTTTCCATCCAGGAAGAAAAAGGCAGTTGCCTGATACAGACGGAGACACTTGTCCAAGATTCGGGAGACTGGGATGCTTTTCCTGCCCTCAGGTCCCGTAAACCTACTGCAATCCTTCCTACAAAGTCTTTTCTGCATTGAAACTGGGGTACCGGGGAGGTTGTTGCTTGTGGATAAAAATATTTAGCAGAAGAATTTTAATAGTGAAGTGGATGAACAACATAAATAGCTCTGTTACAACTGAGAAAATAGACCCAGGGAAGTATATTCTACATCATTAAAGAATAAAGAAGCGCAACAGAAACAATGTGAACTCCTTCTTTCACCTACCAGACTGGCAACGATGAAAATGCAAAACCCAGATTTTTCACGAGAGGAAAACAGGTCCATTGTTGGATGTATGAATTACTATAAACAATATGGAGGGAAACCAGACATCATATGTCAAAACATAAATTGTGCATATCATTTGAACTAGCATCTCACTTCTAGAAATTTATATTAAGGTGATAATTGTGCAAGTTCAAAAAGATTTATGTTAAAGAAATCTTATTGCAGCATTTGATAAAATAAATAATAATTATCAATAGTGGGAAGGTAATACATTGTAGAAACAATATGGTGAAATAGTTTATTGTCTCAAATAATGATACATTTTAATTCATCTCTTTATTATGGTCTGTCTCATCTCACTAGCCTATAACCTTCATAAGGCAGAGGCTTTGTCATTACAATATTTTCCCACACCTATAGCAGTGGCTTTATAAATGTGGTTGAATGACTGAATGAATTGAAAAGGGCAGAGTATAGATATGAAAATGTATTCATGATCTTCTGCCGAAAGAAACAACAGCACAAAAGAAACTTCCAGCCAATAAATGGGAGAAATGAAAATAAAGATGAAATGAACAAATTAAAAATAGAAAAATAGTTAACAGAATCTCAACATCTCCATGGAAGTATATGTTTGGATTTTAACAATGGGATTCTAAAATTTATCTGAGAAAATAATTGGGTGGTGGCAGCTGTGAAGTTTTGGAAAAGATTAACCAGAGTATGTGTGAGTATGGGAAGCAAGGAGGAAGGGCTTGCTCCATAAGCTATATGACATATTATCAAGTTAAAGTAATTTATGTGTTAGGCTGGCACCAAAATCAAATGATAGGTCAATGGAACAGAATAGATTTTTAATGGAAGCACCATTAACTTTCTTTATTATGTTATACTTGTAATGCATTTCAGATTGACCAAATGCTAACTGTAAAAACATGCCAAAAACACCCCCCTCCCCAAACTACATTATAAATGTACCTATACAATCCTTGGATTGGCAAGACTTTTCTAAAGCCTAAAGGAAAGGAAGAGAGAAAAATAATTTTACTGCAATAATTAAAAGCCTTTGAATTTAAAAATAAAATAAAAATAAGAGACAAAGTACAAAATAGGAAAACCATTTGTAATGACTAATAGAGCTACCAGAAACCTAATGTGTAAATGGGCAAAGAAATGTCCATGTAACTCATAAAATAAAAATTAAAAATGGCTAGTGAATATATGAAGTATTTGACATCACCGAAAATCAAAGGTACACAAATTGAACTTGATACTTCTTATTTGATTATAAATCATAAAAAGTAAAGAATAGATGGGGCACTTGGGTGGTTCAGTATGCTAAGCGTCTGACTCTTGATTTGGCTCGGGTTATGATCTTATGGTTCGTCAGTTTGAGCCCCACATCAGGCTGTGCACTAACAGCCGGGAGCCTGTTTGTGATCCTCTTTCTCCCTCTCTCTGCCCCCCACCACCCTGCTTGTGCGCACACACACACTCTCTTTCTCTCAAAATCAATAAATAGGGGCACCTGTGTGGCTCAGTCAGTTGAGCATCCGACATTGGCTCAGGTTGATCTCGCTGCTGTCAGTGCTGAGCCTGCTTCAGATCCTCTGTCCCTCTTTCTCTGACCCTTCCACGGCTTGTGCCCTCTCAAAAAAACGTTTTTAAAAAATCAATAAATAAACTTAAAAAAAGAATATACAACACCAGCAATAATGGGGTAAGACATATACTCTCATCCCAGGTACAGGAAATGTGCTTTGGTGAAACAACTTCTGGAAAAAAGACTTCAGCAGTATGGATAAATATCTCCAAATATGCCACCTGTTAACACATTACTTTTAGTATTATTTACTCATTCACATTGTTCTTTAAAAGTAAATTACACAAATATTACCTAAACATATTAAATTGTTAAAATACATTCAAATGATGCAGAAAACACAGAGGTTCTTTTTTCCACATTATCCCCATTTTCAGTAATGTATAATGATCTTTATTGTGTTTCCTTACAAGTCTCTTTCACTGAAATTCCTATGTAAATGGAAAAATACACTGATTTGCTTTGAGCATTTGTTTTTGTTCAGTGGGATATTTGTTCTAGTCAGGTTGACCATCTTGTTCTGTGGTTAAGAAGCCACCACCCATGTCTCCTTGGTTTCACATACCAAATGTATATTCTTTACTGTGCACAGCCATGCTTCGAAGCAGTGATGCATAGATCAAGACTTCCATCTTATGGCTATGCCATCTGGAACACATATTTTCCAGGTTGCATATTTTCTGTTGCAAAGGAAGAATGAGACTGAGGGCCATGCACTGAATGTTCAGAATGCTTTGGCCAGAATTGGCAAGCATTAATTCCACTCACAACTCTTTGGCCAAAAGTAGTTCTATATCCATGCATGAGCATACATGCTGGCTGGGGAATGTGGTGGAACATACAGATATTTGATATAAATAGTATTTATAGTGAATACTATTTTATAGTATTTATTATAATTTATAGTAAACATTTACTATATAGTACTTCATGTTGCTATTATAACATTCTGCTATAATGTTGTATATATTGTTTCCTTCACAGCAGGGAAGTCTCAGGGTAGCTGGACTGCTGGCTGGCTTCCTCTGGACCAAGGCAGAGGCTGCAAGCTTCTTCTGACCTAGCATGTCAGTATGATACTATCACATTGGGACTCAGTAATGTTAAATGGGACAATCAGATGATCAAGTTCACTTTTTGACAAAGATTGGGAGAGTTGATAATGGCCAGAGTAAGATAGCTAAAATGCACTGGCTTCTGTGTCAGGTGAAAGCAAATTGCTTTTGGTTATCTCTGCTATTGGAGAACAGAAAAAAAAACCCCACATTTTCAAGTTATTGTTAGATCAATAACAATCCATTGTCATCCTCCAAAACCCCTATGTCTTCGGCACAGGCCAAGCAGGAAAGTTAAATGGAGGAAGTGGTAAGAATCATCATTCCTACATCTTTCAGGTTTTTTTAAAATTTATTTTTTATATTTTTACGGTGATGCTACTGCCTGAAATTTGCCAGGGATAAAATATGTCTTTAAATTTCTATTTTGGTACAAATATGTTAGTATAGAAGCTTCCAATTGGACTTCCTATTATAAGGGTTCACATTCCATAGGTCTCATAGCCAATGTAGATTCTGTGAATCCCATAGTAACTTAGAAAAGGTTCCCTAGAAGACAGAGCCTGAGGGAAACAGGAAAAAGGGAAAATGGACTGAATCAGAAAGGAAGGGAGAAGAAATGCAAAGGGAGTATTATGAGCCCAGCCACAGCTTCCGCTTCTGCTGCTCCTGCTGTTGTGCGTTTTCTTAATTCCGAATCAACTTCAAAGCTACAGATAAATTACAAGACCAGAACAAGGGGCATTCCCTCCAATCCTCAGCTGAGAGTAAATTGGCAGCATTATGTCCATTACTCTTAAATGCTTTAGTGGATGCTGGCGACAAACCAGCAGTCTCCTATGGAAGCATAACATAACCACCAAAACCGAACAAGTTCATTGCATGCCCCTCACTGCCCTCTGATCCCAAGACTCCATTCAGTGACGCCAGCAGTACCAGGTGGTCTATCCTTTGTAGTAAAAGAATCCAATCTGTCATCTCATGTTGCTGTTCAGCTGCAATGTTTCTATCCTCCTTCAGTGTGGAGTCGTTCCCCAGTCTTTGCTTGATTTTCGTGGCCATGACAGTTTTGAAGATTACAGGCCAGCTATCCAGGGGATGCTCCTTAATCTATGTCTGATAGTTCTTCACGATTAGATTCAGATTGCGCCTCTTTGGTAGGAACATCATGGAAGTGACACTGTGTTCTTTTCATCGCAAATGATCAAATGGTGCGAAATTTGTTTGTTATTGTTTGTTGTGGGGTTTTTTTGTATAATGCATCTTTATGTTATTTATTTATTTATTTTTAAAATGCTGCACAATTTTGATTTGTACACTGGTGGTAAGGTTAATTTTGGTCATCTGATTAAGGTGGTGCCTGTCAAACTTCTGCAAATGTAAAGTTACATTTTTACACTCCATGAGTCGTAAGTATTTTGTTGTGAGTTACTTTGAGATAACGTAATTATTCTCTTCCTAATCAAAATGTTTTCATTTATGTATTATATCAGTATGGACTCTGGATTTGTTTTCTTCAAAGGGTCATAATATATTACTGTTTTTATTTTGTTGCAAAACTGTGCCAGATTTGGCCAGGGTTCTGTGCCTTCAAGCTGGCTTCTGTGTTTTGGTGAAACATCAGCGCTAATTAAAGAACCTCCTTACTTTTTGGCACAATATGTTCTAGGTTCATGTCGTACTTTCTTGGCCCCTGCCTTGGAATTAGCCATTCTTCCAAGGAAGTCTGGCTTGTAATGGTGAAGAATGATATTTAAAAAGCAACATCTGGGCCCTTAGGTGTATTTCTTGCTATTGGGGGGCTGTAGCTCCTAGGATCTCTCAATGGCCAGAGCTAGAAAACACACACACACACACACACACACACACACACACACACTCACATCTATATACATTGCTGTATCTATAAAGCTTCTTAGCCATGATTTCATCCGCATATTTTCAATTTCAATCCAATCCCACAGAGTTTAACCTGCTTTTCTATATTTGTAACTCCCATCTCTGACAGTGAGAAACCTGGCTCCCATCATCTAGATGTCTGTTCGAACAATCTACTTGTCTGTATGCAGTCTTCCATTACTGCCTCCACCCCCACCCCATCCCTGGGTGCTTTCCTCACTTCTTGGCTCCCACACTCCACTCTGGGCCTGCACGGATCCCCTTCCTCCTCCTCCTCAGCCTACCTCCCATCCCTCCCAGTGTAAACATATATGTTGCTCAGCCCCAAGTAATGGATTTGGGGTCTAATTTTTTTAGGATGAGGAGAAAGAGAGAGAAAAGGGAAGGGAACACAAGGGGAAATGGGCAAGAGACAGAAGAGTGAAAGGTGGGAACAGACAAAATAGGAGAGGGAAAGAGAAGAGGAAGCTGGACGCTACAGCACCTTCTGGCCCAGTGATTGCCCGTCTCGCTGGACATTGTCAGAGAGGCTGTGTAAAACCGCTGCCAGGCGGAACACTCTGTCCACAGGGAGGAAGAACTCCTTCCTATCTTCTGTCTCCCACTGGGTAAAGTCTCCCAGGACATGAACCACCCTGTGCTTCTGGTTGCATCACCTGGCTTTTGCAGACACTCGCTAGGGAAGCTAGAGACCCCACAGATCTGGAACAGCCAGTGGGCAGCAGTGGTGATCTCTCTCCTAGGTGGCCCTCATCTCAGGCTGAAGCAGTGACAACAGCAGCAAACTGGCTCAATGACATACAAATCACTGCCATAGCCATTCTGACAGAAAAACAAGGCAAATACGTGAATCTAGAGTAGTCATTAAACTGAACTAGTACAGTCTATCCCTTGGCTGAGAGCAAAACTGAAAGTCCAATTCTTCATGTGAGTGGCCGGTTGCAATTTCCCAGAATCTTAGCAAATCAAGCTGCTTCTCATCTCTTGCAGTTCGTCTCACATTGATAATTATTACTTGATATCTTCTTCTCCCACAAACCATTCTAGATTTCCCTTTTCAGATAACACCTCAGTAGCCTGGAGAGCTTGCAGTGGAGTGACCCAGACCTCTATCTTCAAGTAGTTTGAGCCCTTAGTTCCCTTCTCTTAAAGATCAGGGCTTCAGGTATTGCCCATTTACAGTTATCTGGTTGTGGAAGTATGAAGAGAGCCCCCTGTGCCTCCTCTGGGTTCCTCGTGGCAATCACGTTTGGTTATGCCAGGCACTGCTTGCTGGTCTTATGGCAGCCATTGGGCATGGAAGTCTCAAGGGAAACGCCAGTGAATCCTAATTCTACCCCTTGGTTTTTCAGATTAATGTATTCTAGCTCTTGGGGATATAACACAAGCCGTTGGCTCAGTGCACGTATGCATCCTGGAGGACAGAGTCCAAAACTCAGACGACATGTCCCTTATGCTGACACCCCTTCTGACTCTTCAACTGCCATTCCGTACTTTTGTAAGCTGGCTTGTAAAACTGATCTTTGTGATCTATGTGATCTTCCTCTTGTGCTTGCTTGATACAAAACAACAGATGACTTTAGAAGCCATATATTCAATATTGCAAAGCCACATGATAAAAGGAATTGAAACACCACATGCAGGGGATCACTTACCAATTAGTAATATCCATTTTGGATTCCATATGAGGAAATAAACCTCTCATATTGTGTTGTAATCATTGTACATTTGGGGCATTATTTATTAATTAGCTAGTGTTGCTGCTAATGCCCTGCTTCACTGAGGCCAAAGCTCTGAGCTAAACTCCCCCCTTAACGAAACTGAGAATAATAATTACATGAAAATTAAATCACAGAAAATGAAGCACCTTAGCTTATATTTACCTAATCTCAGACTATTCACAACTGATTTTAAAGTTGTGATGTCAAAATATGATATGGCAGACCCTGCAATGGGTATAATAATATTAATAGCTTTAATCACGTAGACCATTCTATCTTAAACTTGCTAAAATTATCATTACCATAATTATAAATAATGGCAGTCATCTTGATGTGCTGCATTTCAGATTGGTCTGCTAGGATTTTTGCAAAGCAAAATCGTAAGTGCCTCTTCGGTGGGGGATGTTATTCAAGTAGCCCATAAAGACAAAAGTTCAATTTCATTTGTAATGGTGATGTAATGCATGCGAAATGAAATAATCTCTGTACTGCATAACGTGAATTATTTTCCTAAATAGTTTCCTACAGCAACTTTGATTTTGAAGGAACATGGTGGGATGGGAGTGATTATTCTTCAATACTATTGATTTCTCTATGCCTTAGATCAATGGTTCTCAACTGAGGCAATTTTGTCCCCAGGAGACACTCAGCAATTCAGTCCAAAATGCCAGTAATGTTGGGGAACTCTGACTTAGGTGATGATATTTTAAACCTCTTTTTTTAATGTGGATTAATTTGTAGTTAAAACCCAAACCAAAGCAAACCAAAATAAAATAACTGAAACCACCACAAATTGGAGGAAATACAACAAACCTAATTGTCAATTTGCAGTTACACCATTCTGATATAAAATGCCATAAAAGAGATGTATCACTCTCCTATGTATATTATCTGTTAAAACAGTAAAGCTAACCTAAACTTTACAATTGCTCTGAACACCTATGTACTCCTAGTCTTGGTTTCCAGAATGGAGCATCTAATACCAGGTGTCTCCTAGGTTTTCTCATCCTCATAAACTGCATTACCAAGAACGAGGTGAATGCCGAAATCTGTGTTTAGCAAAGGACCCCCCGCCCCGCCCTGCCAGACATATGCATGAATAGAAAGCCTGAAGGGCAGGGGTGATCATAACCATACATGATGACAGGGGTCAGTCAGAAGACAGCCAAAGTGTCTTGGTGTCCCGAAGTCTTGCCAAGCATTCACAGCTGTTGTAGAGGTGTTAGCTAACACCTAGAAGTCCCACACACCCACAGTCTTCCTCAGAGCTACTCTGGGGTGAGAGAACAGAATTGTGTGAGAGTGTAAATGCACAAAGTGAGGAAGGCACAACACGTACTTTCTTGCTACCTTACCATAGACTCTATTGACGTTAGAGGACCTCACCCTATTCTCCCAAACCTGGCAAACAAAAAACCTAAAACAGCCTGGCTCACCTGGTGGTTTTTTTTTTTTTTTTTCTTCTCTCAAGTATTTTCAAGTTTTGGGAGGTGATTCAGACTTAGGAAAAAAAGTTGGTGCTAGCTCTCCTGTTCAAGGCAGTGTAACTGACACATGAAATTCACACACATTTGAAGACTGTAGTGAGATGTCTGCTTTGAAGGAGGAGAGAAGAAACATAAAATAAATGTTTTCCTCTTTGGAATACTCCTTTAAAAACTAAGTGGTTCTATTTAAAAGCTTACTGTTCATAAAGGCAGTTAAACATCACTGACATGGACTAATTATAGACAAGGCCCATAATAAATTAACAGAGTACTCAGAAGAAAAACAGCACTCTAACTTTTAAGTACTTACAGTAATTTGTCATCGTGCTAGTCAACTCCTCCTAAAGAAGGATCTCTCCAGAAAATTATTTTCGTGTTTTGAGGAATAATCAGCAGCATTACCTTAATTTAAAAAGTTATGCGTTAAAGTCATTAGAATAGTTTCTGGTAATTAAATAGGTTTAAAATGTCCTCACATGTTGTATCTTTATTACTAATTTGTTCACCAAAACCTTTCTTTGCAGATTGGATGAAGGAAAATTTTAGCTCAGATTAAGGCAATTGATAAAAATGACAAATTAGGGGTGCCTGGGTGGCTCAGTCAGTTGAACATCCAACTCTTGATCTCAGCTCAAGTCATGATCCCAGAATCATTGCATCAAGCCCCATGTTGGGCTCCAAGCTGAGCATGGAGTCTGCTTAAGATTCTCTCTCTCTCTCTCTCTCTTGCAGTGGCTGGATGGCTCAGTCAGTTAAGCGTAGAACTTCAGCTCAGGTCATGATCTCATGGCTTGTGAGTTCAAGCCCCACGTCAGTCTCTGTGCTGTGCTGACAGCTCTGAGCCTGAAGTCTGATTCGGATTCTGTCCCTGTCTCTCTGCCCCTCCCCCAAATGCACACTGTCTCTTTCTCTCAAACATAAACATTAAAAAAAAAAAAAAGATTATCTTTCTTTCTGTCTCTCTCACTCCCTCTGTCCCTCTTGCCTGCTTGCACTCTCTCTCTTTATATAATAAAAAAAAGACAAATTAGAAGAGTTGTAAATTAGTGAGATATATTACACTGTGTGAAAGAGAGGTTCCACTGGAAGTAGGATGTTGAACTTGGCAAGTCAGAGGTTAGAATGGCTTTAGGGGAAAGGGAAAAGAGCCTATAGTGACTGAGTGGGACTTAAGGGAGAAGGAACCAGGGAGGTGATTAATAATGAGTTTGGAAGTAGAGACTAGACATGTTGACCAATGAAGGCCATGCGTTTCTCCATGGGAGGAAACAATGCAATTGAAAGTTGATGAAAATCATCCAAGTCTGGAAGAGTCATTTTCTGTGGAGAACATGGGAGAGCTGACTGGGGAAATTAGAAAGTGTTACCAATTTAGGTTGAAAACCATAAGAACACAAACAAAAAAAGGACCAATGATAGGATATCAAAAACAAACAAACAAAAAATCATGTTAACACATCTGGGACCCATATCTATTAAGGTAAACATCTGACTCAAATCTTTTTCCTTTGGTCCCATTTTAGCAACCTTCTCCATGACCTAGTCAGTGGCTTCCCTCCGCTCTAGCATGTGAGGTGAGGTGCCCCCCGTTTCAGGCACCTCTCCTCTCAGTGTTCAGGAGTAGACCCTGGTCTTATTCTCTAAGAACTAGTTCTAGAGCAAACTTTGCTGCCACAGCGCTTGTTTTGATAAGTCAGTTCATTGTTCAGACTCCAAACTTTAAATTAGTTCACGATAAACTAATTTAGTTTGTGATTAGCTGTGATTGTAGATAATCACAAGATTTGGGGGCAGGGAAGGATATAAATAAAAGGAGGAAAATTCAGATATAAAATTAACTAGGCAACATGTTTTGTGTGGGCTAAAAAAAAAAAAAATAAATCATTCATTTTAATCTAATCCTGGTCAAAGGGCCACTGTTGTCTTTCCACAATTTGACTGCTCATTTAAATAAGATCTTGTTAAGTCAAGATCCATTAATTGGTAATGTTCAGATATTTAAATATCTTTAAGGTGTCAGTGAACAAAGTTTGTGTTAGGTAAGATACCAGTATAAATAAGATTAAAGAGTGAATATTTACTTACTTGTGAAAAAATATTTTAACATCTCTCCAAGAATTTAATAGGTCTGGGGTTCCTGGGTGGCTCAGTGGTTAAACGTCCAACTTCGGTTCAGGTCACGATCTTGCGGTGCGTGATTTCGAGCCCCCCATTGGGCTCTGTGCTGACAGCTCAGAGCCGGAAGCCTGCTTTGGATTCTGTGTTTCCCTCTCTCTCTGCCCCTCCCCTGCTCGTGCTCCCTCTCCCCCCCTCAAAAATAAACATTAAAAAAAAAAAAGAATTTAATATGTCTGTCTAGCATACACACTTGTCTCTTGAAAAAAAATCAAAAGGTCCTGCACACAAAGTCCTATTTTCAACTGGAGATAACAGCAATGCATCTGGTTTGTTTCATCCACTCCAAAGTGTTTCACCTGATGAATGTATTGTAATGACTCAATAGTGCCAAGATTCTCAACCATGGCAGCTTCTTGGTATGACCGCGATAGCTAAAGTGCTAGTCTCCCGAGCTTCTAAGTTAATTGGTTGAAGTAGGACTTACATATTTCTTAGTTTCAAAACCTCCCCAGATGATTTTAATGGGTATTAGAACACAGTTAGTAAATTGTGAAACAATTACCTGGTCATAAGCAGCACTTTAAAAATGAAATACATTATGTTTGCAGTAAGGATAATCTTCATTTGTGAAACTTTTGTGTTGGCTGTTTGTGTCAGTATGTGGATATGAGTGTTTACTTGGTTGCTATGTAAAATATATACATATATATTTAATTTTTAAATTTTATTTATTTTTGAGAGACAGAAAGAGAGACAGAGAGAGACAGAGAAAGAAAGAGTATGAGCAGGGGAGGGGCAGAGAGAGAGGGAGACACAGAATCCGAAGAAGGCTCCAGTCTCTGAGCTGTCAGCACAGAGCCTGATGCGGTGCTCAAACTCGTGAACCATGAGATCATGACCTGAGCCAAAGTCGGATGCTCAACAGACTGAACCTCCCAGGTGCCTCAAAATATATTTTTAACTCTGGAATACGCTAATCATTGGAACTGGTCTTAATACTCACAAACTGAGTTAATGAAGATTATACAAAATTATTTTTCTATTCATAAGGACTCTTCTATGAAACTAAATTGACTTTTAGTGTATCGAGGTTAAGAACACAGATTCTGAAGCTAAACTACCTGAGTTTGAATCCCATATCGGCCATGAACTGACCTTAGCAACTGTGGGCAAATTGCTCCATCTCTCTGTACCTCAACTTCAACTGTAAAGTAGAGAAAATTATAGTTGCTACCTGATAGAATTGTTATGAATATTAAACAAGTTAATGTTTGCATAGCATTACAACAGTACACTATAGTAAGTAATATGTAAGATGTAAATAAAAATACATTTTTATTAAATAGATAAGATTAAAATAATTCATTTGGAACTTCATTCAAAGAAACAGCAAAACTTTATTCTAGGTTACAACACATTTCAATATCAAAAGAACATAGCCAAAGCATGGGAGTTATAACTAATAATTCACTGAAGAGGTGCAAAAGTGAAACCTAATTTCATAGTAAACTGGTTGGGAGAAGAGTCCTAGGCATTGGCTGAATGTGTTCTCAGTTGGCACTATGTAAAAAACCTTTAAATTCACTTGTATCTTTTGCTGTAGCACATTGAACACCCTCATATTTAATAATGAAATTATTTCTGCCCCTATTTCAGTTAAAAATTTTTTGTGATACATTGCCTTTTGAATGTTGTGCCAATGTCTTATAATCTTTTAATGCCTCTATTCTCCTCACTTAATGAAGCTCTCCTGGAAGATATTTTCTTTAGCACTTTTGATGTTTCAAGTTAAGCACAGAAGTAGGAATGGTGAGTAAAACTGCAGTTTCTCTGGTCACTTGGGTAGATGTCAATTTTGGATTAGGGAAATTATAGGCTCCGTGATAAATATTTCAGGCTGCTGACTACAATGAAAAGTAATTAAAGCAGCTATTGACAACAGGTGCTGTATGGGGGAAATGGTGCCTTTTATCATGAGGTTGTGGGTGCATGTGTTAAATGTGCTCATCATTTTCTCTTTTCTATTATTCACTGAATACCCTGGGGAGATTATTCTATTGCCAGCACTTATAGGATATAATGAAACCACATTAAATATGTATCTGATTGCTACCAACTGTGTGGAAAGCGTATGCTAACTATGGCTATGTGCAGCGAGTGGGAGTCAGGGACCAGTGAAGTTCAACTTCACTGTGACTTCTTTGTGCTTGACCCACGGGCCTTCACTGTTTCACTGACCTTTAATTCAAGCATCGGATTTCTTTTTGTTTGTTTGTTTGTTAAATGAAAACTTCAAGAGGGTTGTAATAAGATATATACTTCTTTTAGACCTAAGTGTTTCCATATAGGGAACTTCTTAACATATGGCATATGAACAACCACGATGGAAAATGATTTTAATCTTATCAGTTTTAATTACATATTTCGTTGGAATATTAAGCACCATATTTCACAACACATCTCATTTTAACTCCATTAAACTCGTAGGCTTCTTCTTAAAAACAAAAAAGAAAGGTATAAATAACACAGTGGTTCAATTTTGGTTCATAAGGTATTACGTTCATATTAAAGTTCTAGAATGAGGCATTGCAAAATAAAATGCTCTACTTATGAAAATGTTTTTTAAAAACTATCTTTTCATAAAAGTTATTAAAGTTTCTATCTTTTACTTTCCACTTATATAGAAGATGATTATAATTGAATAATAATCAAACTGCACTTTTAAATGTAGAAGTAACTTTTATGTGTATATTATCCCTTTTTTATTGTAATGTTTCCATTATATAAAGATGTACATTTTTCCAAGGTTATAAAGGCTCAAGATCACTTCTGTGTATGTGGAGATCAGTACTTGTTCATAGATGGCAACTTTATTGTATATAGTTAAGTTTACTGACATCAGAAGAAAAAAAATCAAAGCTTATAATACATAGTAATCTATAATTATTTTACTACAAATCTAATGCAATAAATTTAAATATCATTAAATGTCTTAAATTTGCATACACTGTTGACTACTGATTATATTCTTGTAATGCTTCAAATAAATTTGCTATCAAAATACCTGAGAACTTTGGAAATGTCATAAAAAATCTGATGAGAACCTGTATCTTCTGTACATTGTAACTTTGTGAATATGGGGAAATAAAAAATATCTCTAAAATTTTATGAAAAAGTTTAAGGAGTGCCTAGGTGGCTCGGTCGGTTAACTGTCTGACTCTTGGTTTTAGCTCAGGTCATGATCAAACAGTTTGTGAGTTTAAGTCTCGCACTGGGAGAACTGACAGTGAAAAGGCCACTTGGGATTTTCTCTCTCCTTCTCTCTCTGCCCCTCCCTGCCTCTCTCTCTCTCTCTCAAAATAAATAAACCTAAATTTAAAAAGAAATTAAAATATTTTAAAAACCAGTTTGAATCTCTTCTGAGTTTTAAATATTTATTTGAAGAACTGTTTACAGTTGTGTACCTACTACATGTCTGGCCCTGGGTCAAGCATTTAAGACACCAGGCTGAGTAAGGGCACGATCATAGGTCCAAACACTTAGGAACATGCACTTTCCTTTCAGAGCAAGAGCTGAAGAACTATCTTCCTAACACTCTTAATGTTTAGAATTACTGATCTGAAAGGCAAAGAATCTCTATGGATGTAGCTCTGTTTCTTAGAGAATTCCCTGGGCTTATGCTTTAGACTCAGCAAGTCCCACAGTTAAGCAAGAACGGAGCCACTGAGAAAAAAAGGAAATTTTTAATTGAAATTAACCTGGAACTTCCTGATGCTTATAGGCATCATAGAAGAATTCTGCAGGGTATATAGTCAATAGCACTCCTGCCTTCTGGCTGGTGAGATGTCATCTTCATTCATTTATTTGAAACCTTTTTATTCATTTATTTATGTACTGGGCAATGTGCTGGGCAATGGAGTTACAAGCGAACTAGGGACACACCATTTCTGCCCCTGTAGAGCTTATGCACATCTAGCTGGGAAGATAGACAAGGGAGCAGCAAGTACAATACAGCATTGCGACTGCTGTGGGAACAGAGGAACAGGGTGCCTAGCTCAGCCTCCAGAGTGGTGGTGGTGAGCACCCAGCAAAGGGCTGTCTTCAGGAATTAACAGTTGAACAAAGACCTATAAGAACACATTGGGAAGGTGCGGGGGCCGAGGAGAATGGGAGAAACTGTCCCATGCAAACAGAAGAGGGAATGGTCTCTGGGAAGGACTGAAGACGAGGAACTCATGAATCAAGAAAAAGAAAGATCTGTTTGCCTGGACCTCAGGGAGTGAGGCTGGAGACAGAATCAGGGATTCATAATTTATGTGAAGAGTTCGGACTTTTTCCTTGGCACAGTGCAGAGTCCCCAAAATAGAGTCAGCAGTGCAAAGACTTTAAACAATCAATATAATAATAATTTTAAAAAAACAAAAAAAGGAAAAAAAGAGGTGGCAGAGAAACACTATAGAGAATGTGGCAATAATCCAGGTGAGAGATTTTTGAAGGGAGAGCTATAGTGTAGCAGCAGTGGGCTTTAAGTGAAAGTTAAGTGAACTGTTTAGGAGTTAGTGCAGGAAGAATTTAATACCACTCATGTGATGAATGAGGGAGAGGGAAGAATCAAGGACTTCCAGATTCCTAGATGGAGTAATTGGGTAAATAGCCTTGTCATTCTCTGCTATAAGAGGGACACAGGAGAGAAAGGGCTTATGAAGTTGGCTTGGAAATACTGAGCTTGAAGTACTTCTGGAATCTACTAGAAATATGAGCTGGACTAGAGCTATCAGTGGTCAGTAAGCAATGAGAATGGGCACATGAGCTTACTTAGAAACAGTGTGTATAGGGAGAGGGAAGAAAAAGGTCTGAACTACAACAAAATATAAAGCACATGTAAATGCAGAGGAGCCTAAAATTGAGTTTCAGGATAGTGAGAGAACGAGAAAGTGAACCATGTAAGTTCAGGATTATGGAAGCCAGCAGCAGAGTTTTAAAAGGAGGAAGTAATACTCAGCATCCAGTGTTGCTGAGGGGCCAAAAAAGATGAGTGTGAGTATTTAAACATGTTCATTAGATTAAGACATAGAATATTTTGTTGATTTGCCAACCACATATATAATTTCTGTATTTTATGTTAGGGGCAGCAACTTTCTTGCTGCTTTACTGCTGTGATGTTCTAAGTACTGTGGTAGGCACTTTAGATATATTAGTTTATATGATTGTCACAGTATCCCTATGATCCGGTATTATGTCAATTTTACACACATGGAAGTCAAGCTTATTTGAGCCACAGATCCCTATTATTATCATTATTTTTTAGTAGAGGAAGAGCATGATAGCAAGGCAGAGGGGCAGAGGGAGAGAGAGAGAATCTTAAGCAGGCTCCATCCTAAGAGCCCCCAATGCAGGGCTCTATCCCATGACCCTGGGATCATGATCTGAATCTAAATTCAGAGTTGGACGCTCAACCGACAGAGCCACCTGGGTGTTCTGAGCCACAGATACTTACTCTTAGATGCAGGTTTGCTTTTTCTCCTCTATACCACACTGCCTCATGGGAGTTCTGGCCTAATCCTTGAGGATATAGAGTCACATCATAGAGGTTGGCCCTGATCTCTTTTGAGTCAAGTTTGTGCCAGCACATGGTTCCCACCTTATAACCCAGTTTTGACTTTCATGTTATCATTCTTTATTCAAGTTTTGTCTTGGAAGTCTGCCTACAGCAGGGTTTCTAAACAGCATTATTATTAAAATTTTGAGTCAGAGAATTATTTGTTTTGGGGGGCTATCCAGTGCATTGTGGGAAATTGAGTAGCATCCCTGGCTTCTACCCTCTAGGTGCCATTTGCACACTCTAGCCCCAAACAGGGAGGACAAAAAATGTCTTCACAAGTTGCCAAATGTCTCTGGGGGGCAAAATGGCTCCCAGTTGGGAACCACTAGACTAGAGCCACACCCATTTAAGACTGATGCTTTGCCTTAGTCTTACTAGCCTTTTCTCTCTTTCTCTTCCATGCCACTAAAGAAACTAGAATCCAGTTCCTAACTACTGGGCAAGTTTTATAATGCCCCTATCCAATCACCACTGGCCTCTGATTTAGATGCTACATAGCTTTCTCCTGGATATACTGCCATCTGTCTACAGGGTCCCATCTGCCTACAGGGAAAAATGTGTTACACCATCTGAAATCTCCCACCTGGTGGCCTTTGCCTTCTCTGTGTCTACTCCAGCCTGTAGCTCAACTGTATTTCTTCATTCCTACAGCCGAGGGTCTGTCTCCGTAAAATCTACTTTAAGGTCTAAATACCTCCTTTCCATCTCTTCTACTATAGTTAACCAGGTAGTTGCTGTCCATATTCCAAGATATGAGCCTTTGTAACACTAATAATGACACAAAAGCATGTTTAAGAGGGAGGGTATAGCAGCCCTTAAGGCAATTTCCAAAGCATCTCTACTTTCCTTTAAAAAATCATATTATAGATTCAGCATCCATCAGTTAGTTCAAATCCCCTTCCAAACTTTATTTTCTGTATTATCCCTTGGGGCAATGTATCAGGTAAAGTCGTACTTCATTTAATATTTAATATGCATTAAAGTGCCTTTTTTCAAATTCTAGAGTTGCATACTCATTTTAGAATTAAGGACTTTGTTAAGTGAGATAATGTCTTTCTCATACTCAGACCTGTACTTCTAATCTTAATTACCACCATCATACTTGGGTTTTCTTTTTTTATAGTTATTCAAAAGCATCTTTCTCTTCTTGGTTATTTCAGTTCCTATGAGTTTAGTACTCTCCTATTTTATGCTTGCTTTAGGCTTGGCAAACAAAATTGCATGAAGTGTTCCAAATCAACCAGGGTTTTGCTTTGTCTTGTTTTTATTATGAGTAAAGTGATATTTTCTATTAACAAATATTATTTTGATTCTTATTCTGAATATTGGACTATATCAGGCAATTCTATTTAAAAATGAAATGGGGCACCTGAGTGGCCCAGTTGGTTAAGTGTCCAACTTTGGGTCAGGTCATGATTTCACGGCTCATGAGTTCGAGACCTGCTTTGGGCTCTTTGCTGTCAGCACGGAGTCTGCTTTGGCTCCTCTGTCCCCCTCTCTCTCTGCCCCTCCCTTGCTCTCTCTCTCTCTCTTTCAAAAATAAACTTTAAAAAAAATAAAAATGAGACAAAACAGTTTCTTTAGTGAAATATTCAGTTGCTCTAGTCAATGATAGTTTATGTCAAATTTCCTCTTCTATCACTATATCAAGTGATTAATGTTGCTAATTTACACGATGAACCAACTGTATCTATATGTCCCATATCTATATGTATGTCTTTTTTTTTTAATTTTTTTTAATGTTTTTATTTATTTTTGAGACGGAGAGAGGCAGAGCATGAGCAGGGGAGGGGCAGAGAGAGAGGGAGACACAGAATCTGAAGCAGGCTCCAGGCTCTGCGCTGTAAGCACAGAGCCCGACGTGGGGCTCGAACTCACGGACTGTGAGATCATGACCTGAGCCGAAGCCGGACACTTAACCGACTGAGCCACCCAGGCGCCCCTGTATGTATTTCTAAAATAAAGATTCATCACCCAGTTATGGCCTGTAAGAAGATTATGTCCTCATTATTAGGCCTGGTCTCTTTTGAAAAGGTATTATTGTGGGTGTCAGCCATCCAGGAAAACTAAAGTAGAATTGAGATAGGCAGGTGAGGGAATCCTACTGAACGTTCTTGATGTTTCACTCTCTCTCCTTTTTTTTTTTTTTTTTTAAATTTTCAGGAATACTATTTTTTTTTAATTCTTTTAATGTTCATTTTTGAGAGAGAGAGAGAGAGACATAGCACGAGCAGGGAACAGGTAGATAGAGGGAGACAGAATCCGAAGCAGGCTCCAGGCTCTGAGTCGTCAACACAGAGCCCGACATGGGGCTAGAACTCACGAACTCACGAACTCACCATGAGATCATTACCTGAGCTGAAGTCCAACGCTCAACCGACTGAGCCACCCAGGTGCTCTGAGGTTTTCCTCTCTTAAGCCTAGATGTGATGAATCTAAGAACACTAAGGAGAATTCCTGCATAGTAGGAGTTGAGAGTATAAATAATACTAGTTATAATCCTCATTCTTATGAGTGAGGCAAGTAAGAAATGTATTTAATTTAATCTTCATAGCAATCATACGATGCAGGTGGGCACTATATTATTATCTCTACTTTGCAGCTGGAGCCCCTGAGACAGAGTGTAAGTAATATGTCCAAAGTCACTCAGGGAGTAAGTGGAGGCCTGGTCTATAAATTCAGTCCTGCTTAAATGAAAAATCCTCAAAGCCAATATACTCCTAGAAGTTTCTGCAATAGTAGTAAGCTAGGAGTGAGACAGGAACCATATTAGAACAGTTCTTCAGAATACTATCCAAGAGAAATACAGCACAAATCACATGTGTAATTTAACATTTTCCAGTAACAACTGTAGAAATAGAATTTTAAAAAACTAATAAAAATAGTTTCAATGGTATATTTTAAACTTACCTACTATGTCAAAAATATCATGTTAATATGTAATCAATATAAAATTATTAATGAGGTATTTTACATTCTTTTTGTGAAATACAGCATACATTTTATACTTGCAGTAACATTTCAACTGGGACTATTTCAAATGCTTAGTAGTCACTTGTAGCTAATGGCTACTGTATTAGATAGCATGGCTCAAAAGATTTCAAAACTGGTTTTGTGTAATTTATATTTTATTTTATTTTATTTTTTATTAAAAATTTTTTAAAAATTTTTTCAGGGCCCGAACTCACAAACTGTGAGATCATGACCTGAGCCGAAGCCAGACGCTCAACCGACTGAGCCACTCAGGCGCCCCTGGGTGATTTATGTTTTAAAGATTACCTTGTATTGTACCATTTTATCTCACCTTGAAGATTTTTCTAGCCTTGAGGAATTTCATGTTTGGATGATCCAGCTTTGTTTCAATCGTGTTGTGAGGAATGAGTAACCCCTCTACCTCTACTAGTGGCCCTCATAACGGGAGCAGGTGAAATGAGGTAGGAATTCCCAAGGGAAAGGTGAAATCCAGGGACAAGAATCAATATTTGAGATCTAGCTTCTCCTCCTCCATCCTGGAATTTTCTTAAAAGTTAGTGATTGCTGGGGCGCCTGGGTGGCTCAGTCGGTTAAGCCTCCGACTTCAGCTCAGGTCACGATCTTGCGGTCCATGAGTTCGAGCCCCGCGTCGGGCTCTGGGCTGATGGCTCAGAGCCTGGAGCCTGCTTCCGATTCTGTGTCTCCCTCTCTCTCTGCCCCTCCCCTGTTCATGCTCTGTCTCTCTCTGTCTCAAAAATAAATAAAACCTTAAAAAAAAAATTAAAAAAAAAAGTTAGTGATTGCCTTAAATTTGATATAACGGTGGAAATTGAGCACTTGTGATATTCAGCATATTAGTCTTTCACCTTCCTTTTTTGCTAATATCTTTTTATTTAGCTGGTGAATTTGCAAACAAGTTGCTTGCTGGAAAGTGTAGACATAGCCTGATGATTAATCTGGTGAGTGAATTGATGCCAGACATGCAAAGGTATAGGAAGAAACCAACTCCTAACTCCATTGCTACCCAATAGTCTCTTCTATTTAGAATTTCTAGACCACTGTAGTTTAAACCCAAACTAAAATGAAGAGATTAATAACAGATAACTGGGAAAGAAAACCAGCCTCCCATCGCTGCTGAAATGACTTATGAGCAAGAACTGGTTCACAAAATAGATAGCCCAGTGTGCTACTAAAACACAAAGAAACTAGATATTTATAATGAAGAGCTTGAGTAAAGGGTACTTTTACCAGTAAGATATTTCAGACCAGTTATGACGCAATCATGGGAAAAATAAGTAAAATAGGTCTACGTTTGAGGGCTCCTGAGGCAATCAAGACTGGTATTATGACTTGGAGACCAATGAGAAGCACTGCAAAGACAGCCTAATCAACCAAAGAGAACCTAATCACATAAAACAAGTATGATTTAATAACTAGGCACACATTGGACTTTGTGCCTTATACCAAGGAAGCTAACAACTTGAATTTGGAGCCCCATCTTTTCACTCTTTCTTCAACAGACTTGAAAATGGAAAGGAGTTGGTTATAAAGTGGTAAAGTTACTCACTCATTCTCTTTACTGTCAGCAGGCAACCTTATCTAAGACCAAAGCAGATGTTAATCTGGGAAGCAGTTCAGCTTAATTTCTAAGCATGTAAGGTGTTCTGTTCAAATTTCCCTAATTTGTTACGATGTGTATCACCGAGACTAGGTCCTGAACAAAACCACAGCAATAACCGAAAGGACAATGGGAAATGCAAGTGGAGATCAGAGACATTTGTCCTTTATCAGAGTGCACAGGACTGCTCTCCCTGCCTCCTCCCCCAGTGGAGGAGTGTGAAAAGACTGTGAAGCCCAAGGAAATAGATACAGATATTAAGTCTTTTCAAATAGGTTGATAACTGGAATCTAGTCCAGTTCCTATTACTGAGGGTTTTTTTTTTAATTTTTAATCATTATTTGGGAAATTTAAGCATAACTTCCTTGAAACTTAGAAGACTTTCCAGAGAAGAAAAAAAATGGTGAGCTCTGAATGAAAGCTTCTTCCCTCTCTTTACTGCCTTTATTTCTTCAAATAAAGAAGACTACAATGGAAGATTTTTATGGATATGCCTCCTAATAACGTTTCTAAGAAAATCATAAGGGTTTTTTTTTTACAACCATTAAAACTTATTTTAAAATTATATTTAACAATGTCAGGCTAGTTTCTAAGTTCTTTGAACAACAGCTTTTTGCCTAGACTATTAGACATCTCATAGGAAAAATATTTTGCGTCTATTGAAGAAGGAACTTGATTTTGCCTGGATAATTCATCCCTTGCCCTGGGCAGACAGCAAAAGGGGCAAGCTCTCCATATGTTGAACAACATTCCACAATGGCATAAGCACACAGACAGGTTTTATGGTTGTTACTACTTGTTCCTATGTCAGATAGGGACATTTTCATTTCTCAAGACTTCCCTGAATTTTTCCCTTTTCTATGCAGATTTTACTGATCTATAGCAACATACCAACACCATTTTAGTAGGATTTAACTAGTACCTATAAAGACATGGAATCCCTTTCCATCTACCCACACGGTCTTTAAAAAAAAAAATCTTTCAAATGGTACTGCATCTAAGGTTCTGTGAGAGCCTTACTTTATTTTTTTCTTAAGCAATTTACTCATTTATTTTTAGGTAAACTCTATACCAATGTGGGGCTCGAACTCATGACTCGACGATCAGGAGTGGCATATTCTACCAACTGAGCCAGCCAGGTGCCCTTCTGAGATCCTTATTTTATTTATTTTATTTTATTTTATTTTAATTTAATTAAAAAAACTTTTTTTTAATGTTTATTTATTTTTGAGACAGAGAGAGACAGAGCATGAACAGGGGAGAGTCAGAGAGAGAGGGTGGCACAGAATCTGAAGCAGGCTCCAGGCTCTGAGCTGTCAGCACAGAGCCCGACACAGGGCTCGAACTCACGGACCATGTGATCATGACCTGAGCTGAAGTCAGATGCTTAACCGACTGAGCCACCCAGGCGCCCCTGAGATCCTTATTTTAATCAGCCAACCCAGGTGCATCAAATATCACAGTCGCATCATTAAATAAACCTCTGTGTTTAAATAGTATAAATTCTCCCTTATACGATGTGAATTGCCAGATGACCTGAACACTAGTATACTCCAAAATCATCTCATTAATCTGCTTCCTAGACAGAAATTCTTATTGTTAAATCCTTTATTTCACTTAGCCTAAATGGGTAGAGATGTTGTCTACATGATGCTACTATGTAAAGGGAAACATAGCCTGTATATAAGATAGAGTAGACAAAATTCTGCTCAAATATATCAATTTATCTTTGATCTCTCTTGCGTAGCATAATGGCGAGTGTTGTGGGGTGTGAAACCTGTGTTATCTTTGTGCCAAACTAATCATCTGATCTTCCATACTTTGTAAGAAACAGCTAGTTTTCTAAACAGAAGCTAAAAGGCAGAAAGATCGCCATGCCCATTTCCCTACTGAATATCTGATCCTACTGAAATAAAAGAATCAGAGGACTGGGGGGTTATTAGTCCACCTGCACGCCAACCCACCTTTCAGCTTTTCTGAGGAGATAAGAAATAGCAATGTTTGTATATACAGTCTTTCAAAGGCAAACTTCTGACAGCAACTCATGTATAGTAAACTCTCCTGGTGGGAAAAGCTTTCCTACTTCCTAATTAAGCTTACTTCCTAATTAAGCTACTTCCTAATTAAGCTTACTGTAACAAATATCCTGAAGAGAATGATAGAGAAGTTAAGACCCATGGGGAAAATATTCCATACAAGAAAGACCAATTAAAATATTTCCTTGATGGCAACATAACCCAGAGTTTCTTTAAACTGAGTAATGAAAAGTTCACGTGTTTTCAGATTAGCATATGCTTGAATATAATCTGTAACAGTGACATCTGGTGGCTTTTATTATAATGCCGTGGCATCTTTTGCACAGAGCCATGCCATAATTAAATAGAATTGTAACATAGCTCTGTGCTTTAAGCAAGACAAAATAAACAGATACATATTAGCTTTTACCAAAGCATTCCTTATAAACTTCGGTGCAACAAAATGTTAAATATTTTCGCAAGTTCACAAGTTTGAAACTTTCAGAGAAGAGTATATAAATTAATGTTTTAACCTTAAATGTTTTGGTCACACTACCATGAACTTGCTGGTTTTAAATTTATGTATATTTAACTTTCATTCATTTTCCTTGTGTTGATGGAGTACAGGCTCAGATTGGCATACTCTTTCATAGTTGCTTCCAACACCAGCCTGTCACTCATGGAAGCTAAAACCCCAGGCTGTCTGGAATAAATTTAATTCATTGCCCTCTTAAGCTCCACCAGGGCTAAATAGAGAGGGAAGGGTGAATAGGTGAATCTCAATCTTTCTCTCAGGGTGTTAAATGTTAATGATGACCTTGATTTGTCCATGTGCACTTCTCCCCTCCCCCAATTCCTGAAGTCTAGCAACCTATACCTTGAAAAACTTTCTAAACACAATGAAAAACTAGGAGAATATATGCTAGCAAGAAAGATTCTTTAAAAAATTATGTTTTAGCTCCACAGAGTTTTTAAATACAATCCTTCAATTTGCACTTTTTTTCACTAGTTGAAAAGGAATCAAGAAAGTGATCTTTCGCAATTCCCATCTCTTAAACTTCTTTTGACAATCGGGTCTCTTTGTTTTTTTTTTGTTTTTTTTTTTTTTTTTGGGACAGAGAGAGACAGAGCATGAACGGGGAAGGGGCAGAGAGAGAGGGAGACACAGAATCGGAAACAGGCTCCAGGCTCCAAGCCATCAGCCCAGAGCCTGACGCGGGGCTCGAACTCACGGACCGCGAGATCGTGACCTGGCTGAAGTCGGACGCTTAACCGACTGCGCCACCCAGGCGCCCCAATCGGGTCTCTTTGTATATGCTGGCTGATGCAGAATTTCTATGCTGAGGGTCTATCATAAAGGGACGTTTAGCCTGTATTTTCTGTAAATTAGGCACTCATAATTTACATTAGGTAATCTGGCTTAATTTGCACTGTTGAGTCTAGAGAAGAAATGTGGTTCGGGCAGCAGTATTTGCACTTGTGTGTGCAAGTTGAAAGTGATCTAAGCATCAAGTCAATTGTAATATGCTCTGTTTAAACATATAATGAGCAAAGCCATTGGCTCAACTCAATAAGCTGCAATTTCTGCTTTCTTTCTTTCTGTCAGGGCATGTTATTTGTGGCACATAGCAGCACTTACCAAGAGAAATACCTTATTAGAGAGTTAGAGAAACACACTATATTTAAGCAAGATTTTCTTCAAGTAACCATATTGCATTAACAACAATATACTGTTTCCACGAAATAAAATTGTGAATATACCCAGGCCAAAAAAAAAAAAAATAATAATAATAGTAGATACAGATTCCACTTTGTAAATAGGCCATGCTGTAGAGCTAACAATTCAAAGAATAAATAGATGCTAATATGTCAATTTCATTACCTCTGAATCCTTCATGGGGTAAAGAATTCTTTTTCCAAGTATACCTAGTGTGAAATAATGGATCACGATTAGTATCAGTCTGCACTTTATGACTGTGTCAGTTCCCATATGAAGTTGAAAGTTCCTCCGTAAAGTTTTCCAGTCTGGTGAACCATCTAAACACTGAAAACTGTCAAATTGCTAATTCCATGTTTCCACTGACCACCAGAATGTAGTAACTATTATTTGACTGGATGTCTAGTAGACATCTTAAACTTAACGTGCCCAAAGAATTTCCGACTTCCCTCCAAAGCATCTTCTCCCACAATGTTCACCATCCGAACAAATGGCACCTTCGTTCCTCTAGAAGCTCACTCTAAAATATGTTGAGTCATCTCTGACTCCTTTCCTTCTCTCATGCTCCATATCTGTTCCAATCTATCAGTGAATCTGTTAGTTTTATTCCATCCAAATATATCCCAATTCAGTCATTTCTTGCCCTGTCTAGTGCCCTGCACTATCTTTGTCGATACCACTATTTTCGTTTGTTTGATGATTCCACTCTTTACCCTACTTTTTATTATTCCAGCCTCCAGAAGAATCTTTTTAAATTTTTTAATGTTTATTTATTTCTGAGAGAAAGAGAGAGAGAGAGAGGGAGAGAGAGAGAGAGAACGAGTGGGGGAGGGGCAGAGAGAGAGGGAGACCCAGAATCCAAAGCAGGCTCCAGCCTCTGAACTGTCAGCACAGAGCCTGACCGGGGCCTTGAACTCATGGACCATGAGATCATGGCCTGAGCCAAAGCCAGACGCTTAACATACCAAGCCACCCAGGAACCCCTAGAAGAATCCTTTTAAATCTAAGTTATATCATGTCATCTGTTTGCTCAAACTTTTCCAAAAGATTCATTTCTCCTGCAGAGTAAATTCTTATAGTTGCTTAAAGTTACACTTTTTTCACTGGTTAAAAAGGAATCAGGAAACCGATCTCTGGCAATTCCTACCTCCTAACCTTCTTTGACAGTCGGGTCTCTTTGTAAATGTTGGCTGATGCCCTAGATAGTCTGGTTCCTTCTCTACTTCCTTTATCTCCCATTATAGTCTCCTTTGCTGAAGGCTCCAACAACCTGGTCTTCTTGCTTTTAGTAGACTACATCACATCTGTTGCTTTCAGACCTCTGCACTTTCTGCTCCCTCTGTCTAGGACATCCTTTACCCAGGTAACTTCTTTGCTGGCTTTCTCATTTCCTTCAGGGTTTTGTTGAAATGTCACCATCTCGGCGAGGTTTCCCCTCCCTACCGTGTATGTGATTATCTTCCTCTTTTTGTTCTCATGTTCCCTATCTTCCTTCTGTGGTATTTTCCTCCATTTGTCACCAACTGATATTATATATTTTACTTATGTATTCATTTATTATTTGCTAATGTCCACCTCTTTCCCAGAGTATAAATTCCATGAGGAGACTGATGTCTGTTTTGTTTGCTGCTGTAATCCCACCACAAAGAACAGTGAGTGCCTAGAACATAATGAAAACTTTATAAAGTGTTTATTGAATGTATGAATGGATTGTTTATCTGTAGCTGCATCTTGTATACACATTTCCTCAAAATAAAGAACTTTCACTCAGGTTAACTGGCATATACTGGCATCATACCACGCAACATGATGTTTCTGATTAATCTACCCTAAAAAGCTGTTGTTGGTATCAAAACTACTAAATTCACTATACTAAACTTCTTTAGGAATTGAAGACAAGCCTCATGAATCTCCACCGGGGGAAGGCTTGGCAGAGAGAGCTTGTCTCTGCTACACTTAGCATCATGGAGAGTAGCTTAGAGGCTGGGGTTGGAGTCATCCTAAGGTTTGCCGTAGATGCTGTCTGTGAGATGGTTCGGGCTTTCTTGCCATACAGTGATTGGGTTCCCTGGGTGATTATTCCCCAGAGAGAAGCTCAGCTAGAAACCATGTCACTTCGGTAAACCAGCCTTGAAAATCACACAGCGTCACTTTTGCTACCTTCTGTTTGTCAAGACCACCACAAAAGCCTGCCTGAGTTAATAACAAGGAGAACGAGATTCTACCTCCTGATGGGGAAGTGGCAAGATTCTGCAAGAGTAGGTGAGATGAGAAATATTGCTACAGTCATTTTGGAAAATGCAAACTGCCATAGCCACTACAGGGTATTTGAGGTGATTTGAGCTCTGCATTGACTAAAATGATATTTTATTTTATTTTTAAATTTTTTTGACGTTTTATTTATTTTTGAGACAGAGAGAGACAGAGCATGAACAGGGGAGGGGCAGAGAAAGAGGGAGACACAGAATCGGAAGCAGGCTCCAGGCTCTGAGCCATCAGCCCAGAGCCCGACGCGGGGCTCGAACTCATGGACCGCAAGATCGTGACCTGAGCTGAAGTCGGACGCTTAACCGACTGAGCCACCCAGGCGCCCTGATATTTTATTGATAAAGCTCATGGTAAAGATCTAGGATTTCCATGTTGGCTCTGAAATGATCCATGTATTGCTATCATACAGAGGGTAGTGTAGTAGTTTTAAAATACGTCCACAAATCTTTTACAATTTTCCTATCAAGAAGTGGCCACTTCTTTCCTTGGATCTGGCCGGGACTTACAGATTCCATTGTAAGCAATACAGTGCAGCAGAAGTGGCATTGTGGGAATTCCAGCTTTTACCTTCATCACTGGTGTTTGGTACCATGTGCTGCTGTGTAATGAGTCCAACTATCCTTAGACCTCCATACTGTGAGGAAGCCCAGACCATGTGCAAGAGGCCAGCTGTGGGTGTCCTGGTTGACAGTGTAACTGAGATCCCAGTTGACAGTCAGCATCCAGTGCCAGGCATGAGATGAGAGTGAGGCACGTTAGATGTCCAGTCCAGGTGGCCTTGAAAACTGCAGCCCCACCCACATCTGACTGCAACCACCACGAGAGACCCCAAGTGAGAACAGGCTAGCTAAATGTTTCCAGAGTCCCTGACCCACAAATGAGCTAAATAAAATGGCTGCTTACGCCACTAAATTTGGGCATAATTTGTTATTTATCAAATGTAACTGAACAGGTAGATATAATGGCCAAGAGGGTCTAATTTTGATTGGAGAGCTAAAATTATAATCTTCAATTCTACATTTGCTATATAAAACAGAGGTTGGTTTCAAGGGTCAAACCCTTTATTATTTCTTTGCAATGAAGTAATTTTAAGAGTAGAGTGAAAAACTCTTTAAATTCTTGACTCATCAATCCTAATCCTTTTGCAAGATTGAGAACATGCTCACGTGAGGATGCTCTTAAGTAGGTTTTACTCAAGTTGCTTTATAATCTATAAAGAATATCACCAAAATGGATTGAGTTCATTATTGTAAAGTTAATTGCTTAATAGTTTACTTGTTTTATTATAACAAATCTATGTGACTCTTAAGTTATTATTACTTTCCTGTAAATGTACACCTTGTTATAGTATTTTACCACATTTTTTTATATGGAAAGTCAACCTTCTTTTAGATCTTTAAAAAATTAGCATGTTAGTAGTTGTTAATGAGCTTTTAAAAATGACATTCCTCACACATGAAACAGCCACAGTGAAATACATCTTGCAGTTAGAGGACTATTGGAGGGGCAGATTGAAAATAGTGAGACAGATAATTCAAGAAGAAAATGAAAGTAAGAATTATTTCAAAGTTGATCTGGTTCTTTCTGCTGATGAAGGTTTACAAAAAAAATCATAGTAGCAACATACATATTTCCTCTTCTTTGTTGTTTCCCATTCAGAGCGGTAGTGCTATAACTCTACAAAATTATGTTTTTCCAAGTACGGACTAAGCTTTAACTACTTCACTTTTTTCTTGATAGAACAGAAACAAAGGGTGTGACCGGAGAATACTGTAATTAAGAGAACGCCTTGCTCCTGGTGTGCTTGTGAATCCTCCTGCATTCTAAGAATTATGGTTTAGGTGTGTCTAGAGCAAATGTCAGTTGTTACAGTTATTAAAAATATAATCAGGTAGATAGTGATCCACCTTTCTGCAAACAGGAGGGCAACTATATATTTTGGTCAAAAATACGGTAGCACTATTAGACTCAAGAAAGGGCAACGCTAAAACTTTGTCTCTTTTTATTTTACTGTTTTTGACTTTTCACATATGAATATCCCTGAGCCTTTCCCAACAACTTTCTGTTTTGGCTTTCAGACATAACATACAGCCTTTTTGAGAACTTTGAGATCATTTTGTTACCTCTGGGACATAGCTAAGATGGTTTACAATTTCAAGCAGCTTCGAATCTCAATCATGTGTGTCTGTGTGTGTGCCTGCACGCGCACGCCTGCCTGTGTGGGTAAGTAATACGCATGCCAGGCAGCATAAAACATTCACTGCAGAAAGGTCCTGAATCTGGTTTGGCAAATCAGGATGCCACTGGGTACGAGGTTTTACTTACACGAGCGGCAGCTGTTCTTGTGACTAACGTTAAACACACTGGCTAAGTATATTCTGAAGCCAGTGATAAACAAGTGTCTCAAAGATACATCCATACAACAGCACATGGTTAGTCTTTTATGCACTACAATGGGTGTCCCACATCAGCTTTCTTCTTCTTCAGGTTTCCTGCAGCCCCCCTGACTGTCCCTGTCACCCAGTGCCAGATGGGAAGTGAGAGCTTAGCTGATCCACCTCTTTGTGGTGGAAACCCCCAGAGCTTCAGCTCCAGGCTACAGGTTACCGAAGCCGTCATGAAAAATTCAGAGCTGATATTAACAAGTCTGCTGAAAGTAAAGCGCGTGTCACATTATCCACCCTGCCTTTCAGTTAATACTAAAGCTACTGTCGCCAAAAGAAGAAATGCATACTCGCTGTGTTCCTGTTCAAAACTATTTGGGTTGTACTACGTAGATTCAGAACTAAGAAGAAAGATGTTGTGAAAAATAGGAGAGAAAGATCAGACACTTGAATTACCGAGGTTCCTAGAGAATGACTGTGGAGTAGAATAGCGAGTTGGAAGCAAGTGGCCTCCTAATATTTGGAATGAAATATGGAAATATTTCACTGAAGTTCCAATTCTGTACCTTCATGAAATAAACGTTTATGATTGTTTTATATGCATGTTGCTTCCACATTTATCCAGTAATAAATGCTTTTTATAAGCTATTTAAAAAAGACTTAAAACTGTAGAAAAAATTATGAGATATCAAAAAAATTAATGACCAGTTATAATTTATTGAGTTCTTGCTATGTTCCAAGCATGTTCTAAGCACTTTTGCATATTACCTCATATTACCTCATATTACCTCATGCTTCTCACAGGCCAGTAAGGTAGGTACTATTTATTATTAATATCAGTTTATATATCAGGAAACTGAGGCCCTGGAAGGTTAAGTGACTTGCTCCTGGTCGTGTAGTAAGTGGCAGATTAAAACCCAGCCCGTCTCTCTCCAAATCCTATATATTTTCTCACTACTGTACTGTTACTGCTTATTCATTATATTTCAAAGAATACAGAGAAATTCAAAGGATATTATAACACTCTACTCCCTTCCTAAATCAATAGAGAGTTAATGAGTTAAAAAATAATAAACAAAAAATAACAATAATAAACAGCCTCTTACAGATGAAGGTGAAGTTTTCTTTGACAACAACCTCAGTCCTGTTATCCTGGAATCTTCCCCAGAGGCAACTATTATCATGAGTTTGGTGTGCATTTTAAAATATAATTTTATGTGAAAAAATATATATAGTACGATATCACTCTGTAAATATATTTCTATAGCTTCCTTTTTTTCTCAACCTTTGTTTTTTGGAATCTATTTATATTAAATATAACATTTTAAAAGAAAGCCTAGAGGACCATGTGAATTTGTGAGAACTTAATGGGGAGGGAAAAAAAAAAAAACAGCGATAACCCAGCCATAGGCTACAGTACATATATTACCTCATGAGCTGAATGGGATTTAATGGGAGCACATAGGAGGTCTTAGCATGAATGCAATGATTTAGTAGCTAGACATACACATCAACCAACTGTCAACTCCCTTTGATTCCCATTCCCCATTCTAATGAAATGAAGGAGCCATACCTCATCAGAAACTTTAAAGAAAATACATCAAATCTCTTTACAATCAAGACATTTCAGTTTTTTTTCTTTCATCTCAAAATATACTCATTTATGTTGCTGTCAGATCATAAAATCATCCCTGAAATTTCATCAGTGTTAAAAATGTCTCTCAGCTCTACTGTTGGGAGCATATACAATTTAACGAAGTGAAACTAAGTTATTGTGAAACTTTAATAGTGAAGTTTCCAAATAGCTGAGAGTGTAGGCAAGTTTCCACTTTCTTTCCAACAGAAAGAAGCTAACCTGTGTCAAGGAAGAATAATATTAAGTGAAATGACTATACATGATTTGGTTACAACCCAAATCTCTTAGTTATCTAAGCAAAAGCTATTTAGCTGTGAAATCCTGGAGCATTATCTGGGACTCTTCAATTTTAGTCTAAACCTATCACTGCTCTAAAACAGTCTTTAAAGAAGGAGGGGAGAGATGGGTAAGCACCGTGATTAAAAATAGCAATAGATAACATGGTTACTATTCTTTAGCACATTTGAATTTTATAAGTGCAAACAAGTGGTGTAACGCGAGTGAACTATACTATGTCATGAAATATTTCACCAGAAAACCAGCATAAGCTTTATTTTGGCTAGTTATTGCCGTTTATTCAAAATTCACCAGTTGAAGACCAAGAATAAGATCCATCTGTATGAACAGTGGAGTTTCACATATATTTAACTACAGTCCAATTTTAACCTCAAAACAAAAAATAGCTGTAATATATTTAAGTTTAAGAGGATAATTACAAAAGCCAATAATGTGATAATGCATTAAGAGGATAATAATGCAAAAGCCAAACAGATTGCTTGGCAGTTGTAAATCTTGCCGTAGTTTGCCAAAAATCAAATAAGCAATTCCACAAAATTTCACAAAATTTCACAAAATTCCAATTAAGTGAAAAAATTCTTATATTGTTTTATTGTCATTGTGTGAAATTTTGCCTCATTTATTTGTCCACATTTGTACTTTATGATAGTGTCCCAGTATGCAATGGTCATTAAAGTACAATCTAAAACTCTAATAAGTAAGTGGAAAAACAGAACCTCTTCTTTTTTTTTCTCTTATCTTATGAACAGTTTCAGTCACTCTAATACTGAGAAAAGTTGTCAGGATAGTCATTTTAAATATCCCTTGAAAATACATTAGGTAGAATGTAACTTCTTATCTCTAAATCTGTTAGCTTGATGCTCCTGGACTATGTCTAACTTCTGGGGGCAGGGGTTAACTTAAAAAACATAACTCCCACTTCTAGGACTTAACACTTGATGATCATCTAATCCCTATCTAGTACTACATATGATAGGCATTGTTTTATCTTTCTTTTTATGACAACCAGCACAAGGACTTTTTTCTTTTTAAAGTTTTATTTTTAAGTAATCTCTATACACAACATGGAGTTCAAGAGTCACCCTGAGATCAAGAGTCGCATGCTCCATTGACTGAACCAGCCAGGTGCCCCAAGGAATTTTGTTTTATTTATGAGTTTAATTGCTCAGATGACTTCTATTCCCTTTGAGCTTTCAATATGCTCACTTATTCTACTAGAAGGTAAGTCACCTGAGGACAATGTAGAACAGTGCTTCTCTTGCACAGAGTAAGTGCTCAGTAAATTTTTAGATCTCAGGAAATCATATTGATTTGATATAGAATTTAAATTTATAGTTTACATTATCTTTGCATTTTAAATCAACACTAATAGCGATGTAATTTTCAAATCAAAATTTCTGTAATTGGTTTCCAGACCTTGGAGTTTTTCTAGCTTTCACATAACCAGCTTAGAATAGATAGGCAATATTGACAGTTTTATACAATAAATAACCAAATTTTGATCTTAATCAGTTCTTCCTCAGAATCTGGGTTTGCAAATATCACTTCTTATGACCCTCGTGGCAGTTCCATGAAGAACAGGAGAAAACTTTCTTCTTTTCAGGTGGAAAAGTGAATCACAGAGAAGTTTAGTCACCTGTTTTATATCACACATTCAATCCCCAAGGGCCTATATCTTCTGTTTTCCTATATAGATTTAATTTCAAAATATTTTAGCCCTTATTCATATAATAGAGCTGGATGACATCTCCAGCATACATAAAAATGGGAACTGAAGAGAAATGTGGTCTTATTTAAGATAGAGTTTATTATCAGTACAACAGCCAGATCTCTGTTACTAAAATAAACCGTTGAAATAATTATCTGGATAAACAATAATATACTTCTTAATTTTTTTTTTCTGAGAAGGCAGCTTTTTACTATAATCCTTAAGCTTTGGAAGTGACCTTTGGAGATAAGAACCTAAATATTGTGTCAACATGTTTGCAACTTGAAGTGTAGTTTTGTGGAGGAAAAGGTAGATTAGAATCCGAAGCAGAGTAAAATGAAACAGTAATCTGTTTTGAAACAGTTTGACATTGAGAGGCAAGGCTCAAATCAGGTTTTCTGATGTCACTTCATTCCAACAGAAGATGAAAACAAACATGTTACTTTACAAATCTAGCCCCATATTCTTGTGCATGCCATCAATCAAAACTTACATGTAAACAGGATTGTTTTATCCTATGGTTCATTGTCAGAACCCTGATAGAAGAAGACTATAGTAACAGAATTCACAGAAAATTGAACGAGATTTCTACAATGTAGGAAATTCTTGTCCACTTTTTTTAACAGTAGAAAAGAATCTACATTCTTTTTTAAACTAACTAGGTTTATACATACATATATATATTTATATATGTATGTGTATATATATATATATATATGTATATATATACACAACCTGATATACATGAACACAAAAATCCCTAATGTGAAGAACTTGATGAAAAATATTGGTGCTGTCTTCACTGTTTTATAGAACTACATTCATAGAAATATTTTTAAAATACATTTTAGTGACAGAATTCGTGAAAGAGATTGCTATTTTTGTTCTCATGAAAAGATGATCTGAAAGAAAAAAGTTTCCTTTTGAAGTTTTTCACTTTTAACTCCAATAATCTTATGGCGTTTTTCCTTTAGACTATATGTCCAGTCTTTTCAAAAGCATTTAAAATATTACCTTAGAATAATCTCCTTGAATCAAGACTATTGAGTCTAAATGCAGTGGATGTCAAGTGCACCTGGGTGGCTCAATTGGAGAGTGTCTGGCTTCAGCTCAGATCATGATCTCACGGTTTGTGGGTTTGAGCCCTACATCAGACTCTGTGATGACAGCTTGGAGCCTAGAGCCTGCTTCAGATTCTGTCTCCCTCTCTCTCTGCCCCTCCCCTGTTCTCACTCTCTCTCTCTCTCAAAGATGAATAAACATTAAAAAAATTAAATAAATAAATGTAATGGATGTGTCACAAAAGGTTATTAAACTTTTATTTTTCTAAAAATTTCCATGATTCATCTCACATTCTGTTGTCAAATGTTGACACAATTATCTTAATGACACAAATTAATAATTCACTGACTTGTAAATTTAATTTGAGTTTGTGATGACTATAAATGACACCTATTTTTTCCCTCAATTTGCTAAGTCTTTATTTCCTTATGACCCATTTTTTTTTTAACTCTGTGATCCTTACAACTTTTATACTCCTTTATTTTCCTTTCCCAGTTTTACTTCCTTTCCCACTAGAAACACCACTCTTACCTTCTTGCACTGTAAGTCTACAGTCCTGAAGATAACATACAAGTTTGGGGGAGGAAAAAAAACAAATGGATGGGGGCACCTGGGTGGTTCAGTCAGTTAAGTGTCTGACTCTTGATTTCGGCTCAGAACATGATCTCATGGTTTGTGAGATTGAGTCCCTGCACTAACTGAGCAAAGCCTGCTTGGGATTCTCTCTCTCCCTCTCTCTCTGTTCCCCCCCCCCCCAGCAATCTCTCAAAAATAAATAAATAAACTTAAAAAAAAACCAAATGGATAAATGAAAGTAAAATCAGGTTAATATTCTAGTTGATGCTTTCTTTTATCTTCTTAAAAAATTGATTATGTATTTCCTATAAAATTAGTATTTCATTTTTCTCTTTTTTTCAAAAAGGAATATAACTACAGCAATAAAATATGCCTCACTGTGCATTTACTTATTTCATTTTTCAAATTATCCCAGAATACAAATACGAAAATGAGCATGTTAAAAATAAATAAAATATTAGCAGCTTAAAACTAACAGCTTCCAGTAATTTTAAAATACTTTGTGCTATTTGAGAAGACAAAATAGAATAAATATCCATAAATTATATATATATATAGCCATAAATAGCCATAATATATATAGCCATAAATATATATAGCCATAATATATATATAGCCATAAATAGCCATAAATTATATATATATATATATATATATATATATATATATATATAGGGTATATATATGTATACATATATATATGGTGTATATATATATATAGGGTATATATATATATATAAATATATATAGGAAATTCTATATTCTTATATAATATATATATTCTTATATAATTCTTATATAAATATATATAATTTATGCACGGAATTAAAAAAATTCTACAATTCAAACTGTGGATTCCTTGGTGTTTTAAACAACCTTTTATCATCTCCACAGTCCCTGGTACATATGTTTATTTAATAAATATTGGCTAAATGGAGAAATGTATGAGTTAAAATTTAATCTTCAAGGAAACATTTCAGAAAGAAATTGTTCTTTATTAATTGCAAAGTAAGTAATAATTCAAGGAAATATATGTCCCTCCTTTGATGAAACCTTTGTAGTATGCAACTGTTTGGAAACCTCTATGGGTGTGGGGATTCTAAGGATTTATTTTTTTATTAATTCAGTAATAGCCCCAGTATTTTCTCTTTGCTTGGTTAAAGTTGGAAAGAATGTCCTTTTACCATAAAGAATACTGCTTTCCGACAGGGTGGTAGGACTTGCTATACTTCTATGCTAGAATAGTCCAATGCTAATGTCTTGACTTTCCAGCTACCAGGCTTAGAGAATTCTGAGAAGATGATGGAGGTTACTTTGCAAGCCTTTAGAATTAAAATATTAGAAAGATGAGCCAGACAGCAACTAGTTCCACCTGCCAACAATCTTTCTGATCTTGACATTTCTTCATATATTTCTGAATTTTGTTTTCAGTCTCATTTCAAGAAAAAGTGGTGTTTTTTTTTTATTGTTGTTGGGGGGGTTCTTTGGACAAGGCACTCTATTCTGTTTCATTGATTTGTCTATTCCTATGCCAGAGCTACACTGCTTTATTTATTCTAGTTTGTATTTTAATATCTGGTAGGACTAGTTTCTTCTCCTTACTCACTAAAGGATCTGTAAGAAAAAGAGTAAGTTGCTCAAACTTCATTTTGGTTGACTTTAGGATGGATTTATAGGGGGTCAAATTACAACCAGAGAAAACTAGTTAGAATGTTACTTCAGTAATCTAAGTGAGAGATGTTAGGCTAGAGTCAAAGGAGAGATGCTTAGAAATAGGAGTTTAATAAGAAATAACCAAAATCATCAGGATTCGATAGTTGATTAAATGATGGGATTTTTCATCACCTGAAATAGAGAATACAGGGTCAGGTTGTGTAGGTGGTGGAGTAAGTAAAGATGTGTTTGGTTTGAACATATTGAATTTGTAGTGCCTTTGTGAAAAAAAAAATGAGATGATCTTGTCCACGAGACAGTTGGAACTATGTCTAAAATTTTAGGAGAGTGTTGGGCTGGAAATAGGGATTTGGGGGCCAATAGAATAATTGCAGCCATGCTATCACCTAGAAGTCTATAAAGACTGAAAACAAGAAGGGTCCAAGAATGAAACCTTGAAGAATGCTATGAATAAAGAGATTGTTAGAGATAAAGATCCAACAAAGGTGACATGGTGGGAGTGAACAGAGAGGTGCAGAGATCACATAAATATGAGCTACCATGGGAACCAGCAGTTGCAGGAAATAGTCAGCAGTGTCAAGTGATGCTGCTCAAAAGTATCTAATGCAACAATGAGAGGGTTGAAGTGTTCTTTGGATTTGGCATTGGTAAGATAGTAAGACTCTAGTGACATTAGAGTCTTGGGGACTGAAGCCAAATTACAGTGGGTTGCAAGTGAATGATTGTGTTGAGAAAGTTGAAAAGAGACTTATAGACTATTCTTTGAGGAATTGGGATGAGAAGAGAAGAGCAATGAAGAGTAACAAAAAGTGAATTCTGGGTAAAGTGAGCATGTTTTATGATGGTTGAAACTTGATGGTAGACTAAAGCAGGGGGGAGAGAGAAGGGATAATTGGTGGAAATAAATCTGGCTGCAGTAGGAAGGGATGAAATTAAGTTATCAGTGAAAGGTGGACTTTGAAAGATCTTCTGTGAATTGAAGAAGGATAGGTATGAGGATAGATATGTTTCCAGGGAAAATGTCAGAAAGTTCACAGACAGAATCAATTTTCTCAGAGGAGTAGGAGTAAAGATAATGTACTGAGAATGAATAGGATATGGGATGAGTTAGGGCTTAGAAAGTTGTTGAGATAAATGATAAAAAGCTATCTAAAGGTGAATGAAAAGGTTGATTGGCAACATTAGGAACCATGAATAGTTAGTAGTTTAAATTAAGAAACAAATTAGCTGAGTAAGCACAGTTAAAAATAAAAATCTCCCAAAGATCAATGTGACTAGTGGAACAATATTTTTCACGATCAAACAGAAGTTTCCAAGCATGCAGGGACAGATAAGAGGCTAAGAAGGGACTGAAAGACTAGAAGGAAATGGTAAGAGCAAAGGACTTTCATTGTAAAGGTTTTTCATCATATAAAAGCAGGCAGTGGGTATAAAGAGATAGCAAGTTGAGATTTGGGAGTTTCAAATGTTTGAGGAAAAGCAGGGTTGACAAGATTCAGGATTAGTACTGGAAATGAGTGAAAATTAAGGTTATTGACATTAGGAAGATCCGGGCACTACCTGGGTGTTTAGATGGGTCATTAACATAGGTATATAAATCTTGATAATCATTTGCTTAAAATTATACATCTGGTAGGTCCCAGAGTTAGGATTCCAACTGAGGCCATCTGGTGCCAGACCTTTCGATTTTAAACCACTCTAGATCATGAAATTTTACAAAGGAATGATGTAGTAATATTATGATATGGGCAAAGGAAAAACACCTCCTGGTCCTGTTGCTCGTAAAAGATGAGAAGATGAGCTATTGCCACTAGAGAAGGATGCAGTATTAGACATGCCTTCCATGCAGTTATATTCCTGGTAAGTCATTCTGCAAAAGTATTGTAAAGCAATGGAATTTTAATCTACAATGGAAGGAGGGTCAGTAGAAGGTTTTAAAACGAGTTCGAAAGAGGGATTTAACCGTTACAAGAAAACCTAGGGTAGACCATGCTACTTTGCTTTCCCATGAAGTTATAAAAGGGGAAAAAGAAAAAGAACGACAGAATGGAGAGAATGGGGAATGGAGAGAGCAGAAAGGCAGCTGCAAGGAGGAAAGGAGAATAAGGCACATTAAGTTGTGTGCTGTCCACAGGACTAAGGGTTTAAAATGAACCAAAACACAAATGCACTTTATTTATCTGAATATCATGAACATCTTTTTCTCCTACCCCTGAGCTGTCAGAGCATATCCAAGAACTCTTTTTTTCTTGGCTCTTGATTAGCTGGTATACCACTTCGACAACATTGGTGGGCCAATAAGTAATGCACGATTCAGACCTTTGGGATTTTGCATATAGTATGTCAAAGTACTCAGTAACATTTGTTGAATCTGAATCTGAAGACCATCTGATTTAACTCTTTGCTTATTCCTTTTTTTGTAGGGGAACTGGAATAGGAGGTGAGAGGGTGATAATGGGGAAGGGGATAGGAAGTTAAGAAAAGTAGGGAAAGTGAAAGGGAAGGTTGCAGCTGAATGTGACTGACTTCCACCTGACTTTGAAGCATTCCACCTCTACCTAAAGCTTGGAACAATTAGACTCACAGAAAACACCTACAAATAAAGACTGAATGATCCAATATAATCTCATTCAGCATAATATTCCTTAGGTGAAAATGCTGATTTTCAGAAAGAGAATGGGAATTTGTTTCCTATTCCCAGTTGAATGTCCATTTACTTGAGATACAGAGGAAGCATGGAGGTGCAGTGCTAAGAAAGTACCACATGCTTCTAGAAAGTCCATGATGTGACCTCCATATCCTCTTCTTTTCTCTTACAGAGTTCCTTTGGAGCTATTGTCCTCCAGTGCTTCTGGGAACAGGAGTCCTCTTTATTATGAGGGAGCTATCCCATGAAATTTAGGTGGAATAGACTTCTCCCCAGAAAGGTGGGTATGTGGTTCAGTTTGGCTAATCAGAGCTACCCATTCCCTTGGCCACAGGGATTGGTTCAACAGTCAAGTAATCTAAGAAGAGCCACTCAAGACCTTCCAGGACTTTGCTGAGAAAGCAGGATCTTCTTTTCTCTGGAGTTGCTAATTTAAGAAGAATATAACTGTGGAACTGCCAGTGGTCATTTAGAGAATGGAAAATATTTTAGAGAGGCAAAAAAAAAAAGAAGTGAAGCGAAAATATGGAGAGACAGCAATGACACTGGGAAAGAGAAGCATGGCTCTGATGAATTCTAAAGCATTTATGTGACTACCAGAGAGATTGATATCCCCCTATAGGCAAAAAGATGTTAACAATGATTTAAGGAAGTTTGGTGACAGAAAACCACCGTACTGTGGTCTTTCCACCTTTTATTTTTCTAAAAAATTACTGTATTGTTAATTGTGAAGATAGGTAGAAATATAAGGAGACAGAAAAAACAGACCAGTTCAGTGACCAAAGCAATTTTCCCTGCAATAAATAATAATGGTATAGACTGTGGTATTGACAATGACGCTAAACACAGTTAAGACTACATTTGTGATAGAATTAATAGGGTTTCGGTGATGTAATAAACATTAAATTTGAGGGAGAGGGAACAATCAAGGATCACTCACAATTTTGTAGCTTAGGACATTTATAAACATGTAAACCATTAACAGAGATCGGTGATAGAAGAAGTCAAAAAGGCTTTGAAGGGAGCTGAGGGCAAATAGTGAGGTCTTGGAAGCATAATGAAAGCATCATGGGTCTGAGGCTCAGGAGTAAGGGTGGGATGGAATTACAGAAGTAGGAGTTATAGCATATGGATGGCCAGTAGAGTCACCGATATAAATGAGAATGTCCAGGGAGAATGGACTGCATAAGAAGAGAAGATTGACAGGGGAATGAGAAGTTGCTAGGAGGATGCTGAACATCAAGGAGAGAGTGTTAGTTACCTGGAAACCTAGAAAGAGAATTTCAATAGCTGTTGGGAGGTCAAGAAATTTAAGAATTAAACAGTATCCATTGATTTGTCACTGAGGTTGTTACCCTGATGCTAACGTAAATGTAAGCTTTCAGTGCGGTGATAGGGTGAAGTCAAATTGCATTGGGTGCAGTGAATTAGAGATGGAGGGAAGTTAAAGAGTATAGACTCTTCAGACTTAGCTCTGGAGGAAAACCACAGTAGTATAGAGAGGATAACAAGAATGTGGAACGTGTGTGTGGGTGTGTGTGTAGTTCTGTTTTGTTTTTGTCTATTTTTTTAGTTTTTAAGATGTGAAGGGAGGAGATAACAATGGATCAATCAATCTCTGAAAAATTGAGATGAGATCCAGAACACAGGTAGGAAGATTCTTAAATTCGTTTATTCTTAATTGTTTCCCTAACCACATTTAATTTTCTTCTCCTAATGTTTTTGTTAATGTGGCTGGGCTACTATCTAGTTTTAACTTCTAAAGATATGTAATTTTTAAAAGATATTTTCAAGAAAATCCAATTTTTTAAACCTTTTTAAACATTTATTTTTGAGAGAGAGAGAGAGAGACACAAAACCTCAAGCAGACTCCAGGCTCTGAGCTGTCAGCACAGAGCCCCATGCAGGGCTTAAACTCACAGACTGCGAGATCATGACCTGAACTGAAGTCAGATGCTTAACCAACTGAACCACCCAGGTGCCCCAAGAAAATCCAATTTTTTAATGGCAGTTTTCTAGCTTTCAGACCTGACTATAATAGATAAAAAAAAAAAAAAAAAAAAGAATTATATACATTGCCAAACACCCTAGCTCAGATTCACATGCCCACAACCATATAGTTTTAGTGAAACTGTAAGCAGCGATTATGGCATATCATTTTAAACACTGGATTATAGATTCTTTGCAATATATTTATATTTTCATTAATGTTTCACTTATATTTTACATGTCTTTTTTTTTTTTTTCAACGTTTTTTATTTATTTTTGGGACAGAGAGAGACAGAGCATGAACGGGGGAGGGGCAGAGAGAGAGGGAGACACAGAATCGGAAACAGGCTCCAGGCTCCGAGCCATCAGCCCAGAGCCTGACGCGGGGCTCGAGATCGTGACCTGGCTGAAGTCGGACGCTTAACCGATTGCGCCACCCAGGCGCCCCGATTTACATGTCTTTTATTTTTTTTTTAATTTTTTTTTTCAACGTTTTTTAATTTATTTTTGGGACAGAGAGAGACAGAGCATGAACGGGGGAGGGGAAGAGAGAGAGGGAGACACAGAATTGGAAACAGGCTCCAGGCTCCCAGCCATCAGCCCAGAGCCTGACGTGGGGCTCGAACTCACGGACCGCAAGATCGTGACCTGGCTGAAGTCGGACGCTTAACCGACTGCGCCACCCAGGCGCCCCTACATGTCTTTTAAAATCATACCTTTCACCCAGGAGTTTTAGTAGCCTCCATCTTTAATCTCAAGATTTGAGTTTTAATTTATTTTTATCATCCTTGGCCATTTTGGGTTTTGTAATTAAACCTATACAGAATCAAGGTGCTTCATTCCTGAAATCTATGGTAGACATTTAGTTCTGTTTATAGGAGTATGTTTTGTTAGGCTTCATAGACCAGCTGGGATCTCAAGCAAAATCTGTCTTTGTTCCTAATCCCTTTGCTTAAAAATTTCCATTCAGTTTAATTTTCAGCAAATTTATTTGAATGATACATGTTTTCTGCTTCAGATATAATACATATTATGGATAATATATGTAATATATAATGGAACCATACATATAATATATATCATGCAATGAATAGTGTATGAAGTAATCTTGGTCTATATAATATAAAAATATATTATTCTTGACATTTCCTTTAAGTAGAAATGGAACTCATCTTTGTAGCAATTTAAGTATTGAATCACAATACATTGATTTATAATGACATTACATTAAATTTTATTGTTTAAAATTGACATAAATTTAAGAAAAAAAGAAATTAAAATTAACATGTATACATGTCTTTAAAGACAGCTTGCACAGATCACATGTGTTCAGTTAATTTTATTAACTAACCTAAAGTAACTGCTGCACTTTGTTGATGTTCAAAAAAGTCAACAGGTGCTCCTTTAAAGTTTACCTACTGATATAAATACAAATAATGTTTTGCTGCTGGCATAAACCCACAAGATATAATACAGATATGGTAAATTTATGTCAAATGATAGTCACATAGACCACTGGCTGAAAAAGAAAGACAACCCCAAACTGAAACTGATGTCTGCTGAAATAATCTTATCTAAATTGCAGAAACAAAGATTAGTTTACAGTGTTCACTTTACATAAGAAGTTGAGGTCATCCCTAATCTAACCAACAATGAAAGAGCTCTTGACGGAGGGTGTGCTTTGTTTCTAGTCTTCCTTCCTTCTCTCTTGGTGCCTGGACACGTAAGAAATCATTATTATTAAGAAAGAAAAGCATAGGTCATTTAATGTCCAAGAACTGAAATGATGGTAAGCACCAGAGGGACTTCCTTAAAGCTTTCCTGATGTGGTTGTTGTTTAGTCTCAGAATAGTTCCTATGGGGACAGGATTCAACGGGAGCACACATGGTTATAAAATTGAAGAAGAAACTAAATGCTTTTGTAATCGTGCTCTTAAAAGTGCAAAAACACCACATAATGACATTTTCTTGTAATAAACAAGAAATATGAGGAGATTGGATTCAAAATACACATGAGAACTCTGGAGCAACTTGGACCAGTGATCTTAAAATCCAAGAGTTGTCTTTGTTCTTTAATTGACTCCTTCACGGATGAGGGGAAGCTCAGTCTCTCATCCCTGCTGTTTGACACCTCCGTGAGCTTTTGTGCCTTTTAGCAACGTTCTTACAACGCTGGCAGGAAAACTGAGCAACACTCGGTTAAAGAAGAAGAAACTAAATTCTGCATCCCCTCTCCCACAGATCGGCAATGGATGCATACACAATGAATGTGGCTTGGGGTCTAAATCAATGATGCGGTTTCCAATTAATATCCCTCGCTCTTAGTATTGATCTTCACAGAACAACAGAAGAAGCTGCCTTTTCTTTATTTCAGTCCTTTCGTTTCAGGGTGGGTTCAGGGGAGGGATTTGCAGAAACAGCAGGAAAAAAGACAGGCAATGATGTAGTTTTGCCTTACAGTAAAGACCAGGCGGCCTAGAGCTTTAGGGTTTCATTTGCATGTAGCTTTATTATCCTTGACCACCCTTAACAACTTACTTGTCCTTTCCTTGCCCTAATCTCCTGTTGGTCTCCAGTGTAAAATGGAACTACAGCTCATGGTTCTGATAAGGAAGGATTTAACTTAAGCCCTTTAAAGATGAGTAGGACTATATTATTTTTAAGCACTATAAACTTCTGGTGAGGAATAAAAAGGTTTCCATCTCAAAGAAATCATTTTACATGTAAGAAAAGATTCCTCTTTGATTGTAAGACTACATATAACTAAAATAGATATAGTGCTTTACAGTTTACAAAGTATTTTTACATACATAATCACGTTTAATTTTTTAAAAATACCATTGTAACCTAGTTAAAGCTAATATTAATATCCCGGTTTAACAGAAGAGAAAAACTGAAGTCCAGAGAGATTAAGTAACCAGCGAGAGATCATTCAGTTGATGAATATGTAGCATGAATTTAGGGATTAAAACCAGACCTCTATCTCCAGATCAGTGCTCTTCGACTAAATTATGATATCTCCTAAAATGGTCGACTTCATCCTATTTTAATTAAAATGATCTCTCTTAATTCACATGATTCTTTTTTGTCCACAATTTGAAAACATAGCAGCTCCTTCAAGAGAAACAAATCTCTAGTCTACATTTTACAAAGAGATTCTCATGTGGAGCTTTATATTGGGAACACTGAAGGATGCAGTAAACTATATCCTCAACAGCATTAGTGTAACGGAGGAATTAAATTCAAACTGTTAAGGCAAAGAGAAAACTTATTGGCTGAAGTAGGCAAACTGTGTATAGTTTACGAATGTCTGGAACTGAAGATTGGAATGTCAGAATTACCCTCTCTCTCTTTCCATCTCCCTCTACCTTTTTCCATATATGTCTCTGCATTTCTCTACCTGTTGGCTTCATTATCTGAGACTGATTTCTTCTCATACAAGGGGCATAGCCACCCACAGCTTTGAAGCTCACATCCTTACATACTCTTTTCTGTGAGGAAGAAGAACTCCAAGCAAAACTCATTACCCTATTTTTACAAGGTGGAGAAGATTCATGATTTGGGTTCTTCTTCTGGCTTTTTCCATGCACCAGTCTCTGAGATACATCACCATGAGAGGGCATTTAACTACTGTCATTAGTTTGGTGTGAGTCAGGTGCTCACCTCTGGACCAGTAATTAAACTCAGGAGATGGAGTAGTAAAAAACATGGCAATTCCTATTTTAATCATGGGGTTCCTAATGGATGAGGGAAGCAGAATAGAAGTTTCCCTTCTCCTCCAATGGAAGAAAGAATTATGGGTAAAGGAAACAATGTATGTTCCACTACAAGCCTTAAGAGTATTCCCAAAGGTTTTGTTTTTCTTGGCTAACTTTTTAAGCTTTACTTTCTTTAGTTTAGGGAACACATAGTTGTTAGTTAATTTCACCCCTTTTATTGTTCGCAGAAAGATCTAGGGGCATACCACAGATAACTTGCCCTCAGATAATAGTATATCCTGAACCGGAAGCTAGTTTACTTTAGTAGGTAAAAGAATGGATTCTACAATGAAACTGTCCAGGTTCAAATCCTGGCTCCATCACTTGCCAGCTGTATGGTGTCAGGCAAGTTACTTATCCTCTCAGTGCTTCAGTCATCTCTCCTGGGAGGTGGAGAAATTTGGTAGAACCTTCTCAGAGGATTGTGGTGAGGATTATGTGAGATTATACCACCAAGTTGTTAGAACAATGGGACACAGAAAATGCTTAATAAATACTCACTGCTGCTATTATTATTAGAAAAAAGGAGTTAAAGCCACAACTTCTTCTTTGGGGCAGAATTTGGCATTGATGGATCTCTTGCCTTTTGGGACATGCGAAGCTTTCTGAGTTGTGATATCTAAGGCCCAGAACCATTCTGAGAAGATGTAAACTTGAAAATCTTACTATGTACTCAAATCTCCACTTTGTCCCTAATATCATTAGGTGGTTAAATTTTAACAAAGTTAAGGGAGACAGAAGAAATACAATTCTAATCTCAGCCTCAGGTGGTATATGGATTGATTATATGCATATTAGTTTTTGGTCATTTTTTCATCTTAAAAAAACACATATTCCCTACTGGCTGCCTCCCTGAAGCACTGTCCAGGTGTCCTCAGTTAGTAGGCTGTCTGGCCTCCGGCCTCACTTCTCAATAAAATAAATGTAGACTATCAGTAATCAACTTCAAATACGGTTTCAATCCTATTATTAAAATTTTTTTTTCAACGTTTTTTATTTATTTTTGGGACAGAGAGAGACAGAGCATGAACAGGGGAGGGGCAGAGAGAGAGGGAGACACAGAATCGGAAACAGGCTCCAGGCTCCGAGCTATCAGCCCAGAGCCCGACGCGGGGCTCGAACTCACGGACCGCGAGATCGTGACCTGGCTGAAGTCGGACGCCTAACCGACTGCGCCACCCAGGCGCCCCTCAATCCTATTATTAAACTCAAAATCCAGTAGTTCATTTCAATAACTCATTTCATAACAATAAAATGGCTGCCCATGACCTATAGCATATGTCAACAACCAAGCAATAATAGCCAATACACCTGCTTTCATTTTCAAGTGTTTCTGAATTCTCCTATTTGTCAGATAAACACATTTGCTTCTTCTACTATCAATGCTCTTGCCTCTACCTCTGCTCCACACCTCTAGGAGATATTGATATTTAAAATATTTACATTACATACCAAGTACAGTCCTCAGCGTTTCACATACAATATTTCCTCTGAATCTCACTGTAACTCCATGAAGTAAGCATTGTTTTTCCCCACTTTATGGAGGCTCAGAAAGGTTAAGTGACTTTGTAAAAATCATAGTAACTGGAAATCCAGAACGCAGAACACATCTGCTTGTTCCTAAAGACCGTGCTCTATGGATGCACATGTCTGGTTACATGAAAGACACACATATCGTATTTGCAAGTGATATAAAACTAGGTGGTCTGGATAATCTATTGACGGCTAAATGAAAAACTTTTAGGTTGCAACGGAGGGCTGAAACTAATGGGTGTAATAAAGTGGGCCTAAATGTAAGTCCTACACTGATATATATTATTTAAAAACCAATTTCATGTGAATAAGGTATAGAAGACCTGCTTCGTAGCCATACAGTATGTTTCTTAAAAATGTTCTGACCATTTGATCTGTCTGAAAGATCAATTTAAATCAACAATGTAACTAAGAACTTAAGAAAGCCGGTGTAAATATTGACTACTTTAATGGCATATTACTTAGGTCAATAAAGTCAACAAAGTAAAACTCCATTGTGCCAGGCAGAATTATGAGTAATTCTGGGCACTCCACTTTAAGAAGAACATTGACAAATTAAGATGCATACAAAGAGTACAGTAAGGAGTTGAGAAACAATGTCAAATGAGAGATAATTCAGTAAACTGGGACTTGTTGGTCCAGGGAAGAGAAGACTGGTGAAGAAAGGTTGCAGAAGAGATGTTTGACAGGTGTCTTTAAACCCCTGTACTTTGTATTATTTCCCAGAACAGAAAAAAAAAATCTGATAGGCACAAATTATAGTAGAGTATTTCAACCCATTATGATCAACATACTCATTTGCTCAACAGGCAAAAGAGATGCCACATAAAATAATGAATTTTGTTTGTTTGTTTTTCACAACATGTGTTGAAAAAGGAAGTCTGGATGGAGATTTTAAAGGATTCTCTCAAAAGTGATTATTGAAAATCCACCAGAAGATTGTCTCATCCCAGGAAATTGAACCAAATGATTTCTAAATTGCCTTCCCAACTTTAAGGCAGTGTAAATTTTTTTTCTTTCTTGCCGGATTATATTTTCCCCCTGATAAATTCTACCACAAATGTTATACTCATTCCTCAACCTTATTCAACATTCCTTTTCTGCACTGAAATTGCATGAAACAGTAGTATTTCTGTAGAATTGTTAAGCTGAGTCAACCAGGACTCCTATACTCTTATCACTCATTCATTCCCATCAGTGTCTCTAAGTTTTCTTTTATAATTTCAACCCCTAGGTGTACCTCTCATTCAAAATGTAATTTGTTGTGCATGCTTCCATAACTTGGCTTGAAAAAGATTTGAGAATGAATGTTAAATTATAAACTTTAAAGTTTCAGGAAACAACTGATCGCTCATATTAATGTTTTTCTGCATTTGCTTTTATCATCCCTTGACTGTTAAAAAATAAGTTTGTGGGGAGTAATGGTTTCATATTTTTAAAAAACCCAGCGATTTATGAAATGCATTTTATTCATCTTAAATTTTTTATGAATAAAAGCCATTCATGTATACACCATGGAAATACTCCAAGATAATCCCAAGTTTTTAGAAAATATTTACCTTTGTACATATTCCTCTCAGATTTGTTTTGCTAGTTAAATAGAAAATATGTCCTCTTGAAAAGTTCTTCCACAAGTTTTTCTTAGAAATTCTTGGCTATTTTGAGGTTAGGATTTGTAATGGATGAAAATGTTTACGTAGTGAGGAGCAGTTAGTTTCTAATGAACCACGTCTTTTCCATGGAAAACATAGAATGGAGCCATTTTGAGTACTTCTGGAAGCTGGAGGTTAATGTTTAAAATAACTAAAGAGAAGGTGGAGCTTTTTTCCAAAGCCATAAAAAAGAATAATCGCGATGACACATCACAGTATGCATTTTATACTGTTGAATGATGGCAGCTTCACTTTTGGCTCCCTGCCCCAGAGGCCTAGCACACCCAGGGAGCATTGTAAAAGCTGCCTAACACACACCCTGGCGTGCGTGTGCCCACTTTTACAGCCAGCAATAATTTTAAAGGAACATACAGTACCTACTGGGAAGTTTTTTCAGAAGATAAGATGTAAATCAATGAGTACAAACCCTTTGTATACTAGTATAATATTATTACTAACAAGTGAATAAATAGCAGTTTTGTTTAGAAATGCTTAACCAAATAATTATGCACCATCTCAGACCATTTATTGAAATATTTAGACTCTAAAACATTTTCTGATAATGACAAGATCATAAATACTTGTCTTAAAAATGGCTGTCTACTATTTTTCAGTCTAAAGTCATTCAATTGCTGCACGCAGTACCACATTTTCATAATAAGAATGATTAAGTTGCTCTTTCAAATGTATGTTATACCACTTACAGTAGAATTGCTAAAACTTCTTACTGTTAATATTTTTCCCCATCAAGGAAGGTGCTATCAAACATGCTAAAATCCTTAAGTTATATCAAAATAAATAATCCTTTAAATTCTAGCAGTAATTTTGGCATTTGATTTGACTTCATTAGACAAGAAATCTGATGATCTTAGACAATTTTTATTCCTTAGCAACTGGGTGAACCATCTACAACACTCATAAGAATTAACCATCCCTCAGGGTTCATCCAGGCTTTTTGAAGGCCTACATATGTACAGTCGGCATATGAGTTTGTGAATTGCCTCTTTAAAAACGTAAATGCAAAATCAGATATGAAGGTAAATCATCAAGCTTTTTAAAAATCACAGCGAATTACTGGAGACTTGGAGATTTAGCCTATTGTCTTCTAAGATATCCTTAGCTGATTTATCAGAACAGTTTATATAGAAATGCCTCCTGATTACAAACTAGATTTCTTTCCCCACCTGGAACTCTTCACAACTTCCAGCAACTCCATGTGTTCAAAGGACCGTGCAAGTGAGGGTCTTGAAATTTAAGCTTCCCTGGTTTCATGGTAACCTTGACTTTGCTGTCCATATGTAACATTGGTAGAAACAAGTGGTAAGAAGCATTGTTTCCCACCCTGCCCTCTTCAAAGTTAATATTGCTAGGTTCAACTTAAGACTGTGAAGAAGAGTTGGATCAAGGTTAAGAGCTCCCCTTTAGATGGAAACTATTAAACTGTTTTTATTTTATAATCTTAACTGTATTTCACTGCCTTGCATTCTATCACCTGCATGAGATTAACAGGCAGAGATGGAAGTAATGCACCTGTTCAAGGGTTCTGACTTTGAAGCAGAATATGAAGTAGGAATCTTAAAAACACTTTTATTCTCAGCTCTCTACAGCGAACACGTTCATGTATAATTTCATAATTACGATAACACAATAATACACAACAATAGTGGTTTGTAATTCCTGTCAACAAATCCTCTAGGAAACCAATTGCCATTTTGATGCTACAGACACATAAAGAAGAGATTAGGGGAGTCTGGGTGGCTCAGTCAGTTAAGCGTCCAACTCTTGATTTCAGGTCATGGTCTCATGGTTCGTGGGATGGAGCTCGGCATTAGGCTCTGTGCTGATGGTGTGGAAACTGATTAGAATTCTCTCTCTCTCCCTCTCTCCCTGCCCCTCCTGCTCTCACATGCGCTCTCCCTCCCTCTCTCTCAAAATAAATAAATAAACATTTTTTTAAAAAGAGAAGAAATTAAACCTCTGTAAGGATTTTAATGAGCTAGATTCACAGGACTGAAGCCCACCCTAAGGAATCATATGATTTAGCTCTTTACTACTGGGCATGTTTGGGGGCGGTTCAAGACTGGTTCATAGGAGTACAGGAAGTGAAAGTGTGTAGGGGCTTGCTCCATTGTAGTACCTTTAGGTTTACTCTGAGGAAACAACAACAACAACGAACAAACTCATTAGCGGATTTTGAGCAGAGGGGTGACATGGTCTGACTTATGTTTCAAAAAGGATCATTCTGCTAGTATGTTGCCAATAGACTATAGGAGACAAGGACATGGCCAGGGAGAGGTTATTATTGTAATTCAGCCAAGAGATGATTGCAAGTGGTTGTATTCCATATATATTTTGAAGTAGAGCAAATAGGATTTGTTTGATGAGTAGTGTGTGAAATGTGAAAGAAAAAGAAGAGTTACAGACTGCATATACAGAACGTTTAGGCAGAGGCAATCAGGCAGTCTGTTTTTTGACATGTTAACTTTGAGATGCCTATTGGTTATCCAAATGAAGATACCAAGTAGAAAGTTCTATGGAGGAGGCCAGGGTTTGGGAGGAAGTCCCGACTGGAGGTATCAGACACCAAGTCATGTAATTGGAGGAACTGGAACACTCTGATGTTTAGAAATCAGGTAGATAATTAGGAATGAACAAAGAAGATTGAAATAGCATTGCCAATAAGGTAGGAGGAAAAGTAGAAGAATGAGTATTGAGCAAGTAAGGGCGGCATGATTTGACCCCTCCCCCACATTAATCTTGAAAAGCATCTATTGGAGGGGCGTGGGGGGGGCAGATATAGAGGAAGATGCAGCCTGTTCCCTTCACACTCTGGACAATGCACAGGGACCTAAGAGACCCGACTGTTGTATTCCAGCTAAAGAATCCCACCCTTTGGTCTGTAGCTCTGAAAAGCTGCACAACTAGAGAAACTTCAGATGTTCCCTGATGTAATCCAAGCCTGTGGTTCCATTTATAAAATGGGGCAAGGGCCCTCTGCTCTTTTCTGGGTGCCAGTAACCTGGAAGAGTTCTCAAGGAGAAAAGAAGTAACAGGCCACATGGAAATGGAAGGAAGGCAACAACTATGAGGTACCATAAGAAAAAAGAAGCAAAAACAAATGTGTGTGTTTGTGTGTGTTTGTTTCCTGTGTTCTCTTCTGCTCAAATTTCAGAAGCAAGAACAGAAGCTTTCCATTCCCAGACCCCCAAAATATATTTGGGAGTTCTATTGTCCATCCCTCACTCCAGCACCTCTGGTATCTTTCAACAATGGATACTATCTTATCATATTGTTGTTATTCTGTTAATTCCTGAGTATTACATACCAGCCCACTAGCTAAGCACTTCTCATATACAATATTGCTTCCATTTAATCCTTGCAACTGCCTTAGGAAATAGGTTCTGTTAACTTTCTTCAGTTTTTTTTTTATAGGGAAATTAGGATTAGAGAGAATGTCTCCCCTAAATCACAGTGATAATTTATGGAGGAAACCCAACAAGGTTTTTCTGACTGTACAATTTTCTTTCCTAACCACTATGTTCTATGTTGCTTTTCCTGTTACTACTTTTTCATACCAAGCACTAAGGATAGTATTTGGTTGTTCAGTGGATCTGAGTAGTTGACTATATCATCTAAATTCACCAAATAGCTATAGAAATTTCTATTTGCTTTATTTAATATGGTTCAGAAATACTAGTGTCATCACCCTTTGTTTTATAGAGTTTGGGTAACTCTTAATACTAAATATTCCATATGAAAACTTTTCTGATTATAAATGTTTTCTGTAAACCAAATTTAGCTCAGATGATCAATATTTCTTTCAAAGCAAATGACAACAATGTTGATATATATATATATATATATATATATATATATGCTATACTTTTCAATCTTTTATATCAAAGGTAGAAAAGAATGCATAAGGATTAGATTAATATTGGATATTTTCAGTTACTTATCATGAAAATTTTGTTTGAGTGTGTTATTTCTCCAATAAAAGAGAGCCAGGAAAGTGTTGATCAATAAGTTGTAAAATAGATTTTAAAAAACAGAGAAAATCGTAATCTGATTTTACGTTATATTTTAAGTGAATACAAAATAACTCTACAAGGAAACTTATGATTTTGTGAATTTTTTCCTAAGAACACATGGAAATTTATTAAAGGCTTTCCTGTTTTTTTCCTCAGGCTGAAAATACCAATTCAATTAAATTTAAAAATTTAATAGTTAAAAAAATAATTTTTGGCTTTGTACTGTCCACTCAATTTTTCTGTGAACCTAAAACTACTCTAAAATCTAAAGTCTATTAATTCTTTGAAAACACATAATTTTGGAATATTTTTAGAATATATTTTAACTTATAGCTCAGTTGATATTAAGTTGTCTCAAGGTCTAGCTTTGTGGTTCTCAACCCTATCTATCTGAATATTAGAACTCTTGGGGAGCATTAAAGATATAAGTACACTGACTCTGTAAATATACAAGTATAAATTTAGATGGGTGAATTTTATAATATGTGAGTTATATCTCAATAAAGTTGTTTTTAAAAAATGTTGGTGCCCAGTTCTCACTCTAGACTAATTAAATCTGAGTTATTTGAGGAAAGGACAAGGCAGGTGATTCTAATGTGCAGCCAGGGGCTGAAACTACTGCTTTAGCTTGTCCTATTTAGTTAAAAATAGTTGTTGGCATTCTTCATTTTAAGGATTTATTCTGGCAAATGAAGTGTTTAAAAGCAAAATAGTTTCAATATCCAATTTTGTTCAGGTTGATTGATTATAAATCTTCAAGACTGAGGTATACGCGTAAAATTCTTTGGAAATAACAGAAAGCAACTTAGTTGCTTTTGACTCACTTCAATGTGATATAGGAATACGCTCATTTCAGACTAAATCAAAGGCAGAATTCTGGAGGAATTATATTCAGAAACAAAGAGATCCCTCTTCTGGAGAGGGGATGGGGGTGATGGCGATAGTTATTTACGCTGCTGTGTGGAGTATCAGCAAAACCTACCAGAAGGGTCTGGACTTGACTGGTAAGTGAAACTTCTCTGTAGATGTAAATGGCACAGATTTTCAGCGACCCAGCATAAGCCCCCTGATCATTATGTTGAGAATGCGGCAGATTATGTCCTTGACAGGAATTACAGCTGGAAAAGGAAGAGTCCCATAGTGGAATATGTTGTTTGCAGATCTCTTCTCCTTTTCTTCTTTTATGGCATCACCTGCCCTGCCAAGAGGCCTACTGTCTGTAGGAGATACTCAGTAAGACAGGACTTACCTCTAAAATAACCTGCTCAGGTCTACCCTTAGTTAGTGTTCCAGCTCTGGACTACTGTCTACATTAAAGTCCATCATGAGGTCTACAGAGTGAACACTGGTTGTCTCACCTACGTTCAACTCTTCCCACGGTGGCAGAGATGGGCTCTAAGACTCAAGTCATTCAAGGTAATATCATTCCTCTTGACACAGTGATTTGGTCAAGGGTAAGTATGTATGTCCTGATTTAGTCCAATCAGAGTAGAGTTTAAGACTTCTGTTTTATTATTCAAGGAAACAATATTTCTTTCTCCCTCTGGATATGAATGAAGAGGCATATAGGACATCAACTGCTAAAGGCTATATTGTCTGCATTAGAGAAGCCAAGCTGAGAGCAAAGTCAACCCATGGTGGTGGACAGAGCAGAGCTGAGAAAATTGCAGAGGACAGATGAAGAGTTCTGATAATATTGTGAAAATTTGGATCAAACCAGGCCCGCACCCTCACTGATGGTCCCAGAGCTTCTCTGTTAGGTGAGCTGATAAGTTTCTTTAGTTATTATTCACTCTGAGGGAGACTTTCTGTTCCTTGCATACATACAAAAACATCTTAACTGATTTGGCTATTATAAGTGGAACTTCTTTTAATTAGTAAACTCCAAAAAAAATGGAATTAAGAATCAGTATAATATTTTGGCTTAATAGCAACCTTCTTAGGGTATTTGAATTTAAATAGGGAAATGCCTAGAACCAAAGTAGTTCATTTAACAAATAACAAATTTGCGTTTCCACTATTAGGGTTGAGAGGTCTTCTCAAATAAAAACACTCCCAAAGAGGACCATCTGGCCTCTATTTTGTGTCCAGCAGAATCTGCCTTTCTTTTGAGGACTGTTTCTGTTTCTTCTACAGTCGTGCCTACTCCTTCAACTACCACCATTACCCTGATCATCACCAAATAAGTCTCTCAGTCTCTGTCTCTCTGTCTCTCTCTCAAGCTATCTTCATTTGTCTCTCTCTCCTTATTGTATTTCTCCTTTTTATCCTGATCCTCACTGTTGCTCCAAGAACCAGTTGTCTTTTTAACTCTGGAATGTCATCCTTCAGGACACTAAATAACTAATAAGTTAATCCAAGTAAGTATTCTAGCGGCTAGATGGGCTTTCCCAGGTTATACATTAATTTTTAACCATGCCCCAAGATCTTCCTTGTTTAATCTGAAGATTGTGCTTTTTTTTTTTTACATTTAAAAAAAAAGTTTATTTATTTATTTTTGAGAGAGAGAGAGCATAGGAGGGACAGAGAGAGAGGGAGAGAGAGAATCCCAAGCAGGCTCCACGCTATCACCTTGGACCATGACACGGGACCCAACACAGGGTCCAACACAGCGCCCAATGTGGGGTCGACATGGCTTAAACCCGTGAACCATGAGATCATGAACTGAGCCAAAATCAAGAGTCGGATGCTTAACTGACTGAGGCACCCAGGCACTCCTAAAGATTATTCTTAATGGTGGCATCGTGGTGAGAGAAAGGAACAAGAGAACAATGGGGAAGTTTTGGGGAGATCCTCAGACCAACCTGAAGAAGCTGAAAAGACCAGGATACTGGACTAGGAAATTCTGGGTGAATGGAAGTGGAACACAGTTTGGAGGGAATTTGGTACTCAAGTGTGTGTAGGTGGGATGATGAAAGGAGAGAGTGTGTATTTCTAAATTGAGTAGGGGAACAGAGAGAGATTTGCTCACTGGGGAAGAAGGTAGGAAAGCTGTTTATTATCATGGTATCAGAAAATCAGCATTCAGACTCAAACTTTACAGAAATTCAACCAAAGTTTGATCATAATTTTTGCATCTGAATATAACATGAAAAGGTAGAACAAAAGCCACGTAAAAATTAGGGTGCTAGCAGAAGCCATTACTAGGTGTAATTGATCAAAAGTGACTATTAAAACAAATTTAGAATGGGTAGACTATTACTAATTTTTATCTTTCAAGTTTTCCATCCTTGACTCTTTCTTTGCATGGACATATCTCTTTTCTCTGCCAGACACTAGAATGAGAGTTTTATCTTTATGCTTTTTATGATGATTTTTTTTAAAAACTGTTTAGAATCATTCTATGGAAGGGCCACATCCTTGAGAACACCTGCCCTTGCTGTTAACCGATTATTATTAAGCAAGAGCAAATGACATGAAGTCAGTTACAATAAAGTGTAAATAAAAAAGTTTATGGCAGGGTGTGTACAGCAAAAAAAAAAAAAAAAAAAAAAAAAAAAAAAAAAAGAAAAGAAAAGAAATTAATCAGCCAGGACAGGTCCAAAAGTCATCTTTTCCTTCACTTAATACCTCATTAGATACCTTGATTAAAAATTGTGTTTATATTTTTAAAAAATGTGTTCATATTTAAAATTTTTAAATTTGTTGGGATTATCAATGATTAACTGTTGTGTGACTTCTAGTGAACCAATTACATTCACCTCCAAAATAAAATGTGTTTACTAATATAATGAGCTTTTCTCCATAAGGAGGTTTGAACAGTAAATATCAGACCAGAATATTTTAAAATTCTTTTTAAATTTTTTGACATTTTTATTTATTTTTGAGAGACAGAGCACAATAAGGGTAGGGGCAGAGAGGGAGACAGACAATCTGAAGCAGGCTCCAGGCTCTGAGCTGTCAGCACAGAGCCTGACAAGAGACTCGAACTCACAAACCGAGAGATCACGACCTGAGCCGAAGTCGGATGCTTAACTGACTGAGCCACTCAGGCACCCCAACACAGAATATTTTAAATTCTTAAGATATTGTGCAGTTTGCAGTTGGAAATTTTTCCAAGGACATGGACAATTCAATTTTCTGCATTCACCTTAATCAATATTTTTGTTTAATTGAGAACCAGAGTTATCCTAAGAATTAGCACAAACAACAGAATTATTCTATGGCCCTTTTCTTAACATTTTTGGCACCCTTTCTCATATGGCCTGACTTTCTCTGAGAATTTAGGAGACATCTTAGAATTGGAGGAAGGATTCCACTCAATTGCAATGAAACCATGTTTATTAAGCACTTACTAAGTGCCAGTCAGTATGCTTGGTGTTGCTGAGGGTACAAATAAACAATATATTTCTTATCATTGACAGTGTCATTGGGTGGTTATGGTGTGGTTAGATCCACCACAATCTATTATTTACCACCACCTATCCTAAATAAGCACCCAATCTAAGGAAAAGCACTGTATCTAGTATTTTTAAGTACCCTCTACTCACATGCCCTCTTCGGAGCACTCCATCTCCACCTCTCACTCTTAACAAGATTGCACCTTTAAGCCTCTTCTATCTTGGCTTTGTACTCAAGAAACCTAGAGTCTGGTAAGGGAGAAAAAGCAAATATGTGCGCACATGCGCGCACACACACACACACACACACCCCTCAAAATCTTTGATAGGAAAGAATATAATGCAGAAAGTGCCTTTCCACCTTTCTCATTTTCTAACTACCATCTGGAAGCCTTTCTTCTGAACTTCCCCTTTCTTCTCTACATCCTTTTAAATCATAGCATTCTTGGCAAAATCCATTTTCTTAGAGCTTGTGTGTTAAATCACAACGGGGTATGTTTTGGTTCATTTATTATTAAAACCCAGAATCTCCCAATTGATGTCAACCTCAAGATTAATAAGTATAATGCTCGACATTTTGACTCCATTCTTTTTTTTTCTCTCACAGAATCTTACATGTAACAAGTCATCGTACATGACTTATAATTTCTCTTTAGTATCCATAGTATAAAATTTTGAACCTCCAGAATGAGTTGAACTCCATCTCTCCCCATTTACTTTCTCTAGTAGAAATTTTATTTTTCTAGAATCACAATGACTAATTTTTAAAGTATCTCTTTAGGGGCACCTGGGTGGCTCAGTCGATTGAGTGTCCAACTTCAGCTCAGGTCATGATCTCACAGCTCGTGAGTTCCAGCCTCGTGTCGGGCCCTGGGCTGATGGCTCAGAGCCTGGAGCCTGCTTCTGCTTCTGTGTCTCCCTCTCTTTCTGCCCCTAACCCACTCGCACTCTGTCTCTGTCTCTCTCAAAAATAAATAAACTTGAAAGAAAGAAAGAAAGAAAGAAAGAAAGAAAGAAAGAAAGAAAGAATCTTTTTAATTTTATTTTTAAATGAACAAACAGTAAGACTGATTTTTTTTTTTTTTGGCATGCATTTCTGTGAGTTTTAACACTTGTATGAACTCATGTAACTATTCCCACAATCAGCATACAGAATGATTCCATCACAGTCATTATTTTTAATTGTTTATTTTCTTATTGCTGGGTCTTGAGAGTTCCTTGTGTATTTGTACAAATATGCCCTACTGGATATAAGATTTGCAAGCATTTTCTTCCAAGTATTACTTTGTTCTTTTCATTCTCTTAACAGTATCTTTTGCAGGGCAAAACTTTTAATTTTGAATAATTCCAATTTATTAATTTGAAATTTATCAATTTCTTTGGGTCATGCTTTTGGTGCTGATTCTATGAATACTTTGTCTAGCTCCAGGACATGATGATTTTCTACTATGTTTTTCTTTAAAACTTTTATAGCTTTATGTGTTACATGTGTATCTCCAATTCGTTTTGAGTTAGTTTTGACATATGATGCATAGCTTAGGTTAAGGTGCTTCTTTTGTTTTGTCCAAATGAATGTCCAGTTGTTCTGACATGTTGAAGAGACCACCTTTTCTCAATTGGATTAACTTTGCATTTCAGTACAAATCAATAAACTTTAACTGTGTGTGCTTATTTCTGGGGGCTATATATTTTTTGCCAAAACCACAATTTACTGATTAATGTAACATTATAGCAATTCTTAAAATTGGGTTGTATTGGAATTTTGTTCTATTAAAAAAAAAATTGTTTTGGCTATCCAAATTCTTTTGACTTTTTATATACATGTAGAATTAGTTTCTCTATATCTACTAAAACTCTTGCTTGGTAGACTGGTAATGTGCTAAATCTACATCGATTTGTGGAAAAGTGACATAGTAATTGGATTGAGGCTTCCAATCCGTAAACAGGGTATGCCTCTTAATTTTTTTTAGTTTTTTTTTTTTTTTAAATTTTTAAATCAGTGTTTTGAAGTTGTTAGGTTTATTCCCAAATATTTTATTTTTAATTATTTTAATTATTTTAATCATTATGCATGCTATTTTTTTAAAAAAGTTTGAGTTTCCAATTGTTTGTTGCCAGTATATACAAATATGATTACGTTTGTGTGTTGAACTTGTAACTTGAAACTTTGCTGAATTCACATAATATTTCTAAGAACATTTTGTTGATTCCATAAAGTTTTTTTTTTCACATATGGAAGCATGTCCTCTGTAATTGGTACAGATAAATTCTTTCTTTTTTTTTTTTTAATGTTTATTTATTTTTGAGACAGAGAGAGACAGAGCATGAATGGGGGAGGGTCAGAGAGAGGGAGACACAGACTCTGAAACAGGCTCCAGGCTCTGAGCTGGCAGCACAGAGCCCGATGCGGGGCTCAGACTCACAGACCACGAGATCGTGACCTGAGCCGAAGTTGGAAGCTCAACCGACTGAGCCACCCAGGTGCCCTAATAAATTCTTTCTGTCCAACCTGTTGTCTTGCCATATTGTACAGGCTAGGATTTCTGGTACAATGTTGAATATGAATGGTGAGAATGAGCATTTGTGCCTTACTCTGTATCTCATAGGGAAAGCATTCACCATGAAGCATGATGTTAGCTGCAAGAATTTTGTAGATGTCGCTTATCAGGTTAAGGAAATTTTCCCTCTGTTCCCAGTTTACTGTGTATTTTTTATTATGAAGAGATTTGAATTTTGTCAAGTACTTTTTCTGCTTCAATTGATACAATCATTTGGGTTTTTTTCTTCTGTATGTTAGTATAGTGGATTACACTGATTGATTTTCAAATACTGAATGAGGCTTGAATTCCCAGGACAACATTCCCTTGAGTAATGTATTGTTCTTTATAACTGTTTATGAGTTTGATATGTTAACATGTTGATTATTTTTCTGTCTATATTCATGAAGGATATTAGTCTGTAGCTTTATTTTCTGGTACTGTCTTTGGTGTTGGCATCAGGATAATGGTGGATATGATCTATTCTGATGACTATGCCTTGTGCATTTGAGAAAAAGTTTAATCTACTTTTGTTGGGTTGGACATTCTATGAAAGTTAATTAGATACACTTGGTTAATACTTCTATATTTCTATTCTTACTGTTTTATTTTCTATTCTATCAATTATTGAGAAAGGAATGTTGAAGTTTCTATGTGTAATTGCAAATTTGTATATTTTGCCTTTCAGTTTTATCAGTTGTGGCTTTATATACTTTGAAGTTCTGATGTTAAGTGTATACGTATTTAGGATGTTTAAAATGTCTTCCCGTAAATTTACTTTTATTATTATTATCATGTAATTCACTCTTAATCCATAGTAATTTTCCTTGCTTTGTAGTCGACTGTGTCTGATATTAATGTAGCCACTCAAGCTTTCTTTTGATTCATGTTTGCATGGTGTATCTTCTTCCATTCTTATAGATTTAACTTCCCAACATCATCATATTTAAGATAGGTTCTTACAGATAGCATACAGTTAAACTTAAAAAAAAATCATTCCAACAACCTTATTAATTTCTCTTTTTGAACTATTTATATTTAAAGAGATTACTGATAAGTTTGGCATTGGGTCCAACATTTTACTATGTTTCTTTTTATGACCTCTGCATTTTCTTCATCTGTTTCCCCTGTGTTGCTTTCTTTGGATTATTTGAATATTTTTTATTACTCCAATTTTTCTATTTAGTTTTAACTGTCTCTTTGTATAGCTTTTTTTTTTTTTTTACAAAAGGTTGCTGTAACATTCTTAGAATTATACTACTGTATGTTTGTTTTACCAATTCAAAGAATGTAGAAAACTCCTATGAGGCCTTACTTCTCCCATCCATGTTGTACTTGCGAAATGTATTACTTCTACATACATTGAAAATCCAATCAAGACAATGTTTTCTGAAAGCAGTAATTTTTGCTTCTGACAGGCATACATATTTGAAAGAACTTAGAGGTGAAGAATAATCTATTATATTAATCCAGCTTCTACCATTTCTGTTATTCTTCCTTCATGCCTAATGTTTCAGATTTCCCTCACATCGTTTCCCTTTTGAGAACTTTCCTTTGGCATTTTTTAGAGCAAGTCTATGATGATAAATTCTATTATTTTTTCTTCATATTAAAATGTGTTTATTTTTCTTTTATTCCTAAAAAATAGTTTCACTAAATACAGAACTCTGGATTGATAGTCCTTTTCCTCTAGCACTTTGAAGATTCTACTTCTTTCCGACTTCCATGGTTTCTGGTGATAAACCCTGTCATGCAAATCATTGTTACCTTAGAGGTGATGTATTGTTCTTCTCTGGTTGCTTCTTGGGCTTTTTCTTTGTCTTATTGTTCAGCATTTTGATTATGGTGCATCTGGGTATTGAATTCTTTAAAATTATCATGTTTGGAGTTCACTGAACTTCTAGAATCTGTACATTTATGTCCTTTGCCAAATCAAGTTTCGGCCATCATTTCTTCAAATTGTTGTGCTCCATGCTCTTTCTCATTTCATTTGAAGGCTCTGATGACACAAAATTTAGACCTTTCGGTATTGTTTTATAGGCCCCGAGGCCTTGTTCATTTTTTTATAAACTTTTTTTTTTTTTTGGTCTCTGTTGTTTAGGATAATTTTTATTGATCTATTTTTTTAAGTTTATTTATTTTATTCTGTTATCTCGATTTTGCTGTTAGCCTGTTCAGTGAATATTTTTTTTCGGGTTATTGACTATTTTAAATCTGTGATTATATTTTGTTTTTTATGTCTAGTATTTCTTTGCTGAGATTTCTCATTCATTTTAAGAGTGTTCTCTCTTACTTCTTGAAGCATGGTTATAATCGTTTCTTTGCAGTATTCATTAGTTAATTGCAACATCCGTAACATCAGAGCACTGTTGACTGTCTTTTCCCCTGTGAATTGACATTTTTCTGATTCTTTATATGACAAGTAAGTTTTTTTTTTTTTTTAATTTTTTTTTCAACATTTTTTATTTATTTATTTATTTTTTTGGGACAGAGAGAGACAGAGCATGAACGGGGGAGGGGCAGAGAGAGAGGGAGACACAGAATCGGAAACAGGCTCCAGGCTCCGAGCCATCAGCCCAGAGCCTGACGCGGGGCTCGAACTCACGGACCGCGAGATCGTGACCTGGCTGAAGTCGGACGCTTAACCGACTGCGCCACCCAGGCGCCCCATATGACAAGTAAGTTTTAATTGTATCCTGAATTGAATAGTAGGCTGACTGTGGGTTTTCTTAAATCTTAACAAGAAAGTTGATATTTGCTTGTTTGTTTGTTTGTTTGTTTGTTTGTTTCAACAGGCAATCACCAGTTTAGGTGGAGACTTCAAGTTCTGATTGGTTCCATGTGGTCAGTGGTCCAAATGTCATTTAGTTTTCCGAGTGTTTACAGTACTTTTAAGATCAGTAGTACCGTGTGAATGCCACCCAGTGGCCAGTCTGGGACCTAGGCAATGGTCTACCTTGTAACTCCATTGTCAAAGCCTGTGGTATGCTATTGAGAGTCAATTTATGCTTGAATAGCCCTTAGGCCAGCCCAGGAGAACATGAACAACTTTATGGGTTGAATTTCCTGATTTTCCTCTTCACCATGATTTCCTTCAACACCTTATGGCTCCCATGGCCTTCCTTCCTGATCCTTTGAACAGGAAACTAGGGCCTTAGTTTCCTTTGTCTGCCATGTTCATCTCACGATTGTGTCTGCCTATATTGCCAAGCAACAGGAGGACAGAGAAAATGGAAAAGCAATGGGGATTAACTCCACACTCTTGGTACCATAGCTTTCTCAATGTATAAAGGGATTCCCTTCCCTCAGAGTTTTAGGTGCCTCCCAGGCCACTACCACCATCTGGGGCTAGGGCAGAAGAGACATTTTTTTTTTTTTTTTAAATCAGATAGCTCAGTGAATGTCTAAGGATCCATATGTTAGGAAAACTCTGATATGGCAAAAATGTCAAGCATCATCTTAGGACACTCTGGACCAATTTTTTTTTTTTTTTTTTTTAGAAAGACAGTGTGTGTGTGTGCATGGAAGAGTATGAGAGAGGAGCAGAGAGAAAGAGAGGGAGACAGAGAAGGAGGGAGAATCTTAAGCAGCCTCCATGCTCAGTGCTGAGCCCCATGTAGGTTTCAAGCTCATGACCCTGGGATCATAACCTGAGCCGAAATCAAGAGTTGAACACTCATCCAACTGAGCCACCCAGGCACTCTCCTGGGTCAATGTTTTCTGTAACTCCAAGGAAATATATCCATACCATTTAATTTAGTTACTTCCAAGTAAGTTCACTTTAAAGAGTTAAATCATAAAATATTACTTATATTAGCTTAATTCATGTTAGTCCTAATTCCCAGAAATCCAAAGTATACTTTTATAAAGAATACTTTTCACCTGTAAAGTACATTGCCATTTGTGATTTCCCCTCACAAACTATGATGTAGTTAGTGCTATACTGCAAATAGTCCTGGTTCTCTTCCATGGTAGGTTTGTACTTCCTGACCTCTCTATGGTTGGATGAGGCCTTGTGAATAATTCTGACCAATGAATTACAAGCAGAAGTAATATGTGTCAGTTCCAAGAAGATGATATAATTGCCTCTACATCCCACTTTTCCTCTGCATCTGGTCTGTAACAATATTGAAGATGATGGCTATGGTGCCATTCTGGGGCCCTAAGGGATCACAAGCTAAGCCCCAGCTGGCCTGTTACAGTTTCAAATCATGAGCAAGTAATAAACTTTTCCTTGCTTAGGTCACTGAGATTTTGGCTGTTTGCTACTGCACCATAACCTGGCCTAACCTGACTGATCTTTGTATGTTAGCATGTATGATTCTTATGTGTTAAGAATTCTCTTTCTCTCTCTCTCTAATATATACATATATTATGTATGTATGTATATATATATATATATTTATATAATAGACAGTTAGTTACATACACATGGAATTATATATATAATCATATATATGATCTTATATGATTCTCACAACAACCTCTGAGGTAGGAAGCTCAGGTTTGATTGTTCACTCTTTTTTTATAGAATAAGGATACTGAGGCTCAGACAGGTAAATACTTTGCTCTAGGTACACAGAATAAGTGAGAAAACTAGAAATGAAACAGACTTCTCGACTTCACATCTCCTCTTTTAAAAAGATATAACTCTAAACACAGAATTTTCTACATCTAAGTCTGGACGGAAGCATTTTCAAAGTTGAAATATTATGCATCATAATTTATATTTTAAAATATCATGAGTCACCAGCAATATTTCATGTTATTCCACATCTGTGATAATTTGCCTAGGTCTTTTAACTGATCAAAGAAGCTATGAGATGGAGAATGCAGGAAGGTGAGAAACATAACTTCTTGAAGTACATCCTTTGAAATAAGGCTATGTTTGCATAAATGTTCAAAGTAGTGTTTATGCATACAAAGTAGAGCCTTGATAACAGAAATGTTGCATTGTTGCATTCACAATATACCCTAATGACAGTCTTACATTGTGAAGCTCATTCTCTTGAATGGGGAAACTGTACGAGTTCACTTCTCTCAGGAAAATATATCTGAAGATATTTCTCAAAGTAAGGCAAGTAAATTGGTTTACGCTGAGGTAAACTGCTTATAAAACAACACTATCAACAATAAAAACCTTACCTACTATCTAGGATTTGGTGTATGAACAGAACCAAAAAAAGATTACTGAATCTTTCAGTAATCCTTGTCTCTGAAAGCCTACACCCTGTAAAACTATTCTGGAGCAATTATTAACCACACAATGAGCCTGCAAGACAGCAGATGCTAGGCTCCCCTTTCCCTCCCTTTTTACCTCCTCAATCAAACATATTTGTAGAGTATATATTTATCTACTTAAAAAAGAAGAAGAAAAAAAAACCCCTGTTACCTCCCTCCTAAAAGGAAGTAAGCAGGACTTCTCCACATAGGCTATAAAAATATTGACAGTAGATAATGGGCCTGTATAAGATACTGGTGGGAAATGAGTTAATAATCATAGGATCGAACTGCAGGGAGCTTCAGATGCTGCCTAAATACCAGAATGGCAATGAATACTGTTTTTGTTAATAACTAGCTGGTGACAGAAAGCTCTTTCAACCTTGCTTTACTGGAATTGGAAAACACAATACCAGAGAGATATACAGTAATAAGATATACCTATCTTATTTATATCCATGAATTAATTTTTCACAAATATAAGAAAGAAATAAGCGTCCTCTGTATGAGGAAAAAAGGGGCCAGCTCACTACATTTTTCTAAATTAAAATGTGATTAGAGGTAATTAGAATTATTGGAGGATAAAACCCTCTTTCTAAACACTGCAGGAAAGTAAACTAATTTTGCCAAACAATATTACCTAATTTAATATCAAGAGAATTTTCTCCTTCAAAAATGTTTCTATATTTCAGTATTCTTATAAGCCTTAGATGTCAGACCTTTTCATAAACCTAAGAAGTTTACATGCAGCCTAAGAAGACCAACATGATTAAAGTACCAGAATTTAGGAAGAGCGAGGGAAGTTCTATAACATAGTTCATATATATGCACATTTCCTTAGAAACTGAACTTACAAAGGAGTCAACTGCACTCTGAAAATAACAGTTTTATCCTTCTCCCAAAGCATAAATCTTTACTGCCCTTCTATATAAACCAAACTGAAAAGATAGGATGCATCATTTTCTGTAATGATTAACCCCCTATTTGCCAGCTGTTCAGGTGAACACCTCTAGACTCTAGCAGACATTAGGCAACCACAAGTCCTACAGGTGTAAATCCCTTCTGCAAGTTAGCAATAGCAATCTCTCCCTCCTTCCTTCTTCCTCTCCTTCTCTCTTTGATTTCTACAAGTATTATTATTTTAACCAGGTGTCCCATCCATTCGTAGTTTTTAACTTATGGGGTAAATGTTGAAATAATTCGAAGTTTCTGCTATCTGTGAATCGTACAACCGTCAGTTAGGGATGAAACTAGTTTATTGTTGAAGAATTCAGGAGGACCCACTGAAAGGACCAATTACTTTTAAACTTCAGGACACAGTTCTGAATGGTTCATTTCATTTCCTCCATTGTTCCTTGCAAACCAGGTTACAAACATGAAGGCCAAAATTATTCCCCTTGAAGACAGCATCTCTGGGAGAATTTCATTTATTGCCTAGATGAAAAGAAACTGAAAAGGATACACGATGAAAAGAAACAGAAAGAACTAAGGATTGATTTTAGAGAGAAAGTATCCCTAACTTTAGTGCTCAGTGGCTATTTGGTGCCCAAAGCAGAAACCCACTGGGTTGCAGTCAAAGTGAACTTAGAAAAGGTATTCCTTGAAGCCCAGCGAGTCTCACAGGCTGTAGGAGGGATCCCTCTGAGAGAAGACGTTGGGCTGAGCTCTGATGCTAACGATAATGGGAGTATGAAATGAAGGTTACTATAGCAAGAGGCCTGCCTGAGGAAGAATTCTGACCGAAAAGAAATAGAGATCTCTGACTCTTGATCAAACAGATGGGCTGATGCTGACCTGCATCAGTGATCCCGAGTTGATTAACCGAGATTAGGAGGCAAAAGTCGACAGCGCAGCCACCAAAACGCTGCTGGGTAGTTTTGTCAGGAGGGAGAGGGGAGAGGGAAAAAGAATACAGGAAAAAAAAAAAAAAAAACAACCCTTCAGTTCACTGTGATAGGAGATCCGGTTTGCTCAGCTCTCTGAAGCCCACCCTCACCTCCTGGCCTTTTCCACTTCCTGCCAGAGTTAAGGGGCCTTGCCCACCGTTGCTCCCACAGGAGACGCTGCAGGGTTTTTGATCTTTCCCAGATATTAATTTGCACCAAGGTGCTGCCTTGCCTCCTACCCAGTGAAATGACTGTTCAGCTCTTATCCTGACTGGGTGAGACCAGAGGTGAATAGGGAAGACAAGAGAAATGGAGACAGCTGAGGTTAGAGCCATGCTGGTTCAAGGGCAAAAACGCAGAATAAAACCACCAGCTAAGAAGAATCAATATTGCAAAACAAAGATCAGGGGCATTGGGGAAGAATACAGGGGGGAAGGGTCCAAGGGATGTCATAAGGACAGGGGGGAAATGACAGGAAAGCAGAAAGTCAAGGAAGAGAATGAGAAGCAGATGAGAGCTTCCCAAAAAGGAAGGAAAGATGGCTTACAGAAGGGAATTGTGTGCTGGAAACCGCAGGTAGTGAGAAAGCAGGGAAGGAGGTTGGAATCACAAGTCTGCCTTCCAGGGACGGTGTGGTGTGACCTAAGTGGTCAAAGTGTCCTCAGTTCTTGGTTCCTGGTGGAAAGCAGCTTCTTAACACTGGCCTAAGGGCATTTACTGTTCCAGATAAACTCTGGAAAGTCACGCTGGAGGTCTCTGAGGGGATACAAAAGTGAGTAAGACCTTGCCCTGACTCCAGGGGTTCACCGGAAAGCTCCAAACATAATTACAAAGTCACTTGTTAGGGTCATTGGAGCACAGAGAAGGGAGTGCTTACCTCTGCCTGGGAGCTCAGGGCTTAGGAAAACAGTTAAAGGACAGGAAGAACCTGTTAGAAAAGCCTTGTAGGAGTTTTCAAGACAAAGAGAAAAGTTCTGGTGTTGGCTCCAAAGAGTCTATCTAATTTAAGGAGATGGAGACAAAGAGTTCTGTGGCCACACAGAGCACACACTGGTCTAGTGGACCTTGATTCTCACTTCTCTCTTCATGGGCAGTAGCTGCCTACCATTGGGACAATAACAGAGTCAGATTAGATGGGGGTTCAGCAATTCCCAGTGCAATATGCAGACCTTTGCACAAAGTCCCATGAGAAAATAAAAAGATGAGTCTTCACTAGGCCTTGGAGGATGGGGGAGGTGAACTTAGAGGTGAAAGTGGAATTTCGAGGACAACCATAAGTGAACAAGATTAATGATTTTTTTTTTCTTTATTTTCCAGGAGTATGAGGATAGGGAGGGGTCCATTAAGGGAGACCTATGCATAAAATGCCTGGCACCTGGAAGAGTGCTGCAGAGACCCTCCCAAAGGGACCCTACTAAGTTACTCCTCCCATTCTATAGCTTCAGAGAAGCATCAGGCTCCCTCTTTGGCTGAGTTATCATGCCTCCAATGCCCCTAAGCCCTTCCAGTCCCTGGACATATGAGAAAACATTGAAATAAAGCCAGTGCCCTTGGTCTAAGTAGATCACACCTTCCTTTGTTGATAGAAAAATGAACATGAGGAACAGGGAAGACACATGTAATAAAATATTGGGAAAGTAGCCTCCTAGCCTACAGTAAACTCTCAGGTCATTTTCAGAGTAAGGCTATTTAGGAAGGCGCCTATGTCACAGCTTGGCACTCCCTTTCTAGAAGTAGGAGCCATATAGTGTGTGTGGGAGGGAGTTTGGCCAGGTGGGTCATGTCAGTACCATAATGCAGGACATGTTAGGAAACAGTCTGGGTTTAGGTCTTGGCAAAAAGGGCTCTTAACTAAATCATTAGGAGTTGTCCTGGTATGCAGGTGGGGAGAAGGAGTAATGGGGAATACATATCCTGCGGTAAAATATGCATGACAACAAGTACAAAGTTTATCCCTCGGTCTTGAAATATGGCCTATGTAATGAACATAGAGGGTATTATGCTAAGTGAAATGAGTCAGACAGAGAAAGACATACCATTTAATTTCATTTTTATGCAGAATCTAAAAAACAAAACAAACAAATAAACAAAAAGCAGCACCAGACCTATAAATACAGAGAACTGGGGCACCTAGGTGGCTCAGTTGGTTAAACATCCAACTCTTGATTTCAGCTCAGGTCATGATCTCACTGTTCTTGAGATGGAGCCCCATGTCCAGCTCTGTGCTGACAGTGAGGAGCCTGCTTGGAATTCTCTCTCTCTGACCACCGCCCCCCCTTTCAAACTAAATAAACATTAAAAAAATAAATGCAGAGGACAAACTGATGGTTTCTGCTGGGGAGGTGGGGTTTCTAGGGGGATGGGCAAAATGGGCTTCCAGTTATGGAATGAATAAATCATGTGGATTGAATAAAAGGTACAGCATAGGGAATATAGTCAAAAGTATTGTAATAGCATTGTATGGTGACAGGTGATAGCTATCATTGTGGTGGGTGTAGTATATAACCTTTTGAGTTGTTGAATCACTATGTTTTACACTCGAAACTAATGTAACATTGTGTGTCAACTATACTCGAATTCATAAATAGACAAACAGACCTGTGCATCTCAGTCAGTTAAGCTTTAGACTTCAGCTCAGGTCATGATCTCACTGTTTGTGAGTTCTCCAGGGGCTCTGTGCTGACAGCCAAGAGCCTGCTTGGGATCTTCTGACTCCCTCTCTGTGACCCTCCCCCACTCACACTGGCTCTCCCTCTCAAAATGAAGTATACATTAAAAAAATGAAAACAAACAAAATGTGGCCTGTGTAGTTGCTTGCGAACTCTCCTTTTTTGATTAGAATCATGTTCTGCTTTTCAAATATCCTCTACTTTCCACTTCACTCCTTGTGGACTTGAAAGCATCTAAGTTACAAGTAACACAGAAGGGACTGCCTTACATTAATGAATACATGAATAAGTGTTATAAAATGGACTACTGACTCATGGTAGGCAAAAAGCAGAACTTTTCAAAACATTTTTTTTTTGAACATTGAACTACTCAGTGGTAAATGTTTACTTGAGGAAGGTTTAAGGGAAAAAAGCCATTAGCTCAGATGACCAAGTGAATAAAAAATGTATGTTATCACTGAAAGAACCCACAGTTACAAATGTACGAGGTGAATTTACTTCTCCCTCAAAGAGGAACCATAAAAAGTATAGCCTAATTTCCTTACCATCCTTACAAGCATAGATATGCCAACAATTCTGGGAAATGACCTGCTTTCGGGCCATTACTCTTCAGGACATACTTTCATACAACATTATAAAATTTAGCGTCATTCCCTAAGCTACATGTGTTATTTAATATTGGGGTGGATTTTTTTTTTTTTTACATGAGAGCAGAAACAAATGTCTATATAGAATAAGAGACACTCATGTCCGGTATCGGTTGAATTAGAGGAGCAAAGCTGGCACTCTAAATGAAAATTATTCTCACTAGCTGTCTCCTAAATCTATCACCTGGAAATGGAGCCTGATCCATGGCCATCTTCAGAGAATTATCCCTCACTCTGGGGCAAATGTACACTAGGAGAGTTCAGGAATCTCTGTCACCCAAAACTCTGAGCCAGATCAAGAGGAGCAGGGGTAAGGTGATTGGTGAAAATATGCACCTGAGGCAGGTGAAGTGTAGTGGAAAGAACATCGACCTCAGACTCAGAGCAGACCTGGGTTTCTGTGGTGCCCAAGCTACATTACTTTAGGCAGGTGATTTAACCTCACCCAGAACCTCAGTTTCTTCAGTATGAAATTATCACTACACTCTCAAAACTTTTAAGAAACAAAATGAAGGGGGCACCTGGGTGGCTCCGTCGGTTAAGCATCTGACTTTGGCTCAGGTCATGATCTCACGGTTCCTGGGTTTGAGCCCCACATCGGGCTCTGCACTGACAGCTGTGGAGTCTGCTCAGGATTTTGTCTCTCTCTCTCTCTCTGCCCCCCGACCAAGATAAAATTAAAAAAAAAAAAAAAAAAGAAAATGAAGTTATCCTCTAAGTTCAAAAGGAAGAGGTGAGACTATGGTTGACTTGAAGTTTAGCATTGAAGGGTTCAAACCACTCGGAATCTCTACTATTTTTGAGAGGAATAATGAAGTCTACGAGCAGAGTACCCTTGGAACTATGGATGAAACAATTTGATGGCAAACATAAGACTACAAGACTGGTTGTCCCATTTGTAGCAAAGATGACACTCTCACCCGGGACACAAAGCTTCTTTGCCATGTTTTGCTGAGATTCCACCAAGTTGTGTAAGGGTGGGGGCTCTCTTGTATTTCTGTGTATCTCTCACGGTGGTTAACCCCAGTGCCATTCTGCCATCGCTTACCACTGATTGCCCATTCGCTGATCAAGAGAAGAGGGAGATGGGAGATTATGAAAGAGAGATGGTGGGGCAAGAGTTTGGAAGGAATAAAAGAATTAATCACCAAAGGAAGTCATGCTGCTTCATGGGATTATTGTTTCTAACTCATAAAAGTTGCTTTCTCTGTATTTTCTGATTATCATTATCAACACAAGGGAACAACTACTCCTTCAGTCAGGTTATTTATAGGTGGCTGACCTTTCTGTTGAAGTCCATGACCCTCTAAATGCTTCATGCTTGGGTTATTACAGTGGGGTGACTTACCCTACCTATCTTAAACTAAGGGCATCCTGACAACCTGACTCTGCCCTCTCTTCTTTTTAGAGTTTGTGTAGCCCGAGAAGATTCCTGTTCCCTGCTTTTCTCAAGTTCTCACTGGTTATGATGTTGGCTTCTCTTACTGAGCCAGAGGTAAAGGTCTTGGTGCCTTCTAAAGGCTGTCCTTGTGCCTCCAAAGGTAGCTGGTATAACTTTAGAGTTGAGAGACCTCAGGCCTGGAGCATAATGTCCCAGACACCCATAGCCTGAAAGCAACCACAAGTTCATGGGATCGAGGAAGCGAAGTTATCTGCTACTCTTTTCTTGGAAAAGTGACTGAATACTATACAAGAAGGCAAAAGGGGATTACAGTTATTATCCCCTGCTTTTTGAAAATCCACATCAGGACACTTCTTTTATGAAAGATCTACATTAGTACCTGTTTCTGCTAACCAAAGGCAATCCGAAGAGGATTTTCACATTTACCAGCTACTGTTGAGGCAGCAGCACCCCCAGCAGTGATATGACGTCACCAAGCTCCTTCCCCAGGGACCACACTCAGCATGTCAGCATCAAGGTGCTATAGCTTGCAACTGTACCTGTGAGCACCTGTGCTTTAGCTCCATTTATTTTGTGCATCCATTAGCAGGACATGTCCTAAAGTATCCGAAGAGACTAAGAAAGGTTCTTTTGGGAGTCTGGGAGTGTTCCAACACTTTCCCATGTAAATTATTAATTTATTCATTATTTAATTTAATAATTTATTATTAATTGCTTCTTTGTGCCATTTGGTTGATGAAAGTTTTCATAGGAATGCACTACTTTCAAATGGCAGGGGAAACCTGTATTGGCCAGTATCCACTTTCGCAGGCAATCTCAAGGAGATGTCTAACAGGGGCTCCTTTAGGTCAATGCTTTCATAGTATAGTCTTTGGCTCCATTTGTATCAGATTCATCTGGGAATGCTGTATGCAGATTCCTGGCATTTTTTCTTTGACCTAATGAATCAATATCTCTTGGGTTATATGAACATTTAAAGAAAAAAAATCTTGAACGTTGTTATCAGGTTGTTTCCAGAAGCAGATACATGCTATTGAAAATGAAAAGAACTGACCCTCTGCCTTCTTGGTCAACTGGTGGCCCTGTGTTTTCAGATTTCCCCTAGCCTTGTGGCCTTTAACATATAAAGTCCACAATATTGCCTACTCCTTCCTCAAGTGCTGCCTCACCCCTGTCTCAGGCTGAGGATCCCTCCCAATCCCAGCACCCTAGTGTTAAGAGTTTGTAGGAGCAGGAAGGTAGGAAGGATTGCGAGGAACCATTTCCAGAAGAGACAAATAAGAACCATCTCCAATGGCCCAAAAAGAGGAATGACATGTATTGGTTTGAGAAGTCCCATGACAGCCATCTCAGATCCTAGTTACCACCTTCCTTCTCCATCCTGACAGTAGCTGGGCCTGGTAAATTGGCTGGCCATCAGAACACCATTTCTTTTATCAGATCTCTTAATTATTCAATCAGAGTTGTCCTTTTAAAAATATTTGTATTAGGGGCGCCTGGGTGGCGCAGTCGGTTAAGCGTCCGACTTCAGCCAGGTCACGATCTCGCGGTCCGTGAGTTCGAGCCCCGCGTCAGGCTCTGGGCTGATGGCTCGGAGCCTGGAGCCTGTTTCCGATTCTGTGTCTCTCTCTCTCTCTGCCCCTCCCCCGTTCATGCTCTGTCTCTCTGTCCCAAAAATAAATAAATAAAAAAAAGTTGAAAAAAAAAATTAAAAAAAAAATATTTGTATCGGAGAGCATCTTGTTTTTCATCCCTATGGAGGAAAATTCTGGTACCTCTGAGAAAAAGCCTGAACTTGTAGCAGGGCCTGGCCTCTCTGCAGATTAAGCAGTAAAAGCCCATTGTATTTGCTTGTCTGTCCTGGACCAGAGAAGGCAGGACTGAAATAGGAAGAGAAACCCTGGGATGCAGAGAGGCCCAAAATCTTTGTACAAAAATACGTAACCCTGCTTTTCTTAAAGAGCTAAAGGAAGGAAAAGCCATATCCGTGTGTCTCAGCCCTGAAATGTGAGAGACAAGGCACGTGCCCTCAATTCAATTAACGTTTGAATTCTAAGAACTGTAACAACATCCAAATATACAGAGTTTATAAAATATTATAGACTGAGTGAGGGCTGATGGCTAGGAAAGGTGGACGGATCTTCCGCCACGGGCGCCGGGCCCAGTAGTCGCGCGGGTCGGCTGGGAGCGCGTTTGCAGGGCCCGTTGCGCGCGGAGGATGCGCATACTTCTCGGTCCTGGTTCACTGCCTCAGGTGCCTCAGCCCCCAGCTCAACTTTTCCTGGACAACCCCGCAGCTCTCCCGCCGCCGCCGCCTCCAGCTTCCCCTCCCCTTGGCATTGCTTGGCTTTTACTTTGCGCAGCTTCTTTTCTTGGCGGGCTGGTTGCTGGGAGGTGCAGTGGGCAGTGGCGGCTCCCGCTGCGAAGCTGGGGGAGGAGAGGGGCCCCGGCCAGCCACGGAAGGCGGCGAGAGTCGCTCGCTTCTGTGAGTTCTGCCGGTGGGGGGCCGAGGAAGGCTGTCGACCAGGAGAAGGCCGAGGTTGAGGAGGCCGGGGAGGGGTGATGATGGTGTTAAATGTGGCCGCGCAGCTCCCCGGGGAGCTGCCTGAAAGGAGAGTGCGCTCACCAGCTGACAGCGCGTGCTCCGCTCCAGACGCTCCGCACCGCGGCCAGGAGCCTCTGCCAGCCCCTCTATTGTCAACCGTTCTCTAATTAAGAAACACTCACATTACGGCAAACCACCCCCACGCTTCTTGGTTCCTGTCCTTTTCTTTATCTTCCCCCGACTACTCTCCTCCCCTGCCTCTCCCCTGCGTCCCGGGATTTAACCCATTCTCCGCTCCGTTCGCCTGTTCTTGTTAGAGGCCTAGCGGAAGGGAAGCTACCTCAGAGGTTGGCGTCTGGGACTCTGCTCAGCCCAGGGGTGAGGGTGTCTGGTCAGAGTCGAGTCCAAAACAGCGAGGCAACTTAAGCTTTTATTGCATGCCCACCAACCCCTTCTCCCCCAACCGCCCACCCCTTCTCACAAAACCAATGGCGAATAATTTAACTACTAGAGGTCATCTTCAACTTTCACCAGTACTTGCCGGTTTTTCCTGATTGCAATTGACAAGTCGAGATTGCAATTGACAAGTGTGTCTGCTACGTTCGTTTCCAGTTCTATCTGGGGTTTGAAGCTGCCACCACCAAGTTGATCATCTCTTCTTGAACTTTCAAATGAGCAGAGGAGAGAAATAATCCCAAGATATCCTTTGATAAAAGATCGCTTACTTCGTTCAGGTTTCAATCTCTAAAATCAATTGAAAGGCCTAATGAAAGCATTGGTCCTGCATTAGTTAAGATTAAGGAAACCTACACCCCCCCCCCCCCGCTTTTCTTCTTGTTACGCTGGACCCCCAGTTAACAGTGTCCCGTAGAGAACATATTTAAACTTGCCAGTTGCCAAAAATAATCTTTCTTCAGCTTTCTGTGAAATCAAGTAAGTTTCCCCAAGGGTGGCGAGCCAAAACCCTTCACGAATAAAAGTGGTGGGACAGAAGAAGGCAAAGAGGGGGTATAAAACAAGCCGCTTAAAGCACATAAAACTCTAGAAAGCACCAAGCAGTGTTGCAAAAGACTAACCCGATTTATCTATCTTCATTACTTTAAGAAATGCTGCCTCTTTGTTTGTTTGGGTGATATTAAGCATGCTTAACTTGCACACATAGTTGATTCCTTTGCTAGTATCTTGGATACTTGGATCTGACTTTGGAAGGTAGAAGCTAATTGCTAATAATGGAGAGAAAGGAACCAGTCAGCATGGCAGGAGTGGTCTGGCATATGGGGAATGAGCGCTCAGAAATACTCAATATTCAAGTTTCCAAAATATTAATGAGATTATAGCAACCTGCAGCTATATGTTACAGCTTGTTAATGGAGTGTAAGAGAGCGAGCTGCCAAACGTTTGTTATGCAAACTCCATAGCAGAACCCTAAAATGGAAATGTGATTGTACATCTCTTTCAAAGAAATGCCAGCATAAAAAGAAAGAAAGAGATAGAATGAAGGAAAGAAAAAAGGCCAAAGTCCTCATTTGAACTTTGAGCACTTAATTTACACAAAGTGATTTGGCTTTTTGTGCACTTGATGAGTTAGAAGAATACATCCTCACTTTTCAATGAGTGTGATATAGAATTTCCAATCTAAAATTGTCTTGTGGCTGTTTTCTCTTGAGGAGAAATTTAAAGTGACTTTCTTAAATGAAATTGGCATCATCCCTAATTCAGACACAATGCCCCTGGCATTTAAAAGTCCAAATTATCTATTTTTGTGGTGCAAGACTAAACCCTCAACATTTGCATAGCTGTTAACTCCTTTCCACGGATTTTCTTAGAAGAAAAAAAAAATCTGTGGGTACATTGACCTAGTGGATGGGAGTCATAAGATCCAGTTCTGCATATTGACACTTCATGACTGTGTAATTTTGGGGCAAGTTAGGGGCAGTGTTTTTTTCATATATAAAAGATGGGAAGGAAGATACTCTTGATGACATTTCTGTTTTGAAATTTCTATAAGACCATGAAAATGAAAATAACTTTGGAAGGTTTTTCTTTTCCTGGTTAACACAAAATGAACATAGATGGTTTTGAAAAATGAAATAAAGATCACTTTCTTTGAGAAAAAAGACTCACAACTTTAATTTTTCTCCATCCTGCCCTTACACTACTCAGATTCATAACAGGTAAAAGAATTCTAGGTCATCTTCTCTCTCTCTCTCTCTCTCTCTCTCTCTCTCTCTCTCTCTCCACACATGTACACAAACATACCAAGCCACATAACTGAAACTATGTGTGCACTCATCCTGCAAAGTTGCTGTGTGTCCCTGCCTGTTGAGTTTGCTTTTTGAGAGCGAAGTGGAAATGTGTTAGAAGCAATCGCTTGATTTATTCAGCAGCCTGAAGATTCCTGATGTTTATCGTGAGCACGGCAAACTCGGGGGTGCAAAAGGTTATCTAAGGGACAGGTGCATTGTTTCTGCCCCTGGAAAGTGTCAGGAGCTGCCGCTCACCTCTCAAAGAGCTGGCGGAGGCTCTCCGCTTCCCTGAAGCTTCGGCTTCAGCTGAAAGTCATTGAAACCCAGGTAGTCAGTCAAATGCTGGTTCCACATTTCCCTCCCCAAGACCAGAACTGCGCTCCTTCGCGCATTACTCTTCCTGCGAAACTAGTTTGTGGCGTTCTCCTCTTTTCAAGGTTGTGGGGGGAGATGATGATGCGGGACCGATTAAATTAGCCTCTCTGGCTCTCCTTCCCCAACACCCGCTTTCTTGTTCTCACAATTTGTTATCCTAATGAAGACACAAAATCTAAAGGATTTGGCTTAAAATCAACTTTCTCAAATTCAGCGATGTTTATCCAGTGGAACGTCGCCCAATCTTTAGTAAATAGTTCTACTCTCACGTTTGCCGAATACATTTTTAAAATTCGTCTTTCTACCACCTCCGCACACGCACTATATTAGCGTTGTCAAAATCTTTGATCCTGACACCCAGAATAGGCTTTTCCGTAGCGAGGACCCTGAGGTGAGAGTGAGCGTACTGTTTAGTTTCTGCACCTGACTCAGAAATATAAACATTTCTACAGAGGAATTGATTCAGAAAGACAAAATAAAACCAAACACTATCTTCTTTAGTGGAATAAGCAGAATTGTTTGGGAAAAGCGTAGAGGGCAACAATTTCCTAGGACAGCTGAAAGCTTTCCACTTTTGAAAGAACCCCATCCCCTTTCCCCTGAAGCTTTCCCTCTCCTCCCCACCATTTTGTCCTCTCTACTCCTCACCTTCTACACACCCTATTACCACCCACCCCCCCATCAAAGGAAACAGAGGGAGGGAGGAGAGGGGAGAAGGGCTGGGGAGGGAGAAATTGGGGAAGTTTGCACTGTGTTTTTGACCTATGGCAAAAGTTTTCAACTCGGCTAAAGTTTTTATGAAGTGGAAATAGGTTATTATGGTAGAGTACTGATGAGATCTTAGGGGACCTGAAGCAGGTGCCTCCCCTTGCAGAGGTGGTTGGGGCCAGGAGTGAGGAAGACTGGAAAGATCCTGGCTATCCAAGAGGCAAAAGGGTTGCAAATTTGGGGGAAAATTTTACCTTACAATTTAATTACTGACTTGATCACTTTTCTATGTAGGGTTTCTGGTACCACTTGAAGCGCAATGTCCATAACAGAATTTTCCTTCAAAACTCTAGATTCGCATCTAGTAGACTAACTCTTCAAGATCATTTAAAAACTGTTTTTAATGTTTACATCAGAACGGAATAAGTGACAAGTAAAGGTTATTTTCACGTTTATTTTTAACATTTGCAAAAGAAAATACATAAAACAATGGCAGTTGGCTTTGCTAAATTAAAATAAAATGATCTCGAGTAGAAAACGTAAAAAAATGAATCAAGATAAGTAGAAATGGTAGCAAACAATCAATAATAAATAAGTTTTCTAACATTAACAAAGCAAAATATAATTGACCAAATGCTTTGACACTACTGGATTTTTTTTTAATTTTAATTTTTTAAACAAACATTTGCAAAGAGCTTAAAGGAATATAAGTGGCCGTGTCTAAAACAACAACAACAACAACACAAAACTGGTCTGCAATTGGCAGCTGAGTTTGTCCTGGAGCCGCGGCAGGAGCGGCTGATAAAGTGCGTGCGCCGTTTCCTAAAAGACGCCAACATTATCGCGATCCGATATACATACTGGGTATGTTTATACAATATATAAACCTAAGCGTTCCCTGTTTTCTAACCGTTCCATAGCCACAAGTTATTCACTTTGGAGCCATCAACTTTGCGTTTCATGATGTATTTTGAGACGACACTTCGGAATACTAACTCTCCCACACGTTGAGTGCGGGCAACACACAGGGATGGATGCCCAGGGCATAAAATAAATTAAAACACAAACCAGCGACAGAGAAGAAAATGCGACGTTTTAGCAGCGTATTGGCAGCAGGGAACTAGAATAATGATGCCATATTTGGGTACATACAATTATACCTTATCTATCTACAGGGGGAGAGGAAGGTGGGAGAAAAGAACACAACTTTAACACCAAGTTTTCATCAAACAATGTGGACCCGAGGAAGTTTGGAATAGCGGCGGCTTTTGCAAACCATCAAATATAGCTGCCATATGAAGCCAAGTCGTTGCTAAACAACGACCATCGCAGAGCAAAAATTAAAAGGGTGCGGGGATCTTTAACGGCGGGGCTTCCCGCGCATTGGGAAAGGGCGATTTTGTTTCTGTCTCAGTTTTCAGGGTTTCTGTCAGCTTCCTAACTTGCCTCATCTGAGTCACTGTAATGGGAATGGGGGGAAAACTCCCCGTCGCTTCTGTGGGACCGGGGCGAAGTTTTGCTACTCTCCTCCTGCACTGGCTGCAGGATGCCCCCGGGCAGCGAAGGCGACAGGTTCTTTTGCGCCATCATCGCCGTCAGGGCGCTGTCCTCGAAAGTCGAGAAGTGCAGAGCGTCCAGCTGCACCGAATATCCTCCCGCGGAGGCCGGGGCGGAAAAGCGAGTCCGGCAGTTTCCGGGCGCCGTCGGCCGGGGGCCCCCTCCCGAGGCGGGCTGGGCCCCCGCAGCGGTCGCGGTGCCCGCGCCGCCCTCGTAGGGGGCGGCGGCGCGAAGATGGTGATGGTCGCTCTTGCAAGACGCTGGCGGCGGCGGTGGCTGCTCCCCGCCGCTGGGTGTTTGTAGCAGCTCGGACAAGGCGTTGATGTAGATCTGGGCCATCTGCAGGGTCTCATACTTGGACAGCTTCTTGTCGTTGTTGAAGGACGGGATAACATTGCGCAGCTGGTCGAAGGCGTGGTTCAGCCCGTGCATCCTGCGTCGCTCCCTGGCGTTGGCCGCCAGCCGCCTTTGCTTCTGCACCCCATTCACCTGTTTGCTGGAAGGGGCGCGCTGGCGGCTGCAGCTCAGCTCGTCTACCACCACCCCGCCTTTCAGCTTGCACAGCTGTTCCCGCACTTTCACTGGCCCGGGACTCTTGCTGCTGCCGCCGCCGCCGCCGCCGCCGCTCCTCCTCACGAGCTCCCCCCGGCTGTCCGCCTCCTCCCGGGGCGCCGCAGCCTCGGAGGCACCCAGCTCCGGGGAATGCAGCAAGTACTGGGCGGCGCGTGCCGTACAGATGCCCTGCAAAGTAGGAGCCAGCCAGGCGCGTGGGTCGGTGCTGTCCAGGAGGGACAGCTCGGCCGGGTACACGGGATGCTCTCTTGCCTGCAGGGTCGCAGGTGGCTGCGGCAGCGGCGGCTGCGGCAGGTGGTGCGGCTGGGGATGGCGATGGTGGTCCCCCAACTCCTTCACTTCAGCCCACTCCTCTGCGTGCAGCAGGCGGGACATTGCACTTCAGAGAGTCGGAGGCGCAGGGTCGGAGGAGGTACTGGCAAACCAGCCCAACGGCAACAAAAACCCTTCCTGGGTCTCTACTGCAATGTCTTATTTTTTTCCCCTCCTCGACCCTCCCCCACCCAAACGGAGATCACACACCAGGTCGCGTGCAACGAACCTTCTCCGGTTGCTGAAGGCGCTGCGCCCCTTTAAAAAGCGGCACGCGCCACTGTGTCTCCCCTCCACCCCCCGCTCCTCTCCCAGCCCCCTCCTCGCGCCGGTCGCGTGTCTGCTCAGCCAATGGAGGGCGCCGGCAGGCGCGTGCGAGCAGCCAATCAAAGAGTTTTTACACCCGGAGAAAAGTTCCTACGTACGGAGGACTAAGGCGCCCGCTCGAGGTTGTAGTCTCCCCCCCCCACCCCATTCTTCTACCCTCTTTTAAGTTACTCAAATTCATATGTTAATTGAGGGCTGTAATTCGACTCCGGTGTGGTGTCACCGCTCCAAAAGCGGGGGTGCGTGAGCGGACGCGGAGCGCACTCTGGGCTGCAGCCCGAGCCAGGCTGGACGCGCCGGGCGCTAGGAGGGCAGCCGCCTGCCCTTTGCTGCCTCCAAGCTAGGACCGCAGCTTCCACCGTGTGTACCCAAACATTTACAGCCTCTCACGTAGATCATACTGTATGTATGTGTATTTAAATCTTTCACAATACATGTTCATAGATATATAATTGCATAGATACGATTGCTGAGACCCATCATTTAGAGTCAATGTTAGAATGAAAAAAAAAAACACATCAAATCCATAACTGTCTCACAGTACGCTTCTTAATTTTCATCTGTCGCTTCAGATCGACTTTATGTAATCTGGCAAAGTAGTGGTACAGTAATAGAATGCACTAAACTCCAGATCCCCTAATCCTCTCGGTCCCCTTTTCCTAGCACCCTGCGGCCAACTAGGGTTGTAATCTGCAGAAAACTCTCTGCTCAGTGGTTGTAGGGCAGGGATATTTTATAGTTTCAACGCCCACAGCGGGACTCCTCACGAAATGCGGAGGAAGGGGAGAGTGTCCAAAGAAAAGTGAAAGGCGCCTGCGTTTCCTGCAATTCGGAACCCTTTCAAGGTACAGAAGCCTGGAGTTAACCTACCCTTCTGCTTCAGGAGCCCTGGGTTTAATACTGCACATGGCTTCCCCGGCAAACACTCAGAAAACCACAGCCTGACCCACTTCACGCCCTCCTACGTTTAGTTCGAGGGGCTCTCCGCAACATCCCCTATCCTCAACCCCAACCCCACCATCACCGCCGCCACCCAGAGAGCTAACCCCGGGGAGGTCCTGGGCGGGTCTGGGACGCCGTCTCCCAGGTGAGCTCCTTCCACCCGCTGGTTAGCCCCTGCCTCTGGAGTTCACAACGGAAAGCCAATCAGAAACTCCCTGATCCTGGATCCGCCCCGGCGTGTGCCTCACGCGCCACACCTTGGGGCGCTTTCCTGCAGGGTCCTTGGGGCGCAGTGGTGGGACGCTACCGCGGGTGCTAGTGCTGCTTTCTTCCTTAGCGATGGCTGTCATTGCAAAGGAGTTTCATCCTCTAGAAAACATGGTGGGAGAAAGAGAAAAAAGAAAGGCACCGGAGAGAGCACCCTGGAACCTGTTTTTGCAGTGCCTAGAAATGACTGAAAGTTGTACTTGCTAGTATTCACAGGGACTTACTTCACAGATCTAACCTACGATTTAGACCTCTTTGGACAGAAGAACTTCTGGGACTGGACTGGATTAATTCACACTAATGCACACACACACACACACACACACACACACACGCACGCACGCACTGTATTCTGCTTCCATTTTCTATACTTTATACCACATACCGTATTCCACCCTTCTATGCCTTGTATATCTTTGTGAAGATTACTTATATCTGTATCTATCCCCATAAAGGTAAGGGTAGAATAGAGTGCTAATTCTTTCTGTTTTTCCTTCAACCTTGTCTATTTGCTGGTGTGTAGGGATAGTCCTGGGCCTTCTGACCTTAAAAGCCAGAATGGTCAGAGCTGGTTTCTTAGGTAAATGTTTAGGTTCTGCCAAAATAAATAAGCTAAATAAGATATGCAGAAATAAAAGCAAAAACAGAAAGACCCAAACTTAATCTGAAAACTGTTGATGAGAATAAAGAAAAAGTGAAAAGGAAAAGTCATCTAGCATCATTTTTTGGGGAGAAAATTATCCAAGTTTTGGTGATTGGATTACTACCGGGACCAACTAATGATGCTTTTTCCACAAATAGTGCTACTATGTAAAATGTGCCACTTCAAAAAAATAATTGCTAATAGCTGTGGGTGCTAAAATACAACTTTGAGAAAAATGATTAACCATCTTCTATGTATGTATGGTAGTGTAAGCAGCTGGAGCCTGAAAGTTTCACTTATTAATATTGCATTTTATTTCTCACAACTGTATTGGCTGACAGTTACTCCTTCCACATAATGTCACTGCCCAATGTGTAGGATACCCCAGTTTTCCTTGGGCATGCATCATCCAGACTTTCAGTCTGCGCTTTCAATTTGACTGCATGTTGCCAAATATTCATTTTCCTCTGAACTTAAACAATTTTATGGGCTGTAGCCAAATATTTGTTGGATACATGGAATATTGATCCTGATTTACTAGCTTTATAAATGATTATTAGCAATATTACTTCTTTGAGGCTAGCTTCAATTTTTAGGTTAGTAAATCAGAGTGTCCTAATAATGTGAGGGACAGTAAGATTTTTTTTTTTAATACTTTGTGGTGAAATACATTCTTTTGTGCTTAGAGTAAACAGAAAACTATTTTCTTTCCCATCCCTGCTCTTTCTTTCTTTCTATTGGGTGGGGCTGAGGAAGGTAGGCATCTGAGCTGGGGAAGGGAACACAGGGCCCAGTGCATGGGAGCTGGAGCCTGAGTTGTGTGAGCAGTGTGCCCCCGCAGAGGGTGTGTGGCATATCATGTTAATCATCAGGTAAGGTGAGTGTCTGCAGGGGCTGGATGGTAGCACAGCAGCAGAATGTAGAGAATGGTGGTTTAGGCAGAAAGAGGAGGGCTTCTGGGTGCATGGATAGCTGGATTAGTGACATAAGGAAGGATTAATGAAAAAAGTCAATATGTGAGGACAGAGTAAGGTGTCTCACTGTCACAGAAAAGAGTTTCAAGTATAGAAATGCAGAAAGCTGTACTGTTAGATTCAAATTGAAAATTTGCATATGAGTGTATGGCTTTCATTATGCATAAATAGATGATATCGAAATAAGCAGATATAAATATGAGGGGTGTGTGTTTGTACCAACAAACATATATTCTCTACTTCTCTTCATTTTCAGGGCTTGAGATCAGTAGATCTTGAGATCAACTAGAGCATATCTAGTTCTCAGATTTTAGTTTTCAAATAAGAGTGTCCACTAACAAGAACCAAACTTCTTGGGAGAATGGGCTGATTCCAAGAATGGGGCAGAAAAAATACAAGATGAATATAAAACATCTTGTGTCAGAAATAAGGAAGTACTCAAAGTATATGGCGTCATGTCAAAAGACCACAGAAGCCTGCTTGAAGAGGCTTCCACTGACAAAATATAGGTCTACTTGAGCATCAAAGTATGTAATGATAGCAACAGATTATCTACTATTGAGAAATAAAGGAATCTATGAATCCTTAGTAATATAACAGAATAAATGAATACATTGAAGTTTTGATGAAAACTTAGTCACAAAATATGTGTTGATTACAAATGAAAGAAGACTGACTCTACTACCATGGAGAACTATGGCAGACACCAACTTAATCAAGTATCAAAGTTAATACCACCAACAACAGGTAAATCAAATTTGCGTGCCATTTGTTATGATATTCCTGCCAAAGATGCATATCCTGAATCCAAGTAAGAGAGAATATCAAACCAATCCAAACTGAGATACTGTCTAGAAAATAGCCAGTCTATAATTTTTAAAAATATTAGGGCACCTGGGTGGCTCAATCTGTTAAGCTTCTGACTCTTGATTTCGGCTCAGATCATGATCTCCCAGATCGGATGGCGGGATCGAGCCCCGTAGCAGGCTCCTGTGCAGAGCCTGCTTAGGATTCTCTCTCTCCCTCTCTCTCTGCTCCCCACCCCCTTTCTGTCTCTCTCAAAATAAATAAGTAAACTTTAAAGTAAAAAAAAGCATCAGGGCCATGAAAAGAAAAATCTCTCAGGAACTATTCTAGACTAGAGGAAAATAGAGATGTGGTAATAAATCTGATGCCTGATTCTGTGCTGTCTTCTTTTCTAATAAAGAGCGTCATTGGGATAACTGAGAAAACTTGAGTAGTATGTGAGAAATAGATAGTAGCCATGTTAACTTCCTGATTTTTGATGGTTTTGTTATGGTTGTGTAAAAGAAGAGAAGGTTCTCCTTTTTAGGGAGTACTCACTAAAGTATTTGGGGATAACGGAGCAGCTTACTCCCCAGTGGCTTAGTAAAAAAGCTCCTTTGTACTGTGCTTCCAACTGTCTCTTTTTTTTTTTTTTTTTCTTTTCTTTCTTCTGCAACTCTCTGGAAAGTTTGAGTTTGTCTCTAATAAAAAGTAAAAAAAAAAAAAACAAGCAAAATTAATATGTATATTTGCTTTGTTCTTGTCTAGAGTTACTAATTCATGTCAATCCAAGCATTATGCCACAGTGCATTGAGGCCTGTAGTTATTGCTGATGTGCAAATTAAATTGTGCTCTGCCTAGCCACAGCACAGTGTATTTCTAATGGGTTTGAAAATTCTTAGGTTTTAATGACTGTTCCATTCTCAAGAACTCAAAGGATAGTTCTTAAGAGGTGCCAAAAACTGAATATTACTTGAAACCCATTTTTCTTACAGGTTATTTAAAATAAAAATATTCTAGTCATGATGAATTCTCCTAAGCAGTGTTCTGATCAGCTTACAAACATTAAAAAAAAAAAAAAAAAAAGGAATCAATCAAGCAAACAAAAATCCCCAAAATGTATTGTTTTCACCATTGGCTGGCATCTTACCTTAATAATTGGCAATTATGGGAAAGAATTAAGCATTTATCCAGTCATTCTGATATGAATGGTATTTTAGAATAATCAAATAGTCTTATGTTAGTTCATCAGGAAAATTTCTTTTCAAAATACTTCCATCTGATAAAAGTAGAAAAAATGGAAACAATTTTAAAAATCAGCGATTTGAAACTCCTAATAAAAATTTCTATGCAGGTGGGGCTCCTGGGTGGCTCAGTCAGTTAAGCGTCCGAATTCAGCCTAAGTTATGAATTTGCCATTCCCGGGTTCGAGCCCTGCACCAGGCTCTGTGCTGACAGTTCAGAGCCTAGAGCCTGTTTTGGATTCTGTGTCTCCCTCTCTCTCTGCCCCTTCCCCACTCACACTCTGTCTCTCTCAAAAATAAACATTAAAAAAATTTAAAAAATTTTCTATGTAGGCAATCATTAACAATGAAGGAACAATGAGATCAAAGTTTGTTGGGGAATTTTACAATAGAGGGATCCATTTGTCAACGCTTGAACTCAGTCATCAATCTTAGTGGCATCATTTAGAGTAGAAGATGCTAATATTATGTGTTTCCTGGTTTTTCATGAATTATGAAGTACACAGATCTCTATGAAGTATTCTTTAAAAAGGAAAAAGAAGAATCTGAATTTAATTAAACCTTTAAGATAACTTCCTGTTTACAGGAAATATGGGGGATACCATATCAAGTTAAATGACATCACAAGAATGAGAAAAGCCAAACCCCCATCATTTAACATTCTATAGAACAAATGCTCAGTTTCAACAAATGTGTGATATGAAGAAAGAAGGAGGGAGGTAAAGAAGGATTGCTCTTGACTAAGATAGTCTTTTTCTTCAATAGTCATTTACTTATTTTGAGACAGCGAGTGAGTGGGGAAGGGGTAGAGCCTGATGATGAGCTTGACCCCAGGAACCGTGCGATCATGACCTGAGCAGAAATCGAGTCAGATGCTTAACAGACTGAGCCACCCAGTTGCTCCAATTATGATAGTCTTAAGAATATAGTGTCAAAAGCAATGTGTAGACCTTGTTTGGATTCAGATTCAACAGTAAAAGGACTATTGATGAAACATGAATTTGAACTCAGTATTATGCGATACCAATGAGTTATTTTAATTTTTTTCTAGGTCTGATAAAGGCAGTGTGGATATCTAAGAAGCTATTTATGTCTTCAGAAACACACATAGGTGCACATAGGATGAAATAACATGAGGTCCATGATTTCCTTTAAAGTATTTCATCATAATATCAATAATATGAAAAAGAAATAGTGAAGTGAATGCAGAAAAATCTTAATAATTGCTGGATACAGGTGATATAAAGATTCATTAGACTATTAGCTCTACTTGCACATGATAATTTTTATAATAAAGACTTTTTAAATATCCAGTGGCTTCTCACTATGTATTATATCTGAGCCACATAGCTTTAAAATCCCAGTTATCTGGCCCTAACCTATGTTCTAGACTGAGATTTCATTATTCCTTTTGCACTATGTTTATCAAACTCTATTTTAAGGATCATCTATCTGCATGAGAATCACTTGGGATATTTATTTAAAAGGTATGTTCCTGGGCCCCTGTCATATGTACCAAATCAACTTTGTCAAGGGGACCTAGGACTTGTATTTAGATAAGCACTTCAAGGGATTCTTAGACATGTCCCACATTGAGAATTATTTTTCTAGAAGTTTTCCTGTGTTCTATTCAGCTACTTTATATTCCTCAGAACACGTATTGTAATTTCTGTCACCACAAATACAATAATCCCAGACACCTGTTATTCAGTCCTACCTACTAAAGTGTAACCTAAGGTTCAAAGTCTAGATCAGATGCCATCTCCTCTAGGAATTCTTCCCTTGTCATCTCTAGGACCAATGTTTGTCCTCCAGCAAGGAAGTGAAAACATGGTGTCTTTGGTTCACTTCACTAGCAGCTTGTTAGAGAAGTTCAAAGAAGTTTCAAAGTTGCAACTTTGAAATGAATTTTTACCTGAGGTTCATTGACCATCAGGAACTGTCAATTCCTCCATAATTTTACAATATCTGCATTAGTTCTCTATTGCTGTATAATAAATTCCCCAAAACTTAGTGGCTTAAACAATAGACATTTATTATACCACAGTTTGTGGGCAAGAGATTCTGATGCTTCTTAGCTGGATGGTTCTGGCTCAAGGTCTCTCCTGAGGTTTTAGTCAAGATATCAGCTCAGGCTCTAATCTGAAGGTTTGAGTGGGACTAGAGGATCCACCTCCCAGATAGTACATTCACTTGGCTGGAAAGGTAGCACAGGCTGTTGGCAGGCGGCCTCAGTTTCTTGCCATGTGGGTTTCTCCATAGGGCTAAGTGTCCTCTGACACATGAACAACTTGCTTATGTCAGAGGGAGTGATTCAAGGTAGAGAGATTCAGGCTGCACTATGTTCCGGATTTCTATTCCAAAGGCACGCTGTGTCATTTCTAGCATATTCTAGTTACTAGAGGTGAATTACTAAGTCAAGACCACACTTAAGAAGAGAGCAATTAAGCCCTAAATTGAAGGGCTTAATCAAAGAATCAAAGAATTTGTGAGTATATGTTAAAACCACCATATTCCTCTGTTTCATGTTAATTTCTTTGTATCCTTTTGCAAAATTTAATTCCTCATGATTTAACTGAGAAGGGGGAGATATTTTGGTAAAGTGGGAAAATGCAGCAGAATGCTCTAGAAGTTGCATGTGAAGGGTTAGCAATTTAGCAAATTACAAGCAAGGAGAAATTTCATACTTTCTGTTTCTGCAGCAATTTCAATGGCATGCATTTCAAAATTGTATTTGTGAGTCAACCATTTAGACTTTCCACAGAAACCATATTATGATGAGTAATTTGCATTGTATTTCTTTTTTCACATTTTTGCGATATATCTTTTCGTTTCAGTCATACTTGTGAATTTGTTTTTGATTTATATAAGTATATCCTGGGCATTTCTTTAGGGACAGTGGCACACTGGTAAATATATAACATTAGGCTTTCAGAAAAAAAAATGCATGCTTGTATACCTATATAAGTTTATTGTAAATTTTCTTGATATAAAGAGTGTGTAACACACAGTTTATAAATAATAATAAAATATTCAATATTCTTTATTGCAAACTCTATAGTCACTGATTCTCACAGAATGCTTTCACTGATTGTTGCCTTTTTAGTATACAGAACTAACCAGTGGTTTCATTTGATGAAAAAAATAGAGTTATCACATGAATGGTGGTTGGTATTTTTAATTTACTGTTAATGAATAAGATAAAATGAAACAACAATGAGGATGTGTGTTGGAAACACTTGAGAGTTAATTATGTGAGCAACTTCTTTGTTGAATAGATTAATAATTTTCAAATATTGTAAGAATATGTGCTCATTTTTTGTATTATTCATAATATAATGGGTATACACACTGACAAACTTTTAAGCTTAATCTGCATTATTAACATTTCGCTATCACTTTCTTAGGTCTAGAAATCAATAAATCAATAAAAAAACCTTGACATGGGCATTTACCAATTTCTATTGGTGTAAATACTCAAATGAACATTTTTCTTCACCATATCTTTTTTTTTAATTTAATTTTTTATTTCTTAAATTTACATCCAAATTAGTTAGCATATAGTGCAACAGTGATTTCAGGAGTAGATTCCTTAGTGCCCCTTGCCCATTTAGCCCATCCTCCCTCCCACAACCCCTCCAACAACCCTCAGTTTGTTCTCCATATTTATGAGCCTCTTCTGTTTTGTCCCCCTCCCTGTTTTTATATTATTTTTGTTTCCCTTCCCTTATGTTCATCTGTTTTGTCTCTTCAAGTTCTCATATGAGTGAAGTCATATGATATTTGTCTTTCTCTGACTGACTAATTTCACTTAGCATAATACCCTCCAGTTCCATCCACATAGTTGCAATCTTCAACATATCTTAACTGATTTCCTCTTCAACCTTCAACAGAGTCAAAAAATATTTTTTTTCAAAACTTTCTTTTCTCTTGATTTGGGGACACCGTATTCTCCTCCTTTGTTTCACCCTACTTCTCAGGTTATTGTTTCTTTTAAAAAAATTGTTTTTAAACATTTATTTATTTTTGAGAGACAGAGAGAGAGAGAGAGAGACAGAGCATGAGTGGGGGTGGGGCAGAGAGAAAGGGAGACACAGAATCCGAAGCAGCCTCCAGATTCTGAGCTGTCAGCACAGAGCCCAATGCAGGGCTCAAACTCACGAACCGTGAGATCATGACTTGAGCCAAAGTCGGATGCTTAACTGAATAAGCCACCCAGGGGCCCCAGGTTGTTCTTTCTTATTCTTTTAAGGAGGCTTTCTCCTCTAATTGGCTTGGTACTATGTTCACATTTCCCCCTTACTATCCCCTTACATATCCCCCTTACATAGATATACTATCTATGTGCCAGTCATAACAAGGTCTTCTGTGAAGTCCGGCTCTTTTTCAATGGTGTTCGCTGCTCTTAAAATAAGCACAAAAATCAACAACCAACACTAATTTGGGGATCAGAGAATGATTCCTAAGGAAGTAAGACCTGCAAGTTGAATAGGAGGCAGCTAAGGAAGGAGAACAGACAAACAGCTATGATAGCAACAATAGCAACAAAGAATCCTTGAACAGAGACTGCAAGGTCCCTCTTTCTGTGGTCCCTCCCTATCTCTCCTGCTTCACCTCTCCCACTCACTTATGGTGTTATAGCCACATAGGTCTTTTCTTTGCTCATACGTATCAAACATTTCCCCAAGTCTGCCTTCGCACACATTGCCTCACTGCCTGCTACACTCTTCCTTACCTGGCACCTCTTTGTCTAGCTACTTCCTGTTCCACATCCAGGTCTTACTCTCTTACGGAAGCATTACCTGACCACCCAGAATTCCCTGTTTTATACTTTTATGGTGCCTTATATTTGTTTACTTTAGTATTGAAAATCATTATCAGATGATTGTTTGTGTGATTGTTTATTTGATGTTTACCTTTCCTCTGTCAGCCTCCACTCCTGCTGGTGAGGTTCTTCCGTTCAAGGGCCCATTGTGCAAGCACTGGGGCAGTTGAGGAGAGAAGCTGGCTAATTTCCAACGGATGAGTCATTTTTACTACCTGGTTGTTTAGTGCCTCTTCCCTGGTAGATTGTCTGTGGTGGGCTTTGTAATGGGAAATAAAGATCTGGATACTTTGCGTTCACTCCTACTGGTCTATCTACATGATTCTTCCTCATATCCCCTTGTCTCCACTCTTCCAGTCTCCCTCCCTACAGGTCACTGATTAACCAGCCGCTGCCCAGGAATCAATGTGTATTCTTACCATGCACCATTTCTTTCTTCATAGAAAGCTGATGGTAAAGTGAACTGCACAGGATTTCTTCTCAACACTGTCTTTCAGAGCCTTCTCTCAGGTGGGCTGTAATGCAACAGTGCCCTATTTTCAGCTTGCAGACGTATCGAATCACATTGTCTATGAATCAGGCCTCAGTTTTTCCTCCTCTGTTAGCTGTTCGTTTTTTGTTAGCTCACTAAAGGTGAAGCATTGGTGTAGCTAAGTAATGTAAAGGTCTGGGTCACATGTTTATATAACTTACTTATATTCTCTGGACCTGATTGGATCTGATCCAGAATGTACTATCTCCACAGTATGATAGATTGCTATTGTGAATCCCCCTGCCCCGCCACCCCACTAATGACTTGGTGTGACGTCCAGATCAAGGTGAATAAGTCCAGTTGTATAGTTACTTAATATCCCTTGGTTGAGAGTCCAGTCTCTACTAAGGTCCAGTAATTTTCCAGGATCTGCTTTTATGGTGAATAGTTCTCTGCTACAAATGGCATAGCCTTGCATCAAGTCTTAGGGGTCCGTGTTGTGACTCTTCTATTTGGGTTTGCAATAGACTCTAAATGGCAACCTTGTGTTTCATAAATACCTCTAGCACCATGGGATCTGCTGAATCATATGATCTAAGGGACAAGGATGCTCATTCCACAGCTTAAATGTGCTGCAAAGCCTCACTCAAAACTAGTTGCTACACAAGTCAACTGATAAGTCAGAGCTGTGTTCCTAAATGTGGTGTGTGCTTTCTCCAAAATCCAAAGAGGACTATCAGACATTATGCTTTTCCTAATGGCAAAAGGTGCAAGAAGTAATATAACTCTAAAATCATCATCAATTTGGCAGGATTGTGGATATTTGCAGGGTTAATCTCCTATCCCCTGGACCACATGTGCTTCAAAAGGGAAATTTTTTAAAAAATGTTTATTTTTTGAGAGAGACAGAGAGGCAGAGAAAGAGGGAGAGAGAATCCCAAGCAGTCTCTGCACCGTCAGTGCAGAGCCCGATGTGGGGCTCGATCTCAGGAGCCGTGAGATCATGACCTGAGCCGAAACCAAGAGTCGGGTGCCTAACTGACTGAGCCACCCAGGTGCCCTAAAGGGACGTTTTTTATAAACCCACTTTCTGCTTTCCAGATCCAATTAAAATGATGTCATCAGTAGAAGGATCACTATGATGTTCTGTAAAAGGTCCAAATAAGCAAGGTTCCTTTATCACTAGAATATTAACATTATCTTTGGTTAAGATCTTGAATGTACCATTATTCATTGCAAGTAAATGTGAACTGCTTCTGATCATCCTTCCTGGTAAATTCACTAGATCAGTAGTTGCATAATAAGTGCAGCAATAGACCAGTAGCTGACATCAGGGCCACCAATTGGTTGGGATCTCAGTAGTCTAGTGTCATCTGCCATGATCCATCTGATATTTGCAGGTGTCAGACTGATAGATGGAGACGACTCTTCCTGCAACCTTCAGCATGATAGTAAATATCTGTAGTTCCATTCAGTATGTGGCATTTTTCTGATTTACTGTCTTGGAGGAGGTGCATTTTCAGAGGCTTTCACTTGGCTTCTCCTGCCACTATGGCTTTTAATCCAAGGTTTAGAGAGTAAATGTGAGCTTTCTACCAGCTGCTGATCACATCCATCTGAACTGTGCACTTAGAGACTGGAGAAAGACCACAGCATTTGGACCCACTGCACTCCTGTTGGATGCACTTGGGTGGGATTCTATTTATCACCTGGACTTCATATGCTCTCACTGTAACAAACATCTATGATGGCATTTTGGTTCTCTTATTATCAGTATCAGCTCATAACCTGTATCCAACACAACTTTTTTTTTTCCAATATATGAAATTTATTGTCAAATTGGTTTCCATACAACACCCAGTGCTCATCCCAAAAGGTGCCCTCCTCAATACCCATCCCCCACCCTCCCCTCCCTCCCACCCCCCATCAACCCTCAGTTTGTTCTCAGTTTTTAACAGTCTCTTATGCTTTGGCTCTCTCCCACTATAACCTCTTTTTTTTTTTCCTTCCCCTCTCCCATGGGTTTCTGTTAAGTTTCTCAGGATCCACATAAGAGTGAAACCATATGGTATCTGTCTTTCTCTGTATGGCTTATTTCACTTAGCATCACACTCTCCAGTTCCATCCACGTTGCTACAAAAGGCCAGATTTCATTCTTTTTCATTGCCACGTAGTATTCCATTGTGTATATAAACCACAATTTCTTTATCCATTCATCAGTTGATGGACATTTAGGCTCTTTCCATAATTTGGCTATTGTTGAGAGTGCTGCTATAAACATTGGGGTACAAGTGCCCCTATGCATCAGTACTCCTGTATCCCTTGGGTAAATTCCTAGCAGTGCTATTGCTGGGTCATAGGGTAGGTCTATTTTTAATTTTCTGAGGAACCTCCACACTCTTTTCCAGAGTGGCTGCACCAGTTTGCATTCCCACCAACAGTGCAAGAGGGTTCCCCTTTCTCCACATCCTCTCCAGCATCTATAGTCTCCTGATTTGTTCATTTTGGCCACTCTGACTGGCGTGAGGGGATATCTGACTGTGGTTTTGATTTGTATTTCCCTGATGAGGAGCGACGTTGAGCATCTTTTCATGTGCCTGTTGGCCATCCAGATGTCTTCTTTAGAGAAGTGTCTATTCATGTTTTCTGCCCATTTCTTCACTGGGTTATTTGTTTTTCGGGTGCCAACACAACCTTTAATATTTTGTGTGTTTTCTTTCCCAGGTCTAACTAGTTCAGTCCATTTGCAAAAAGATTGGAGGAGTCCTCAGGGAGATCGAGTAACCCTTTCCATTGACTAGCTCAAACTTGCTCAAGTGTAGAAACTAGGAAAAGATTAGTGAATTTTTGTTTTGATGTCAAATATCAATCTCTGGTCTACCTACTTTTTGGTCTTCTCTATTTATATAGATCAAAAAATACCCTTGTTAGCTACCTGTATTCATTTCCTATGGCTATTATAACAAATGTTATGGTCAGGGTTATCCATGGAAAAATAACTACTAGGAGATCCTCTCTCTATATTTATGTATTTTAAGGAATTGGCTCATGAGAGTGTGAGGGCTGGCAAGTCTGAACTCCTTAGAACAGGCTAGCATCTTGGTAACTCAGGTGGGAGTCAATGCTGCAGGCTTGATGTGGAATTACTTCTTCTTTGGGGAGCAACAATTTTGCTCTTCAGGCCTCCAACTAATTGGTTGAGGCCTCCCTACATTATTGAGGGTAATCTCTTTTACTTAAAGTATTATAAACTGCAGGTATTAACCACATCTACAAAATACCTTCAGAGCAACATCTAGATTAGTGTTTGAATAACTGGGTACTATAGCCTAGGCCAAGTTGATACAAAGAACTAACCATCACAACAAATTACTACAAACACAATGACTCTGAACCAAACAAATGTATACCTTAGACTTGTAGGGATAAAGGTTTGGACTAAGCTTCACTGGGCCCAAATCAGGATGTCGGTAAGGCCATGCTCTTTCTTGAGCCTCTAAGGGAGAATGTGTTTCTTGCCTTTTCCAGCTTCTAAAGGCTGCCTGAACATCTTGGCTCATGACTCTTTTCTCCATCTTCAAAGCCAGCACCACAGCATCTTTAAATCTCTCCTTTACCTTACAAAGATTCTTGTGATCATACTGGGCACACCCAGATAATCCAGGATAATTGCCCCATCTCAAGATTCTTAATCACATTGCAAGTCACTTTTGCCATGTAAGGTAACATGTTCACAAGTTCCAGAGGATTAAGATGTGGGCATCTTTGAGGGAGAGGTTATTTAGCCTACCACATTACCCATCTATTGTGCACGGGGAGACTGTAGTATATTAGCTATTGCCACAGATCCCTGTCAGAGTCCCTGATTTCCATTCTGGCTCTACTTTCTGATATAGTAATTACATTCACCTTGCTGTTGACATTTAAGCGATACCACCTGACCTCTACTATTCGAGTCCTATCATTCCATTCACACTGATGAACTCATTCTGTGGCAGCTTTCCTGACTGTACACCCGACTTAAAAAGAATAGATTCACTGAATTTTGTCAACAATGCCAGTGTCCTCACATTAGCACTTTCCTTTTTGATTTAGTGAAAAGAGTTTCTTTTGGGCAGCGCTGAGAAACATAGTCAGCCAGTGGATTCTCTCGTCTTAGGCGTTAAGTCCATTCAAGCATATGCGCCTCTAAAACTTTGGTAAAACTGTTCTGGCATTTCCACCTCATTTACTATAGGTCAGTGATTTTCTCAAGTTTAAGAAATTCATCCCAGCATAATATTTGGGTTTCTAGAGTGTTAAACCCTGAATTATGGAAGTTCCCCTAGGTATGGCAGTACTTTTGGTGAATACTTCCTTTGCCTCCAAAAAAGGAACAGTGCTTCCCCAAGTAGGCCATGCTGAAACTTGACCCTAGCTTTATGCCTACAAACTGTGAGAAAGGTGGGGGCAAATCTTGGATGAAGGCAAGTATTATCTTGTGATGCATCTTAGCGTAGTGAATTTGCCAGGGCTATGTAGTAAGCCTTCTCTGCAATTCTGCTACTCTCAGAATCAGGCCTGATTTTCAGCCTGTACTGCCCTCTGGCTGCAGTTAAGGTGGGTGTCATAGATGTTTTCTGGATTATATATTATGTCCTAAATTGGTGGTTGGCTGACTTGAGCCCACCATTTTCTTTCAGTGGTATATCTAGGGTACTTCACAACGACCTACCACATCTGCGGTCTTTTATGACAACCACTGCTGCCATATCTCTTCAATGGTAGAGATATAGCATAAACCTAACTTATCCTCTTCCTCCTGCATGCTGGATGGAAGAGACTCTTAGTATTAGTGACCCTACAGCATGACAGGGGTCATCAAAACCCACTTATCTTTGTTACTTTCTGGCAGGGGAGTGATCCAGTCCCAGAAACCCATCTCAGGCTGTACTTCCTAGACCACTTTCGGTCTGAATTATTTTAGTTTGGGTGCTCCCAGAAATAGATGTTTAGACAAGGATTCAGGATATGGTAGAATGAGTATTTGCCTTTAAATTGTTTGTTAAGTTGTACATAACTATATGAGTATATTTTATGTATTTGATGGTGTACATGCTATATTTCTCAATTATTTTTTTAAAAATCTCTCCTTGTACTACATAAAAAAAATCCAGATGGATTAAAAGTTAAATATAAAACCAATAAATTATAAACACATCTGAAGATGACAAAAGTAAGTGTTTTACTTATATCAGGCTAAGTAAGGGCTTTGTATGCATAAAAGCACGGAAATATGTAATAATTCAACAATTAATTTAAAATCAATAATACTTTTTAATAATTAAAGAGTTTCACAAACCATAGTACATAAAAACTAAAAGAACCCTTTCCATGTACAAAAATCATAAAAGTTAAAAGTAAATGACAAACTGGAAAAAATATTCACAACAAATTTTACACACAGTAAGTTAATAGACATAATATAAAAAGGAACTATTAAAATTGATAAGAAAATGACTAGTTCCTGATAGAAAAACAGCCAAAAGATAAGAGCAGGTAATTCATGAAGGAGTAGTAAAAATGGTCCATAAAGATGAAAAACATATTCAACCAGGAAATGCAAATTAAATCAATAAGAAAGTTCCACTTAATTATTTCAGATTAAATACGCAGATGCCCTCTTCAAACATTATTAATATGGCAAAAAAAAAAAAGGACACAAAAGGCATAAACCCACAGAACAAAGCGAATAGCTAAAGAGATCATAACAAATGAGAGATGTCAACAACTTTTCACAAAATGGAAACAGATGGACAAGTGATCACTGACTTAGCAGAACTGAGAAGGCCTGCACCTTAGTCTACAGGGAAAACCAAGAAGAGACGCGTAGCTGCTGGCCTCCCCAGGTATCTCTGAAGGCAGTGGTGAGGGAGGGGTTCATGGAGGAGAGAGAGACTGCATGTTGCTATTGGCATGCCTGCAGTTTGGGGCGGTGCTATATTTCTAAGGCTCCTTTATCACCTCTTTACATTCTTAATTGAATTCTTGTCCCTTGTAGAGTAGTAAATAGCAATGACCTCTTCACTTACTGTTGTGGAAGCTTCCAAAAAATATTTTCATCTGTACTACTGTTAATTGGTACAATTTTTTGTATTTGTTATAAAGACAGAACGCCTTTGTATTTGTTATAAAGACAGAACGAATAAATCTCAGAACGCCTCTTTAAATGGAAGTTTCTGAGTAATGATTCTGACCATCAGTTCAATTTAGGATAACATAATACCAGCTCTCCTGGATATTCTGTGGGGAAAAAAAAACTTACCTGAATTTATTCAATGTGTATGTATTAAATATTCTCCCTGTGTACGACACAACACAACACCAAAGTCAAGATATGACTCTTGGAAAAACCTGCAACAGCTGCTCGATTCTCTTAGGCTGAAGACTGAGTTCCTTGGGGTGGCCTCAAAGACTGCCTAGTTTGGTTCCCACCCCACTTTATAACTCAACGCCTACCCTTCTTACCTTTGTTTTCAGGGCTCCAAACCCTTGGACCTGCTGTGGGTTCTCTCAGCCATTGACATTTCAGTTCTCAGATGAGCTTTCTCTCACTAAAGAATCATTGCTGGTCTCTCTGTCTGAAATGTTCTTTACTCTCTACCTCTAGTCCCCAAACTTCTACTCACTGTTCTTGCTTTAGCTTGAGATTCTTATTTCTTCCAGTAAGCCTTCTAAACTAGTTCAGGGCTCTTTGTCATACACTCTTACTGTATTTTATTCCTTTCCTTCAGGGAATTAATCTCAGTTGTAATTACACTGGTGATTCATTGTTATGATTATTTATTTAATATCATTCTCTGACCCCAGAGTGTGAACTCTATGATTTTGCCACTATGTTAGGTACATTGCTTAACACAGTGTCTGGAACATGAATAGTTCTAAATCAACATAAATCAAAAGGGAGAATGCTTTCAAGCAGTTTAACTTTGTTTTATTAGTTCCATCAAAGAACGGTTTGGATGCTGCCACATTTTGATCTAGTAAAAAAGTAATACTCTCTGTGTACATTTTCATCTCACAGGTATTTAGTTTTGTTCATGGGTAGTAGAGGATAGGAGATTTGGGATTATATTTACACTGGGGGTAATAGAAGGTATTACATTTTCCTGACATAATTTACATCTGTTCAGTTGAAAATAAATTTCATTAAGTAGAGAATCACTGCTTATTTGGCCTGGTTATTCTAGAATTAGAATATTGCTGGCAATTATCAGTATCTGCTTCATATATTAACAGGTATTCTGTTTACTGTGAAATTTCTTAATAAATTCTGGACTCTATAAAGACCATAAAAAGACTCAATATAGAAGAATTAAACTCACACAAAAGATAAGAACCAATTGCAATTTACTAGGCAGTCGGGTTAAGCATAACTGTATACACAGCATTTTGGAACGGACACACAACTATGCTCCTCTGTTAGCAATTTCCAGTCTCTCCTGTTATGGGGGTCTGTTCCTCCTGGTACCATTCAGATTATCTTCTTTATTCTTAACCCAAGGGCTGTAATCCACGGATTGCCTTTGTTTCCACATTGATTCATGATTTACCAGGTTCAGTAAGAATATTCACTTAAACAAAATCAGTTCCTTGTTGCCAGTAGTAGAGAGTTCTTAGTCTGTTTCAAAGTGTGCTGAGTTCAGTCTTTAATTACAGAAACTTCCCCACTGTCCCCACTGTTGGGTCTACTGGCTCGGTTCCATGTACTGCTGTAACTTCTAATGTAAGTTCTCTGAAAAGGCTGGCACTCCTGCCGGCCGTGGGGAGTGGCTGGTCTCTGCAACCAGCTACCTCTTGCTGCAAAATGCTCCCTGCATTATTCTTTTCTACCCTGCATGTCTGTCTTTCACTCTGCAGTCTCTGTGTCCTGATGTGGCAGTGGGAGAGTTGATCGCCTGTGACTTTTGAAAGAGAGGTACAATTTGCAGATTAAGGTTAAGCCATGTGCCAGTATCAAACGTCTCTTTGGCTACCCCTTGCCTGGCATTTCACTAAAACTGTTTCTAGCTCACTTACATCTAATCTATGTTAGAATGTCCTTTCCCTCTTAGCCTTGGCCATGCAAGGGCAGACAAATTATTAATTAAACTAATTCATTTTTATTACCAGTTTTTTAATCACCAAAGAAGGAATTAGAATTCAACCAGGGAGGTTATTTATTGAGAGTTTTTTTATTGATAAAATAATTTATCAAAGATTCATGAAAAAATTTAAAATCTCTGAAAAAGAAAATTGTATCAGCCAAGACAGTAAAAGGTATGTCTGTGGGTAAGGAAAGTAGTCTGTTCTGGGCTGGCTATGTAGGTGACATCAGTGATACTGAGGATTTTACGTCTGAAAAACTAGGATGTAATATTGCAACTCACAGGAAAGGCTGTCGTAAGACAGACATGTGTGGCCGAGGTGACTTCTCTTGCCCAGCTGTGTTCGTCCTGATACTTACTCCAACATCTTAATCTGCTTCCCAATTTGGATCTGTCTATTCTTCTTTCTCAACTACCATGACCTGGAGATCATCTTATTTCATATGCTTGGTCTGCCATTTCAGCAACAGCTTTTCTTCTTGGCTTGGGCCTCCCTTTGCTGGGTCCTTTGGCTCAGTGCCTCTGACCTTGGGTGGCTGGGACTCTGAGTCTCTCTGGCTTTCTTCCCACAACAAGTAGTGATTGTAAACTAGAAGACACTGTTTTAGTTTTTAAAAAGTTAGAAATATTGAAAATGAAAATTGAATATTATAGCCTTAAAAAAAGATTTGGGGATTTCTCAGCTCACTGAGTTGGTATCAGTGATTCTGATCAGTGATCAGCTATTCTGCCTTAGAGCAAGGAGGAAATTGTGAATTATTTTTCATCACATTTAAAAATATTTTGAAAACTGATATAAACATCGAATCAACATTTTCCCTGTAATCCTCTTCCTTTGCTCCAGGAAACTGAAGCATGGATTATAGTTGAAATTTTATATTTTAAGCTTAAGATCTTACTCCAGAGCTTCTGGGATGCCAATACTGTCTGATCTTTTGGTACATTGGCATCATTCTCTTCACTCAGGAGATGTAGTATAAAAACTTTATGCTATTCCTGGAGGCACATGCTAATATGTTCTTAGTTTTGGAGAAGCTGGTATATTCTAAGTAGAAGGCAAAAATAAATTTTCTTTTCCTAAAGAAGTTATGGGTATCCATGACTCCATAGGTATTCTATTTAAACTTCTACCTAGGACTGAAACAGAGTCAGCATTCCAGCCTGGGATAGACTGTTCCAGTGAGACTGAACTCAGATTCGATCAGCCAATCCAGAATCAATTTGAATCGCTAGAAATAGAAGGTCAGGCTTGGGCTTGGCTATGAGGGTAGCATAGGAAATGTGGATGGGATTCTTCATTGGTGTGTGTGTGTGTGTGTGTGTGTGTGTGTGTGTGTGTAAGAGGAACATATAAGACTTGCAAGCCAGGAATACATCTCAGCACAAATCTATTGGACAGACAGGGAGCAGACAAGACAAAATCAGAAAGGCAAGAGCCAGGCTGGCTTGAGGGAAAAACCGTGCTTAAAGAAGAAATGTGTCACCAAATCTTTGCTTTAAATGAATGACAAGAAGTTTTTCTTTCCAGCCCAACAACATTAGGTCAGGCAGTAAGGATGGTTTGTATTTGTTTAATCGGATCAGTGTCTTCTTACTCTACCTTGGGAGGCATGTTCCCCACTGGAGTAGCTGGTGATTTCTTTGGCAGCTAGAGCCCAGGTGATTCCCTGAATTATTGTTGTCTGGTTAGTTCTTTGGGGCCAAGAGTAGGTTCTCTATAGTGGGTTCCGGGGAAAGCCTTCCATCAAGAGGGCTGACTGGTGTCTTGGTCCAATCATGTGTTAATGGTGGAATGTCTGTCTATATAGCAGTAGGGCCCTGGCTTTGGTCCTGTGGCTTCTATACTTGTCATCTTGTGAGGCATCAGAATTACCATACTGAAACCAGCTATTTAGGAGGGCATGTAATTCATCTTCTTTGTACCATTCACTTGCATGGGGGGGATGATGTAATAGTACATCCTTCTGGTAAATTATAGTATTGTATTTGGTGGGGAGAAGGAAGAATCCATGAAAAATGGGGTGATCAAAAATAGCAAAGTTTACAAAGTGCTTTCACATACATTTTCACTTGATTCTCACAACAACCCTGTGAGGTAGGTATCGTATATGATGTTTTTATTTTTATTTTGCAGAGAAAGACACCAAAGACCAAAGAGTTTGAGTGATTTGCCCACAGGCATAATAAGTGCCAGAACCCAAACTTAAAGCCACGTTTTCCAACTTCACAGCCTGATTCTACCCAAGAGTGGCTACAATGAGGGCTACCAGTTTGATGGCATGATGGGAAGGCGCTTAGTAAGTGAGCATCTAACTTGTTTAAAAGTCAGATGGTTTAGAAATAATACATTAGTAACCAGAATACATAGGATCACCACTTGCAGGAGGTCCCCTGGGCACTTCTGCCTATTGGCTTGAATCTTAGTAGTTGCTTTGGCATATTAGAAGATCATCTGTGAGTCAGCCTGGGCAACTAGGAGATCCTTGGGTAGTCAAAGAACAGAGATGAGGGAATTCTCATGGCCATCATGACAATGCTATAGCACTCATTATGCTGTTTAATTTTATGACATACCCATTCGAATGTAAACTTCCATTTACAGGGGCACATGATAGGTCCTCAATAAAAACTGGTTGAATTCATGAAGGGTGGGGGTGTTTTATGGGATGCTTCCACATTTTACTTGTATGAAACTGATTTGCATGGAAGAGGTATTATAGATGAATATGGAACTGAGTATAGGGATTACTCCGTTATTTTGGTGGTGGGTAGTATACACAGGCACTGCTATTTTCAAGGGTGTAATCTCATGATCCAAGTGATCTTTATCTACAAAGACAAATTTATTAGATGTGGATTCAAACTGGAGGCTCTACCTTAGCCAGGGATCCATGTGAAATGCAAGTATTTGATGCCCACTGGAGGTGAAGGCAATGTCCCTTGGCATGGAGAAAAGTGAATCGTTGGGGCAAATGTGAAGACAATGCTGTTTTAGTAATAGGGAGAGAGCTCTGTGATAAAATTCTCCAGATATGGTTCATCACAATCACCAATGTTTCAGTAGGGATGGAAGAGGCCTCTGTCTTTTTCTGGTTCAATTCAGCCAAGGCACATTCTCCTAGGTCCTCCACATCTTCCTGAACACTCGGCCGTCAGAAGTCCCAAGACCCACAGTTGAGACTGTGGTGAATCTTAAACAGGTAGAAGCTGGAGGACACAGCTGCCATGGTATGGACCTGGACCTCAGTGTGAGTGCTCCTGACCAGGACACATAGGTAAGACATCCACTCCATAGAAGCATCCCTCCAAGGCTAATGGGCTGGTTTGGGCAAGACCCATGACCTTTGGTTGAGAGGGGCAATCCTGTTGTTGCTCTTCTACAAGTGGATTACAGCAAAGGTTTTTGGGTGTCACAGCCTGGTGAGTTCAACTTAATTGAACTGGATGAGAATTTTTAACTTAGGATATAGTACATCAGCTCACCAGTTTTGAGTTTTCAGGATCTATTGGGTCCTGAAATTGGTAGATGGGAAAGCGATTGGCAGCTGTGGGTCTGGTAGATGTTATGGATCATCCAGAGGACCTCCCAGTTGTGATGATTGGTGCAGGCCATGACCGGATGCCTGGCTTCTCCAAGTATTGGTGCCAAGTTTCAAGCATGGCCTTAATGGCCAAGCATTCCTTCTTTCAGATGTTGTGGTTTCATTTTGCAGGGATGAAGCCTGTGGGGAAATAAAGCATAAGGTCACATCAAGCTTGATTTCAGACAAGATTTGGCATTCCATGGTTCTACCACTACTTACAAGGCACTGGCTCCACTTTAAAGGTCCACTGTAAACAGAGTGGAGCATGATTACAGCCATTGCAAACCTCCTATGTTGGGCTTCGTGCATTTTCTGGACTCCAGACAGCCATCAGAAAGCAGGGCATACTGACTGCTGGTTCACTACAACTGTTTAAGGGAGGGCCTTGGAGTTCAGCCAGGTCCGGATTAGGATAAATTGGTAATTTACACTGGATAGGACCTTGGGTATCTTCCCCAGAAGACAAAGTGAAAGAGAAAGAGAAGACTCACACAGAGTCAAAGTTGGGGAGGATATACAATTCCCTGTAATATTCTGCAACCTGTTTCCTTAGATCTTGACTTTTCGTTATTAGTTTCAGACCATTTGTAAGCTTTTACAACTAATAAAGATAGTAATATAAATCCTATTAAAGTTGTAATCACTAATCAGAATTGATATTGTCAAATAAATTTTAACCCACCTATTTAAATATGTGCTCTTTTTCTTTTTTAAGTTGAAGTATAGTTGACATACAATGTTATATTAGTTTTAGGGTACAACATAGCGATTCAACAAGTTTAAGTATCATGCCATGCTCACAATGAGTGTAGCTAACATCTGTCACCATACAATGCTATTACAATACCACTGACTATATTCCCTATGTCGTACCTTTCATCCCCATGACTTATTCATTCCATAACTGAGATATTCCAAATCTCTCACTCCCCATCACCTACTTTGCCCATCCCTCCACCCCATCCCTTCTGGCCACCATCAGTTTGTTCTCTGTATTTATGGGTCTGGCTCTATGTTTTGTTTCTTCGTACATTTAAAACCATTTTTTAGACTGAACATATAAGTAAAGTCATATAATATTTGTCTTTCTCTGTCTGACTTATTTCATTTAGTGTAATACCCTCTAGGTCCATCCATGTCATTATAAATGGCAAGATATTCTTTTCTATGGCTGAATAATATTCCACTGTGGCTTTTCTATGACTGAATAATATATATTCATCTATTAATGATTCAATATGTGCTCTTAAATAAGGAACTTTGTTCCTTCTTGAAACCTAAGGGTAGATCTCATAATTCAACCATTAAATAACAGAATCATAAAAATTTAAATCAATAGCAGGATCCTTGAACCTAGGCACAAATCATGATTTTTAACTTTGGCCAGCTTCTGAAGGTGTGATCCTTGCCTCTATGACCTTGTTAGAACTTATGCCCAGATTTTATGTTTATCAAAATCTTTGCTAATGTTACAGAACTTAGAGAAACCTAAATGTTTTTCATTGTGCTAGTGAGCTGATAGTGCTTAGCAGTTAATTAAATTAAATAACCAGTTTATTTCAGTTATGCAAATGGTTTGACCTAAAAATAGAAATCAGCTCCATAGGCTTAACACACAACAGAATTCCTCAAAGTGAGCCTCGTGAACACTAATTTCAGGAAACGGGTTTTGTCATTAAGTGGATTTGGGAAACACTGCTTAATATTTACTGTTCTTGACTTAAATTATACAAGCTTTAAAGCTCTGGGAAGTTTTGCGGTAAATAATCTTGTTTAATTATTTTAACTCAGTATTTCCCCAAAATTTCAACATGAGTTAAGTTTTTGAGTAATATTTATTAGCATCTTGTGGAACTAATGCTACATAGCATAGATTTTAGGAAATTTTGGGCTAGAAAAAAAATGTGAAAAAAAATACTCATTAAAAAAATACACATTTCTCATGAAAAATAAATGAACCAATTACTAGTTATTTATTACTATAGTTGTCTTAGAATTAAGTTAGGCTGTTTGGAAAATAAGAAATGCACTTGTATATAAAACATGAATTCTGCCTTTAATTGGCTTGTATCTTAGGGAAATGTTTGTCACATAGAAAGCAGTATTCAACACCTGAAGATTCCATATAACCAACCACTAAGTTAAATAATGCAGACTTATAGTAGCTCCAGAGAAAAAGATCAAGTATTGGAACAATGAAGGAAGATATCATCGGGAGGTAGGACTGTTTTTATGGGGATGGCCAGAATTTTGATAAGTTGAGGGCATTTTTAATCAAGGGCAAAAATACACAAACTTTTAGGTCCCTATGATTCCCAGTAATAGTGTGGCAAATAATACTTTGTTTTATATATATACATATATATATATATATATATATATATACGTATATATACATATATAAAATATATATATACGTATATATATATGTATATATATATATACGTATATATATATTTTAAGTTTATTTATTTTGAGAGAGAGGGAGTGTGCACGTGCATGAGTGGGGGAGGGGCAGAGAGCGAGAGAGGGAGAGAGAGAATCCCAAGCAGCCTCCATGCTGTCAGTATGGAGCCGGTGGTGGGGCTTGATCTCAAGAACCACGAGATCACAATTTAAGCTGAAATCAAGAGTGAGGAAGATTAACCAACTGAGCCACTGAAGCACCCCAATGCTTTGTTACATTGTAATCATTTCATTCCCACCTATAGACAGAATGTTGCAGTATAGTTTTCTTTTCTTTGTCCTTCTACTTCTTTAGAGTTCTTCTTACCTGGTATATTATAATGAGTTGTTTAATTGTCCAGTGTCTGTGATAGTCTCATTGATGGCAGGGAGACTACTTTATTTAATTTTACATTCTTGGAAACTAATACTTTTGCATCCCTTGCATTTGGGCCATGGTAGGCCCTCAATAGATATTTGTTGACTATGTGAGGGAATCAATGAAAAAAACTATATGGCAGAAAATTGTCTACAGCAAACTGATTTTTCCATCAGGGAATAATAAGTAGATTGAGCGGGATCAGAGTGTGTAGGCTCTTGTAGGCAGAGGAGTAGGAAAGAGGAAATCAGTACAGATTTTTAACAACAGTAGCACTGCTGAAAGCATTACGTCTGAAAACTCAAACTGGCAGGACATACAGGTTGGAATGAAGGAAAAATGGACTAGGGGATCCATAGAAAGTATCCTTAGAGCAGTCTAGTTATGAAGAGATAAGGGTCTGGAACCAAAGCACTAAGAATGTAAGGGAAAAGGCACAAATGCCAAGCAAATGCATCTCTGGAGTTGGTTGCTAGGAAGAATCAAGAAGCACTAGTCAAAGATTATTCTGTAAATGTAACACTAGTTAAAATTTATTGAATCTCCGTTAGAGGTTGCATCAGGCACTTTGGTTTAATTTCTAATTCAATCTCATTTATTCTCCACAACAACTGGATCAGGTAAGAACTACTATTATCTCTATTGTACTGATAGGGAACTAGATTAGAGAAGTTGAGAAATGTGTTTACAGTCATAGCAGCCCCACCTCAGAGCCTACGTTCCTAGTCCTGGCCACCTCTGGAGATGACTGTTCTTTAGACAGTTAGATACATTAGTAGCAAAAGAGAGATTGCTTTTGGGTATTTGAATTTTGAGGTGATCATAAAAGGTATCGTTGGAAAGATTAACATTATGTCTCCAAGAGCTTGGGCCTTGGCTTAATAAATGATCAGCTTTTTAAATGGTCTGTTAATGTATTGTTTAAAATACAGCCCCATTGGGGAGCCTGGGTGGCTCAGTCGGTTAAGCGTCCGACTTCGGCTCAGGTCACGACTCGTGGTCCGTAAGTTCGAGCTCCGCGTCGGGCTCTGGGCTGATGGCCCGGAGCCTGGAGCCTGCTTCCGATTCTGTGTCTCCCTCTCTCTCTGCCCCTCCCGCGTTCATGCTCTGTCTCTCTCTGTCTCAAAAATAAATAAACGTTAAAAAAAAAAAAAATACAGCCCCATCAGTCATGTAGCAAAGGGTTTCTCTCAGAAAGGACAGGATACTGTAGGAAACCAGTAAATGCTTTCTGAGGGACACCAAGACAGTGCCATGGAAAAGTTACCCAAGGCAAGTTGCCGCCTGCTAAGAACACCATAACATCCAGGGTCAAGACTGACTGACCTCCAGGCTTGTAAAGCCTGCAGTTAGAGTGAATTATTTGACCTGCAGAATTCAGAGGGCGCTGCAAAAGCTGTGATATGCTTTTCTTCTTTTTTTCTTTCACCGATTCACTGAGGCTCTAGGGGTTGTTCAGCCTGGAAACATCACACACAGCTACCGGGATTTGGCTGTGATGTGGTGGACGTAGAGTTTTATGTAGTTTGTGTTTTTAATCTTTAAGAAAGTTGCAAGTCTTCTGACTGGGTTTCCATTGTTGCATATACACCTTGTGGTGGGTTACATGTTAATCACAAAGTATGCAAAAAAAAAAAAAATGAACCACATAAACTCGCAGGGTGAATTCGTGTGATACATTTGAAAAGGGGCTGATTTTGAAGGCAGAAAAAAACGGAGTCCAGGACTATTAACATTCAGAATTGTGACTTAGGTTTTATTTTTTTCTTTATCATGTTTCTTTGTTTCTCCCTCTTGCTGTCTCCCAGAATGGACTTTCTGGGTAATTCATCGTAGAAATGAAATTGAGATCGCATAATTTTATTTTATTATTACTGATGTATCAGAGTAGAGCGTGACTGCCTAAACTTTTAATGTTTAGAATTCAGTTTATTTGCTTAAGAAAATGAAAAAAAGCTGGAACTGAGAAAGAGCCTGTAAATGAGTTTGAAAGGTCACTTTAGTTAAGGCCTTACGATGCCGCTGTGCATAAATGGGACGGCCACAGGGATTTTACCTTTTCCTTCCAGACTGCTAACTGAAACCCTTTGTTCAAGCAATGCCATCCGAGCGGCGCTTGGCACAGTCCTCTAAGAAAACCTGACACACTCACCTAGACGTGCTTATGACCTTTTGCAAAAATCTTTTTTAAAAAAAGTTCAGTTTTTGTGTTGAATACCAATTAAAAAATGCAACATGTGAGAATTATCTTATATCGGCAATGTATCAGTAGTCTGGGACATAAAAGTAATGTTAACACAGTCAAGTAGAAGTTAGAAAATCTCAGGTAAGCAACAAAATGAAATAAATATCATAATATTGGTAGGTGCACACTACAAGTTGATCTGTGTTAGGAAATCAGTACCAGCACGTTAGATTATATATAGCTTCTTATGCACTGGAAACAATCTCGATCCTACTATTTTTTTTTAAATAAAAAAAAAAATTTAAGGTTTTTTAATGTTTTATTTATTTTTGAGAGAAAGAGAGAGACAGAGTGTGAGTGGGGGAGGGGCAGAGAGAGAGAGAGAGACACAGAATCCGAAACAGGCTGCAGGCTCCATGCACAGAGCCCAATGCGGGGCTCGAACTCACGAACCATGAGATCATGACCTAAGCTGAAGCTGAACGCTTAACTGACTGAGCCACCCAGGTGCCCCAGAAGTTTTAAATGTGCCTCTTATGTAATATTTTAAAATCTTTCTAATAAGAATAGTTTTTTTGATAGCATTTTTTCTCTAATTTTTTTTGCAAGTTTATCTTTTTCCATTCACTGTTAATTTACTTACCTCTAAACCACCAATTTAAAGGCCATTTTCCATTACATGACTACAGTGGAAGCAGACCTGACATTACACTTTCTAGCTCTAGATAATTTGTGCAGATGTTCAAGAACACAATCCCACTGGGATAGTAAAATTTGTTTTTAAGGGATTTATTAATTGGGATATACTTTTAAACAACACAGAGAGTCAGAATCTGGGAGCAGTAGTTTCAGAAAGATGAAATTAGCATAGGCTCAGAAAATATTTCCTTATTTTTCAGTTTTTGGACCATTTATATTTTAATTATGTTTTTTACTTATCATACAGAATGTATCAGTTGCAGAGACTTTGACCATGAGCTCTGACCCTGAAAACTAAACATGGAAGAAATACTGCAAGTAGAAATGGGAAATCTCACATGCTTTACAACAACAAGCACAGAAAGTACAATATAAATATGGTAGCAAAGATGTTAAAGCAATGCACAATTAGAAGATTTTGATGCAAACACTATTGATTTATTAAATGAAAAACCGTGCTAAATGTATTTACTTAGGACTTTGGTAATTTGTGTTTTTAAACATTGTCTTTTCGGTTCTTGTGAGGTAACACTGATACCTCATGAAATCTGTTCCTTTTTATGTACAACACGCGCTCTCTCTCTCTCTCTCTCTCTCTCTCTCACACACACACACACACACACACACAGACTCACTCATTCACACATAGAGTCAAAGTCAATGGCAGTGGGTGGTTTATGTCAGGGCTGGGTTTGACGCCCCTCTCTCAGAATAAGATAAATGTAAGTGATGAAGAGCTCCTGGGGTTGGTTGAACTCATTTTGTATTCAACACTCTGCCTGGCCCCTTTCTCATCTCTTTCTCCCTCTCTTTGTATGTTCAAGCCTACTTGAGTTTCTTTTTTCTTTTGTAGAACTTGGTTCTTTTGATGTGTTTCAGGGCACGCCCTGTGGCAAAGAGAACTTCCCAGGAATCGGAAACATAAGCACACAGGTCTGAAGCAGCTACTGTGTGAGAGCCAGAAATATTCAGGCCCAGGAGCTGTGTTTTCTCTCTCCAAAACAGGATCAGAACAGATAAGAGCAGGGGCAAACATGCAATAGATTCTACATATATTATTCTAAAAGGACGTGTGCTATAAAATTTAATAATGAGGTAGGCATTTGGTGAGATTTTTTAACCTGAATGGAGCTTGTGATAGTAATTTAACCAGAGATATGTTTCTATGCATTTATGTATTTGTTTAACCAAATTTCTTCTATAATTTACAAATTTGTTTGTTTCCATTTCACTGCTGTTATGGCATCAGCATAGCTGAGATTTTCAATGGTACGTGGTCCTAGCCATCAAAAAATGAGGTGAGAAAGTGCAGTGCTTTAACTTTCTATTTACTTATTTATGAAGTTGGAGGAAATGCTGCTGTAAGTATTGTCAGACTAGTGTTAGAAGGCACGATCTATAGTATTAATAGAAGGTCTAGATAGAAGGAGGAGTTAATTTTTTATACCCCATATCAGTATTTATATTTTCATAAATTAAAAATATTTAATAAAGTGGTGTTATGTCTTATTTAAAATATCTCTGTTTACTCACATATTATACTTTATGTGGCAAATCTTTCAGGACTATGTCACTGAATTAGAACTTGGAACTGAAAATAAAAAAAAACAGAAAATAAGGAAAAACAGTGCAGTTTACGTTTACATATATACAAACTTATCACTTTAAGATGATCAGATAATTGTTAAATTCAACTTTTACCCAAGTATCTAAAAGAAACCTTTTGTTTCTAAAACCTAACAGCTGGAAAAGCATAGTAACTACAAATGTAGTACCAATCTGGTCTGATTGATTTGATGAACTAATCTGTATTAATTAGGTATATAATTTACTTTGGCATTAGTGAGTTCCCACTCATGTATACATTCATATATATGAGTATATATATAGTACATATGCTATATATAGTATACGAGTATATATATAGTGTGTATATATATATATATGTATTGCTAGGCTTACTGAAAAATAATATGCTACTAGCTGAATAATCTAGGAAAAAAATGGAAATTTGATAAGCAAATGGTTGATCACCTTCAGTTAAGTTCAATTCAGTTTAGTAAGTGTATTGAGCACTATTTATGTGTTTGTGCTAATAATATTACCTATTAACTCCTAGGAAAATAATTAGTGGTGTCATTTAATCCATTCAGCATTTTCCAACATATTTTATGCTCAGATAACAAGTCCACCAGCTAATCGCTCTAGTTCTTTTTACCTTTGGCCTCTATATCCACAGCTTAAAACAAAGAGAGAAAACAATTTCAGATATAATTCAATTATTCAAATATTGGCCAAGTACATGTTTTTAACAATAATACAAGAGGATTGTTTTAACAAATTGGAATAACTATAAAATAACTTTTATAACAACATATCTGAGTTACTATTTATGAATATTTGTGTAAATATCTTTATGTCAGATATGAAAAATTTCTTTGATAATAGAAAAGGCTTGGGATTTACAATACTCATTTAAATGTTATCTAGAAAGTTTAATGGGTCCGTTTTACTTAAACAAAAACTGTATCTTTAATACAACTATAAGAATACAAAAGAAGGACTTTTATCTTTCTGATGCAATGCAAACTGATCCTATTTTTGTCTTTAATGTTACACAGCATTTCTAGATACTGAATGCTTCTAAATTATCTGATCCTAAATTTGATAAGCTATGGAGGTGTGTATTAGACATTGCAATGCTTTCCAGCTTTAGGCAGTGGCTGCTTGCAAAGGGTCCTATCATGTTCTCATCCCATTTATAAACATCAGTGAAAGCCACAGTTCTGAAGGAGCAATGCACACAGGGCTTCCCAGCTTACACAGGATTGTTGCTGTCACACTGCATTGCACCAATTGTCACCTCATATACTTTAATGGCGCTAGAAATCTGGTCTTGCTATCGTTACAGTTCTTTTCCCCCTTTCCCTTCTTTTCTGTAGGTGTTACCTTTGACCCACAAAATGACATTGCAATGCGGCATGCCTAGTATCAGACTAACATATACTCTTTGTATTAATTCAAACCCAAGGAATACGCGTGCTTCTAAAAATGTGCAAAATTGAAGAGAAATCTAGCCTTTTTTTTTTTTTCAACGTTTTTTATTTATTTTTGGGACAGAGAGAGACAGAGCATGAACGGGGGAGGGGCAGAGAAAGAGGGAGACACAGAATCAGAAACAGGCTCCAGGCTCCGAGCCATCAGCCCAGAGCCCGACGCGGGGCTCGAACTCACAGACCGCAAGATCGTGACCTGGCTGAAGTCGGACGCTTAACCGACTGCGCCACCCAGGCGCCCCAGAAATCTAGCCTTTTAAAATAGATTGATGAGTTCTAGACCTAGTAATGCTTCCATTTATCTGACTAATCACTAAAATAAGATCTCCTGAGTGTCTCACTGAAAAGTATTACAGCCATGTTTAGAGAAATCTCTTGGGAAAACAGACACCTCTGAATTTTTTCAAATATTTTTCTTTTTAAACAAAAGCGAAATATAGCAATTCTATTAGAAATTAGCTGACTGAATTCAATCAGATTTTAAATTAAACTTTTTATTACATAATGAGTAAAGGGGTATATGCTTGAAATATGACATCCACCTAAATAACATTAATTGTCACTTTTGTTGATTAAATTCTCCAGCTAGTCCCATAGTCTCTGTTTCACTACGGGAATTGTGAAATGATTCAATTATTCAAAATTTTAGTTACCAGTGAGCTTCCAATATTTGTATTTATTTTAAAAATAGATAGTTGCTTGGCTCAATTTAATATTTTTTGTTCTTTTGTTTCTGGCTCTTCCTCTCTTCCTTACATAAGTGGATATGATCTAAATATTTTTCTAAAAGAACAATGGGCTGGTATTTTGTACAGATTCCCCTTAAGTTCACTATCAATTTTTAGGGATTATAGGGGTCATGCATTCCAAATTTTTCATTTTACAAAGGAGGCAGACTTGGAGAGTTTACATGACTTTTATCACTCAGCTCTAGTAGCATAGTAGGTCCTCAATAAAGATGTGTTGACTAAAAAATCAATGTGGAGTTACATAAATACAATATCACAGTACTTACAATATTGCATTGCAATGACTTGTGTATAATAATGAGCTTTCATAAACACTCATAGCCACAACATCACCATGAGGCAAGAATCATTACTAGAATCTGTTGATTGTAGGAATTATTTAATGGGTAAGATAACTGAAGTTCAAGATCAGTGAATGGTTTTCCCAGGATCAGACAGCTAAGCAGTTGAAGAGCTTAGATTTGAACTCCCATTTTCTGATTCCTGAGCTTTGGTGAGTAATCACTATCCATACTGCCTATAACAGCTTTTCTCTCTCTTGCCTTTCTCCATTCTCAGATCAGAGGCAGGAATTGGTGCTATTTATCTTTGTAAGCCCAGGATACTTGGATGATAAACAGCCCTCAATAAATGACTGAAAACAAACCTAACTGGTCCAACTTTCTTCTATACCAACACCCCGTTCACATATATTCTATATATTTAGAGGGTAGGAGGTGGCATTTGAGAAGGTGGAGGAAGACTGTTATCTTAAAGGTACAGAAAGCCTTCAAACCATTTAAATTAGCAAAACTGAGTCTATGCTGTCAGTATCACATTTAAGAACAATTCTGCTACGTGAGTAATTCAGCTTCATGAGGACAGAATTTGTTAGCAGTTCCCTGATGCACGTGGTACATAAGTACTTAAGAGTATGTGCCCGATGCATAGTCCATGAACTCACAGGTGATTTAAACTTGACTTGGGAATTCAGTCACAGTCATTAGGGAGGTTCTCCTCCACCTCCCCCACATGTGCACGCCCTCAAAGCAAGTTTGGGCCATGGTCCTGGGTCTTCAAACACAAGCCACCATGTCTAGAGGCTCGTCTAATCATGGGTCCACATTGGTTTCTAATGAGATGTCCCAGGGTGAAGGGAGAAGCCCTTCCAAGTTTAAAGGCTTTGCTGCTTTTCCTTGGATTTTGGAAGTTAGATTATTTGGAGAGGCTGGAGTCCTGCACTACAAGTCTCCTCACAGGGTCTCCTTTCACTGACAGCTCCCTCTCCCCTAAGCCATTCTCCTTACTTAATGCTTCCATAGTAACTCTCCGGTGTTTCTGCATCTCCAGATCTTCTAACATCATCTCTGAGAAACTTAAGTTTGTACCAAAGGCAGGAAAAACACGTGCCAGCTCTGCTTTCCACTTGGCAACACCTCACCCCCACCTCAGTCAAAGAAACACAAAGAGCCTGTCTCTGTGCTTGGAGTAGGAAGGAGGGAAAACTGTAGAAAACAGAACATAAATTCGTGTTTCAAAAATATCCTACCACAGATGCTTTTTGAATTAAAGTATTAATGGTTCTGAACACAGTCACCATGATGAAATTATAATTGTTAGTTTGTAGGGGACTTCCTTTTTGTCTTTCCAAGGGCAAACGTGCCTTGGCACCTCCCCACCAGTAACTGTTGAGGGATTTCTCGGCGGGGCCCCCAGAAAGGCAGCTCACAGCTCGAACATATCACAAATTCTCTGTCCTGGAGGAACTAAATTAGAGCTTCTAGAAAAAGAAGTTTTATTTTAAAATATGCATTAGAAGTAGGAATTTCTTTGTTATAAAAAAATCTCAAAAAGTACGTATGTACTTTGACATATAAGTGGAAATATAACAATATTATGATAAAACATTGAATTTGAATAGCGACACAATACCCTTTGGGAAGTGCATTCCCACAAAGGTCTATTCTTTTGCCCTGCAAGTCTCAGATCAATTATTACTGCCCCAGGGAGGCCTTTTCTGACCACTCTGTCTCCTACTTTATTTCCTTCACAACTGTTTCACTCTCTGTAATTAGCTCTTGTGCAAAGCAGAGTTCTAAGATGGCCTTCAAAGTTCCCACATGCTGCTATGTGAGTTCTGTCTAATCCTCTCCCCCTGAGTGTGGGCAGGACCTGTGAATATGATGGAGTATGACTCATGTGATTAGGTTACTAATCAGTTAACTCTGACTTAGTCGAAAGTCAGGTGATCTGGTTGAGCCTGAGCTAATCGGAAGTCCTAATAGGGACTGGGCCCTGTGAGGGCCAGAGAGATTGGAAGCTCAAGACAGCCTCTGGAAATGGCCAAGTGGAAAGGAGCTGTGAGTGGTCCTTGACCAACCGGATGTCAGCAGAAAAGGGGCTTCCGACCTACAGCCACAAGGAATAACTCCATTATTTCAACAACAGGTGATCTTGGAAGAGAGGTCCCGTGGCTCCAGAAAGGGGTGCAGCTCAGCCAAGAGCTTTATTCCAGCCTTGCGGGACCCTGAGCAGAGAACCAACTCGGGTTCCTCAACTCTTCCTCCTCAAATTCAGCTCGTAAAGTCAAAGCAATCTACACACAGTTTTCACACGAACTACTTGCCATTAATATACTTGCTCTTAAGACTCAACTGACTGCATCATACACATATTTCTGTGTAAAGCATATTATTTTTATATTTCAGTGTTAATAGTATTTATAGGAATCAAGAAGAAGCCTGTACTTACCCACCTGGTTATAAGAATGATAATAAAAATAAAATATTATGTTAAAGAAATACAGCAATTTTAATTTAAAAAAATATATCAAGCACCAAAAGAAATTTGAAATGTTATATTATTATGGATTTGTTGAGACTTAATTAAATAAGTGTCAAGTTTAAGTTTAAATTGTAGGAAGATGTCGATTACCAAAATGTATACTATCAGCTTTTAGTTTATTTTTTGTCTTTTGTCATTTTACACATAATTGAAACCTGTCATTAAGGTAAAAATTAAGTGAACTGTATATGGCTTCCTATCGATAAGTATCGTATATTTTTACACACACACATAATCTTTTCCTTCACGATGCTTCTGTAAATCTTTTAGCCTTATGATTTCCCCTAAAGTGTTTTTTCTTAAAAAATTTCTCTTAGGTTGTGAATTGTTCCATGGTTTACAGACATACTACCATTTACTAAGGCAATAGCATCTATGAAAAGAAAAAAAGTTATTTTTATGATACTATCCAAAATAAACAGGATTAAATATATCATAACGATTTGTAATTCTGATCATTATTTTCTTAAATCTTTCTATCTCTATGCTAACCATATCAAATATGAAAAGCGTTACTAATATTTTAAGGTAAAAATGAAATTTGGTTATCAGTTCTGATGTACTAGGCCATTAGAATTTGTTTCCTAAAGTAAATAAGACGGTAATAAGAATTAAGAATTGTAGAGGAGTGCTTAAAGATGGTGAATTGGGCATGTGAGAATTATTAGCTCTTCTCATCTTCCTCTACCAAGTCTTCCATTCTTGAAGAATATCCTAGTAGAACAACAGATGCCAGGAATTGGAGGAAGGGAGGGGGCTGGAGAGAAAAATAAAAGAAGCTGGCCAGGCACAATTTAAATCCTGAGGGCATGTGGCCATGTTACTTAATTTGAGCTGCATTATGCAAAACAAAACAAAAATTATCTGCAAGTTGGCAAAGCCTGCTGAAAGTGCAACACAAGGAAGAAACCAAGTTAGCGCGCAGCAGATTTAAGACATGCTCGCTGAGGTGCTTTGAAGAAAGCAAGCCGCACGACCCCCATCCTCAAGCATAAATAAACTCCAAACAGACTCATTTGCCATGAAGGATGAAATGTGGAGGTGCCGTGGCGCCTGGGTCTCTGCCTCTCCATGGCTCCTTTCCCCAAGTCGTTCTGGTGGGTTTTGTGTCCCAAAGTTGTCCCTATGCAAACAACAGGTTGAATATTGTAGGTGTGGGTTATTAAAGTGTCCTTGGGACAATGGCAGTCTGTGTCCCATTTGTAACGCTTGGATTATTCTTTGGAAAGTGCACACAAAATGTGACATGATGTTGGCTTCCAACATTATTCAGTCTGCATAGCAGCAAATCCTGCCCTGTCTCCCTGGAAATAAAACTCCACAGACATATCACTGCCATCTAAAAAGGAACCTCTCAGTTATGCTCAGAATTACAGACACCCTGATAGAATTTCTGTTAGGAGTTTTATTTTATATTTTGAAAAACATTTATGATGGAAACAAATTACGTTCTATCGTCTTGTTCAGTCTCCCCAAAGAAAATCTGCAATCAGGTGAATCATATACATGTACACACATATATAGGCTATAGATGGGAAAAATAAGAAAGCCTTTATCTTTCAGAGAGAATTTCACATTACTGTAGATAACTCACTACTAGTCCAGGGCAACAGACAGGATTCTTGACATTATCCCTCTTCTCATCTCATTTTTACTCCTTTTGATTTTAAAAGCTCTAGAGGAGAGTGCCAAGAGGTAAAAACTGGCTGAGAAATGCACGTAGAGAAGTCAGGCTGTTCCTTACATTTCCTTTCCTTTTCCCTACATCCTTGGAGCTTCTGAAGCTTTGAGACTCAGCCTCACCTCATGGTTTATCAGAAAACTCTCAACGTAGGTGTCTTGTGCACAAAAGGACTAAGTGACATTGTGGAATTCAGGTAGATGTTTTCTCAATCACTTGGTTTTAAGTGCATCTTGATATTAGAATTTTAGAAGACAATTAGAACTAGGACTATAGAAATAGAAAAAGCATGTCCAATTATAGACAACCATCAATGATGGTTGGAATTCCCATAGAACCAAGTTGGAAACCAACTGCCCATGTAGGAAGAATTGGAAGTTGCCTAACAAAATGGAATTGGGGCGGTGGGGGCGGGAGGGGGGGGAGTCAGGGCATTATTCCCGAGCAAGAGCTTTTAGATTATAAGTCAATGTCTTTATCTTCATGATAAGAATCCAGTTATTTCCAATGTAGTTTTCTTGTTTTCATTTTTTTTTTGTCTTATAGGGAAGTAAGCCATCATCAACGCAGGTTAGGAATGTCTTCCCTCAAATTCTGTGGTATAGATACTTCCTCCTAGTAATTTTGCATGGGTCCATTAAGACACCAAAATGAGTGGAATGCTCAGTCTTTGGTCTAGAACAGTTGCCCGTTTTCCTCATTTATTGCCTTTCTGTAGGTAAATTTCATAAATTTTACGTTATAGAGTGAATATGTGTTTAAAATACTGCTTTAATCTTTTTTGGCATACTGGATATCAACCTAAGGCTTCGTTTGGAAAAGAACACTGTTTCCATTGAAGAAATAGGTTAAAAGAGTCGTTACAGAGGACTGCAGCTAAATTGCATGTAAATGCATCTACCTGCTTCCCAAGTTACCTAGAACAGTGGGAAAATCTGTGAGATCTGAAGTTCCATGCTTTAAAGGGCCTGCGTGGAGCAGAACCTGTAGCAGGTGGGCAGAAAAATAGGTGGTACCTCCAGCTGGAGCATCGTGACTACCATGAATCCTTCCCTCCAATCCCAGCTCATTCATTAAGATAACATGGGTAACACTGAGACTGCACCTTGGTCACAAAGGCCCTTGTTATACAGACTTTGAAATTGCCTGTTGCCTTTTCTGGATGTGTCTTTTTTCTTGAGCTTCATTTTCCACCCATTATGTGTCTATTTGGACTTGGCATTCTTACAGTTGCATTGATTTATGTTATTCTGATGTTCACTTTAATCAGAATCCAAAGTAGGGTAGAAGGGGTATGGTAGGGTTACCCAGCATGATTTTTGTTCAGGCTGGGCCCAGGGTAAAAGAAGAATATTGATAGCAATGTGGATGGGGAAGAAAATGGCCCAATTCATAATTTTGCATAAGCCAATTCAAATTTCAATTTTCATCTTTGGGGTATAAATGAGATGAAACCAGACTTCCAAGAAGAAGGTGGTTTAATGAGGTCCACAGAGGAAGAGAGGATAATTAGAGGCATCACCAGATTAACCTCATAACATCACTTTCCGGAGAAACAAGCATTCCCACCAATTGTTGAGAGAGTTTGAGAAAAGGACAGTAAACCTGAATTTACTTTTGCTGAGAAAAGCCTTTAAAAACTTTTTTCCCCCTCAAGATTTGGGCAGTGGGTTGGGGTTAGGAAATGTCATAGGACTTTATATATAAATTATGAATATCTGAAAATAATATGGACAAACTATAATCATTTATTATTTTTATTTCCATAAACTAAAAAGAAAACAACAACAATGGCACGAAATGCCACAACCTCTCAATTTTTTAGAAAGCATACTAATTCATTTGTATGTATAGGTTTTAGATATGTCCTTGGAAAGAGAGTAAACATTAAAATAACCAAAGGATTTAAATGGTGGGCTTGCGTACCACTAAAGAGAAGCATAAAGTACTTATAAAGTAATATCTTTTTCAAAAGAGGGCTTGAATCTTTTCACAGAATACTATATATTCTTATATATACAGATTTATATATAGATTCTATATATATAGATTCTTTACATATAGATTCTTATATATAGATAGATTTACCATATATATATACACTATATGTATATACTATATACTATATTTCTATACTCTTATAGAAACCTGAGAAATCAGAGCTAAAATCTCAGCGAATGGTACCACAACGCCACCATCTGGCTTTGTAAAAGACAGCAGGGAGTTACAATGTAATAGAGGAAAACTGCATGTTTTCTCTTCCCTAGAGAGAGATTGGAGAAAAGAAAATAAGGGACACGCCTCAGCCCTTGTATTTCTCTCAGCCCTGTAGTCTTGCATCTGTCACTAGGTCAGCTAACATCAAATGTCTGTGGTGTCAGAAACTGACCCATCTCTTTTTCTGCTGCTATTTTAATTTGAAGAATGAACACATTTTTAGTGGAGAAAACCTTAAAAAAATGAAATCTCTTTAATGTTAGCAGTCTTTCTTTTCATTTTTTTGGACATAAAAGAGAAAGCCTTTTGAAATTAACATTAAAATACTGTATATTTCATGTTAGTTTGTTGAGCTTCTATAAACAGGCTTACCTCACTCACTGTTTTCACCTTGCCTTTGGGTATAATTGTTTCATAATGTTGCTGAAGCTGCTTTGCATTTTTTGTTATTTATTTATTGATTCTTTGCATTCTTTTTTAAAAAGTTAATTTATTTTGAGAGAGAGAGTACAGGGGAGGGGTAGAGAGTGAGGGGTAGAGACAATCCCAAGCAGGCTCCGTGATGTCAGCACAGAGTGCAATGCGGGGTGTGAGCTGTGGGCCTTGATCTCAGGAACCATGAGATCATGACCTGAGCCCAAATCAAGAGTTGAACGCTTAACCGACTGAGCCACGCAGGCACCCCCCAAAACTACTCTTAAACTGATCTTATTGGAATTTCTTCTTTCAAATATAGTAGAATATGTCCCATATTATCCAAATGGGGATAGAAAAACATGGGGCCATGTAGGATATTTTACTACAATTTCAGTCAATGTTTTAGGAAGAAGAAATGTGACACTAAAAATATCATAAAACGTACTTTTTTGGTGCTGAATTGGAAAATTGATTTTGACTAAGATCATGTTGGGGTCACTGGCTAAGTTCCTTTCAGTATAATGGCTACGGTGTAGCATTAGCTGAATATCAGGCTAACTAGTCAATGAAGTGAAGTCATAACTGGACCATTAGCAATTTCTTTATTTAAAGAAAACCTAATTGTTAGTTGGTGTGGTGCTTGGGCATTATCTTCAATATTTCTAAGCATTTTTACATATAGCTGTGGCATTAATATTTTTCCTTATTTCCCATTAAATTTCAGAATAGCTAATTTAGATAAAATTCAAAAGTTTAAGGATAGCAATTAAAAATAATTTCTATGGTTATTTACTGAAAATCTGAATCATGAAAAACGTTAGGTCATCTATCTAGTATTTATATTTGTTGATTTGGACTTTTGCCAGCATACTAATTATCCATGTTTAAGCTATTAGTTTGGGTAGTATAAATATAAAGAAGAGAAAGCTTGTGAGGAGAAAGAAAGTTATTTCTCTGTTCCTTGAGGATGCAGTTACAGAATAAACATAAAAAAATGATTTGTTCTTCCATCCTGTGGTCAAGGAACAGTTCAATTCAGACTTGAGGGGTAAGCCTGTTTCTACCGAGAGCCACCACACGAGGGCGGAGGTGCTGATCGCTTTTCAACAGAACTGTGAGAAAACAAGTTTTAGATTTCCTTTGTTTTATATAAATACACTGATATTGATTTAAATAATGAAGTAAATATTTTCCTAAAAGAATATTTTCTGGTAGAATTGAGTTGTGATATTTTTATTATATCTAATTGGAGACCACTAGATCAATTATCCTTGAATATACATTAGATCGTAAAACTTCGCTGCTCAAAACTTCTATTGCTGGTTGAATAGCTTTCCATCTTCTTATCCTGAGGCTTTTCTCTTCTTATCCTGAGACTTCAATTCTGAATGTTCTGGCTAAACCCAGCTTCTGCATTTTCAGTGTGCTGCTGAATATATCCACCTGGATATTTCACCTTCATTTCAAATACGATATTTCTAAAACTAAATATCATCTTTCAGTCCACCTAAAAAATAATTTCCCTGAGTCTACTGTTCTCCTCCCTCAGGTATCCAGCCTAGAATCTGTGTTGTGATGTTTGAGTGTTCCTTCTCTTTCTATAGCTAAGCCAGCATTAGTAGACATGTGCATGTATTTTCCATTTTAACTTGACCTCACCATAACGACGACCTTGTTAATCTCATGACATTCAATTATTCCACAAGTAAAATTCAGTGACTGTCCACATGCCAGATACTGTTTTAGGCACTGAGGAAAGAGCAATAAACAAAAACCCTGGCCTAATTTGCTTGTGTTATGGTAGAAAGAGAAAGACAATAACAAGAAAGTAAATTACATAGTATAAGGTGACATGTGCTGTGAAAGATATTTGGGCCCTGTAAGGGAAGACGGGAGGTGTTGAGGGAAGGAGTCATAACTCTAAATAGGATGGTTTGGGTAGGCCTCGCTGACCCTGGATTTCGACCTTATAATTCCTTTTAATGTGCTTTAGACAGAACCTTGTTTATCATCCTTGATCCAAGCAATCCCCAAATTCTGTGGGTTTTCTCAGAAAATCAGTGTGTTTTCCTTTTCATTTCAGTTACTTTTTGTCTTGGTTAGCCTGTTGTTTATGTTGAGATTGTTACAAAGCTTCCGAACTCGACTCCGTGCCTCTATGGCAGTCAGGTCAGATGCTTATCAGGCTGTTTTGATGTGGTCATGAGATAAACCAACAGTATAGGGATGGAGGTGACAAGTGCCACTTCTACGTCTAGTACGTTAAAACTCCCACAATCCTCTACTTTCTCCCCCTTCTTCACGTGCCATCCAGATACCGAAGACCTATGGGAGGACTCCAAGGTCCTGGGGCCTGAGTCTCTAGATGGAAGGAACTTGGGTCCTAAATCACAGCATGGAGGATGACCTTCTGCTTGCCTTTGAACTTTGTGTGAGTGAAAAATGATCTATAATATTAAGTCACTAAAATTTGGGGGGGAGCATCTTTTTACAGCAAGTAGCATTGTATACCCTAATTCATATAGCCTCCTTCTATCTTCCTATATTACTGAGATGCCCCACAAAAATCAACTTTTTTTCAGTACTACTTTGAATGGCCACTCTGCTGTTTATTCATACTTATGTCAAATCTGCAACTGTGGTTAAATCCAACTCTCTCTGTCTTCCTATAATTAAGCAGAAGCTGCTGGCAATAGTTGAAAAAAATTACAGTTGTACAGGCCAGGCCACGGCCTCCAACCTCAGCTGAGTCCGCAAAGCTGTGCTGCAGTTAACTGTGTTGCTCTCGTCAGCTCTCCCATTCTTTATTCTTTCAAAATCTCTGATGCTGGACCCTCACCAGTGCTTTACTTTCTCCATTTTACAGAAAACAGAATCCGACGGAGCCCTTACTGAACATCCTGCTGTTGAACCTAGAAATTTACTTGTATACACATGTCTCCTTTGCCCTTCCCCGCACTTATAATAAAATATGTATCCTTTCTCCTTTTGAAAACTAATCGTGTCCTCGATCTCATTTCTTTTCATCTTTTGAATACCTTTCTTGCTACTATACTCTCAGCATCGATCTCACTACCAGTACCTTCTTGTTGTATTTAAATGTGCTCAAGTCTCTCCCATCTTGGAAACAAACACCCTTCCTGGATCCCATTCTGTCCTCCAGATGCAGATCCTTTTTCCTCCTCTCTTTCATCACCACATTCCTTGGAAGAACAGTGCACAAGCCCTTCCACTTATTCTTTCCCCAACTATGGTCTGGCTTCCGTCTCCACCAATTCTCCTCCACATTGTTCTTGCAAAGATCTGGAAGACGTTCATGTTGCTAAATCTAATGGGCATTTGACAATACTGACCACTCTCTCTTGAAATACTCTTCCCTTGGCTTCTAACTCTACTCCCCCCTAAAATTTTCTTCCTCATTCTCTTTTGGCCAGTATCCTCTTCCATCCTTTGATTAAGTTTTGATCTTTCACAGGGTTCTGTACCCAGATCTTATTTCTGCCAAATAGACCCCTTCTTCCTTGGATGACTTTATTATCTCTCATGATTTCACTTATGCTTAGAACTTCCAAAAAGCCTTCAAGCCCAGACTTAGACCCCATTCCTGCCAAAGCTCTCCCTAGAATCTTTCCACGCCCTTCTTTCTTTGCTGCTACTACCAGTGACTAGGACTTGATTGCCACACAAGGCTCCTAACTGGTCTCCCTCTCTCAGATCTTGCCCTATTCCAAAACTTTCTCCTCAGGCAGCTAGAATGATACTTTAAAATAAAAATATGGCAGGTCACTACTTCACCCTAAACTTGTCGGTGGCTACCTAGTGATGCCTGGAACTTATTTCTTAAAAATACAAATTCTTTAACGTGGTTTATGGAGCATTTTTAGGACTGCTTTTTACCTGTTCATTTTATTCTCTTAATAGTCTCTGTTCCCTGTAAGTTCCGACGTGGTGTGACTTCTTTCAGTTCCTGGAACAATTCTTGCCCCCTGGCTTCAGGTCTTTGCATGTACTGCTTGCCCCTATTTCTTTTGCCTGGCTGACTCTCAATTATACCTCAGGTCTAGCTTGGAATCCCAGCTAGGGAGCTCTTCCTATCCCTGTTCTGTGTTGCAAATCACTTTGTATTTCCAGTACTGTAACACTTACCACAATTTATTGTCATTGCCTGTTAAATTGTCTGTCTTCCCCAGTAGACTGTAAACACTATCATATTACTAATATTCACAGCTGTTCAAAAATGGAATCGACTATAAAAGGGATGACACTCAAACATTAGGTAGGTGGTTGGATTTGATTTTTATAGTTTTGTCATCTTATGTTCTTACTGCTCTTCATGGGCCATATGTTGCCACCAAATTATTTGATTTTTCTCAAATGTGCTTTTGCTTTCCTTCTCTGTGATTTTGGATCATATCTTTCCCTTTGCCTAAAAATGTTTTCTCCTCTACTCTGTATCTTTGGAAATTATACTCCTTGTTCAACACAGTTCCCACACTGTCTTCTCCACAAAGACTTTTATCACCCTGGTGAGGAAAGGTCTTGCCTTTCTCTGAATTCTCAAACACTATCAATTGTTATGTAAAAGCACTTATATATCACTTAAAATCACTGTGTTTCTTTTTTTTTAAAATTTTTTTAATGTTTATTTATTTTTGAGACAGAGAGAGACAGAGCATGAATGGGGGAGGGGCAGAGAGAGAGGCAGACACAGAATCGGAAGCAGGCTCCAGGCTCCGAGCCATCAGCCCAGAGCCTGACGCGGGGCTCGAACTCACGAACCGTGAGATCGTGACCTGAGCTGAAGTCGGACGCTCAACCGACTGAGCCACCCAGGCACCCCAAAATCACTGTGTTTCAATAAAAGGATACTTGGAAGAGTATCACCTCTCCCTTCAATTCCTCTAATATGTTGGATCACTTTTACAGAACACATCATGGTTTGCCTTACGTTGTAGTTATACGTATACACAGCATCTCTTCTATCATAACTGAGATCTTGCATGTTTACGTGTTCTGCAGTGCCTAGCATCTTGGCATATATATATATGCCCTCAAAATATAGTTGTTAAATGCGTCAACCAACTGGTTCTTCTGCCTTATCTTCTATCTGTCTCCATAAGACCTTCTATTCCAAGCCAAATAGCCTTATTCCTGTTCCAAAACATGTCAATTATATTTTACCATTTCCTCTTTGCACATAGCTTTTATAGTCCACATTCATATTTCTAATGGTCAAAATCCTACCCCCTTGGCTGCAATATTGCTTTCTGTGAAGGCTGCCAGAAGGGATTCTTGACTAAGGTGCTTGGCCATTTGTTAGCGGACCCTAGAAATGCTATGGGGAAAAAAAAATTGTGGAGTGGCCTGACTTGAGAAGTAATTTAGTAAGATTACCTGGTAAGCTGTTTAGGAGGGATGTGAGCTGGAAAAGAGTGAAGCTTGTAATGTTTTCCCACAGAGGCTAACATGTGCTTAAACTTGTCCAGTAGCAGTAAGGCTGGAAAATGGGGGTCAGGGAGTAGAGCATTATGTAAGGTGAGTCAGTAGGGCTTTGTTTTTCTAATGTTTCCATTAGCGGGGTGCTAAGAAAGAGGAGAAGAAGACAGAGAGGTCGCTGACATCATTAGCAGAGGTAAAGAACACAGGAGGGTCGGCAGGTTTGCTAGCAAACTGCTGGTCTTTGTGCAGCGTTTGCTGCAGAAGGTAATCTGGCAGGGTATCAGAATCTGTTTATGTTTTCTAAGCTACTATGATGCATGCATCATTTATATTCATCTTTTATGAATATTTTATTTACTACTTGTAGTTTCTGCATCAAAAATATACTCAGCTAGTGAGTACCAGTTGTTTTTTGTGGCTCCCAATAGTGTTCAAAGCCTCTTGCGGCAGTGAAGGGCTCTAAAAGGGCTTTTCACTCCCATCTCTCTTTGATGCCAGGAGCAGCCTGTGGTGGTAGAAAGGGCATGAGTTTCTGTGTTAGACAAATGTGGGTTTGAATTCTGTTTTGGTCCCTTACTATTTTTTTTTTTAAGTTTATTTATTTACTTTTGGGAGAGAGAGAGAGAGAGAGAGGGAGAGAGAGAGAGAGCACAGGCAGGGGAGGGGCAGAGAAAGGGAGACACAGAATGTGAAGCAGGTTTCAGCACTGACAGCTCAGAGCCTGACGACAGGCTCAAACTCACTAACCATGAGATCATGACCCGAGCTGAAGCTGTACACTTAACCTACTGAGCTACCCAGGTGCCTCAGTCACTATTTGTATGACTTTGGCCAAATGACTTAACTTTCTGGAGACTTCCGTTCTGTTTTGTTTTCAAACTGTTCAATTAGTATCAGTAATAGCAAATTTATAGAAATATTATGAGAATGAAGTGAAATATGTAGACAGTACCTAGCACTGTCCCTGGCATATGGTCAGCGTGCCCTCCTTCTGCATGGTTGCTATATTTAGGAGAACATAAATACTGGCTTGCAAAGGACAAGAATTGAGGCAGAAATTGGCAATGTACATCTTCAGGTGAGAATGGATTGAAGTCTATACACTTGAAATAATTGTAGCTGAGGATATATGCCATGTGGTTTATTAAATGTAATTCAGAAACATGTGACTCTGCAAATTATCTTGGAATTCTTACATTGTGTAGATACTCAATACAATGTGTGTGTACAATTTGGGAGCTGTCTCTTTTATAGGGAAAGAAAGATTAGTTTTGTGTTTGTGAATGTGTGACTCATGGTTTGTATTTTAAAAGTGAGATTCTGGGGCAAGAATAAGTTGCAAGGGATTATATTTTCAAGCAATTTGAAAAGCAAGCTTTATCAAAGTTATTCTAAATTCATAAAGGTACCAGCTGCCCATTTCTTGTTTGTATTTGATATATGACACTTTTTCCTTAGAATTGGGAAATCATCTTTGACCTTTTAAAGGTGAGCCATTATCATGACCTCGGTGTTGAGGGACAGTTAAAGATGACAGACGACATCCGTAACAAAATCCAAGTAGTCTTTTTGATGGCCTGCTTGGTGAGAGCTTACCTCCTAAACTCTCAGAGGGTAAGAGTGATGATGATGCGTCTTTCAGACCTACCTTTTTGTTCTCTTATAGTACTCTCAACTGTGGTTGAGTGGATGATTTCTGAACTCTCAAGATGATATAGACTCAGAACTAAAAGCACACAGCAATTACAGGAACCAAACACATTAGTTCCACAGGTATTTGATTTGACTTATAGGTCCAAGTATACTGGCTTTCACATACCAGGTGTTTGTAATGATTGGGCTAATTTTAGTTTATTCCTTTTATAAGACAAGTCCATATTTAAAATATTTTTTTTTGGATTTCTATTCAGTTGTCTTCTGCTCCATGGTCATTTTAGCAAACATAATACAAGGGGGCTGTGCTTTAGTTTATTCTCTCCTTTAAGGACATTGGACATATTGGATGTATTTCAATCCCTAGTTGTGCGATTTGAATCCCTACCGCAGTATCACAGGAGAGTGTGGTCATTTCTGAGTATGTACTGTGTGGGAAACATGATAAACCGCATGTGAGAAAAAGGCATGAGGCTCGTTCTATAGCATTTTAAAGAACTAGTAGGAAGCAACTTTCAGCACAATACAAAGACCAACTGTAAGGAAGAATAATCGGACAGTCAATTAAAATTGTTGAATGCTCTAACGGACTGTCTCAGAAAATGTCCAAGTTGAGGTTGTGGTCATCTGTAAGAACCTGTTACGTGGAGGGTAAGGGAAATTGTTACTAGAAGTGAGATATGTGAAGACAAAAGTGGAGCTGCTCTAACTGAAGCCCAGTGAGCCTCACCTCCTCTGGACAGCATTTGCATAAATCCCGAGGAAAACCCTTTGGAATCTGGGGAGCATAGTTTCAAGGTCGAGGACTCTAGATAACCCCTCCCTCATCTGTTAAGAATCCCTCACTTAGACTCCTCATGAAGGGAAACAAACAATTCTCAATTCTGTACTCTCTTCTTCTTAACCCTCTCTTCTTCTTAACCCTTTATTTTTAAGAAAAAATAAAGAATAAAACAAAATATTCTTCTGACTTTTTGGTTAAAATTATATCTATCTTTCTAGCATCTGAATTTGAAAAAACAGTCATACTTGGTTTATTTTTCTGTTTTACAGTCTATAGTCAGTTAATCTTCAGGTTCTCTTGATTCTCCCTTCAAATACATCTACCATCGGTATCATTTTTTTCTTTTTTGGGCTATCACAGAAGCTCAGCTCCTGCCTGAATTATTGCACAAGCCTTTTAATTGTCTTCTTTTCCATTCCATTCTATGAATTACTACCAGCTTGAGCTTTTTGAACAACCCTTTTAAGATTATATTTAAGATTATGTCTCCATACATTCCATGATTGTGAGCCTCTGTGAACACCAGTCCAGCTTCAGTCTCTCTCTGATGGTTCAAGGGCTGAAATCCAAATGGAGGCATGGCCAGCAACTGGCACTCCATTCCACTCTCTCATAGCATTCAAAATGGTGGTAAATATTTTTAGGCCCATGGGAGGTTGGAAAAGTGGCAGCCCTTCTGATCCCGAGTTTGATTAACATCTGGTTTTATAATCAATCTGCTGGATCCAGTGAAAGACATTCTGCTTTGCTCAAACCACTCCAGTGATTTCTGGTTTCTTACAGTGTCCCGTAAAGCCTTATCAGTTGGATCCCTGTGTTACTCTCCTGAGCCCTCTCTCTCTCACCCCTAATTCTGATCCAGCCACATTGATATTCCTGCTGTTCTTCAAACATGCCCAGCACCCTCCTGCCTGAGAGCCCTGGCACTAGTGGTTTTCAAAGTCTGGAGTGTTCTTTCTCCAGACAGCAACATGGCTAACTCCCTCCCTCTCTTTAAGGCTTCATTCAAATGTCAACTCATCCCGTGAGATGTCTCATGGCCATCTTATTTAAAATAGCAAATGCCCACTCTCACTTTAGCCTTCCCACTCCTTCATTTTGTCTTTCTCTACAATAATTATTTAATAGATTATATGCCTCACTTATTTATCCTGTTTATTGTTTGTCCTCCAAGTGATTGCAAACTCCATGAGGGCAGGGAGTCTTGTCTGCTGGTGTGTTTCCAGCACCTAGAATGGTGTGTTGCAGTAGCAGGACCTGGGTGAACGAACGTATGTTGAATACAAGAATGAAGGAAGGAATGAATGAACAGGATATAGTGCAGTCTCTTGAGCCCAGACTACAGGCTTTGCACAGGCTCACTTGAGCTTTACTACCTGCTACTTCCTGACACGCAGCCCATATTCCAGACTTCGTGGGCTACTGCTCCTCTCAACACTCTTACCCATCCTTGTGCCTTTGGTTGCACTGTACCCTCCACTTGGAAGCCCTTTTGCATTCCCCTGACCTTTCCATATTCTCTGTGATTAGGCTAAATTTCCACTTACCCTGGCAAACCATCCCATCCAACTCAGCCTTCTTCTTCTCTTCTCGTAGAATATTTTCTCTACTGACTAACTTCACAATTAAATATATTCTGTATTGTGATATAATTTATATTCTTGTCTTCTGACATTATTTAAACTATGAATTTGTGTCTAACCCTTCAAATGTTTCTATTTTTTTTTCTCCAACTTTGGAAGCTTTTTGAGGAAAGGCCAGGTGTAAATGAATAGAACTGTTCATGGACAGAATTCCAGACCGGGGGCTCACCATGTCTCAAGGAGGATCAATATCTCAGCACCCTGGGACCACCGTTGGTTTGGGAGTGGACCTTGGCATGCCAGTTAGGAAATCTCTGTCCTAGGGTGCCTTGCTCATAGTAGGTGCTCGCAAAGTGTTAGTCAGTGGACCCGTTGATCTTGTGATTGTTTTTTTTCTTAATAATCTCTGCAGCCTCAATGAAGTTTATGTATATATGTACTAATATTAGGTTTTATTTTTTAAAAAAAGAGACACATAATCATTATTATAGAGTAAGAATTAAAAACTTCATTTTATGATGACGAGCAAGAAAGAATTAAATATAATATATTAATTGTTGGTGATTGAGCTATATTATAAGACTTAACATGTTAATTGGACACACCAAAAACTCTGGAGGTTACACACATGAGGAGTGATTGTATACACTTATTGCTCAGCTTACAGACAGTTTTACCATGACATTTCCATGGGGAAATCTGAGTGAGTGAACAATAAGTTTTAAATGGTTACTCATGCAGAAGTAAGGCTGGGAGTCCCCATTACATGTATATCTTGCTGCTCTGCTTAGTTATTTTTTATTTTTATTTTTAATATGTTCATTTGGTAAGAAGTATTGTACTATTAAAAAAGATTATATGTGAATGAGAGCTCTGTATTTGATATCTAATGTCAATTATGTCAACTAGATATACGACACAACTATAATCCATCTAGCAACTAATGCCCAAAGCTCTCCTTAACATTGCTTATGCAGGTACTTGAACATATTAGGTATTCAATAACTCTTTCTAGAATGATAAAGTCAAATTAGCTGAGCTGGATATGTGATACTTCTATTTTCAACTTCATTTTAGTGTGTTTTTATTTCTCAAAACAAATCTTATAACCAACTTTTATAAACAGGTATTAATAGAGGGCTAGAATTCATTTGAAAGTCAACTTCAATGTAATTTTGGAGAGGAATTAAATATTAACTGTAAGTTAAGTATAAAGTAGACATAGGTACCCTTTGCTCCAGGAAGTGGCTCATCTTGAAAAGTTTTATGTAACTTAAATTTTTGCAAGTTAAATCTTATTTATAATACATTAGAGGAACTAATTCTCAAAATCTCCCATCATGAATCTTTTGTGTAGTGAACAAGCAAGCTGTAGTTTGTCTTTTGTTTTTCAATAATGATGTCCCATTTTTAAAAATTAAAAATAGCTACAGATGTAGGCTAAAAATTCCTAAAAAGTTTTAGTAGCACCAATTTAAAAATAAGATATAACAATCTGAAAAATTAAAGTGTGCTTTCTACTCATATTTCAAATCTTTTGGCAAGCTAAATATTGATTAAAAGCACTGTTTTCCTTCCTTCTCTAGTTCTGATGTTGTATCATTTTTTGATTTTGTGACATATGTTTCTCCTTCTAAAGCAGCTGTTAGAAAAGCTCAATTAGTTTTTAATTAATGAGAATTAATGTCATCATGAAAATTGTGTGAATTTTCTCTCATCGCAGATAGTTTGAGCCTTTTGAAATATGCTACCAGATTTGAGGTGGGAACCTGTAGGGTTTCTCCAGAGGGAAACCAGACCCTCCTTCCTCACAAAGGCTAGACAGCCATGCCTACAGCATAAGGGAACTCATGATGTGTCCAAATAGCACAACCAGTTTTTTTTTTCCTCCACTCTGAAGAAAGTCTAGGAAATGTGCAAAATTAGTCAAAAGGTGACACTTGGTCCTAAATTGGATGTAATAACAAGTCAAGGAAGAGTTTTAGATCATGAAAAACATTTCTGAAATTTGAACAATTTTTGATTTGTTACTAATATTATATGGAAACAAAACAAATGAGAACTACTGAAACAAGAGAAATTTGGAAAATTCAGGTGAGAAAACAAGAGTGCTGCTCCTACAGTCTGTTTCCATCCTCATGGTCAGGTGAATCATTATGTGGTATAATTGTTCTCTGCCTCCTTGGAGCTCTACAAATGGGGCAAAACCTGAAGTTTCTACTCTTCTGGAAGTGTAAGTTGGAGGCTGTTGTCATGGTTGGACATCCTGTAAAACCTTACGTATTCATCGGTTCATAGGTCACACTGTATCCGGTGTCTTAGATGACAGGAAGGGTGGCTAGGGATCTTAGTTGCAGTATAAATGTAAGTTTATAGAAGTTGAGAAGTAGCCTGGATAGGACTCACTGTGTAATCCCTTTGAAGCACACTTAAACACTTAAAAGCTCTCTGCAGGGATAGAAAATGAGTTTTGTGGGCTGTATCATTCTGACATGGACACCAGAGGGTAGGAGTCAGTCTCTGGATGGCATGCGGGTAGGAGATAATTTAATAGTTTGCCTGTAGCTTATGGTAATTTTCACATTTCTGGAAATCTGGCTTCATAGTCTGGCCTCTTGGGTCTTCTTTGTGGAGATGATCTGAATCTAAGAAGATAGATTCTATTAGCCTATGAGAACTACCAGGATGGATTGCCCCAGTCAATTGGAATGGTCAAAGTCCAAAGAGGACTGTACTGGCTTGGGGTGACTCATTCTGCCACCTCAGAAAGTCTGTATCTTGCATGTTGATGTGGGACAAGGAAAGGAGCTGGGCGGTAGAACACATCCAGACCCATTTTAAGACATATATATTCATGTGAGCCATGTGCAATTGCTTAGCACGGTGGCTTTCACATAACAGGTTTTCAGCAAACACTAATAGTATTGAATTAAATCTATCAAATATAAGAAAATTTATTTCCAATTTTTCAATGGCAGATAAGTGGTTTCCACCCAAGGGATCTTATACAGTCCTTCATGAGAGGGCATTTACTAAAATTTGTTGAAATGGTAACTATGGTCATACTTGCTAGCCATTTATTAACATCTGGTCACAAAGACTGGAAACAGGATTTGTTTTTAGAAATAAAAACTTCTAGAATGAAGTCAATTTTTAGTGAGGCCATTGTATTTTATCAATTATCACGAGATGTGTGCATAAGGATAACACGTACGTTTACCTGTACAAAAGTTCTTAGCTCTGCCTTATTTACTATACTCATAATCCAGAATGTGTTTTTCCACTCCAAATTTCTGATTATAAAGTAGTAATAATTTGTTATCCAATTTTGTGGCTTGTAAGGTATTATGTAGGGTAAATGGATCTTCTCATCTTTTTTTTTCTTTTTAATTGATGAAGCAAAGTACCATTCAGCAAAGTCTATTTTTAAAAGTATTTATTCAGTTGACAACCAATCCCAAATTAAAAGAGATGAAAAATAACATAATTAAGAAAACAACAAATTGCCTGTAGCTTGATATGTATGAGAGAAGAAAGGAGGTCTTACAATTTTCTAATGTTTCATTGACCCAAAACCTGTGCATAAATTCTGAGGTGGTTGAAAGTGACAACCGGTTCTTTTAATGATTCACCAAAGGAAAAAAAAAAATCAACATCTGAAAAGAATAAAATTATGTGGATATAAGGTATTTGTCTTGTTTTGAAATAGCAAGGTTGTTGTAAGTGGTGCGAACCAAGCAAACAATGGGGTAAATGAAGTACCACTGGACAGAAGCTGGGTCTGGCATGAGTTCAGCCTCAAGCTATGACCTTGGGGAAGTAGCCTGAGGTGTTCACGTTCCCATCTGTAAAAGGAGCAGTGATTCAGGTGCTCTAAGTGGCCCCAGGCAGGAGGGAAAGTTCCTAGAGATTTGCATCCTAGGCTTGGGCAGAGGACTCCTTGGAGGCATTGTCTCTGAGCCGTCCCTGAATTTACAACCCGTGATGACCTGTGGCTATAACTGAAGCATGGCAGAGTTAAATAATAAGACCCAATATTAAGCCTTAGATTTGTCAAACCTTTGGGCAAGTCACAGCTTCTCAGCATCTTATATTGCAAAACCAGAGAGTCTAGCTCTGTATAGTTCCTCATAATCCCAACATCAAAAAAAATCACTTTTAATAGAAATTTAGAGCAGCAAAGATTTTAGTCTAATTAGATATGTTTTCAGATATATATTCATTGAGTGAGTTAAATGCTAGACAAAAATATTGTTGTTCAAATGAGGAAAATAACATTGTATTAGAAATAATCTTGGAGTCAATTTTCAAATTAATAGATTCAGCACGATGAATCTTTCCCTAACAGCAAAGCAATTATTAATACATAAATTCTAAGTTTAATAATTACCCTGTCTTTTCTTTCTTTCTCTCTCTCTCTCTTTCTTTTTCCTTCTTTTTCTCTATTTTCTTTCTTTCTTTCTTTCTTTTCTTTCTTTCTTTCTTTCTTCTTTTTCTTTCTTTCTTTCCTTTCATGTGACAAACCATCGCCCTGCTATTATTATAATGGTTACATTGTTTACATGGCCCAGGATAAATCTCTCCCCCAAAAGTGCTCACAGAGACATCACAAATAGAAATATATGTGAAGAAAAACAAACATACTGTCGGTTCAAATTGTCTCAAATAGCAGAAAGGCAGTCTTTTATCGGTTTAGGGCATCACATAGTGTTGTTTCTAGAGAGCCATTCATTTTGGCATAGTACTGGTAGTAAAGCTTAACGTGTTTTATGCTTGAGTTAACTCAAGATAAGTGTTTAGAAAACTTCAGGTTGATCTGTGAGAGAGTAAGCATTTTCTAATCTTATAGTTAAGACTTCAATGGTATGAGAGCAAGTTTAGAAAACGTTTTTATTAGACAAATTATTTAGACAAATTATACACAGAAAGCTCTGCCACTCATAACTGAGGCCTCCAAAAAGTGTCTTGTGTATTTGTATAATAGGCAATACATCAAAATAGGCCTATTTTAAATATTGTACATGGTTAACAGTTTGTCGATAGCTAAAATCACTGCAACATCTCGTATGCCCCTATATAGCTTGTTGTAAAGTATTTTTTTGTTTTGTTTTGTTTTCAAATCAGAGTTGGGAATGAGATCATGAACGTTACAAGGGAAAACAAGTTGTGCATGCACTTAGGTACTTGTCACCCTGGAAACAAAATGGTTTTTGCATGATAAGAAATTTTTCTGCCTTACACAGTAGACAATATTTGAAGATTTAGTACAAAAACAGTGACAGTACAAGATGCTCCCCAGAACAGAATTAGCATCAAAATATAATATACCTTAAGAATATACCTTTTAATTTCTCCTAAAGCAAATCACATAGGTTGATTCCTATATCAATCCTAGCTATGGAATGAATTAGATTAAAATAAGTGTATGGCTGCGTAAAAACACAGGATAAGTTCTTGCTTCCTACTTACCACATTTTAATGTAAGGATTACAAACAAAGTTCATTCTATAGTTCTAACAGGTAAGAATGCTACTTTAAAAGGGTTGTGCACAAAGAGGCACTGTTTTTGCTGTCATCCTTCTATACACTTGGCACTAATGTAAAAAATACATAACTCCTCCAAATAGAACTGAATAAAAAGGGGGGTTAAGTCGAGAGCCCGGTATGGTCATTATATTTTCTTCTTTAGGATAATGTAGGACAGTAATTAAGGCCACATCAATATTTCTTAAGGGCTCCCACCCCTCCCCAACTACAGTTGTATTGATTGGCTTTCTACTTTGGAAGAGGATTTATTAACCTTCGATGATCTACGTTTAAACTCTTATAGAGCTCTATGTGCTGCTGTGGACGTGGTCCAGCTAATAGCATTTTCCATTGAGATAATTAATTAAAAGTAAAATTATCAAGGTTAGCTTTATACACTGCTGAATAACAAATGCAAAACCTATTCAAATGAGTTACATCTAGGAACAAATATTAAATCGCCCTGGATGTTTTAATAACAAAAGTATAAAATATTCTCTGTTGGCAAACAATGCGAGTCAGAATAACATTAAAGCAACCTGCCTTTTCTAACTGAAAAGACCCCCTGCACTATACATAGTTCCTGTATACAATACTGTTTTTTTTTTCAAACTAAAGCTTTATTAAATGAATTGCAATAGCAATGGCCGCCCTTTAATATATATACACATTATATAGGTGCATATATATGTATATATATATGAGATACTAATGTATTTAACGCAATAGAGGCTTCTGCCATATGATAAAGTGTACTGTACATAAGAAAAAACTTGTAATACTGTACAATCACATAAAGGTCATATGCACTGTTGCAGTGCAAGAGTAGTTTTAACTGTAGTCTTGACTGGCATATTAATGGCTTTTTTTGTAATCCTACAAAATTGCATTCTCATATTATGTGGCCTGAATGGTCTTTAAGTTATTTTATAAACACTGCAGGGGTTGCCTTTGGTCCACAGTTAAAGGACACTCAACAGCAGTGGAGCATTGTATGGATGCAGCAGAAGAATGTAAAAAGACTGAAGTTATTGCAATTATATTTTTAAAAATAGAGAAATGTTACGTAAGAGGCCTTTATGTGAAATTAATCCTGCATATGCTTTTAGTATACTCAGTGCACATTTCCTATACTTGAAGTACAGTATATGAAAAGCGGACTAATAGGATCCTAGTATACTATATTCTGGGGGAACAAGTTGAGTAATGAAAAAAAGTGGAGGGAAATGTACAGAAAGAGAGGACAAAGGAGAAAGAAATAGAAGAGAGAGAAGAGGGAGAAGGTGGCAAGAAAGAACTATAATTGTTACTAATAATCCTGATTTTTCTCGAAAAATAATGTTACATCCATGTTAGTCCCACAATATTACAGTCGCTCCTTGCAAAGGGAGTCCTACAAAAGAAACAGTGAAGAGATTCTGTTTGATGCTCATATGGAGGTGCCTCGGTCTGGATCATTACCCAGATTGAGCCCCAGGGTAGGAGTTGGTTGATAAGGAATAGATGACATTGTTTTTATAGGACTCCTGAAAAAGCCCCCGTTAGGTGCCCTGTGCCTAAAAGGGCCAGTTCGGTGCTCAGGCACGTTGCCAAAAGCGAAACCAGAGGCAGCTTTAGCTGATAGTGTGCGGCTAAGAGTCTGGATCTGCTCTGGGATAAAGGTTGTTGTGGTAATATGAGTGTTCCTGAAATCACTGATTTGCTCCAGTGCTTGTCGTGTTGGCAAAGTGTCAATGTCCAGAGGGGTCAAGTCAATTGACGAGGTGGAAAACTGTTTATGGGGGCTGTCGTCATCTGTGCACAAGCTATTTACACGTCTATGGAGGTGCTCCAGGTCAATTTCCTTGTCATCCTGGAGATGAAGAAAAAGAAGATAAGGTTCTCATCAGTACTAGCTTCCATGGTTAAAAAAAAAAAAAAAAAAAAAAAAAAAAAAAAAAAAAAAAAGTTCAGCAAACATGATATGTAATTAACTGAACTTCGGGGTTTATTCATTTAACATATATCTATTGAGCACCTAATATGAGCCAGGCATTGTGCTAGATTCTGGGGGTACAAATATGACTCTGAGATAAGGTTACCTATCATAAATCTTTTTCTTTCATTGGAAGTTCTATAAATGTCACATGCAACTACAAAACTATGGGAACAGTAGATGGGTGATTGCATTCTATAAGATCAGGGACAGACCCAGGCAAAATACAAATAAGAAGTATGGTTTTAACAACTCACTTCCCCACCACACCTCTTCTTTCCACATGCTTCCTCCTTTTTCAGGGTGTCTTATTTCAAGCTGGATTTTTGTTCTTTTCCACTATTCACTCCTAATCTTAACTTTCCTTTCTTGGAGCTAAGTGATACGATATGCTAGTTCAAACTAAAGTGTTAGTGACTGTTAACATGTTATTTCTCTTTAGGCCAGAGAGATGTGAGATTATTTAGAAAGAGCAACATTCAACACAAAAGAATCAATTTCTCGATTCATACCACGCTCAAGCTATCTAGCACCTGAATGAGGCAATATTGTGAGGTCAGTGAGACCTTTAGAGACATCTTCAAGTCATGAGGTGTGAATGACAGCTTTGGTTTTGGGCCAAGTTTTTGCTAAATGGCCTCTAGATCAAAGATGCTTTGAGCTAACCTAATGGAGTCTTAGTAAGAAGGTACTTAGTAAGAAAAAGGAAGTAAAAATCTCATTATTTCTGATGTTGAAAGCAATTCATAAATCCTTTAGGATTTTCGCTAAAAGTGAGCATTAAAGCCCAATGTTTGAAAAATAAAACTGGCAAGAAAAAAAACTGTCTTTTATCAGTCATGTTTATAGCCAAGTTCAATAAATTAATTTCGTGGGGGTTTAAAAATACCTATTAATCATAAGAAGAGAAAATATTTGTTCATAGATCTGGATTAGCTGTCATGAGTTAGAATGGAGTATGTATTTTTTTCATTGTGCTATTATAGTGCTCCTCAGTGAAAAATATTTTGATGTGCATCACTGTTTTTCCTTCTCCTTTCTCATTTCAAAATCCAATAAAAATATCTATTAATGCAATATTATCACTGAGACTTTAGAGGGTTGGAGATATAATTTTATGGTTCCCACAGCAACTATAATGTAGTCATCCATCAACAGATATAATAATGCAAAAATTTAATATTATATATAGTAATTCAAAATATAAGGAGCTTGGGGAGTCCTTAATTTCCAGAAATTTGAGAATATGAAATCTCAGCTATAATGTTGCATTAATGTGATCTTTTGCATTGAATCAATGTCAATAGAGATACCAGACGCTTATTCCATAAAGAAAACACTACAATAAAACCTGATTAATTTTTAGTTCATATTCCACTAACTGAGAACGTATGATCATTTGGATAGGTAGAAAGCTAAGTTTTATCTTTGGTAAGTCGAGCTTTTCCTTATAAATGGTGCTGATCAATTTTGCCTATAAAGTGGTAGAAAGGAATTCTCAGACTACTTTAGAAAAAAATCTGTTTGAAAGAATACACTAACATGTAAACATTCATATGCAAATCGGAAGTCATTTTTATTTGTGCATTAAAGCAGATCTTCTCAGGATTCACTCTAACCATCAATTAGTCAAAGTCTAGTTACAGAAAGTTTAAAAATGTCCTTTGAAACTATCCAGCAAATCAAACCATGCAGCAAACTCAGGTTATTTTTCATTTCAATTTGTGAAACTTTAGTGAATATAATTTCATTATTTAAAAATTTTTCACCTTTTACATCCAGTGGAAATATGATAAATTAATCAAGCAATTTATTTTAACTTCCTATTTTCTCTGATCATTTATAAATTCCATAATTTTTGATGTAAACAAGGCACATGCCACTTTCAAAGAGATACTGTGTATAACTCTGCAATTATTCTTTCAGATCTCTGAAAAAATTTTAATTTAATTTTATTAAAAATTTAATTCTAGGTGATCCACAAAATGGATTTATTAAGCTTAGAGCCATCAAAGAGCTAAAAACATATGATCATTTCTATAGGTCTATATACAGACAGAGGGAAGGAGTCACTGGTGGTGAAGAGACAAATTACGATTATTTTGCTATGGTGCTGTATTTCTTACGCTGAATCTTAGAGACACAAGTAATTTACCTATAAGTTCCACAGCCTATTGAGATAAAATGTTAAGCATCTTTGTGAACTGGCCAAGGGAATCACAACCTTTAAGAAAATCACTGAATTAAAGTCTATCTTGAGATTTGGCAGAATGTTAAAGCCTTTCATGGCACATGAAATCGTCAGTCTTTCAAACACTAAGCCTCCTTTTCATTTATCTGGGATGTCCTAAAACGGAAATTGGTATTGCCATCACCACTTTTTATATTTCATAAATTTATTTTCAATATTCAAAGAAAGAAGAAATAAGGACTGCCCCCAACCCATTACCCTCTCTCTGGTGATTAATCCTGCCTGGAAAGACAACCTGCTTGTTGGCTCAACTTAGTGCTGAAGCTCTCAGTCAAGTACCTCTTTTGATGGGACCCGGGAGCCTTTCCTCTTGTTCCACCACGTCTCCAGCATAGCTATAAAGCAGGAGAGGACAATTCCAGCAGCCAGGATACAAAAAACTCCTGCAAAGCTCTTTATGTCCAGGGCGCCTCCTTTCTGCTTTGTGTCCACTGAGGAATACAGGTCACACTGGCCATTCTTTGGCCACCATTTGTGCTTCAGGATGTCCATGTCACCATTCTGCTGAAGCTCCAGGATCCTTGGGGTAAAGAGCACAGTCATGTGTTACTGCAGACATGGTTATTGCTTTGGTCCACAACACATCCATTTATAACCCCACCTCTAAAGGATGGTGGTTGTCAAGGGGAAATGAATGTATAGAGTAGCCTGCAGAAGGAATGCCAGGACACTGAAAACGTTATTGCTTTGATTTTATAGACCGAGTTGGGCCACAAGCGATCCTCTCTCCCCTCTCTCCCCTCCCTTCCTCTCCCCATCCTTCTTCTTCTTTTTTGGTTTTATTCTATGAGTCTGAATATTCCCCTCCTGCTTTGTTGCAATGTGTTTTTACAATTACATTTCAGAGGCACTGTTTTTATGTGGTTTCAAGCTGCTGCAGTTCTGTGTCCCTTCCCTACATGCAGAATGACGCTTTGGATCTTAATGCTTTTATGAAGAACGTTTTGCTGCTTAGAGCAAGATGCTGGCATAATGTCGCCCGGCATATGCTACACACAAAGAAATTCAATTAAAAAGTCTTCTATTATTTAACACAGTGTGGGAGAAAGCCTTGGGACAAGTTTGAAGTTGATAAAATACATCATTTTTGGGTTTTCACACAACTGATGTAGTTTCCCTTTCAATGCCAAAGGGGAAAATAATCTTACCTTGGAGAACAAGAAGAAAAGATGACCAGAGGCTTTTAGAAGTAGTTAAATTCAGATAAGAAATACCCTTCTTCGTCTTCTTCCCCCCCCCCCCCCCCACCCAGAATCTGGGGCTAGCTGCAAACACTGAGGCTTTTTTTCAAGTGTGATTTTCATAGAGGTTTTATTCTCATTTCCAAATACTCTTGCCTACCTCTGGCCTTTCTCCAACTGTGTCCCCTCTCACAGGGTGAGAACGGTCAGGGCCAAGGCCATGAGCTGGTCGAGCGTGTGTACCGTCCTCACGGTTTCCCACCCAAACAGTTCAGAGTGCTTCTTCAGGAGCTGGGAAGGTTTGTCCCAATATTTCCTCCTGAGAGCGAATCTCATAGCCACAAGGGTATCATCGGTCTATAGAGTGGTGTTTAGAGAGTGTGGACTGAGTTTGGATGTACAAACTCAGGGTTATATACCTTTGTGTGGGCGATCCTTCACTGTGCAGGACAGAGCTGGAGGTGGAAGAGAGGGGGCCAGTGACCAACTCCCTGGGCCACTGGGTCAGTGTAGTATAACTAGCTAGCCACAAACTAGAAATTCAAACCTGGCCTCTAAGGGCCATGGAAGTGTATTTATCAAGGTAAGAGGATTGAACATACTTTATCTAAGCGTTTTTAGCTCAATTTATAATTTTTATATAGTTAGCCTTAGAATATGTGGACCTTAAATAGTACTCTTGCCTTGGGTCTTGGTCATTTGGGGAAAGACATCTTAAAACTTTAAAGAGAAAAATGATGTCTGTCTGGAAGGAGTAAATGCTCTTTTGGTGACGCATTGCCTTTTTACTGGTTTCATGTCATCCAGGGGTTTATAAGAATGAGCTAAAAGATAATGGTTGGGGTGGAGTCAGCATTCCACTTGAGTCAAACAAGAGTAAAACCAGTCCGAAGGGCTGTGATGGAGACATGGTCTTATCATCCACCTTTGGCTGTTCCCATAGCCTCACTCCCAGCACCCCCAGGTGACACTCCAGGATAGACACTGCTCTGGAGTTTCCTTCACAACCTGGACTTCTCCTTTTTTATGATACTGATCTCTCTAAAGGTCTGTTGCTTCAGGGTGTTGCTCAAAAAGTCCAGTTAATTTGATTCATTGAATTTACTAAAATGATTGTGAATACTAATGGATTACATTTTCATCCTTATTCTTCCCTCTTTTCAGAGTCATTTGTATTTTCCAGACTCTACAAGTGTGTTCTGTGGGACACTAGTACCTAGAGGGGTTTCTGCAAGAAAAGGGTTCTGTGGTCACTAACTTTGAGAAACACCCTCTCAGCAACTTACAGAGAAGTCAGTCTATTAAAGGTTCTAGGAAGACCCGTAGAAAATAAAACTTGAATGATTTTGTTTAATTTAGCATTTCCCATAGTTCTCTGACTTTCCTTCTTTTTTTCCTCATTGTTTTCTTCCCTAATAATATATATTAATAATTTGTGGAGCTAGAGTTTTACGGAATACACTTGAGAAACAGTGCTTTCACCCAAAGAAACAACTACTCGTGGGAACTGGTAGCATGGTGTGAGGTATCACACACATCTGTAATCATAGCATCAAATTCGCTTGCTTGGCCTATCCACAAATACATTCAAATAATGTTGGCAAACCCATTAGCTATTTGCCTACCTAAAGATGCTAGGTAGTCAGACACCATTGAATACTTTGAGGGAAAAATTTAGTCATCTCTAAAAAAAAATATTCTTAAATTTGACATTAGAGGTATCTGTAGATACCTTCCTATTCATCTATCTGTTCAGTAAGTATTTAAAGAATGATCTCACACCAGGTATTTCTTTGGGTCAAAATTTATATTAAACCACAACTGCACATTCAGCCAGAATGGCCTGAGCAACATTGTGATATTGTTTCTTTTCAATGCCCTCAATTCATGTTAATTTATCTTTTCATGCAGTCACATGTTCATTCGGGAACCAATGATTGCCTACTCTTTCTCCTCAGTGGTATCTTTATCACAATGTGTCCTTATTATTTTCACACCTGAAAAATAATTTGGTTTTAAACATAATCATTGAAGTATACACGAAGTATACTCTATGACACCCATTTTGATGCTAATGGGGCAAAAGGCCTTAAATCCAAAGAATGTGTTTAATTATAGAACTTTTAGATTCAGCAAGCTGGGTGGTAGGAATTACCGTGGGCAAAGAGTGAGCAGACTCCTCTACTTGCCTTCAAGGATGATCACACCACAAAGATCTCTTTATCTGGTTGATACCAGGAAGCACAGGTAACTGAGGCATTTCATGGACACCCCGTTTTGGGGGATAGACAGAACGACTGGACAATAGGACCCCTCAGTTAAGCCCACAACAGATTCTAGGAATATAGGCTGGCGTGGAATAGAAATGTTGGGAAGGAAGGAAAGTGTTTTCTAAGCTCAGGGTTTTGCCATAAATTCTTGCTACATAATCTGATGCTCCTGGAAATTCCATTAGAAAAGTGTAACTATACCTTTCTTTTTGTTATTTAACAAAAGCCCATTTAAGGATTAAAGAAAGTTTAGCAAAATCTAATGCATTGCCTTAAAGACAATTTGGATGAGCCCTTTAATAAATGAGGAATATATATACATATATATATATACATATATATATAATAATATTCAAAGGCACTGGCATCTTTAAATAAAACTTGAATCACACATAAAGGAAAGTTTTGTATTTAATTATAATTAGCACTGATGTGTGTGTGTGTGTGTGTGTGTGTGTATGGGTGTGTATAACAATGCAAGAATCTAGCTGCACAATCCTTAACATGTTCAGATCTTTAGTCCCACGGAAGAATTGTTTTTGTTGTATTTGTAATTTCCACAAGATGGCAGTCTTTGCTCACAGACAGCAATGTGTTCTTGTCATTCTAGTTAATTGGTGGGTTTGAAAGGTGTCAAGTATAAACTTAAACTATTAGAAAGAAAGTTGGATAATAGACCATGATGAACAACTGGATAAGTAAAACCTCTTCTTGGAGTGTAGTCCAAAAAATTCCTGCCATTTTTACCCCAGAGTGATGAGAGCAGTACTTCGCACTTTTGAGAGTTGTTATGGTGAAAACTCATGAAGCCATAAACAAAAGCATCTTGCTTGTTTTTTGGCACTTAGTAGGCTACCACAACTCAAATGCTAGAATTATTATTATCTGCATGCGTGACAGCCATTCTTTCTTTGGACCTGTTCCGGTACATATTTCTTAATGGAGAGTTATATTCCCAGATGAATCAATGAATGATTGATTCACTGACAAGAACATTGCATTCCTTTCTTTTGTCCAAAAGTATTAAAACATTTGTCATCCCCTTGAACAGAAAAATTTTAGCAGTCCATAAAACCGAGCTTCAACTTGAAAATGGTTAATAGATCAATTCTGCATGCACTGAGTTCTTTATTGGTATAAATGAGCAAATTTCAGGAGACGTGAGTGGGGAAGCAGAAGATTCTTCTTTCATATTCAAATAAAAATATTCAACAAATTCGAGGTGTTCATCTTGAAAAGCTTTTTACTTACTTTGAAGATACAACAGCCTCATTTGTGTGTGAGAATTACACTAATTATTGATCACTTACAATTCTTAATCACTGCTCTAGAAATTGATTTTCAAATTATTTATAATGAAACAGGTTGCTGAAAGATGAATGCAAATTTCTGATCCCACGTAAGTAGCTTTGATTTTGCCTTTGAATACCATAGCAGTCTGTGGATTCCTTTCTAATTTTCTTACCCGTGGGTAAATTCCTGCTGAGCTGTAAAAAGATACTGGTTATCTGAGAAAAAGGACACCTGACTTTTCAGTTGTTTCTGCTGGGAATAAATTTAGAGGTAATCAGAGAGTTTAAAAAATTAAGTGCAGGAATTTTGATTTCAGGCCATATGTGTAGGAACTCCTCCTGTGATTCTTTTTGCAATTAGAATTTTCTCCCTACATTCATAGATGCATAAATTACTAGAACAGAAGTGAGAGAGGACATCATCTATTCTCTTCACTTCCCCCTCCACTCATTCTATGGAGGAGAAACCGAGTCAAATAGAACAACAATTCCCCCAAATTATCACACTCAACACACAAAAAAACAATTTATATAGCACACTGGAGTAGCCTGAGATGAAAGGTAGGGGGACATGCCTTGTCTGTTTTGAGGGCTGAAGGGATCAATATTTTAGCAATATTCTAGTACATCATCTAAGATACACCAATTGGGAAGCACTGTTGTAGAGATGGGATGACTTTTTTTTGTGACTAACATAAATTGTTGAGTTAGGGCTACAATTCAGGTCTGTCTTCCAGCACATTTCCCCCTACACAACCTCTGATATGTAACTATTTAGAGAAGAACGCTGTCAGTTTCAGAGATTTGTTAGACCTTAAGTAAAATTGTCACCAATAGGTTTCTTCTAAACCTATTGAAAATGTAGCTTTTCTCCAGAACTTCATCGATCTTCCTCGGGAGGAGTAGGCCTGCTGAGCAGTGGGAACAAAACTAAAATTAGCTCAATATGATTTAAAATTTAATCTGATCTAATAAGTTAACATGACTCTAGCTTTAGCTCAATTTACTTGAGAGAATTACTCAATCCTTCCGTTTCCTCCCCTTTTCCTTGCTTTTTTCCAAGATGGCATCAGGGTTTTTAAAGAATGACATTATAACCCTTACATTGGAGGCTTGGGAGGAGGGAGCTGCTGGCTTCTTGCTGGTCCTTGGCTTTGCTCTGGCAGCAATCATTTTAGGTATGATGGGCCTGGGTTCAGTCCTTAGATATGAACTGGTGACTACTGGTGAAGCGGGCAGAGGCTTTAAGTCCGCCAATGTTGGCTAACGTCTTTCTCAGTTCCTTTAAGGCATGTGGGCTCCTCTCTGCTGACTCAGCCTCTGGGGTGCTATACACCTTTCTCAGCTTCTGCCATTTTGTTCATGCAGCCCCTAACTATTCTTTAGCTTTCAGATAGCACTGTGGGGTCATCTTGTCACTTCACTGTGGAGGGCTCCAAAGGTGCTCCATGTGCTGTAACTCAGCATTCACACCACATGGGAGAAAGAGAGGCCTGGGAATAAAGACCTAACGCTTGTTTTTTCCTGACCACAGCTCTGGCTTTTCCCACCACCCGAGGTCTCCTCTGTTGGTGAAGAGCTTGGTAGGCCCCATGACTCCTGTCAGAGATCCTAAGGTAAGGAACCCTCTACCCCCTGTGGGCATGCATTCCGGTCCAGCTACCGCCCCTTCACCTGCCCATCTCCTGCCCCCTGCCCCGTGCTGGAAACTTCTGGCCAGAGGAGGTATAGCTTTCCTTTTCTCTTCTGGATATCCCTCTTATACCCAGGGTCTTCAGACTTCTTGGCCTGTCATAGTGGAAGGGAATTGAAGCTACATAATGACAGAAAATCTATGATCTGAGACCTCCAGCTGGCATTTCTTCAATCTGAAGTGTTGAGGCAACGTGACACTAGAAATTGGTGAGGGTGAAAAACATCATTTTAATATCTTAAAAACATTGATCTGATCTGTTTGTTATATGGTTATGCGCTGTATGTAACCAAAATTTTAAAAAGATATGTAGGATAGAGTCTCATTACTTATTAATGTTTAATGTCACTTAACACTGAGAAAGAAATTTGGGAATAACTGAACAGAAGTATTTTTGACACTGAGTGGATCTATTTTGGCCCAGAATACCCACATTATTAAATTCATTTGCTGGGTTCTCACGAAAATGTCTCTCCATGGTTACTGAGAAAGAATTAATAATAGCATGCACACGATTTTCAGAAAAATGTCAGCTCAATAGGTTTTTCATTCATTTGTCCTTTCTTTCATTCTGGGCTGAAGAAATGCTGGTAAACTTGGATTGAAGCAAAAGCACTTCTCAAAGATTCAGGTTTAGTATTCAATTAAGTGTAGTGGTGCTCTGACTGGCATATCCAATACCAGTCTTTGAACATCAGAGTTGTGAAAACGAATTTTATCAACTTCCTGCGAACTGGGCATCAGTCGTTTTTTATTTTCTTAAGCAAAATGTCTTAATGTCTGGTTAGTAGCATTAGATACAACAGATATTTCTTGATAACATGTAATACCTCAGTAATACCAAATAACTGAAGGCAGACTATTAGAAGCTATTTCCTTTGTTTAAATTGGACTTTTAACTAATTCTTTCAGTTAGTTGAGCCAGACGCCGTTGTTTCGATCTGGTCCACTAACATCATCTACCATCTCACATAGATGAATATGGCACTTCAAAGAAGCTTATAAGTATCATTCTTTAGGCCAGAGGACCTTTTTATAAAGGCTTAGGCAATAACAAACCTTTTTGTTAAGGGCCAGACACTGTTGCAACCATGTGACTCTGCCTTTATAGTTACCAAAACAGGCCTGAGCCAGATTTGGCCTGTTGGCTGTAGTTGCTGATCTGTTGTGGAGCCCCGTAGCAAATAACTCTATGAAGTCAACAAATTTCCATTTCATTGACAAAGACATTGAAGTTCAGAGGGCTTAAATGACTTGGCCAGAGTCACATCATGAGAAAGCATCAGAGTCTGTTTTAAAACCAAAGATTTTGACTGTCATCCCAGTGCTTTTGACCATGTATTAATAATATATAATAATTAATATGTAGTCATGCCTGTCGTTAATATGTGTGTGCCTTTAAATGAGTACAGAGGTGAATTTGAGGTAATACTCTATATTCATGATGGCACTATAATAGTTCAAGTGAGTTTTGGATTTCCTTGGTTTTCTGACTATCCTGGAATAGACATCTGGAACCTATACCCCGAGACTGGGACCACCCATGTTACAAATGAATGACTGCCTTGATTATTTGAGATCAGGTTGCATTTGTCTTCTGAGGTCTGTATTTGCTGAATCGTTTTCTAGGCAATGGAGGCTTTATCTTCAGATCAAAGGGAGGTGAACAAATATTATACTAAGAGAATTTCAGGCAGTGACTATGATTTACTGAGAATGGGTAACACAATAGATTGAAGCAGAAAAGGCGGGGTTTCTTTTAATCAAAATATATAAAAATGGTTTCTAACAACCTGTGACTAGAAGTACTATAAACTAACGAGAAGTTTTTCAGGGTTGGTAGAAATTACTATGGACGACTTATGGGCATGACAGCATGTTGGTACTGGAAGGGGTCTGGGAGATGAGATCATATTTGATTCCTGCTTAGTGATGTGGAGTGACCTGCCTGGCTCCCCACCACAGGGCACAACCAACAGACCTGGACTTAATTATACATTCAGTCATTATTGAGGACTGCTGTATGTCATAGACCTGCATGAAAAAGACGAGTTTCCTGCATGGCTTCAAACCTGGTCTCTCACTTTCAAATTTAAAGAAAAGATAATTCAGTAACATCTTTAATTGGTCACATCTGCTTTTCTTATTAAGAAAACAGTGTCCATCCTTATGTAGTAAGTAATGTCTTCTTAAGGCACCCACTTTTTCTGTGTAGGGGAAATAAGCTGTAAACTTTCTCCAGACAATCTATTTTCCACAGGAATAGCAATAGTAAAGGCATGTATAATGCAAAGTTCATGAAGCACTTATCAAAAACATTACATATCATGTGATTTACTGCTTAAAATAATTTCGTGAGGGAGGAATTATATTGATTGATTGATTGGATGACTGATTGATCACACCCCTCTCCTTATTCCTATAAGAGGCTTAAGAGGGCTGATGTTATTAAATTCTCATTTTAAGCTGAGGAGATTGAGGCTAAGAGGTGAAGTGAAATTTCCCAAGGTCACAAGGCTGGTGACTGATCTGGCCAGCTCTCAAACCGGGTCTTTTGGCTTCTGCTCTTTTTTTTTTTTTTTTTTTTTTAAACATTGTCAAGATCTTTATTATCCTCCCCAAAACCCCCCATGATAATGGAAGCTGCCTCCTTATTTCCCGCTGCTTTATTAACTGAGGATTTGATGACTCAAGTTCCTTGGCTAACACATATTCCATTGTATCCATTTACAAACATTACACTTTGTGTTACACATCCTGATGTCTCCAGAGAGCCACATGAATATCGCATGAGTTCATTAATCTCTGTGCGATTAGAATAAACGTCAGATGAATTCATTCTCATGAGGCACTCAGGGGACTTTGCCAATGTTATCAAAACAAGGCAGTGTGTTCAAAATAAAGAAGTGGTGTTTCAAAACCTTATCCTTACTCAGTGTATGTCAACCTATTGTGAAGTTTCAATCTATGTGATGCAAACTTCCATAGTTATCCTAATGAAAATTTTCCTTAGTGTTTAAACAGTAGCCCATAAAAGGTAAATATTTATTTATTAGATAACACTTCACTATTTTGAAAAATGTGTGACACTTAAAACAATTTTTATGTTCCAATGTTGATGACATTTTTGTTGGCTCTAAGAATCGTCATACTTTACAGATATGTCATTCTTTGAAGATGAACCTGAAAGCTGCAGTGAGTGGTACCCAATCAGATCAGTCCTTCTAGGTTAGAGTCAGCCTCTTGCACCACAGTCTCGCTTTGCCTCAGGGGGCAAAATCAACCTCTTTCACAGAGAAGCAATTGCTTGAAAAATCAAATTAGCAACATGATGGATCTCAAGACTTTGGTGACTAGTGAACTTTAATTATTATATATTTTATGTGTTTATGCTGGCAGTAAAAGTCAAGCACTCATTATAGAAATGGCAGACATGATCTTTCATAAAATGAGTGCTGGGCGGCAAATGAATAGATAATCAGGATAATGAAGGCAAGCCAGAAAGATGCTGGAGAGTTGAAAAGACCCTGACAATGGCTCCCACTGAGATGGAGGGCATAATTGCAATTGGAAAGAGAACACTTTTGGTGATCTTTAAAAATGTCAGCTTCATCCTTAAGCTCAGTGTGATATTTGGGTTATAGGGTAAAGGGGAAAAATTCTTTCATTCTGCAGTGAGAAACTGGCAGTGACCATCTGGGCTTACAGTCACCCTTCAAACAATACAAGATCTTCTCATGCAGACCTTTCAAATGCATGTTTATGAAAAAGGGTCATAAAGTCAAACTTACTTCGCTTAGCATGTTATACGCATTTTGTGATTTTAATATCTTTGAGTCTGACAACTAAACCTTAAAATAAGTGGGATCTTGAAGTGTGTACTATGTGTAAATGGATAATGATTGTGATATGTATCTTTGGCACAGCGTTAGGAGACAGAAGATTATGGAGAAGGAAACTTTTGAATGCAAATATGTTCTCATGAACATCCGCATGAACACTGAAGTTTTCATAAGTTGACTAACAGTTTAAATATGTGGAAAGAATTTATTATTTCTAAAAGCTGCTACAGTAGTAGGTACTTCACAATGAGAATTCTTTCATAATGCAAACATCTAGATTAGAGGATGTATATTGATACATGTTTTAAAAAAACCCTCCAGGTATACTTATACCAAAGATGGTGGACAAATTCGGTGTAATTAATTAAAATTCTCAGGCAAGAGTTAGATCATTTGATAATAGTACAACTTTATGAAAACAATTTTACTTTGCTTAACCCATATTTTCATAGATGGTCAGTGTAAAGTACTTTGAAAGTTATATTCTAACTTTTTAGGTATATTGCATTATATTTAATATTATTCCAGTTCTGCTGGAAAAGTGTTTCAAAAAATTTCTGAGGTACAGATTGAGAGAGAGAGAGAGAGAGAGAGAGAGAGAGAGAGAGAGAGAACTCCAAGCAGACTCTGCCCTGTCAGTGCAGAGCCTGATGCGGGACTCGAACTTAAGATCCATGAGATCATGACCTGAACCAAAGTCAGATACTTAACTGACTGGACCCCTAAGGTGCCCCTCAAATTTTTTAATATAGATGGTAACATAACGTAAACTTTCCTTGAAGTGACTAGAATCATTCCAAAACAGAGTTTCATTTTAGACATTTCAAAAAGTGAATTCAACTTTCTAACTTCTTTCTATTATGAATCTGAACATGCTATGTTTCTCTCTTAAATTTTTTTTTTTTAACATTTGCATTCGTTTTTGAGAGGCAGAGCATGAGCAGGTGAGGGGTCAAGAAAGAGGCAGAGCCCAACGTGGGGCTCGAACCCACCAGCTGTGAGATCACGACCTAAGCCTAAGCCAGATGCTTAACCGACTGAGCCACCCAGGCACCCCTGAACAAGCTATGTTTCTATAAATGGGGGGAAAAACCCAAATGGTCTCTTGGACGATTATCTGCAATTACGTTACTGTGTAATTCTACTGCAGTGTGATGATGTGTTCTGCCAGGGGCTGTGCAATGAAAGGCTCAAAAGGTCACCAAACCTTAGATTTGGAACGATGGACAGTTTAGGAAAGCTTTTTGGTGTAAGTGTTGTCATAGTTGCCTCCTAATGAAACTTACCTTCTGGATTCTTGATTTTAGACTTGTAGCCTCAGCACTGTGTGAACTAAATGTGGTTTAGGCCACCCAGGCTGCGGTACCGTGTTATAGCAGCCCGAGCTGATGGATATACACGGACCGCAAAACACAGAGCACAGCAGCAAGTGTCATGGTTTGCGTATAGCTGTCATTTAGGAGTCATTTTCCTGTTCAGTACTTTTCCAAACCTGGAATGTCTCTTCTGAATGTCTTCTTTCTCCCTCTGGATCATGTTTGGGATAGAACTGGTCTTAGACTCAGAACCTGCAGAATTTATGCTTCTTCTCTTCCTTACCAGTATTTAGGATGTTCTTAAAAACTAGGATGCATACAAATATAACATCTTTCTTTTTAGGATGTCACTTTATAATTTGAAAAGCATTTTACTGTCATTGTCTTGTTTTTATTACACAGTCCACAAATTAAACCAAGAATCCTTTACTTTATCATTTACTTTAATAAGCAAAGTCTTCATTTATAAACTTCATTAATTTAACTCCTGTCATGTGAAATTTCTATAGTTGGGATGTTACAGCTATATAAAAATTTTTTCTAATAAAAATTAATTATGCAAACGAGAATGTGGGAGATGTTTAAACTACTTAAGAAATGAAATTGTTTCCAAGCACTTCACATATGAAAACCTGATACAATAACCTACTTGAAGTAAACTGATTACGAGTCATTATTTAACACAAGATCTCCAATGCTAATAGTTAGCACTGGATTATGAATGCTAATAGTTAGCTTTAGTTTCATTGGTAGGACCCAATCTTCATTAAAAGTGTAATATTGTCAGATGCGTAGCATTCGTCTTTAGGCTAATACCAAACACCCACTCTTTGGGCATATGTTAATAAGTAGCAACATAAAGTTTAAATAGAGTACCTGGATTCCTTAAGTAGTTAAAAGAATAGGTCTCACTTGGCAATGAAATATTGGCTGTCTTTTTTTTTTTTATGAGGCAGCAAACTGAGGTACTCTGACATAAATGGTTATTTATAAAAACTGACATAATGTGGTATAAAGTAGCAGTGAGACTTATCTAATTCCATGCAGAAAAGATAATTGATGTGTTACTGCTGTACTTCACAATTTAGTTTTCCCACGCATGGGAGATATGCTGGGAATTAGTCTATTCCATCTTCTTAATGAGACTTATCTATTACTTCAGATAATGTATCTATTTTCTTCAACCAGCAGGACTAACTGCTTACTGGAGTGAAGTTTTCAACAATTATTAGAAAGGAACTTTACCAATAGACATAAAGGGGAATAGTTTATCTTTCCATGTATCTATGTGTTGAGATAAAATGAACTGGTACGGCCATGCTGCTGTTATGAAAGGGATGTTGACTCCCATAGTTCCTGTGCAAGCTCATGCAAGCTGCTTGCTATTTTCTATGATAATAGCAAGAGCTATATGCACGGCAATGTTTACTCACTTGATGATATGGTGGGAGGCTTCAATAACTCGAGAAAAGGCTTGATAAAAATTGAGTGTCATTCAGCCCTGATAACAATTGTCAGAGGGACTGCGTGGCTAGTTTCTTTATTCAGAAATAGATCTGATGATACCATATACGTTTATGTACCAAACGGAGGCATTTGCAAAGCCTGCTATTTCTCTGCTTTACCCCAAACCTCACATAATCAGCATTTCAAATCTGCTCCAAATCTTGATAAATTCGAAATACAAGCAATCTAGCTAAGTGATCGGATATAGTTATAAGAACCTTGATGAATAATTGTAGAAGCGCAATTTGCCCATGTTTAGATAGCCAGTTATATTTTTCAGTAACTGAATTGTTCAAAATGTTGGTAAACTATGAAGAATCATTACCTTGTATACAGTGGTAAAAAATAGTGGGCACTGTGCTCTATTTGTTTCTAGGTGAGTAAAAAAGGATGAACCCTCTAATAAAAGTAGCATTGAAGTAAAACTCAAGTTTTACTTGAGTTGCTTCCAGTAATGGCATATTCCATACACAATAATTAGGCACACTACCTTAGCAATAAGGGTAATGTAAGAAATAGATCCGCCTTATAGCCAGAGTAACATTCCCCATGTTCGCTTACTTTCTAGAAGAGACTACACTCTAGGACACTATAGTGAATGTGCTTTGAAGTGATATTCCTTTAGTTGTAATGAAAAAAAAAGGACTTATGCTCTTATCCAGTTCTTGCAGTGCGGCATGACCTGCAACATGAATCAGAGGAAATTAAAATATAAGGATTGCTTCTAGATTCTTTGTCATGTTAAGCATCAAATTATTTCTCAGTGAGTCTCAATGATGGTCTACAGAGCTCTGGAGATCCCCAGGATATTTCATATGCAAGAATTGGTCTGGGGCACCTGGTTCAGTCGGTTAAGCGTCCAACTTTGGTTCAGGTCATGATCTCACGGCTCGTGAGTTCAAGCCACGCATCAGGCTCTGTGCTGACAGCTCTGGGCCTGGAGCCTGCTTTGGATTCTGTGTCTGTGTCTGTCTCTACTTCTCCCCTGCTCACACTGTCTCTGTCTCTCTCTCAAAAATAAACATTAAAAAAATTAAAAAAAAAAAAGAATTGATCTAAGACATATGAACAGGATATGCTGGAACTGGGGTGAACATCTCTGGTGGGGTGTGCAACAAAAGAGACAGAGGGTGGTACTGCGTGATGTCAACAATCACAGCCTGAGAACACTGGACAGAGTTCCTAAGTTTCTGAATGTTTTAACTTTTTAACATTTGGATTCCATTTTCCTTTAGTTCTAGGCAGTGGATGCCTGGAGCCATGCAGCTGGGAAACATGGCAAACAAGGTCAATAGAGGTCATATCTAGTAATTGATGACAGGGCCACTTAAATCCTAGCAGCCCCTACTGAGAATCAAAGGCAAGTGTTCGGTTTCTCTTCCATCATCTTCTCTTACCCTAGGTTACTCTTACCACTTTCACTTATTATAAATCAAGATATGATCCATATAGGGAATTAAGGACACAAAGGGTCAAAGGCACAACCCCAACATCTTAGGTGTTTTAGTGAGCAAAATATAGATGATGTGAATTCTACTTATTCACAAAACATTTGCAAGTATGTGGGTGGATGGAAGGCATTGACATAATAAATGATGATCAAAGAGAAGTCCAAGAATGACGGTGAGGTACAGAGAAGGGGAAATAGTTTAAGGATTGAGGTTTTTGGAAGGGGAGAGTATAGCAGTTAAGAATGTGAATATAGAGTTAGACAAACTTGGGTGGAATCCTCATGTCATTACTTCCTGAGTCTGTACTGACAAAGTAACATGACGCTCTGAGCTTCATTTTTTTCTAATCCATGAAATGGGATCATACCGATCTTCAATTGTAGCGTGCATTCAAAGAGCTCAGCATGATATCTGACTTACATGAGGTTCTCAGTACCAGGTAGCTATTATAATCATTATAAAGATTAATGTGTTGCATCCATGATGAGATGGTAAAGTCCATTTGCGTACAGGTTTCCAATTTCTCTTTTCAGAACTAAATACGGACATAGACATGGGCTAAGTCCAAACCCATAATGCTGCCTAAGGGAAAATGTCCATTCGGATAGTTTAGCCAAGAAAATAGAGTGTTAGACTGTGGAGTATTGAGACTGTGGTGGTGGTGGGGAAGCAGGCAGCTGTGAAAAGCCTAGGAAAACATCATGAAGCTTTTAGGAGGCCATGCCAGGGGCCAGAAGCCTTATGAAAACAGCAGAACAGCCTCAATTTCAGTGTCATCATTTACTATCTTCTTAACCATGACCTCTCACTGACCTGGATTTAGTTTGAGGGACAGAATACGATTTGGGGTGAGGACACTACATTCAATAGAGCTAGCTCCTTCTCCAGATTTCTTGTCAAGCTGAGACTGAGAAGGCCACCGAAGGACCTGTCACTGTACAGCAAATTCACAGCTGCCCAGGAAGCAACACAGTCAATCACTGTCTTTCCCATGAAGGCTGCAATCAATAATGCCACAGGAGCATTTCCCCCCGAGAACCAATAACTGCCTGGAACTGTGGGAGCCCCATTACAACCCTGAGAATGTGATGTGGAAAAATGAGACAAATAAAATAGTTTGCTCACCAAAAAGAAAAATGCAAGAAAAGCAACACCAACATAAGTTTAATTATGAAGTCTTATTCTCACCGTAGGGGAGTTCCTATGTTCAGAACCAGCCACAGATCAAACAAGAGCACAATGGGTAGATTTGTTGTTATTTATGAGAATCTGACTCCTAGACATTTCACGAGATCAAATTTTAAATTTTGTATTAGGCAGAGGAAACAAGGTTGTCAGCTGGTACCCAGAATTTACCTTCGTTGATTTTGTTACGAATAACATTAAAAATTTTCTTTTACTGATAGTATCAGTGCATTTTCAATTATATGAGCTTTTGGGGACTTGAGAATGACCTGAACTCAGGTATAAACTGGACTTGGAAATTCCAACAAGAACTACTGATTGCAGCATAATGGACCCTCAGTTTAAGTCACCTCTAGTTTATCCGTGTAACACATCACCATAGCAACTCTTCTGATGTTCTCTACGGTTCCCAACTTTTGCACTGTACTTCCGGCTGTCTCATTCTTAGCAGAGGATCTTATTTCCTACTTTACTGAGAAGATTAAGCCACTGGGTAGAAACTCCCTTATGTCTTTTAAATGACATCATTCTCTCTTTTATCCTAATTCTTGCAAAAACTGTGCCCACTCCTGGTCAAATTAGCTTTTAACAGAAAGCCTTTATCCTCAACTATATGTAACTATTCCAGGAATTTCCCCACTCGAGTGGTTATCAGCATCATTTGCGTTTCCTTGGCTATCAACCAGAGATTCTGACTTACTAGTTCAGAATCCTCTCCCCCAGGGGATCCTAATAATCAAGCTGGTTTGGTGAAACTATAGATATCTATCTTTGAACTCTCTCCAAGAATTCACTTATAGTTTTGTAATAACTGTTTTGTTCCTTCACCAAAGTGATTGGTTTGACCTCTTCCAAAAGATTGGGAGCTCCTAGGGTCAGGGAATGTTGTCTTAGGGATCTTTGTGTGCTCTGCGGTACTTACCATAGTAGTTTGCTCATAGGGTGACATCAATGTGCAGAAGGTGGAGCTTAGGAAAGGAAACTAATATGTGCTCACTAGGTGGCAGTAGGGAGTAACAATACCTAACAGTTTCTGACATTTATTGAGCACCTACCTATCTTTTCACCTGTATTAACTCACTTTCGGTGATTCACTTACGTAATTCTCAAAACCACTCTGTGACTTTACTCATTTTATCTCCTTTTTAAAAATATATTTAAAAACTCGGGAACAGAGAAGTGAAGTAGTTTGTGTAAGATCATATGGCTAAAGAGTATTGTTTCTTGGTTTGTTTTATTTTTGGCAGGGAGAGGGGGAACAGAAAGCCTAGACAAATAGAGCATTGCAGAGATTCATGAAAGAAACATTATTTAGTTCTGGAGAAGGAGGGTGAGATCACTTTGTGAAAGTGATCAAAGAAACTGTTATAAAGGAGGCAGCTATTCGAATTGAGGCTTTGAGATATAGACCCAGAGTGCACAGCCGTTTCAGGAAAAGGAATAGTACGCATGGGTGTGTGGTGGTGGTCGGATAGAAGCTTCGGGGTGCCTTGAAGCCCCTCGTCAGCTGAAGGAAGCTCAGTGTCATACCTGTCTCCTCCCTATATACTCAGTTCCAAGGGTGAGAAGGACAGACAGTTGATGGACAGGCCAGCTCTATGAAGCATGGAGAGGAATTGTGGTAGTTTTCCCATCAGTCACTGAACTTTCATTTTCCCCTTGAAAATCATCCCAACCACACTTCTCCCTCCTTCCTAACCCATACCTTATTTTGCAAATGATCATTTCCCTTGTATCTTGCACTTTGATAAGCTGTCTTTTAACTGAACTTTCTAAAAGCCCTTGTGTCTTAGAGGATACGAGTACATTTTGAACACCAAAACTTAAACTTAAAACAAAACTGAAAATGATTTTTAAAGTTTTACCGATCTCTCTGTCTTTGGTTTTGTCTCTGTCTCTCTCTGTCACACACACACACACACACAGTGAAGGAAAAATAACAGGTTGGCACCACCAACCCCCCGCCCATCCAATTTACCTGACCTACTTAATAGAATGAAAAAAATCACCAAGACAAAAGTAATACTTTCTGTTGAAAACAAATGTGACTACAGCTGAAGTATACCTATACCCATCCAATTGTTGCTCTGCTTTACTTAACATTTATGACTTGGCAAGAATTCTGACAACCACAATGAAATATGAAGATACAACACATTTATCATGATGATCTATGTTTCCTTTTGGCCTTATCTTTAACATGAAAAAAAAAAAGCAGGAAAAGTAATTCAGTGCTCCTCCTGCCTGTGTCCTTATCTCCATCAGCCTCCTCTTCATGTTAGACCTTGCAAGTAGGGCGGATCATTTGGCACGCATTCAAGTTGTTTTTTGGGGTTAAAAATAATAGAAATGGAAAAACTCTAGGGCATTTTGATGGGAGTATGCTTGCTATCTTATGTACATGCCTTTAAACAAAATCCTGGTTTAGATTCCTATAATCATTTGGTGCCCTTAGACGTTTTTCTCACTAGTGGAAGTGGCTCTGGACTCCCTTTCAGGGATAGGTTCCAACTAATTAGTCCTGGCCTCGTCCAAACTCTCCAAGGAGTCATCTGAATGATGCAGTGAGGTTCTTGTTCCAAAATTCTATCTTGCCTTTAGTCTGTAGAGTCTTATGGAATTTTTCTGGGTAAAAAACAAACAAAACAAAACCAAAACCCCAAATCCCTATATTCTACAGGTGTTACTGTTCACAGGGGTAATTTACATTCAAAAAAATCACACACAAATTAGCTGTTGACCACACTTACAACTTATGGGGTTTTCAGAATGACTGTCCATCCTACTTTATATGTAGATATTTACCAAGTTCCTAGATGACCACTTACTCTTGGACCCACACAGCATCTCTATACAATGTCTCAACTCAGTTAGACTTCAGAATACACTCAAAACCTTTTTAGGTGAAATTTTGATTAATTTTATAGATCATGTTTTCTTGATGGTAAGTAAATAATGTGTTTTTGGTTTTAACACTTTTTATACTTATTAATCTTTCTAAACACTTATCAAAAATGTCCTTGATTTGGTAGGCATCACATACCCAAGGAAACCTACTAACCCCAAAACCAATATAGCCAAACAGTCTTTTCTTTTGGGTAGAGACGGTTTCCTCTGCAGCTTTAAAAAATAGTACTTACCTCATGGTGACATTGTGAGAATGAAGACATCCTAATTTTTTGAATGTCTTTAAGATAAATGATTTCAAATACCAGAGAGTATTTAATTAATTAATTTTGCCCTTGATAACCTAACAATTTAGCTTTGATAATTAGTATGCTATTTCTCTGAATGACTCAAAACATTTTACATATAATACTTGACTTGACAAACAAATAGGTAGTGCAGTGTTTTTTGTATATAAGGTGATTAGTCTTTATAAAAAGAATAAACCTGCATCATAGGGTGATTACTTACTTTTTCCAAAGTGCCTTCTAGGGCATAACAAACAATTATTGCTCAACGAACAATTATTGAGCAGTTACTATATACCGGGCACTCAGCTGGTGCTGAGAACAAATTTCAAGCCATAGGAGATGATCCTTTTCCTCACCAGTGAGGCACACTGGCATTAATGAAATAATCACATGAATGTAATATTACAGCTAAGAGAAGAGCTATACTGTGGAGTCTATAATAATGAGACTTGATTCATCCAGAAAATGACAGGGGTCAGAAGGGGATACATATATGCTTTGGAACAGCTTTCCAAGTCTTTAAAAATGAATTGTCCTTTTTAAAATTAAAATTAAAATTTATTATTATTATTACTGTTATTTTTAGAGAGAAAGAGCAAGCATGAGTGGGATGGGGGCAGAGACAGAGGATAGGGAATTACAAGCAGGCTCTATGCTGTCAGCACAGAGCCAGATGCAGGGCTCGACTCACAAACTGTGAGATCATGACCTGAGCCAAGATCAAGAGTCTGACACTTAACTGACTGAGCCACCCAGGCGCCCCAAAAATGAATTGTTTTTATGGTGAAACTAAACAAAGCAGAATGGAGGAAGAAAGTTACTTATAGACAGGCATTTTTTGACTTTGTATTAAGTTACATGTGCTTCAGTGGTTTTATTTATTTATTTATTTATTTATTTTTAGGGTGAGAGAGAGAGAGAGAGTTGAGGAGGAAAAGAGAGAGAGAGAGAGGTAGAGAGAGAGAATCCCAAATAGACTCTGTGCTGTCAGTGCAAAGCCCAGTGATGTGGGGTGGCCTCAAACTCATGAAAACCATAACATCATGACTTGAGCCAAAATCAAGAGTTGGACGCTTAACCAGCTGATCTACTCAGGCACACCAAATTACATTTACTTTAAAACAATTCCTTTCAAATTTGTTTCAGTGGAGTAAGAGGACAGCAAGTGTTATGATCAGTTCTAATGGATGTCATGCCACTGTTTTTTTTTCAAAGTATTATGTATCTTTTGCTAGATGTAGTTTGAGATGGAATACACTCTAATCTTATGTACTATGCATACATACACACAAACAAGGTAAGAGTGAAGAATGTTCTCTTTCATCTCCTTGTAAAAAATCTGTGACTTTTTGTCAATACTTGCAAACACTTACTTCTGTTGAAGAGAATTATATTTTGGGGGAAAGTTTCAAGTGAGAAACAGAGTTGACCAATTAGAATAATCACAATGAACATAACCACCAGAGCTACAAGTCCATTTTAATGACTAGACTAAGCAAATGAAATAGCCACACTGTGTTACAGAAAAGGTCTGAAAAAATGTTCTTTTAAAATGACACATTGCAGGGGCGCCTGGGTGGCTCAGTCGGTTAAGCAGCCGACTTCAGCTCAGGTCATGATCTCGCGGTCTGTGAGTTCAAGCCCCGCGTCGGGCTCTGCGCTGACAGCTCAGAGCCTGGAGCCTGTTTCAGATTCTGTGTCTCCCTCTCTCTGACCCTCCCCCGTTCATGCTCTGTCTCTCTCTGTCTCAAAAATAAATAAACGTTAAAAAAAATAAAATGACACATTGCAGGGGCACCTGTGTGGCTCAGTTGGTTAAGTGACCGACTTGGGCTCTGGTCATGATATCACAGTTCATGAGTTCGAGCCCCCGTGTCAGGCTCAGTGCTGGCTGATAGAGCCTGGAGACTGCTTTGGATTTTGTGTGTGTGTCTCTCTCTTTCTGCCCCTCCGCCGCTAGCACTCCGTCTCTCTCTGTCTCTTAAAAATAAATAAAAAGTGTTGGGGGGAAAAAAAAGAATTCAGCCTTCTTTGGGGAATTAAAAAAAATGGCATGTTGCTGGGCGGGGTGGGGGTTGGGGGTGGATTAGGCAAGATAACAGAGCAGCATGGAAGTTCTTAGCTTGTCTCCTTCCTGAAATGCAGCTAGATCAGCACCAAACCATTTTGCACACCTAGAAAACTGACCTGAGGATTAACACAACAATCTGCATAACTTGAGCCACAGAATTTGGCAGGTATACTGTGCAGAGAAGTCAAGTGACACATTGCAATATACTATAGTTGATTGGCTTAAATCACTACCACAGTTGGCATGACTACCAAAATGCTTTGGATCTTTTTTTTTTTTCATTCAATATTTCATACTTTTTCACATCTTGGTAGTCCTGTTGAGACCAAATCCAGGAGTGACAACATGCCCTGAAATAATTATTCCTGAGAAAGAGTGCAACCCGAGTGTTCAACAGAAGTTCAAGAATTTGTAGAAAATAAGGTATATTGGCTTGAACATGCTGGGAGAGTTGACCATCCTTCTTTTGTGACTAGTATTTAACCACATTGCCAGAGTAGCCCAGCTGGTTTCCATACATAAATTATGAAATAAAGTATTCTTATGCCATAGTGTTGTGTGGCCACAACAGCACTATTCTTTAAGAGCAGGTACCGCATTGTGTTCACTTCTGTAGCTTTTTCCTAGCACAAGCACTAGGTACATTGTTACCCAACACACATTTGTTGAATGAGTATTTAGTAACTTCCCCTTTCCACCACAACATGATTTTTATGATTCATGACCTTGGGATATTGCTTGCCCTTTATTCTTTCTCAATTAAAAAAATAGCTTTTAGAATATATCAAAGACCTGTATATTTACATGGAGAATTTTCTGGTTCTTTGTCATAGAATCACCTGTTGCTCATTGTTACACAATCTGTAGTAATTCTATTTACCTTGGGGTTTCTTTTAGAGCTAACAGAATCAGACAACCAAGCCCTGCTGCAAGGACAGGGTGAAGCTAACTGGGGACCACTTCAGGGAGTCCACTAATAATCATTGTTCAGTTTTTTTCCCTTTGCTGAAAGAATTAACTCTGTCTGCAGCAACAGCAAAAACAAAGAAAAAGAAAAAGAAACATACCATAACTAAAGGAATTGCAATTTTCATCTTCCTAATAATTGAAAATATAATTATTTTCATTTTTAAACAATATATTTAATTGGATAGTTAAGCCTGGCTCCATATTTAGCTTCTGAGTCAATACAAAAAGGAAAAAAAAAAAAGAAAAGAAAAAAAAAGAAAAAGAAGCTCAAACTGACTTAGCTCATGTTTTGCACTATTTAAGATCAGGTGCAAATGTAAAGACAAGTCCATTTCCCAAGCTTCCTAAACTGTGGGTTCCACTCATAGGAGTATCTGCTATTGGGATTAGGGGCCACTCACTGCCCTTTGATAATCTTATCTCCAAAAGAAATTCCTCATGCTCATTGACATGAACAAAATGTTGTGTATTTTTATGTGTATTAGCCTCTGCTGTGTAATCTATTTTGTTAAACCTAGGAAATTAGAGATCTGTGGCCGAGGGAGTATTAAATAACCAGGAGACAACATTCTTCCTTTTATTGATTTGACTCTACTCTTTTTTTCTCTACTTAAGATGAAATTTAGTTTCTGTAGGTTTTTTTTTTTTGTTACCCCCAGAAAATTCACATTGGATTAAGCAGTTGTTCATGACAAAATGATGATGATGATGATAATAAAAGTTATTGCAGCTTAGAGTTTCTGAGCACTTCTATGATACTAGAATATGCTGAGGGCGTTACACACATTATTTTATTTCATCCTTAGATAACCCTATAAGAAAGTAACTAATGTTATATCCATTTTACAGATACGGGACTGAGGCTAGGAAAGTTAGGATGCTAACTCCATGAGGCCAAGGTTTGTAGTCTAGTTTGTTGTCAGTGCCTGGAATCATGCTTGGTACCTGCTGGGCACTTCTGAATGCTCAAAAGCACTCAGTATATATTCATAGACTAGATGAATGAATGAATTAGTAGTTAGGATATATATTGGAAAAAAATTCAGGAAGATTCTAAATGATGAAATTGACAATGAAAAAATGTAGAATATCATATATAATAGCTTTAAAAGTTAACTATAAGAGTAGTAACGAAGAAGGCCAGATAGAGGAAATTAACATATTTCTTAATCAGTCATTGTTTTGGACATGATTGCTCATCAGAATCACTTGGGGATCATCTTTGAAAAAAGTGAGATACATTTATGGTATAAGAAAAAAAAAACACTGTAAAAAGAAACGTGTAAATTAAAAAGCTCCACAGTTCCTTTGTTCTTACTCTTTCCCAACCCTATTTCTCAGATTTGCCCACAGTTCAGTGTGTGTCTTTTACCCACCCACACATGAATACACATTACTTTTTACTTTTCACTAACAAGACCATATCATTAAACTGATGTATGATTTGCTTTTTTTTAATTAAAAAATAATGTATGCAATTGATACCTGTCAATATCAATATTACATTCAGCTGTATAGACACACCATTGTTTATTTAGTCTCCTACTGATTGTACATCCAAATGTTTTTTTTTAAATATTAACAGAGCTGCAGTAAAAATCCTTATGTATATCTTTCTACACTTTTTTGAGTATACTGGCAGGATAAATTTCTAGAAGTAAAATGACCAAGTCTAAGGATAAAATGTTAACACCCATTGCCAACTTTCTCCAGAAAAGCTGTAGCAATTTACTTGAGAAACTTTTACAAAATGCAGTCTCCTGGGCTGATATCCACATCCACTGAATCAAAGCCTTGGTAAGTAGAGCTTGAGAATCTCTCTATACATTTTAAAGCTTTCCAGGGGAAATCAGTCAGGTGTGAGAACCACTGATCTAGATCATTCTCTTCTTTTTGGGCAAAATGTGGTTGAGAAAGGAACTAAACTCAGTGTTAGCATAATAGGTGTAGTTTGTTGAAATTATTTAATCTTTCAATAATCAACAATCAGATATAAGTGATAATTTTCTTTTTTTTTCACGCTTATTTACTATTGAGAGACAGAGAGAGTCTGAGCATGAGCATGGGAGGGGCAGAGAGAGGGGGAGACATAGAATCCGAAGCAGGCTCCAGGCTGTGAGCTATCAGCACAGAGCCCGACGCAGGACTTAAAACCACAACCATGAGACCATGACCTGAGCTGAAGTTGGACACTTAACCGACTGAGCCACCCAGGCAGTTCTATAAATGATAATTTTCATTGCTTTCAAAGGTGATATCTTAATTCAGGCTTATAATCACTCCTTTTGAGTAAGTAGAACAGAAGAGAAAAATGAACCAAAGTCCAGAAACTTAAAAGACCATTCACATATGATATGATAAAACCAAGTATGGAATTCAGGTCCTTAAACTTTAAATCTTTTCCCCCGTGACCCCTCCCATTATACTTTATGGCAAAGTGGATTATCACTGTATTGTTCTATACAATTAGAAATATATGTGTGATGACTCTGTGGAAATGGGATTTTAGATTTTAAGAAGAAAGTTCAAGTATCATTTTGGGTTGTGTCTTACAGTTCTGTAAAAGACAAGGAGACAAGAAGTTGTCCGATGTAACAAAAGTAATCAACATCTGTATCTAAACATGTCTGAAAAGATCTGAGGTTAGGACTATAGCAACTTCAGCACACAGATTGGTCCTGATAATATCTCTAAATCTTTTTCTTAAAGATAAATGATTGGGACCATAGAAACGACCAAAGGAAGCAGCTGTTCTGCATGGATTAGAGAACTAAGTCTAACCAGGATGCACAGAATGAAGAGGCCAGTTCCCAACAGCTCCCCAGCTCCCCAGGGTTCTGTCTAGCTTATTGCACAGTGGGGCTGCTGTCCTGGGCTCTGAAGTATTTCAATCAACAAAATTCTGTATCAAGAGTAACTTAAAACTTACCTCTCAAGACAATTCCTGCCTATACAAAGGGTAGAATGGCATTTTCATGATGATGAATTTTATAGTTATTATTCTTTAAAAAAAATTTTATAATTAAAAAAAATTTTTAAATCTATATTTTTGAAAGACAGAGAGACAGAGTGTGAGCGGGGGAGGAACAGAGGGAGAGGGAGACACAGAATCTGAAGCAGGCTCCAGGCTCTGAGCTGTCAGCACAGAGCCCAACATGGGCTGGAACTCACTAACTTCAAGTTCATGACCTGAGCCGAAGTCAGACACTCAAACGACTGAGCCACCCAGGCGCCCCACAGATATTACTCATAAATGAAATGGTGGATGTGAGGATGGCCCTTATTACTACAATGTAAAATGGGCTCAGAATTAGGAAAGTAATCAGGTCAACCAGAACCTGAGATCCAGGCTTGTGGATAGGAAGAAAAGGAAGGAACTAATATCTGTTGATCTCTTGGAATTTATTAGATACTATGACTTCAACTCTCTGTGGTTCTTGGTTAGGGCTAGAGGTGAGGGCAGACTGTGGCAGATAAATGAGTCAGTATAGCCAAGGGAAAATTGTAAGTATTCATGCAGTATCAGATAGGCAATCACCAATGTATTTCCTAAAGGGTGTGTTCCCTAAAATAAGTTTGTTACCAGATCCTGCCACCTTAGGTGAGTGGGGTGGAGAGGTGTCATCATTTTGGGGAACACTGACTACTTTTCCTCCAAATTAGGAGTCCTTGAAAGGATGTACTGTATATCAAGTTGGGGACAGTTAAGGGGCCAGACCAGAAACAATGTGTCTAATTTGTTGCCCTGTAAAAATGTGATAATCCCAAGTGTTTTCTCCCCCTTCAGGAATTTTTACACTCTTACTGGCAGGGCCATTCCGCAACTATAAGTAGTACAGTGCCTGCAGTTTGAGGAAGGCAAAAGCACCTGCCTCCATGTGGAATTAAGAGGGAAAAGGTAAGATGATTTCTATATGGAGATTGGGATTGCTTTTTGGACCATGGGTCTGTAGTTGAAGAAATGGTACCTACTTGGTCGAAGTGACCTAAAGTGCAGGTGTAGCTACTAGAAGGAGATAAACAGAGTTTAAGCATACTAGTGTGTTAAATACAAACATACAGAGTGGCAGTCAATGCTTTTGTACAGAGGAAGCATCATGGGAAATAAAGATGGGGAGGAGCAGAGAGAAAGGGAGACACAGAGTCTGAAGCAGGCTCCAGATGTGGGGCTTGAACTCACTGACCACGAGATCATGACCTGAGCTGAAGTCAGATGCTTAACCGACTGAGCCACCCAGGCCCCCTATACGTTCTTCCTCAATAATCTCACTCATTCTTATGGCTTTAAGTACCACCTACGTGTTGATAAATCCCAAGTTTATGTCACCTGTACAGATTATTTCTCAAAGCACTAACTTCCCAGTGGGCTCTCCACATTATGTCCTCAGTCTAAATATATTTGCTCTTGTTCTCCAACTGGGCGCATCTGCAAGTTATTCCCTTCACCATAGATGGAGTCTCTTTTCATCTGATTGCTTAATCCATAACCCCAAAGGCATCCTTCACTTCTTCCATCTCCACATTCTATCTATCATTAACCTGTTAGGCAAAAAAATACATTATGCATCTGTGAAGTCTGTCCCTGTGTGTATTTAAAATCCATCCACTTCTTGCATCTCCAGAGCCACTGTTCTGGGTTAAACCATTATCAATTCCAGCCTGGATTATCACGTTAGCTTTACATCTGGTCTAAAAGTTTCCATTATCTCCCTTTCCCATTTGTTCTGCACACAAAATCCTGAGAGCTCTTAACATGTCTAAATCCTATCATGTCATTTCCATGTTTCTATCCCTTATATGCACACTGCACTTGGCATAAAATATAAAATCCTCGGTATGACCAACAGGCTTGTGCAATCTGACTGACCTCTCTTCCTACCAAAGTAGCCTTACCCCTCATTGCTCTCCAACTGACTTTCTACACTCTAATTACACTGATGTAGAGGTTTGAATTTTACATTCTCTTTCCATAGGCTTAGTACATGCTATTTCTCTGTATATAATAGGTTCTCTCCACTCTTTGCTTGGTTTTTATCTACCAATTCTTTGGGTTTCAGTTCAAGGTACTTCTCTGGAAGCTTCCACCTGGAATTGTCACACTCCAGTCTGTTCATATTTTTGGCCAAAGCAAGTCACAAACTGAGGCTTCCTGAGTTTAACAGGACTGAAATGTATAATCGTCCCTTAGGGATATTAATGTTGATAAATACTAATACAGTCTACAACAATTAACTGCAAGAAGACTATAAAGTCTTGATACTTGATACTATACTATAAATGTATCAAGTTTCTTTGTTTTTTATTGGAATTGTATCAACTAAGTGTGGGAACATTAGTGGGTTCATGTTGATAAGAAACTTGACTATATGTATATATAATTTCAATATAGGAAAATGAGAACTAAATTAAGTATTCCTGGATAAATTCAGTTTTCCTGAGAGATAAAATCTTTCAAAACAAAGGCCAATGGTGGGGGGAACATTAATAAAAAGTAACTTTGTAGGGTGACATTTACTATTTACTGAACTAAATAATCTGAAATGTGTCATTAATGTTTAATATGCCAATGGAAATTCAAACATTTTACATGTGACCTGCTGGTGATAATGCCATTTATATTTTTGTCTAATTCAAATCTATTGGTGGAGATTTGTTTTTAAATTTAAATCCAAATTAGTTAACATATAGTGCAATAACGATTTCAGAAATAAAATTTAGTCATTCATCACTTACATATAACACATATAACACTTACATATAACATCACTTACATATAACACTTACATATAACACCATTCCTCACTTACATATAACATGTAACATGTAACATATAACATATAACAACATATAACATAGCTCATACCCACAAGTGCCCTCCTTAATGCCCATCACCCAGTTAGCCCATCCCCCCACCCAACACCCCACCAGCAACCCTCAGTTTGTTCTCTGTATTTAAGAATCTCTTATGGTTTGTCTCCCTCTCTGTTTTTATCTATTTTTCCTTCCCTTCCTCCATGTTCATCTGTTTTGTATCTTAAATTCCACATATGAGTGAAATCATATGATATTTCTCTTTCTCCGACTGACTTATTTCGCTTAGCATAATACCCTCTAGTTCCACCCACATTGTTGCAAATGGCAGGATTTCACTATTTTTTATTGCTGAGTAATGTTCCATTATATCTATATCTATAGGTATCTGTATATATATATGTATCTATGTATCTATCTATCTAGTGGTGGAGATTTAAAATATAGAAGGTAGAATCACGACATACTACTCTGTCCCCTCTCTGTATATGGAAAACACACACACACACACACGTATAAAATGTATATCTATCTTGAAGGTTATAGAAAGTCAGTTTTCATAAAATCTTTGTTATCTTAAAAAATTATTTGCAGAAATTTGCAGACAGATAACATCATAAAATTCCATTTTGCTTGGAAAAATAATTATAGTCATAATAGTATCAATATAAAGGGAAAGGAAATAACATTTTTTGAGCATTTATATGACCTGATGTATAAAATTCTCCAATAACCCCAAGAACTCACATTATTAACTTCATTTTACAGCTAAGGATCATTAGGTGTTGGGAAATTAAGTATGTGCCTAAAGCCACAAAATATGGTAAGTGACAGGGTAAGGATACAACCCCAAATTTGTCTGACTCCAAAGCTCAATCCATTACCTCACTAATGATGACCTGGTGACCCTTTTAAGTTCCTTAAATCAAAGTTCACCCATAGTCTCAGCTTTGGAGCTCAATGATTTTTTTGGAGGGTGGGGAAATCTAGACAATAATAAGGACCCAACCTACATGCTTACCATAAACGCAATTTAAAAATTAGAGCTATGCCTTCCCTTAAGGACTTTACTTCTCTTAGATTTAGTATAAGTACCCTAAACTACACACACACACACACACACACACACACACACACACACAAATCAAATCAAATATCCTTTCCGTTGGCAGAGAGAATCAGATGAAAGGGGAGATAGAAATCCACTGTTATTTTAGAATCTCCACTAGACTATCACAAATTTTGAGCAACTACCAATATAATTTTAAGGACCCTAGTATAAGTAAATCAAACTGAAATCTGAGCAAGATTGACTCCTGCAAAACACCACACAGAGGTAGCATAGTTAATGGAGATTAATGCATGGGGTCAAGAATCAGAATTCCTGGTTTCAAAGTCTGGCTCCATTATTGTCAGTTGTGTGGCTTGGGACAAACTTCTCTTTGCTCTAACTTCCTTACCTGTAAGATGAAGATAATAATAGAATGAATCTGCTGGGGTTGTTACAGGGATGATGAGTTAAAATTCATAGAGTGCTTAGCGCAGTGCCTAGCACCAAAGTAAGTGCTATGTTAATATATTAGGTCTTGAAAAATAAGCAACCTTTCTATTAAGCCATGTTCACTGATTAATTTATTGAGTATCTACTGTGTGCTAATCATTGTTATGTGTAACTCTGGCCAAAATAGAGAATTCCAGAAATTTCTTAAAAAGGTAATTTTTGGAAATATAATTATGCATGTTTAACAAACATGGAAGTTTTCCCGAGACAACCAATGCCTTTCATCTTTTTTAAAAAATAAAACAAATATGATTTCAGCACTCATGATATACTACATTGCAAAAGGATTTTTCTACCCTTTCTTTTTCCTATTCTTTGCTGAGTTTTGTTCTTTCCATGCACAGTACACACATGGTAGGTGTATATCAGTGGATGTCATTATGAACAACAACAAAAAAGAGAAATGGAAAAGGAAAAAATTACTGTTCCTCAATACTTACTTGAGAACACAGTAACAAATTTTAAGTTTTCACTATAGTGGTCATGCGGGTTGGCCCATCTGAAACTTGTTTCTACCAAATGAGTTAATAGAAAAGAAAACATTATTTTATTGACCAGAAAATGACAGCATTGCTCTGAAGAAAATGTGCCTATGTTCTCTATGGGAGCCTATCATTTAATGCCTTTTATATTTTAAATCATAATTTGAGCTGGGAACATTTCCATCATTTTTATAAAGAACCCAAGTTGTATTGACATAGGAAATGTTACATTAACATAGGAAAAAGTGTATTTCCCAAAGGAGGAATATCAGGTGTTTTTTTTGTTTTTTTTTTTTGTTTTTTGTTTTTTGTTTTTTTTTACACTACAGGGTCCTAGATAAGAAATAAAAGGACTTAAATAGATAGTTGGTGATTTTCTTCTTCCAACAGTAATTTAATTTTTAAATGAAAAAAAAAAGTTATATGTGGAAGTAAATTGTTGGTTATATATATAACACTTTCTGCAGGGTGTCTAAAGCATTGGAGCTTGAGATAATGACTGAAAGGCAAAGATTCTATTTGAATCACTAACGCTCGAGACTACCAAAAAACACAGGATGAACACAGTGACTCCTTTGAATGTGTACCTAGAAAAATGCTGGCTTGGTACACTGCTTCGATCTGCTTCATTAGAGATCAACATTCGTTTTTCTTTGGTTTTCTTTTCTTTTCTTTTCCTTCCCAATTCATTATTCAGGCTTTGTCCCTTACTGAGTCAGTAGACCTGGATTCCGATGTGGCAATGCTTGCTTACAGTTTGATAATGCATCTTGGACTCAAGAGTCCAAATACACAGGAGTATTCATGAACTCAGACTTTATTGGTATTTCTAAAAGTTATATGTACACCTGCATATTGTAGCATCATTGTACTTGGATGAGTATAGCTCAAAATGGGTTCGTCTATTTACCTTTAGTGTTGCTTTTGTAGCCACACAAATTTTTTTTTAAAAAGCTTCAAATTTATCCTGGTACCTTCTGAGGTTGAAGGTTTTTTTGTCAGGACAAATATTAACGGTTTGCGATGTTTTTGTTCAATCCTCCTCTGAAGCCTGCCTTAAAAAAAGATTTAAAGGATACTTTTCCTGTAGAATATTCTGACATCTTTATTCATTACAATTTGTGTTTTCTTACTAGCCTGATACATTCCCATCACTGAGATAAAAAAAGGTCAGGTCATAGTCTTTGGTATGGGCTGTCAGTGATGGGATTCTCCGAATTCATTCCTCTGCTGAAACTTGGTGAACCAGTTCAAAAAGGAAATACAGGGGCGCCTGGGTGGCGCAGTCGGTTAAGCGTCCGACTTCAGCCAGGTCACGATCTCGCGGTCTGTGAGTTCGAGC